>NC_052055.2:54464082-55145629 GCF_903992535.2 Arvicola amphibius
GCCTGAGTGTGTGCTAAGATATGGCATCCTTGCAAGATATACAGACCGATTAGCGGGAACTATGCTTATTAAATATAAAGGCCATCAGGAGGAACAGACAGGACCAGGAGCTATCTTGGGGTAGCACAGGACCAGGAGCAATGACAGGGCGAGGACAGGGTGTGGAACCACAGTGCAAAGCAGCCGCAGAAGGAAATATGATGAAGGAAGCATCCAGAACACCGCGACACACAGCAGAAACATGCAAGCACAGTGACTGGCACAACTGGAAGATGACACAAACTCAAGTCGTGGAAAGTATATTTGTCCCGTCAGCTAGATCTCTTAAATCCTTCCTTTTCAAGCAAATAACCATTGCTTAATTTCTGTCTCAACATTGTCTTCTCGAAACCCAAGAAAACTGAACTGTTGAGTGACCCAATAACATCAACTTTTATGTTTGTTTTTGCTTTAATCAGTAGAGCCAAAGTGTTAAAGAATTTAAATTCTATCCATCAGTACACTTAGGTCTTCATTTTAAAGACTATACCTCTTCAGTGATCTGAAATTCCTGAAAAAAGCTTTAAAAGGTTAGATTCCCTCCAAGACCTTAGCCTTTGATACTTGCTCCTAGGTACGTGAGATGAACGTACACACTAATAGCACTCGCTGGCTTCGAAGTGACAACCTTCCCTTCTAAAATGCAAACATGTCAGCCCTCCATTCTGCCCCTGGACTTGGCAATTAAAGCCAAGCAGGCCTGCCCACCGCAGAGTGGGACAGAAGGACGTTCCGATGTCCACCTAGAGCCGTTAACATACAGTCCCCGGTCACCGCTCAGACGACTTAGATGCCAGGCTCCTGCCTTCGTTCCCACGGTCACCCCGTGGGCCCCCGGGTCGCCTGGGCCGCCGCTGCCGGCGTCGCGACTCGGCGCTCCCGGGAGCCCGGGCCTCCGTGCTCCCCGGCGCGCACGAGGGGCCAGGCCGCCTCACACCTGACGACACCTCGATCCCTCCAGGTCCCCGGCCCGCCGTCACCCCGCCGCGAGTCCCCGGAGCAGCCGGCCGCGGGCCGCCTCTGCCTTCCGCTGCCATCACCCCCGCGGCCTCGGAGGCTTCCCTTCGAGAAGACGGAGAGGACGCGGCGCCGGGGGTGGGGGGTGGGGTGCGCCGTCGACATCTCGTGTAACGTGGTCCCCGCGGGCTCGGCTCACTCCCGCAGGCTTTCCAGTCAGCTGCATCCTCGGCGGAGGTATTCCACGTTGACAGATCTCTCTCTCGCCTCGCACAAAATGGGGCCAGGGAGCGGCCGCCGCCGGCTCCATGGGCGCCGCCATTTTGTGAGGCGCGGCGGAGCAGGCTGGTGTGTAATGGTTGCAGCGAGTGACCCCCCTCTAGGGAATCCCCGGCGCTGACGGTTACGCAAGGGGCAGTGCGCAAGTGCCGCGCGCAGGGAAGCCGCACAGCCCGGCCGCCCGCTCGCCACGGTCGCCGCTGCCCTTGAGGCGGCGAGCGAAGGGGCCGCGGGCTCGCCCGTCCGCCCCGCCGGCCCACTCGCGCCCTGCCTCCGGCCCGGCCGGCTTCTCCTCCTCCTCCACAGGCAGGGTCTCCGCCCCTCACAGGCTTGCGAGGCACTCACTGGTCCTCGGGTGTCAGGAATTTCCTAGCCACACCTTATTCCGACCCCATTTAAGACATAAACTTTACTTGGGAAATAAATCCGTTTCCTCGACTGAGGACCGGAAGCATGCTCCGCTGCGTTACATAATTTTATTTTGGTCGCCACCCAATCCGTGCGCCGTTGGAAAGACGACCCTGAAGTCAACCCAGCCGGACTCCGTCGTGTGACCTTGGGCTGGTGACTTTGCCGGTGGTGGTGGCGGTCTCTAAAATGGGAACGCTAACCCGCCGGGCAAACGCGGGGCTCAACGTTTGTGGACGAGGGGAGGGCTCCAACGTCCTCGTACATGCAAATTTGGGGGTATGGGTTGAGATAAAAATTTTGAGCTCCCTATTTACACATTTCAGGATCATTACGGAAAATGGAAAGGGGAAACCTTTTGCCTTCTATTTTCAGATCATCAGTGCAAAAATATAAACGTTATCCTCAAAGTTCCAGAGGTGGTTTCTTAACCGGCGCGGTGACTGTTTGCATAACTCCGGTTCGGTGACCGAAACCGACCGAAGGCGAGACGGATTCCGAGCCTTTGCTCCGGTCCGCACAGAAGTAGGGCAGACAGTTCACCCTGGGTGTGCTCTACAGTTTGTCAAAGTGACTTGATGGCCACATCGTGGGGAATGTGCTCCTCGGGCCCCAGCACTGTCGCATAAAGCCGAGGGGCCGATTCCTCCCGCCCTAAACCTTTGCAGAGGCTGCGAGAGGACTTTCCCCGGGGCGGCGAGGGCTGCGCCGGGCGAGCCGCGGGGCCCCTCGGTGCGGCGGGAGGCCCCGGGGGGCACCCGGAGGCCGTGAACATCGCCTCCACCCCTAACCCCGGAACAACCGGTAGTGGCCGTTTCCCCGCGCCGCCCCCCTTTCCGCCCGCTTTGTGTGCGTGTGAAATGTGCTGCACATTGCAGATGAACCCTAAGCCGGGCGAGCCGGAGTCTATTGTTCCCCGCGAGGAGCAGCCGCGACCGTGTGGAGCCAGACGCAGTGCCGCGGCCGGCCCTCGGGGGGCGCTGTGCGGCGCTGGCGGCCCGGCCGTGGCGGCGGCTGAGAGCGAGGCTGGCGGGCAGGCAGGCAGGCCGGCGGGCGGCGCGCAGCGGCTCGGCTGCCGCCGGAGCCTGTGCCCGGGGACTCCCGGGCCGCCGCCACCGGCACCGCCGCCACCGCCGCCGCGCGTGAATGTGTGCGAGGGCCCCGCGGAGCCGCGGCCCGGATCCACGCTGTCACCCCGCTCTCCACAAGCCACCACACAGACCTCCCCCTCCCCACGCGGCCCCGCCTGCCCCGGCCCCGCCGCGCCGCCGCCGCCGCCGCCGCCGAAACTCCCAGGCCTGCGGCCGCCCGGGCCCCTCGCCTCGGCTCGCCCGGCCCCCGGCCGGCTCGTGCGCCCCCGGCCGCAGCACCATGTTGAATCGCGTCCCCGGGCCGAGCCGCCGAGGCCCGCGGCGCTGAGAGGCGGCCAGAGCCGGGCCCGCGGGAGGCGGCGAGGCAGGGTGGGGGCCGCGTTCGCCCCGCGGCTCCGCGCCCGGCCGCCCGTCGCCTGCCCCTCTAGTTTCGCTCCCGTTTCTTTAAACTTTTTTAGAAATTCCCCTCCCTCCGGCCCTGCGCTCCCCCTGGCCTCCCGCTCCCTCCTTCCCCTCCTCCTCGCCTCCTCCCCCTCCCTCCTCCCTCCCTGCGCCGCCGCCGCCGCCGCCGCCGCCGCCACCGCCGGCCCATGACTGAGCCCCGCCACCGCCGGCCGAGGAATGGGCTCCGGGCGCTGGTAGGGAGCGCGGGGAGCGGGGGCCGCGTTTGAACCGCGATCTGGGTTTTCGGGAGACCTCCTTTGGCAAAATAATGGCAAACTCGACGGGGAAGGCGCCTCCGGACGAGCGGAGGAAGGGACTGGCTTTCCTGGACGAGCTGCGGCAGTTCCACCACAGCAGAGGGTGAGAGCAGGACCGGGGGGGCAGCGCCGGGGCGAGCCGGGGCGAACGGGGCCCGCGGCGGGCGCGGGGTCCCGGTGACAAGTGCGGGGCTTTCTGTCGCCCGCAGGTCGCCGTTTAAGAAGATCCCTGCGGTGGGTGGGAAGGAGCTGGATCTTCACGGGCTCTACACCAGAGTCACTACTTTAGGCGGATTCGCGAAGGTGAGTGGAAGTTTTAATTTGTATTTCCCTCTCGCTGGCCTGCTCCGAAAAAAAGTCTGCTCCGGCCCGGGAGCGGGCGGCCGGGCCCGGGGGGAGGGGGGTGGCCGGCCGGCGGGGCACAAGGCGTTCTCGGCGCTCGCAGCCGGCGGTGGCACGGAGGCGGCCGGCGGCGGGGCTGTTTTCGGCCTGGTGGCTCGCGTGCGCGCGGCGGGGCGCGGGGCTGGGCGGGCGGGCGGCCCGGCTGCGGGGAGCGTCCTGCCCGGTGTCCGGCCGGCCCCGCGGGGTCTGAGCGGCGCGGCGGGGAGCGCGGGCGAGCAGGGGTGCCCGCCCGCCGAGCCCCGCGCCCGCCCCGCGCCGTTCGCCCGCCCGCCCGCCCGCGAGTCAGCGCCGCCGCCGCCGCTGCTGCCGCTCTAGCACAGGCGGAGACACAGAGACACACAGACTCTGAGCAGTTTTCGTGCAACTCAAAATTAGCGCGGGCAGGTTTAACATCGATAATCGGCTGCGAAATGATCCCGGCGGCCGGGGGCACAGCCTCGGCCAGCTCGCCCTGGCTTTCTGCAGCTAACAAAAGAAAGCAGGACCTGTCTGCAAATAGCCATCTTAGGCTTCAAGGCTAGGCAGAAGCTGTAGGCCTCAAAGAAGGGCCTATGGAGATGGATAGATCTGGGAGAGGGATCGGAGTCGGCCCCGGCCCCGGCCCCCCCAGAGCTCGCGGACGTCGCTGTCCGGAGCAGTATTGATCATTTTGAACTTTTTTTCTTTCTTTAGTGTAAACGGACCGCGTTGAGATTTAAAAGGGGGCGACAGAGGGACTTGCGATTGGTTATTGTCCGGGCTTCAAAAACAAAACAAACCCACCAACCCCCCCACCCCCAAAACAAAACAAGTGCTGCTAAATACAGGGCTCTCTCATGAAAACACAGTGATTCAGGCGGCCCTGGCTTAGTAGCTCTTGTGGCTAGACCCCAGACACCCACTGGTGCCTTAGGTGCCTCCAGATCGCTGCAGAATGGGCATTTAGCTCCCAAGTTAGGGTAGGTTTTTCTTGGATTGGGCACTTTCAGACAAGTGTGCCTGTGTTTTTAACAGGTTTCCGAGAAGAATCAGTGGGGAGAAATTGTTGAAGAGTTCAACTTTCCCAGAAGTTGTTCTAACGCTGCCTTTGCTTTAAAACAGTATTACTTGCGGTGAGTAGTGGTGACTTTTCCTCAGTATTTGGAAACGAGGGACTTAGGGGAGATTAAACAGCACCGAAATTTACCCTGTAAACAATTTCCAATCCCTTGTTTATTTCAGCCTGGGAAGCATTTACTGTCAATAAAGTGAGATGCTAGGAGGCTGAAGTTTTCCTCACATTAAAATACGGCCATTTACATTTTTCATAAAAAGTCATTACAGGTGACACCCCATGTCCTATCTTGTAAACATTCTTTTGTGACATTGTTATTGACTGCTTGATAGCCACTGAGGGCCAGAAATGATGATGCTTAGTAAAAGACTTACTTAAGGAAACTTTGTAACCTGTGGGAAGATTGTCGTTGTCGTCGTCGTCTTCTTCTTCTTCTTCTTCTTCTTCTTCTTCTTCTTCTTCTTCTTCTTCTTCTTCTTCTTCTTCTTCTTCTTCTTCCTTCGTAAACTCCTTAATCCTCTACAATTTGACTTTCAGGATTTTTTTAAGGGAATTTATTGGAACTGTTAGTAAGTTTTCAATGGAATATTTTTGCATAAATAATATTATAGAGATACCTTGGTTGGCGAGGATTTCATTTTGGGCTCTTGTTATTGGATTTCTGAGAAACTTGGAAATATTCAGTATCTTTAGGAAAATGGGGATGGCTTGAAACCAGGTATTGTGGTTGGAATTTTTCCTTATATTTTGACTGTTTGCTCAAAAAAAGTAAATTTCTTACTTAGTTGGTGTATGACTAGTCTAGATAATGTACTTTGTGACTTTTAATTTTTTTTCTTCCTAGATTTTCCTCTATAGATCCGTTCATATTGTACTTTGTTTTGAAATCAACCTTTATTTTTGTTTGATTACCCAGTGTTCAATGATCTTAATAGTTCTTTCTAATAAATATTGGTAATGGTGATATTATAATATGCCTTTATTTTATTTTTGTAACGTAGCTTCTGTATAATTTGAGTTTTGTATTGCTTCAGATGCACTAGTTACTTTGTACAGGGCTCAGGGTTCTGAAATAGGAAATAGGGTAATTGCACAGGTGTACTTCCTATTGGCTGCCTTAGATTGACTTCAGACTTGCCGCTGCTGAAGAGTTCACAGAACTTGGCAGTCACCGAGTTCCATAGGAACTCTAGAAAATACCAGGCGTGGGTGGCTGTGTGTGTTAATATGTGTGTCAGAGTACCTTTTAAATAGAAGGGTAGATAAAAAGCATTTCAAGCTGTTGATGTAGTAATAGAGCGAGAAAACAAGAATTTAATACTTAGAGTGATAGTCACTTGATGATTTCTGTTTCTGATAGAGGACCTGAGAGAATCATGCTAATACATGCTAGGCCTTTGTACTAATCAGTTTAAAACATTTGTAGCATTTTGTATATTTAAATTGTGTATTCTAAAGTTATGCCTAGTATTTTTTAAGTTTATAGATTAAATTTCTGTGTTCGATTCTGAATGGTATATATGGCTGGTGAGATGTGTATTTTTCTGTAAAATTTGCTTTCATACTAACAACCAGCATAATTAATAAAATACCTGGACTTTTTTCTTTTGTACAGTTTAATTATAAGTAGGTTGCTTCTTGTTGTCTTTTCTATCTTGGGATCATACCATGCAGTAATTGTCCTTATAGTTGGCCTTTTGACTGGATACTTTCCAGGCTGTTTTAAGTATTTACATTGTTCTTAGGTCAACTTGGGCTCTATGCTCCTATTAGAAGCTGCTTTGATCTGTGTCCTCTGCTAGACTTGTTTGCCTCCATATGTCACTCTCCAGGTTTGCTTTTGTAGGGCTGTAGCTAGGCTACTGAGAAAAAGTTAAAGCGTTTGTTTGTTTTGGAAAATAAAACCATGTGAAGATTTGCATGGCTTGAAAAGAAATAGGATGATCAAAAACTGGATACTACCAACCTTGATAGAATTTTCCCTAGTGGTGTCCTGTACATTGAGAGAATGTATGTACTGGGTTGTGTTATACACCTTTCTCTTAAAAAAAAAAAAATCTAATTGGCAGACCAAATGTCAGACTCTAACAGGAATTTTACTAGTTAACCATAAGAGTGCCTTCTCAGCCAGATATGCTACTGAAGTGACTTGATAAGTTAACTTGACATATCAGATTTAATACCATCCTTCCTGATAAGGAAAGCAATACCTTGTATTTTGGTGGGTTTCTTTTGTTTTTGGCTTTGCAATGTTCTTAATGACAAGTTGGAGAGATTGACTTCAGGCTTGACACTGAAGAGTTCGTAGAACTTGGCAGTCACTGAGTTCCATAGGAACTCTAGAAAATAGCAGGCGTGTGTGTGTGTGTGTGTGTGTGTGTTACTGTGTGTGTCAAAATCCCTTTTAAATAAAAGGGTAGATAAAAATGCTTCCCAAACTGTTGATTTAGTAATAGAGTGAGAAATAAGAATTTTAATACATCAGAGTGATAGTCTACATAATACTTAATTCGAGCTGTTTTTTCTTTGGACATATTATGAGACTGTCAATGCTTTTGTTAGCTCTCTTTGCAAGTTTCCTACTTGCCTGCGTCCTCCTGTAGTAGTTGTACAGTTACTGGAATGGGTAGCTGTTCGACTAGTCTCATTTGGTACAGCCACACACTCTTACAGACAAATAAGAGCAGGCTATGTCAGTCATGCACACTTTCTAACACCTCTGTGTTCTTTTTGGTACAAATATAATCATTAAGTATAGAGACATTGTAGTCTGCTAAAAGTTAGGTTGAATCTATTAAATACACATTCATTCACTGTAGATTATCTACCCAAAATTTCTTGGTCTAAAATTGAATATGCAGTTGATTATTTATTTAACACTAGTATTTAGTTTTTAAAAAAATGTTAAGTGCCTTCTGACAGTGTATAGAAGTATTAACATTTATTATACTTAAAATTATATTTTAATAAATTCTTAAATGCTTGTAACCTTTTTTTTCATTTAGCACCTTCTTGGCTTATTTATCTCAGTGTGTTCTACGAATACTTGTTAGATTGTCTATATAAGCAAAAAAGGATAAGGTACTATTTCCACATTTTAAGGAGAAACTCAAATATCAAAAAGTTGTATGTGCTTGGTAAAGTTTATGCTGTTATAGTTTCAGTTTGTCATTTACAAATGAGTTTAATAGATTAAAGTATAATTGGAAGTTTAGCTAATTCTATGCCTGAGTATATCTATAAACAGTGTGATACTTATTTACCTGATGAATTTTATTTTTTGCCGTATTATGGTACTAAGATTTAGGAACAATTTGCTATTCTTACTAAGATTTAGGAACAATTTGCTATTCTTACTTAAGAATTTGAAGTTCTAGCTAGGTGTGGTGGTACATGCCTTTAGTTCTAGTAACTGGGAGGCAGAGGCAGGCAAATCTCTAAGTTTGAGGTCAACTTGGTCTATAGAGTGAGTTCCAGGATGGGTGGGGCTACACAAACCCTGTCTAAGAAAAAAAAAGATTTTGTAGTTTTGCTATAAGGTTTAAGTAAACATTTAGTTTGGGAATCTTTTCACTTATAGATACCAGGAATGTAACTATAATTATAGTTTAGCTGTAGGTTACCTTGATGTGTTCTTTATAAAACTTGGAAAGGAGGCGAACTATCTTAGACATTGAAATTTTATTGTAGAAAACTACAAATTTCTGGTTTTTTGTATTTGAACCTTGCAGTACTGCTTCTTTGGTGTGCATGCACTTTGGGGACAGTTGAGAGCTTGGCTAGAACCGTGCCTACAGTAGCCACTCTGGAGTCACATTGTCAGTTCTGGGTAGAAGACCTTTAGTTACATGAGTAGCTGTGTTACTAGCAGTTAACTTTTATCAGTTAAATGACATAAACGCATTTAGGGATTGTCAGATGTAGGTCAGTGAGGAAGCATTTTATGAATCACTTGAGGTGACGGGAAAGAAGTCAGTATTATTCAGTAAGTGAGTAAAGTAACACCTTGAGTATAAATTGCTAAATAGCTGAAAAAAAAAACCAGATTACTCCTAGTTAGAAGTAAATAAAATAATAATGGGGACAGGGAGAATAACTAAATCCTTAGTAAGGTACTGGTGTGAGAATTATAACTTTAATTTTATAAGCTGTGTCCTTTGTTTTGAACAAACCTGAGTTTGCTGTTCTGTGACAATGTGTGCCATTTCTGAAAGGTTTGTAGACTTGCTGGAAGTAGAGAGTGGATGAAGGAAGTTTAAAGCCTTATCACATTCAGGTTGGTGTCAGCTCGCAGAATCCATGTTTTTAAGCCGTATGCATTTGCTCAAACTGGAAGTCAATTTACTTTCCTAGATAGACAGTTGACCCAGGTTACTCGCTAGGGGATTTCATAATGCCCCTCCCCCACCGCTGCCTCCAGCAGGGCACAAGTCAAGAATTCCTACCACTGAGCTACATCCTTAGCCCTCCTAACATACACATATGCCTTTATTATTTAAATATTAGACCTCTGCTGTGAACTAAAAATACCTTTTTTTCTGATTAGAAGTACCATTTTATAAGAGCAGCTCTTGAGGGATAGGCGTTTTCATGGTGAACTTTATGTGAGATCCACTTTTATGTCTTAGGAAAGCCTGGCACTCCCATAAGCTCTTCTGTATTCTCAAACTAAACAGAATTGGAAGGGGGACAGGAAAGGTGTTTCAGTTCATCAACATGCAGATACCTAATGTATAAATTTAGGGAAAGTAGTTTTGGAACAGTTTTTTTCCTTTGTGGAGGCTATTTATTGTGCCTTTCCCAAGCCTACTAGAGATTAATAATAAAATGAGTTTGTAAGAGTTGAGAGGGGACATGTGGCCTGGTAAGGTGAGAGCTGGTGGATTCCCTCTCTCTGCCTCCTCTTCCATCCCAATGTTCTTGATATCCATGGTCAAAGCAGAAACTTGTGTTTGTGTGCTGTAAAAGCCAGTCTTCCTGAAACATAGTATGTGCCTCTTAGAAAGGGTCAAATGATTTTGAATCATAAATGTAAAGTTGGCTACTGCTATTTTATCTAGGACTCAGAGGTTGTGTTTCAGGGTGTGACTCTCTAACACATTCAGGATCACTGTCTTTCCTCTGTCCTTACTCCAAGTACCACCATAATGCTGTATGGTGTGAAATGTCATCTTTGAGGTAGACTTACTAGATTTCTTGGAGCACAGTTTGGGAGTTCTAAACTCGAAGACATGAGATTAGGAAGAAGAATAGGTAAAACGTGGACTATTTCTGTATCACACTCATGTAGTTTCTATATATTTAACTTAAAACAGCTGGGGCAGAGCTTTACTCTGTAGCTTAGGCTGGCCTTGAGCTCACAGTTACCCTGCCTCTGCTTCTCAAGTGCTACAGCCACAGGTGTGTGCCACTTCTCCTGGCCTAGATTTATGGCTTGCTATTTATTTATTTATTTTGTGGCACTGCTATTTCCATATCTTCATAAATGGTTGTACAAAGTTATATTAGTAACTATTGTAGTTAACTAGTAGTTCTTGCAGGGGAATGTGAAGAGTATTCATGCTCATTGACGGGGGAAGAGGAGTAAAGACACATTGCAGTTTTAATCTTAGAAGAAAATTCGAGCCTGGAAGATAAGCAGTGGTCTTAGTTTCAAATGGGGAAAGATAATAGGAAAAAAGTGGGTTTTCCTACTATTTGAACTACAGCTCAGATGTCAGTGTGATAGAGGCCAAATACAAAAAAGGAAAAAGAAAAGAAAAAATGGTGTTTATCTTTGTTTTTGGTAGTGTTGGGAATGGAACTCAGGGCCTCCTTCAGGGCAAGTGTTCTGCCTGAGCTGTGTCTTATCCCCATGGCAAAAGATTGTTTGAAGCCCAGTGAGATGTGGGTAGAGATATTTGCCACCAACCCTGGGTTCCGTACCTGGGACCCACATGGTGGAAGGATAGAACCAACTTCCACAAGTGTCCTCTCACCTCCACATGTGTGCTATGGCATGCTCACACCCACAGACACAAAGTCAATAAATAATGCAAAAGAAAACTGAGTCTCAGACTCATTTATTTGCATGGTTCATCCTGCTTAGGAAAAAGTTTATAATAACTTTAATTTTGTTGAGTCTTTATATTTAGGTTTTTAGTTGATTTAGCTGTCCCTATCATTCCTGTTTGTTCTAATTAAGACTGCTTTTTAAGAAAAAACATGTTACTTGCATTGAAAATTTGAGTTTTAAAAAATTTGTATAATGTTTCCCTGGCAAATTGTGGTAGTTATTGTTTATAGACTAGTGATTGTGTCGAGTTTGATGCTAGTTCTGCTAAAGATTTGTGTTTTTCTTCAGTTCTGGTGACTTTGAAAACTGGGGAGGCCATATCCTGAGTTTTGATATTAGGGAAAAGTTGTTATCAGTAGATACAGTTTTAAGGCCAGACTATTGAACTTAGAAGGGAGATGTTTGGATTAAAGCTATCTCTAGTTAGTTTATGACTTGAAATTATAAGTATATTTAAAGTTCCGTTTGTTTGTTCATTGTGCATTTGTGTGTCATAGCAAATGTGTAGAGGCCAGAGGACAACTTTTGAGAGTTGTGTCTTTCGTGGTGTGGGCCCTCAGGATGACTCAGGTCATTGGGCTTTGTTGGCTTGCGCTTTAGTTACCTCACCAGCATGCTGTGTGCACTTTGGATAAAAATAAAAGATACTAGCTTTTGAAGTTAAAATAAATATATGTAACATCATTGGTGCACATGTCCATAGTGTAACCAAAATATTGGCAATTTTATTTGGTCAGAATCATACAATAGTAGATAGATGATGATGAGTTCAGGGTACCTTTTGAAGATCCATCTATTAATACACATATACATAGGATATATGGTATCCTGTAATAAAGAGCTAGGTGTAAATTTTCACTCTCACTTTTAAGTGTTTGCTATGATTGCCAATTTGGAAATAAATTTTGTTTTTCAAAGCACACCTTAACCCCTTTATGTTTTACAAATCTTTATCATATATAATTCTCCATTATTCATAGTTACTATCTTCAGATATGTTTCATGTCCATGTGTCTTTGGATTTATTAGTCTTTAGATTATTAATGTGATCATATGATTTTCAAGAAACAAGGTTAACTGTGTGTGTTTTTTTCTGTTAAAAAAGGTAGATATATCACTGAGCTTATATAGTTTTTGAAATATATTATGTTGTAAATTGAGGAAATTTGGTCTTACAAAATGCATGCTCTTTTGACTAAGTATATTGTGATACCCTGTTGTTGAGACTGGAATCTCTTACTGATATCTAGGAGTAATTGCTATAACCCACGTTGCTTCCCAGTGACAGAACACACCATCAGTGTGTGCAGGACTTACTCCATAGTGTGTTGTGATGGAACCTGAAAAAGGCGATGTTTTTGATGTGTTGACTGCTGGGTCTTACCTCTTAAAAATCAGTTCTTGTTCTTTTTCCCATATGCCATTATTTATTAGAGTAATGAGGTAATTTGTCCTTTAGAAGGTCCTAACTTATGGACTTGGTTGATGACTTCCTCCTGAAATCAGTTAACTGGTTTTTCCATCCTGTTATCCTGGAAAAAGCTGGATTTAAAGGTTGATAACCCACAGCTTTAGTATGTAAGCATGCTTCATAAGTGGTGCTTTGCTATCCGAGGTTTCATATGGTGTGTAGATCTCAATGGTAAGACTGACCTGTGGGTCCAGTGATCAGTTGCCCCCAGGTGGTTGTTAGTAGGTCTGAGTTTGAGAACAGTTGATCTAAGTACCAATGAAATCAGTTTAGTTGCTGAGATAACTGACTTAACTTGGCAGCAACATGCTGGCCAGGGTCACATCCAGAACAAAGCCTCTGAGTGGTATCTGCTCTGGGCACCTGCTGAAGCTGCACCTGTCACCAAGCAGAGTCAGGGCACACCCTGCACTTTTGAGTTTCATAGAGAGCACTGTTTTACTTAGGAAGAAGACATGAGTAAGCCACTGACTCCTACCTCATCCTAACTGTAGTTATTTAGCTTGGGCTTTAAAAAAGTTAAAAACATGATTCCCTTCAGTTTTTTTTTTTCCTAACTGGAGAATTTCTTAACATATATTTGTTGTTGTTGTTTTCCTGTTTGGACTTCATATTATTCTTCCCAAATAAGAAACCATTGGTTTAACTGAATTTCTTCAGTGCTTATCATCTTGGCAAGGATTCTTTTCCATCCAGATTCCTCTTAGGAGAGTTCATATGTAAATTACTGTGAGGATAGCAGTACTACCTATGGGGTGGGGGAGAGGTCAGGAAAGACCTTATCTCAAAGCAGAAAAACTAAATAGAGCTGTATTACTATGATACTTTGTTTAATGAAGTATTTGTTTGTGTGTATGTGTGTGTGTGGTGTGTACACATGTACTTGTTTGTGTTTGTTTGCATGCATGTGGTCAGTGTGCATGAGTGTTGAAAACTGGTTGACTTTGGATCCCATCCTATATAGCTATCTACATTCTTTTTTAACTTGAGGCTCTGTCTTTGAACTTGGAGCTCATACGTTCAGGTTGGCTGAGTGGCGAATGAGCTTATGGATCCACCAGTTTCTACTCCCTCAGCACGGGGGTTACACCACATCCTGCTTTCTTTGTTTTGTTTTTTAATGTGTATGAGTGTTTTGTCTCTATACCACTTACATGCATGCCTTATGCCCACTGAGGCCAAAAAAGGGTGTTGGATCCTTTAGAACTGGAGTTACATGTGGTTGTGAGCACTGTCTAGGGGCTAGGAATTGAATCCTGGTCCTCTGGTAGAGCAGCCAGTGCTTTTAATCACTGGGCCGGCTCTCCAGTCCCCATGGCCTGCTTTATATAATAGCGCTGAGGTCTAAACTCATGTCCTCATAGTTCCTCATCAGGCACCTTACTGATTGGACCATCTCCCCAGCCCCAGTGTTTTAATTTGCTCGCATGTAACGTTTCAAATTTTAGAAGCATTTATTGTTATTTAATCCTAGGAAAAACCAACAATCAAAAATTCTTTATATTCCTGAGCCTTTTCTTCTAGAGGCTTGTAGGTTACTTTTAAGTAGTGAGAGGCATAGTTCTGGTTGTATTCTCGTATTCCCCTTTCCTTCTTCCTTCCCTCCTTCCCTGTTTTTGTTCATATTGGGGATTGAACCTAGGATTTTGTACCTGCTAGGCAAGCACACTGCTACTGAGTAATGTCCTCCAGCCTCAACTCCCAGTATTGCACACCAGTCAGGAACCGTGCTTCCTGTGTTGAGCACGCCTTTTCCTTTTGCCTTCCCATTTTTGTCCTTAGTAGTAGACCCGCTTTTTATTTTACAGAACATTATTCATAACTCTCCACCCTGTACAGTTGCTAAATATTTCATGTACATCCCATGTTCTAGGTGTGTTTAAATTTTGTGTATCAGTAAATTTCATTACCATGTAGTGAAGGTTAAAGTGGAAAGTTTTCTTACGGAATGGAATTTGACATTGTTAATCTGTTGTTTGGATGTTCGTGTTATTGTAAAGGATGGCAAATGTTGGTAATTCTAGTCTTTGAGTTCTTAGCATTATATGTAATGTTTGCTTTGTGGGTCCAGTGATCAGTTGCTTTACAAAGATACTCTTTATCCTATAATTATAACATTTTTTTATGGTGAAGTCTTTTGGGTCAAGTTTTATTTTGTCTCTCTCCTAGCCCAGTAATTAAGGAAGTACAATGTTAATAAAAGCTTACATGAGGTCAGTAGGAATATTCTGCTAAAATGTACACACGAGTCTCTGGGTTCTCTCTCTAGCAACACATAATAAATAGATAAATAAGTAAATATCAGAGAGCATAGATTTGGGGTCCTGACTCCTGGTCCTCTAGAGGAAGGGCTGCCTTAGTGTATCCATTGTCACCCCAGAGTTGAGGATGTTTTCCTTGATTGCTAATGGGCTAAGTTGATTTCCCACGTGCTTTAGGTTATGTTTTTTTTTTTTAATTTAATACTTTAATTTCTAAAATTTCTAATTGTGTATGTTGTGCACACACATGAGTACAGGTGTACTCAGAGCTCAAAGGTGTCTGATCCCTTAGAACTGGATTTGCATGTGGTTGTGAGCATGAGTGCTGGGAGTTCTAGAAGAACAGCAAGTGCTCTTAACCACTGAGCCATCTCTTTAACCCCTGAGTTTATTCTTAATTGAAGTTAGTACCTTGGTAGCCTGTGTTTCCAAATGTGTTCTTTGATAATGGGTGACTGGTCAAGAGTGCTTATGAAGTTTGATGTATTCTTTTCAGTTTATATCATTAGAGAATCACATTTCTGACTCCCCTTTCTATATAACCCCATGTTGCTACACATTGGTCTTTCAGGTTACCCTAAATAACATGAATAGTGAACATACCAGTTTTCTTTTTTTGTTATGTTTTCTCTTTTGAAAATGCTTTGCTACAAATATGTAAATTCTTTGTTGTTGTTATTTTTGCTTAGATAGCTAGATGATTGTTTGATAGATAGATAGATAGATAGATAGATAGATAGATAGATAGATAGATGATAGATAGTTTAGTTTTTAAGTTAGGGTTTCTCTGTGTAGCAGCTCTGACTGTCCTCAAACTCACAGAGATCCACCAGCCTCTTCCTCCCAAGTGCTGGGATTAAAGGCCTGTGCCACTACCCTCAAATTCTTTTTTTTTTCCACCCTCATAAATTCTTATTCACACTTTATCTAGATTATTTGTTGTATTTTTGTGATTTTCTTTTTATATCTGATGGTGCATATAGACATAGTACCTTGTAGTAGGCACTGTTTAATCATTTGATGCCTTTACAGGAGTAATGACTGTGTTTAGTTTAGTCTTATGCTACCTTGGAATAAAAGTCTTCTTAACCTGGGGCTTTCAGCATTTGGAAAGCTAAGGCAAGAGGATTGCCAGGGTTTGAGACCAGTGTGAACTACACAGTGAGTTCTTAAACAACTTAGTCTACTGAGTGAGAGCTTGTTTCAAAGAACAGACGGTTCAGCCAGCAAAACATTTTTCTTTTAAATAAAAGAACTGAGTTTGATCCCCAGAATCCGTGTAGAGATGCAGCATGCTTGGAATACTAGTGCTGGAGAGGCCGAGATGGGAGGACCAGCTGGCTGCCATCCTAACTGGTGAGCAGCAGGCCAGTTTCTTCCAGGAGCTAGATGGTATTTCTGAGGATACCTCAGTCTGTTCCTTGGCATGCATATTTATCCACATGTCACATGTATGCTCTTGCACACATATGAAAACAAAACCTTTACATAGATTTAATAGAAAATTGAATTTAATTGTAGTGTGTAATATACAGACCTTATCTCAA
Organism: Arvicola amphibius; assembly: GCF_903992535.2. NCBI lineage: Eukaryota > Metazoa > Chordata > Mammalia > Rodentia > Cricetidae > Arvicola > Arvicola amphibius. The sequence continues at coordinate 54,480,327 of NC_052055.2, forward strand.
ATTTTGCAATTGTTTTATGCTATTCATGATCATGTGTCATGTTTACCTACCTTTTTTTCCAGTTGTAGCTGTCCTACACCATTTTAAATAGTGCTGTCAAAGCTGGGCATATTGGTACATACTTGTAAGCCAATAACACTGCTGTGCAATTTCAAGACCAGCCTGGGCTAATAGACATAGTACATTTCAGGTCAGCCTAGGAAGTATTGTGAGGCCCTGCTGCAAATAACAGTTATTTGAATAACCCCAAATAACAACAGCAACCAAAGTGTAGGTTGAATGTGCTCTAAAGTTGGTTTGTCTGAGTGGTTCGGGGTCAGATTTATGTTAGGCATTTTGGCAGGAGGCATTCATTAGATGTCACTTTGAGCCTTTATTGCTGAAGTTAATTTTGGTTAAGGTGTCCTGGTTTCTGCACTGTATTTTGTCTTTTATAATGAAGGAACCTGTGAGACATATTTTGGGACCATGGAAGCATCTTGCTGACCATCACCCTTTACCTAGTAAGTTTAATGACTCTTGGTGGTTCTGCCTTGAATCACTGCTATGATACATGTATACACTCACTTTCTCATTCAGTCACCCATTTTTCTTGATAAGCTGGTGGCTAAATAAGTCACTGGGTAGGGGAAGTATTTTCATTTTATTTATTTTTGAGATTTTTATTTCTACAAGGGTCCACAATCTGTTCTCATATATTTTGCTGCTTGGATTTTGCCAGTGGGAGCCCTTTCAAGTGGGTACCTTGACTTTTTTTCCTGTGTCTACATTAGTTTTTAACTTTTCCTTAGTTTCTGACAAAACATCAACTAGGTTCAGCTTAGTTTTGTTTCTTAGCTCTAGAATCATCATTACTTCCCTTAGATTCCTGGTGTGGAGTAGTGTATAGAAACTGTGATTTGTGTTTTCATTACTATTAAGATTTTTTTCTTCCAGGCCCTTTCAGGGGAAATATACATACATATTGGCACACACGCATGTGTCTCTAACTGTTGGATGACATGTATGTATATAAATCATGAGGTGTGAGGTTGTCCTAGCAGCTCCAGGCATGGCCATCTAAGTTACAGTACCCATATCTCCCCACCTGCAGTGGGGTTCATCTGCTACAGCACAGTTGTTTCCTGCTATACCCATTGCACCACAAAAACAAAACTATCAAGTAGAACTATAGGCTTGTCTTTTCAATACAAAAATGCATTATGTTTTTATTGAAGATATGTTATGTTATTGAAATATTAGGTTAAAACATTCAGTGAAACTGGCTTTGGTGGCACATGCTACTTAGGAAGAGGAGCACTTTGGATCATTTGAGTCTTTTAATGTGGACTAACCTGGCAACAGAATGAGAGAGAAGCCTATTTCATTTCAAAAAGAAAGAAAAAAAAATTTACAGTGATTGGAATTTTTCTAGGTGTTTACTACTTGTATGAACTATAACACAACTCCTGTATTCCCTGTTTTATTACTTTTGTGTTTATCTCCCATCTTTGCTCAAAGATTTTGGTAAAATCTTTTTTGGTAAAATTCTGAAATCAAGGTTTAGGAGATGAATACACTTGGGGGTTTCGTGTGTCTTCCACCTCGTTCTCACGCTTATTTGTGTGACTCCCTAGTTTCCTTAGTTTCAGGCTATCTCTGTTCTTTTTGAAAAAATAAAACATACGTATATTTTTAATTTTCTTTTAAATTTAGAAACCCCTTTTTTTGTATTTTAGCTTTTTTTCACTTATCTTGAAAATTACTCATCTGTTCATAGAACCCTTTTTTTTTTTTTTAGTACCTGCATTGTATTCCATTGTGTTTTTCTCTGCTAGCTTATTAACCAAGGGCCTCACATAGTGACACTCAGGTTATTGTTTGCAACACATGCACTAATAATGACGCCAGACGAGTTGTCCTTGCACATGTAGCCTTTTGCCGAACCTACTGCCAGCTGTTGTGGAGCTGTCGTCGAGTAAGTGATGGAAGTGAGGCAGCAGAGGGAAGAAAAGCTGGTATATGGTTTTGTTAGTTATTGCCAAATTCTTTTAGGAGTAGAGAACTTTGCAAAAAAATCTCATTAGCAGTTCATGAAATTGTCTTCTTCCGCAGTCCTGCCCTGTGTTGTTAACCTGCACGTTTCTCCAGGCGGAGGATTCAGAGATTGCATCTCGCCACCCTGCAGTTGTTGCAGCCTCAGAGTCTGTGTTAGCATTTGGTGGTGCTGTTCCTGTCGCTCAGTGACTTGTATGTTAAAGGTTTTCTCTGATGTTTCTTCGTGTTTGTTCTTCCATGTTAATTTTAGGGCTATTCATTCTAGATCCTAAAAGTTCATTCTTTAGGGATCATCTTTTGTGCTGCTCTTGCTGATATGGTTTTCTATATGCTTTTTAAATGGCCATTGCTCTTTTAGGTTGCATTTTCGTTGTTTTGTGTGTGTAAGTTTTTGAGGCATTTAATTATATTGTTCTATAATTAAATAAAACTCAGGAGTCAGACATAAGGGTAAAACCCTAATTGATCAGAACAGCGACCAGTAACCTCCTCTCATTCCTTCCTTGATCCAGAAGGGCCTGTGAATCTTTCTAAGCCCCTCCCTACTACCTCCTGTCTCTCTGTCTGTATCCTGGGTCCTCCAAAACCTCCATGGCTAATTCTGGTCAACTAGTTGCTAACTCCACCCACTGCTTCAGAGTAAGCTTTATTGGCAGTCTCGGAGTATCAGTGTGAACAAAGGTCCTGCAACAAGTTTTAGTGGCTTGGTTTTTAGCATTGATAATATTTTTTCTAGGATTTGCTACTAGCATGTCTTCTGGAAATACATATTTTAATTTTCAACTTTTCATGTCTTTAATTGGCTTCCTTTTTTTTTCTAACTGATTTGACCAATATAACTTAGGTAGTAGGGAGATAGCAGATTTTTTTCCTTGCCCTAATTCTTACTGCCTTGCTGTGCTGAGCATTTCATCACTGAGATACCTCCTGCTGTGTGTTCTTGATGCAATCCTAATGTAATAATCTTTTGACATTTGAAAATATTCACAAATATGTTTATTGAATGAGCAATAGTGCTAGGTTATGAAGTCAGATTTCAAGATATGTTGTATATGTTTTTACCTACTAGAATTTGGTTTTATTTTGTAAATTGGGGCTGGAGAAATGGCTCAGTAGATAAAGCATTTGCTGTGCAAGCCTGAGGACCCGGGTTTGGATCCCAGCACCCATGTAAAAGCCAGGTGTGGTAGTGTGACCTGTAAATCCATCACTTTGGGGATCGAGAAGTCGTGGAGACAGGTACATCTTAGAGGTTTGTTGACTTGTCTGTCTAGCAAAAAGTGCTGAGCTCCAGACTTAGTGAGAAATCTTATCTCAGAAAATAAGAGTGACAGAGGTAGATACCTGAAACCAACCTCTGGCCTAAATACATACATGTGTGCAGACACACATACCCACATTCTTATGTGCAAATACACAAATCTGTAGTTGTTTCATTATTATCTTTATTTTTGCTTTTTTTGGGGAGGGGCAAGGAGAAGACAGGGTTTCCCTGTATAGTCCTGCTTGTCCTGGAACTCGCTCTGTAGATCAGACTGGCTTCAAACTCAGAGTCCAAATGCCTCTGCCCACCCAGTGTTGGGATAAAGGCAAGCATCACTACCGACAGGCCGTTATTATCTCTAAAGTGAGGAGCTGATGCATGTTATGTTTATTAAATCCCAGTTTACGGCCTTTATTTGAATTGTTCATGTACTGGGAATTTAATGTGTAAGTAAAAATCAGTTACAGTATTAAATGGTAACTTTGGAGAAAATTTTCCTATTATATAGTCTACCTATGAAAAAGTCTTCAGGGAGATGGCTCAGTGATGAAGAACACTAACTGCTCTTCTGGCAGATCTGGGTTCGGTTCCCAGAACCCACAAAGGGACTTAGAACCACTTGTAACACCAGTTTCAGGGCACCTGTGGCCCTCTTCTGGCAGGCAAAATACAAACAAAAAAAATCCCACGTAAAATAAAAATTTAAACAAAAAGTCTTCAGGGCTGGGACTGTAACTCATTTTGTAGACACTTGCCTGGCATGCACAAGGTTTTTAATCTCCAGTATGGAAAAAAAAACAAAACAAACTCCATTGCTGCTGTCTTTGTTGGCCATTGCCATACTTGATATGCAAAATATGGCAGTTTAAATCATTGTATGACATTTGTATTATAAAGGTCAAGGGTAATTTTGATTTTAAGAGTTTTCTGTAGGTATCTACCTCATAGACCAGAAAAGCAAATTCATCCCATTAGTTATGTATTTGTGTATATTTATTGGTCCAGCATCACTGAAGTGTTGCTGTTTACTTTGTATATTGTATTTGACCTTCACCTTTAGGCCTAATTTGGTTATTCAAAAGTGTTGTTGTCCTGGGAGCTGCTCAGATACTCCTTTATCCTCCTTATAAACCGTGTAGCATGCCCTAAGTATATGTGCATGCAGGATGTGGTTCTCTTTGTCTCTTGGAGTGATTCACTTAGTAATCTCTTGATCAATTCATTATAACCAAAGTTGTAGGAATTTGACAAGTCTTAAAAAGTTTAAAGGGCTGTGTTGGAATGAATATTAGATGCTGTGTACACATTTAATATTTTATAGCAGCTTTAGTAGAATAGCTTATGGAGCCTGAAATTTCAGTATCATAAAGGTGGAAGCAAGAACAACGTAGATAGCTGCAGCTCAGTATGTCTGCCAAATCTACTAGTTCATAGTACCAGCAGCCTTAGTTGTGGAAGGAACTTGAAGAACACAGCTTAGCCCAAGCTAAGTAAACTGTTTTTCCTGGCATGCCTACATGAAGGTAACAGCTATCTATATTCTTACTACAAGAAGACATAGTTCAGAACTATCTGTTTTTCACTATTCACTCCATTCTTTAAAGAAATACAGGGAGGAGATTGTTGGAGATTCTTTGTTATAGAAATATGACCTTTCTGTTAGTGTTGAGATGGTCTCATGGATGGAGGCATCTGTAAGGCATAGGTATTGGTTTGGTGGCCATTGGAGGTGATAGGTCACTTTAGTATTGTCCTTTGGCTTTCTTTTGCCTAAAGAGTTGTATTTGTAATACAGATGGGGATAATGGAGGGTTCAACACAAGAAAGTCTTACTATATAGATTATCAGTTATTAGAAATGTTTTGTTAAAAAAACTTAAACTTACATAGTTGATAAAGCTGGCCACTAAACCTTTTTTTAAGTTTTCCTTTTAATAACGAGGAATTATAGTTTAGCAAAACAAAGGGATGGTGGGACAGATTATTTTAAAACATCAGAATAAGAAAGTTCTTTTAAAATAGGTTTTTATGTTTTATGGGCACTGAAAAAATGACTCAGTAGTTAAAAGCACAGGGTGGTCATCCAGAGGACCCAAGTTCAGTTCCCAGCACCCATATGGTGGCTCACAACCTTCTGTAACTCCAGTTCCAGGGATCCAACATCTGAAAGTACTGAATGCATATGGTGTACAGAAATAAGCAAGCAAAAACATTCATACACATACAATAAAAATAGTTTTTTTTAAAAAAATGTTTTTATTACACTTTAGTAGGATACTTCTGACTTAAGACATCACAGTTGAGCTGTGTATTTTATGTAACACATTCAGTTTGACTCACATAGAGCTCTGTCCTGAGTGCACTCTCCTTCATATCCGTGTTGACATAACTTGTTATGATGTGAATTCAGAAATAGGACAAAGGTGTTTAAAACATTGTACAGGGTTACACAGAAGTTGGGCTAGTATTTAACCTGGTGCTATCTAGCTTTTTTAATGGTGTTCTAGAGTGCGGAAGGTGACTCCGTGTGTAAGAACACCTGCTTTACAAGCATGAGATCCCCAGCATCCACGGAGAAGCCAGATGTGTTGCATGAGTGTCTGTAGTTCTGATGCCCTAGGGGAAGATGGGAGGCAAAACAGAAAAAGAAGCAGGGGAAACCAGGGGACCTGGTCTCAAGGTAGAAACCCACACCTGAGGTTGTCCTCTGCATTTATACATTTCTCATACTCAAACCACATGAACATACACCCACACACACAAACGCGCGTGTGTGTGCATGTGCGTGTGTGGCATTTGTTACCAAACACGTGATTATAACTTTATAAAAATTGATTTGAAAGGAGTAAGCAGAACATGGAGGTGGTGGGGTAGTTTTGGGGTTATGACTTTAGCAGTTTTCAAATCTTTTACTGCATCCCTTTTTCCTGTAAAACTGGTGCTGCAAAACAGTTGACTTCTGTTGATGTGAACAGAGCTCAGTAGTTCCTCTACAAGATAGGACCTATCCTATTTTCTAGATCACTGAAGAAAGCTCTTTAAAAATTGACTGGAACTCTAGGCCCTCCTGCCTCCCAAGCACTGGGCTTACAGATGAATGCCACAGTGCTTTCAAGTACCATTGTCAAGGTAGGGTTGACATTTAGCTTGATGCTGGTCCTGTTTTGTTTGTCAGCATAAGCCTTAGGTGGAGGACAGTTTATTAATAAAAGTATTTATGTATTTAAAGCCCCCAGTTACTTCCTGATACGTAGTAGCTTAACTCTGTGAGACTATCCTGTCAGTGGCTAGTTTCTTGGGGACTCATGTAAGTCCTCATGGTGACTCTCTCAACAAATGGGAGGTCTAATTTGGTATAATCTAAAAGAATTCAAATCTATATAATATAGAATTAGAAGTATAACATTTTATTTAGTGATCTGGCTCTAAGGTTAAACCTTTTTTTAATGAGGTTTTAAGAAACAGACACCAAGACTTAGTTTTAGCAAAGAATATAAATTAACATCTATGATAAATATGGCTTGTGTATAATTTATCACTTAAGTAACTTTCTTCTCTCTCCTTTAAGAGGGCGGGGCACAGTCTCATGTAGTAAGGCTGGCCTCTTTACTTTTTGTAGCCAAGAATGGCTGTGCACTCCTCATCTTCCTCTGCCTCCTTCAGAAGCACCTCTGAGAGTATGAGTACTTCCGTTGCCTAGTTTAGGTAGGAATGGTGCTTGAACCCAGGGCATGGTACATGCAGGGCAACCACTCTACCAACTTAGCTACATTCCTAGCCTTCCAAAAATATTTAAGTAAAACTACATACATTAATCTCTCCATGTCTTGCTTTATAAGTTAACAGCATGAAAATATAGTTTTGGTAGAGAAGAGTTGACATATGCAGATCTAGAATTTTCCTGAAAATATCCACTTTTAGAAGAAATGGGTACTAGAAATGATGTGAGAACTTGGTGTAAGCAGTTTGTGAGTCGGAGTGTTTCTTGCCATCACTTTGCTATCTAACTAACACTTGCCGTCTGCCTGGATGGTAGTAATATGCTTGTCTGTGTTATTTTAGTTCTTAGCACTCTCCTACAAGATCGATGCCTATTATCATCCTGTGATAGGGAGCTAAGGTTTAGAAGAGGTTCAGTAATTTTCGCAATAGCACAAAATACAAAGCAGTGGACCCGTCTGCTTCCAGGGATCAAACGTGAAGCTGCCATGCAGAATATTGCTTCTTGTTTAGTCACAGAATAAATGATTAATAGAAAAAGCACGAGTCTTACTGTCCAGAAACTAAGATTTTAGTTGAAGAGACAGAGCCAGTTTATGGTTTCTGTTACAGGCTGGGTACTGTTTCACTCACTGAACATGGATCAGTGATGAAAATGAAAAATACTCTTTGGAATTAGTATTAGTATTTGGAATTAATGACCAAAGTAAAAACAACAAAATCAAACAGCATATGAAATAATAAGACAAAGAGAAAAATAAAACAGAGAAAGGGAAGTAGTCTTTGAATATGGGTTACATCTTTAAATAGATACACCTTACGATGGGGTGACATTTGAGTGCAGACAGCAAAGATGAAGAGGCAGTCCAGGTACATGCCTGGGTTAGGAATGACTAGATAGCAAGAGGCATGCCTATTGTCTTCTGGGAATAATTATGGAGGCTGTTTAGGTTAGTTGTGTCAACTTGACACAAACTTGGCTCCCCTGGGAAGACTGGACCTTAATAGAAGAATTGACTGTCAGACTGGTCTGTGGGCATGTCTATAGGGCTTATTGTTGATTAACAATTCATGTGGGAGGAGCGAGCCCTCTGTGGGCCATGCCTAGGCAGGGAGTCCTGAGTTGTATAAGAAAGCAGGCTAAGCCAGCCTTGAGGAGCAAGCCAGAAAGCAGTGTTTCTCCATGGTCTCTACATCAGCTCCTGTCTCTGGGTTCCTGCTTGAGTTCCTGCCCTGGCTTCCCTTGGTAATGGACTCTAACCTGTAAGGAGTAATGAACCAGCTCCTCCCTAAATTGGGTTTGGTTAGTGTTTCATCACAGCAATAAAGAGCAAATGGACAGGCCAGTGTGACTGGAGTTGGTTCTTGTATGGTTTGTAAAGTTCTGTGGCTTTTATTGAAGCTGTTGGGGAATTTTGAGCAGTGAATTTTTTTTATTTTTATTTTTTTATTTTTTATTTTTTTCTTATTTTTTTTATTAAAAATTTCCATCTCCTCCCTTCCTCCTCCCCCTTCCCTCCCCTCCCTATCACCCATACCCCCACTCCACCCCTCTCCAAGCCAAAGAGCCATCAGGGTTCCCTTCACTATGTTAAGTCCAAGGTCCTCCCAGCTCCCCCTAAGTCCAGGAAGGTGAGCAACCAAACTGACAAGGCTCACAGTGAGCCCGTCCATGCTGTAGAGTTCATGCTCATCGCCGTTGTCCTTAGTTTCTCAGTCCTCCTCCACCGTCTGCCACCATAGAACCTTCACCTGGCGTTGGATGGAGAAAATGACAGAGCCCCACATAGGAGCACCGGACTGAGCTCCCAAGGTCCCGATGAGGAACAAAAGGAGGGAGATCATGAGCAAGGAAGTCAAGACCGTGAGGAGTGCGTTTACCCATTGAGACGGTGGGACAGATCTAACGGGAGACCACCAAGTCCAGTTGGAATGGGACTGATGGAACAGGGGACCAAACCGGACTCTCTGAGTGTGGCTGACGGTGGAGCAGTGAATTTTTATGAGTTGAATTTTTCTGGGTGCTTTGTGAAGTATAAATGAAAGTGTAATGTGGTATCAAGATTAGGAACAAGAAAACCTGATGGACTTGAAATCACAAAGGTGAAAAATTGATAGTGCTTTGTGCATTTGGCCTTGCTAGTTCTTTGAGGATAGATCCATGTCTCTGAGTCTGTGTTAAGGCTTGGTGGTCTGTGCTCTAGCCATGATGGCCTGATAGAAGGCCAAGTTGCTTTCCTCCACTGCCTTTGAATGTGCTGTTTTCTCTGCCTTCTGTGCCTAAGGTGTTCCTAACCCATCTTTAAAACATCATATTATCTTTTGTATAAAGTCTTCTGTCTTCCAGCAGCTTGAAGTGATCCTTTCTCCACACAGGACCACTTTGCCTTCTACTCCAGAGACACTGCAAGCCCATACAAGACATGATGTTTGTAACCCCGAAGTATTCATACAGTACTGGTTACTGCAGGAGTTATTTGACATGGGTGTATCTATTGGAATCAACATATGAATGTTTTAAAGGTCATTCGAATTAAAAAAAGAAAAGGAAATCACTTTAGTTTTAGAGTAAACGGCAGCATATGGATGAGGCCTTGAGCTCATCTTGGTGTTGAAAACCTACTTGGATCCAGATAGGAAGAGGAAAAAGGATGGTTAGAAGATTTGTTTCAGATATAAGAAAAGAGAAGGTGTGGGCACCATGTCTCAGTTATAAAATGAACCTGGCTCCAGGCCTTGAACAAAACTAGGTCTGAAGATTGGTACCAGATGGTGAAAGATTTTTCTTCCTTTTGAAAACCAGACAAAGCATTTAGCTATGTAGACACTTCTATACGTGTGTATAATATGGCATGTGCACAATGCACACATTATAATGCATGTGCACAGGTGTATAAAATGCACTGCACACAAAATACACATGTGTCTAACACACATGCACACGTGTTTAATACTGTGTTTGTAGGTGTGAGGCTTGATATTATGTTGCTGTTATTTGTTCTTTAGCAAAACAATATCTAAAGGAAAATTATGTTTTTGGAACATTAATCTTGTATTCTTTTGTGGGGTAGAGTTAAGGTAGGAGAACAAATCTGCTTGGTTTAATAAGAGAATGGAATATAATTTCACTGAATATTAAGATACATGTAAACTACCATTTACTAAGAATTAGGTCGGAAGTCACATTCAGAGAAATAACTTCGTACTTCAGTATCTAGTAGTGTCTTCATGGTTGTCATGAACACATTGATACTGGAATTCAGTTTACAGAAGAGCCAGTTAGTAAAGTCTTCTGCCTCCTAGGAAATTTAATAAAACCACCTTTTTTGTGCCTTTTGTTTATTTGTGCAGAGGTTTGTTATGAGTTCACAATCACGTAAACTTTGGAGTATAGGTAAATTATCTTCTGTTTCTTACTGTAAGGAACTGTTTAGAGCTTCACGGAGTTCACTTAAAAAAAATAAGCTGTAGAATTCAATGCTTGACTGCAGATGACTTAACAGTTCTTCTGTCTGTCTTCTAAAACTACATGAGATTCTTACTGGGAATAACTGGATATATTCATGAGAAAGTGGCCTGAAAATAAATGCACATATTTGGTAGCTGCAATGTTTTGGGACTTTTTTGTTTGTGTTTGCTTTTTTTTTTAACTTTGGATATTAGTGGACACACCACAACAGTATAATAATGAATGATTTATTTCAGGCAATGGTGGCACACACCTCTAATCCCAACACTCAGGAGGCAGAGGCAGGTGGATCTCTTTGAGTTCAAGGCCAGCCTGGTCTACAAGAGCTAGTTCCAGGGCAAGTTCCAAAACTCAGAGAAACCCTGTCTCCAAATATATATATATGGATTTATATAGGATTCAATTGTTAAATTAAGTAGTCTAGAGGTGAGTTAAAGAATGTGAAGGGGCCGGGCGGTGGTGGCGCACGCCTTTAATCCCAGCACTCGGGAGGCAGAGGCAGGCAGATCTCTGTGAGTTCGAGGCCAGCCTGGTCTACAAGAGCTAGTTCCAGGACAGGCTCTAAAAAAGCTACAGAGAAACCCTGTCTCGAAAAACCAAAAAAAAAAAAAAAAAAAAGAAAAAGAAAAAGAATGTGAAGGGGTATGCTTAGGTTGTATGAAAATAACGTGCAATTTTATATAAGGGATTTGAGAACTGTGGGCTGTCATGGCAACAAGCCTGTATGGATACTGGTGGGGGAGGGGGAGATTGTATTCTTTGTGCTGCTCAAATGCAGTTTGAATGGAGCAAAACTTAGTTCATTGTTTTCATTAAACCATTGCAAGGAAAGGATGTTTAAACTTCTCCTGAAATAGTATTTCTTCCTTTACTGTACCATTTTCTGTGGCTGACTAGGTTGGCTGTCATCACAGAGATGCTTGGTTTCAGAATCTTCAGACTGTGAAATGGGTGGACTGTAGAAAATAGTGGTTTGTGTTCAGGTGGAATTTGAAAATGTTGTTGTTATGAGTTAAAGATGATGGTTTGTGGACCCTCCCTTACAGTGTGCCTTGAGACCATCCACATGAGTAGACATTATCTGATGTCTGCTCATTCCTGGCCTCACTAGCTCTCAGAAGTGATCCACTCATAGGATTACTGTGCATAGGAAAAGCTTTGTCAGGAGACCAACTTGGTAGGTAAAAATGAACACAACTGGGCTAGTCTCGAAAAAATGCTTAGCTTCCTGAGATGCGTGGAAAAGTCCATAGCTGTTCCAGTTGTGAATGGCATGGAAAGCACGACTGATCACAGAGAGTTTGAGTGGCAAGAAAAGCCAAATTGTTATTGGTTGATTGGTGAAAGCAGAAGTGCAAAGCCAGCCACATGTTGTCACTGTACTAGTCAGAACAGGGTGCCTTGAGAGTGTCTTGTAAAGATTTGGGAGCCTTGATCTCTAGTGAATAGGATTAGGTTTCAACATATCAGTGAAAATTCCTCCTGCTTCTGTCATATGAATATAAATTACAAACATGATTCAGTTCTGATTATTCCTAAACACGTAAAATGGGTGGGTGCTTCTGTTGTCCATTACTTCTCTAGTCCTTTTTACCAGATGGTATTATTTTACTATGCTTGCTTTCTCATGTTTTTCCAATATCCCCTTTAAATGACTATGTAAAGATTACAAATGCCAAGTTGCTACCGAGCAAGTTCTCATGAAGAACTGTCTTTCGCAAGATGTATACAGTTGTTCTTCAGGAATCTAAACCAGAAGTGTACACTGTCTCGTGATACAGCACATGCTCCTCTTTTTTGAGAAAAACATAAATAATTGGGTCTGTCCTAGATGGTTTTAATAGGAGAAAGACCACTGACGCTATGTCATTAAGTCCTAACTTCTTCCTTCTGATGACCTGTAAGGGAAGTATTCTAAACTGAAGTAGGACACTTGGTTCATTGCTGTTACCAATATGAAAACACAGTGGCTTAAGGACAGCAGTTTTTTTCTCTGTCATTTAACAATTTGTTTTCATAAATTGTCCAGACCTGCATAGCTCTGAGGAGCCCTTGAACCTTACTCTTCTGTCTGCTATATGTGCTGGACATGTCCAGATTGAATTCACTATCTGAAACCTCACCCTGCTTTCAGCGAACAGGAGAGACTAAGAGGCCTTTTTTCTGCTTGAAGGACAAACCTGACAGTTGTACATGCATTTACCATTCCCGTGCCACCAAACAGAATCTTGTCTCATACCACACATAGGAAGCTGGAAATTGGAATCTGGGATTTCATTGAACAGTCAGAAAGATTGATCATGTAATAGGCCATAAGGGGTTCCCTAAAAGTCACAAAAAGATATGTCCTATGTCCACTGTTCTCTTAGAAGACATACACACATAAATGCACTGTAAATGTTTTTTATAGGGTATGAGTTTGTGGGTATGTAGTTAGCAGTTTTTGTCATCCATCATTCAGGTATCCCTTTCCAAGTACTAAAGTACATTGAATTACCATAAAATGAATTAATTGTGTGTGGTAGAAATTCTGTTTAAGTATAGTATATTTCTTTTTAAATTTTTATAAAAAGTTGACAGTATGTACAGTATTTACAAAAAGAAAAACCCAAGTTAAGATTGTGTGTGTGCTTATGTATATTATTTTTTTAATTCTCTGTAAGGAACTTAAAGATTTAATGATTTCATATATGAAATACTCCTTTTCCCTAAGATGTGTAAGTGTATATCCTAATTAACTGTGTGTGTGTGTGTGTGTGTGTGTGTGTGTGTGTGTGTGTGTGTGTGAAGGAGGGAGGGAGGGAGAGAGAGAAAAAGAGAGGAGGGAGGAGAGAGAGAGACAGACACACATACACACCCACAGAGAGAGAAAATGAATAGTGAAACAAATGGTAGGCAGGTAGTGGTTGTACAAATACTAAAGAGAACAAAGTCAAGTGCATTTTTAAAAAGTGAGTAATTTTGTTTTTAGATGGGTGATTTTGATTCCATGAGAGGAAAGAAGTGAATTGCTGTGTTTGGGCTCTTCGGTTGCAGTGTAGTGTAGGGGGTTTTGAGCTTATCCGTAGCTTTAAAGTAATAGTATATGTATCTCGAGCCAGGCGGTGGTGGTACACACTTTTAATCCCAGCTCTCGGGAGGCAGAGGCAGGCGGATTGCCTTAAGTTTGAGGCCAGCCTGGTCTACAAGAACTAGTTCCAGGATGGATTCCAAAGCTACAGAGAAACTCTGTCTCAAAAGACCCTCCCCCCCCCCCAAAAGTAAAACTATCTCTTAGAACATATACATTAATTTTATAGATCCCATATTTATATAGTCAAGCACAAAATTTAGTGTCATAATTTTTAAATTAGTTTTCTTTTTTCAGAATATAATGTGATTACTACCTCAAGACCTTTTCTTCTACGCCCTCCTTGATCTCTTTCAAATTCATGGTCTCTTGTTTTCATTAATTGTTGTTAAGTGTGCCTGTGTGTCTGTGTGTCTTATTTTTAAATACATAAGTACAACCTGCTCAATCTGTATAATGTTATTTGTATGTATGCTTTCAGAGCTGACAGTTTGTTATTGAATAAGATACTGGTGTATTCTTCCCTGGCGAGGACTATTTCTCTGACTCTCAGCTTTCCCTAGTTGCCTGGAGTTCTTTGTGTAGGGTTGAGCCCTCCTGGGGTCCCCACTCCATGTTAGCATGTCTGTTGTTATCTTTGTGTCTAGTGTCCAACTCACATTTGGCAGTTGTGTTGGTGAGATGGTATGAGTGTAGCTTCTGACATTTCTAGGAAACACGGTGTCACAGCAAACTCTCTGTTCCTCTGGCTTTTATAATATTTCCACCCCTTCTACAGTAATCCCTGAGCCTTGGGTACAGGAGTTGTCTTGTAAATGTATAATGTCATAGTTTTTTATATTAAATTGCACCTAAGCCACTTACATTTATAAAAATTTAAATACCTTTTAAAAAATGTTTTTATTTTTTTAGATTTAAGCTATAAGTATGCCATTTCCTTTTCCCTTTTTCTTTCTAGCCCCTCCCATGTCTCCCTCACCCTACCTTGCTCTCAAATTCATGACATTTTTTCTTTAATTGTTGTTACACATACATTCCTAAATATATAAATACAACCAACATAGTCCATATAATGCTTCAGGCCTGACCACTTGGTATTGGATAACCAACTGGGTTGTTATTCCCTGGGGAAGACTATTTCTCTTGCTCTCAGAACTCCATAGTTGCCTCTAGATCTTTGTCTAGAGGTGGGGCTTGGTGAGCTGTCCCTCTTCCATGTTAGCATGTCGATTGGTGTCATCCTTGTTCAGGTCTTGTTTAGGTGGCCCTGTTGTTAAGACTTCAGGGTGTATATTCTCTAACATTTCTAAGAGATACAAGCTCACAGCAATCTTCCTGTGCTTTCTTAAACTCTTTTTGCTCCTTCTTCCCCTGTGTTTCTGTGCCTAGGGGACAGGAGCTGTATTGTAGGTAGATCCATTTGGGCTGGTAACCCCATAATCTATTGTTCTCTGCATTTTGATCTATTGTGATTTTCTGTAATGGACTGTGTCTGTTGCAAAGAGTTGTTTCTTTGATATAGGACCTATGGGTCTAAGTCTATAAATATTTTAATGCCCTAGGAATTATACTGGTTTAGTAAAGAGGTCTGGTAGGTTTTCCTCCAAGATCTGTGATGTCACTAATCCAGCTATATGGCTGGGTTTCCAGTACCAAGTATGAGTTCCCTCTTGTCCAGTGGTCCTTAAGTCTATTCAGGGAGCTGATAACCCCTAAGGTTATCACACACACACACACACACACACACAAAAAAAAAATTGTTTGCACAGTTAGGGTCATTGTAGTTCAAAGACATCATAGCTGGGTAGGACTATTGGTTGCTTCCCTCCCTTGGAAGTTTGCATGGCACCTGCTGGTACCATGAAAACTAGATTGTAGGAAGGAGGCTTTCAGTCAGATCCAGGATAGATCCTCCAGAATCCTGTGTCCAAAGTACGTTAATGTCTTCGTCTGTAGGGACTTAACCCTCAACCATTCGGAGACAACAAATGGCAACAGAAGTAGCCTGTAATGTTGTGGGGGTTTCTTGGACAACCCTGACCAACAATTGAAAGAGAAACTTCTAATGTCTGTTGGTGTTTTTGTATATAGTCTGTGGGGAAAGCATTGTCATCTCAAGTAGAAAATTCTCATTTAAAGTGTGTGTGTGTGTGTGTGTGTGTGTGTGTGTAAAGAGATAATATGATTCCTTATGACTTTTTCAGTTAAGTCTCCTGTTATTTTACCCTCCTTTTTCTGTTTTTATGTCCACCCCCTTCAAATTAATCCACCCCATCCAAGTTTTTCGCATTGACCTCCTCTGTTGCTTTCCCCTATAGTCCCTTTTTAACTTTCCTAGTTTCTGTGATTATCTGAAGTGTTTTATAGCTAGGAATACAGATGATAGAGAACATAGGACATTTGTCTTTCTGGGAATTGGGTTACCATAATATGATCTTTTCTAGTTCCGTATGTTTACTTGCAAATTTCATGATTTCAGTTTTTTTTTTACAGCTGAATAGTATTCTGTAGTATATATGTACCACATTTTTGCTCTCCATCCACTCATCAATTGAATGACATTTAGATTGTTTCCATTTCCTAGCCATTGTGCATAGAATGACAGTGAGCATGGGTGTGCAAGTATCTGGAATGCATCCTTTGGACATTTGCCAAGGAGTGGTAGGTACAGCTGGATCATATGGTAGATTTATTTTTAGCCATTTGAAGGTTTCACACTGATTTCCAGAGTGGCTGCACAAGTTTACAATCCACCAGCAGTGAATGAGGGCTCCCTTTCACCACATCCCCTCCAGTGTTTGCTGCCAGTTGTTTTGTTGATCTTGGACACCTACTCGGGTAAGGCCAGATCTCAAAGTTGTTATGATTTGCATTTCTCTCATTAATAGGGACAATGAACAGTTTTTTTTAAAAAAGATATTTCTTAGCCATTTTTTGATTTTTTTTTTTTTTATTTTGAGAATTGTTTCAATACCAAGCCCAGTTTTTGAATGGGTTGTTTTGTTTTTTGAGTTCTTTATATAGTCTAAATACGAATCCTCCATCTGATATATATACACACATATATAATACACACATACACACACATACATACACATATACATACATACATACACACATACACATATACATACATACATACATACATACATACATACATACATACACATATATTCTCCCATTCTGTGAACTTTTTCCCCTGATTGATTCCTTAGCTGTGAAGAAGCTTTTTGGTTTTATGAGGTCCCATTTGTCAGTAGTTGCCCTAAATTCCTGGAAAAAAAAGATGTGGTCCTCTTCAAAAGATGAGGATTTCTGGTAGCTCAGGTTCTGGGATTACTAGTCTAAGTCACCACGTCTGACTTTGAGCTGTCTCTTGTGGCTTATTATGTGCCCAGTTTTTGTAGAAGTTCTGGTTAGACACAAAAAGCATTTATTTTTCAATAACATACACATTCTTCAAACCTTTGGAAGATGATCTTTATGTGGTGAACTTTTGAGATACCATAGTCCTAATACGTACAACTCACATTTAATGTACTTACTGTGATATTAAGTCATAAGCATGATTTTCTATCATAATACTTCAAGGATAGGATATCTTAGCTTGCTGCTCTGGTATTGCTTGTAATATATTTGTCACTAATTTGAGCTTGTTTTGTGGGTGATCTTTATTCTCATCCTATTGCTTGGAGCTTTTACATTTTATTGTCATTAAAAAGCTTAAATTTTATACTAATATGTTTAGGTATGGACTACTTTTTTTCTTGGTACCTTAAGCTATTTCACCTTCTGATTTCATATTTGACTATTGTGAAATTTATTATATATATATATATATATATATATATATATATATACTTTTTTAGTTCTACTTCATAATCCATCCCTTTCTTTGTTTATGGAATTGTTGAGAAGATATTAGCATTTTTTCTTTCTCTTCTAGTCTGTCTCTTTTTGTGTTATGAGTTCACTTGTGTGTGCACGAATGCTTGCCTCCAGTGCATTGGTATATGTGGAGGACAGAGATTGGTATCAGGATAGATTTCTCAATTGCTTCTCTATATTATTCTTGAAGATGGGGCCTCTCACTGAATCTGCATCTGACAGTTCTCCAGAGAGTCCTTAGGATTGGACCAGGATCATCCTGTCTCCACCCTTAACAGAAGAGGAGGGGAGGACAGAAGGGGAGCAGACAAAGATGTATAGCTCAATTAAAAACAATAAATAAAAAAAGAAGAAAAGAAAACAATTGGATTTATAGGTACACGTGGCCTCTCTAGACTTTTATGTGGGTCTGAGAGGTATGAACTCAGGTCCTTAGACCTAAGCACACTTTACCTATGGGGCCATCTCCGCAGTCTATCTTTTGGCTGGGTGGTTTTGGAGAAGGGTCTCTTGTATTCTAAACTGGCCTTGAATTCACTTGCTTGTATTTTTAATCCCTCACCAGTGGTCTTTGAAACATTTGTGGATTCAGTCTTGAATCCTACCAGACTGTTCTTCGTCTCTGTCCATTCTGTGATTCAAATCATAAGTTATTTTTATGACTTTTTAAATATACACACATGTATGTGTGGCATATATGCATTTACAGCCACTTTCTTCCATTTTTCTTTTGTTTCTTTCTTTTCCAGTCTTAACTGCTTATTCTTGCTTCATGTTTGTAATTTTTCTTGTGTTTCTATAAGGCTGTTAAGATTTACAAAAATTTTTTCCTTACACTGCTTCTTCATTTGGTTATTTCTCGTGTATTCAGGTGTGCATATTTGTCTTTGTGTGTTTTTGCCTTCCTCATCTTTTAATCCTGGGTGGCAATACATTTATAGAGTAAGAAATAACCATACACAGCTTATTTGAGCATACCTCTAGTGGGCAGTCTGCCCACCTATGGCTGTTGTAGAAATTTAAGGTGTGTTACTTTTGTTTATGTTCTGGAACATTTGTTTAATGAAGCAAACATATGTTTGATTAAATACAATTCACTTGAGGTTATGAGGTTGAGTCAGCTTCTAGCCGACCTGAAGGTGTAGGGGAGGAGCCAGGTGAAGAAGTGGGTGTTGGGTTTTTTTTTTATTATTATTATTATTATTATTATTATTATTATTATTATTATTATTATTATTATTATTTGGAGGAGACGCAGGAGAACTTTGGAGAGGCCAGGAGGTGAGCTAGGTGAGCTGCTTGCTATACAGCCTCTCTGGGGAGCAAAATTCTACCTTAGTCTTTGAATCTTGAGTTCTTTAGGGGGACAGAGATTTAGATAAGTTCCTATTGTAGCTCTGAAAGAGTCGGTGCCTCAGGGAACAGAATTCCCTCAGGCTGAAGCTCTTAGAGCCAAATGGCTGCTGGGGGAGTTGCAGTTGCTGTCTAGGATACCCTTAGCTTAGAAGGCAGCAACAATTAAAAAAGAAAACAACAGTGGCTGTTTCTTAGGACAGTAAGGAAAAACCACCTTGATTTTTAGTGCTGGAAACAGGTGCTGCTGCTGTTCTGTAGTCACTCATGTGCCTGTGAGGAGCTGGCCCTGAAAGGGCATGTGGCTAGAATCCCTAGGGATGAACAGCATTCCTGTGCTGCGTGCTCCCTATGCATATCCCTCCGCAGCCTGTTCTGCAGTGTTTCTAAGCTCGATTCGGAGAAGCAGCAGTGATAGAAATGACATCTTAATAGTACATTTTAGAGGAGGTTCAATAACCAGCAGATGGTGCTGGTCTTTTACCTTTTCAGATCTAAAATCCTTACTTCTCCAGTTAGTCCTGTGATGGTGACTACATCTCTTCCCAAGCTGGCCATGTGGTGTGTGCCTGTAGACCTTGCAGCAGAGCGTGCCAGCCTGGGCTACCTTAACAAGAAGAAACCAGTTTATCTTTAACAGTCCGTTCTCTTGTGTCTTGTGTAGAACCTTACTCTTCAGTTTACAGTATATTTTGAAAACCTTTTATGGTAGGGATGTAATTGACTTAAAGTATTGGGATCAGTAAGAGTTACCATTTTCTGTGTCTGCAGTGTCCTTAGTACTGTGCCGAAGTGAGACCAATATGATTTACCAGTAAGTCAGTGTCTCTTAATTGGTTTATAAAAATTGTTGGCTACTGTTGGCTCTTTTAGGTGAAAACTTTATCCAAAATGTTTAATAATGCTAAATATCACTAAAATCATTACCTATAGGAAAAGAGCGATTGAAGGAGGAGACCTAGAGTGGCTGCTGTTGAGAGTGCAGACTTAGGGACTTGTACCTCATATATTTCATAGCTTTTAAAGGGATGATTGTATAGGATCATTTCATTTTATATTTATACAAAATTGCAAATAGAAATGGTCCCCCAAGCCTTTTCATTGTGTGCTTGTGTGCTTTATACTCTTGAGTATTGAAAATAACCAGAAAAATCAACCCCAGCTTTCTAAAGCAGTTTGTTATTTGCATTTCTCAGTTTTTTTTGTTAAAAACTGATATTGAAGAAATTAATTACATTATTTGTGTGCATGCACTTCTGTGTGTGCTAGCATGTGGAAGTCAGAGGACAACTTAAAAGAGTTGACCCTTTCCTTCTACAGTATGGGCCCTGGGATTCAACTGGGACCTGGCAGTAAATGCCCTTACCTGCTGAGCCATCTTTCTGGCCCTGAAGCTAGCTGGGGACTTTTTTGTTTGTTTGCTTGAGGGTTTTTTTTTTTTTATTTTTTTGCTTTGTCTTTCTTTCTTTGTCTCCTCCTAATTTATGTATTTAAGCAACATAATCTATTTTTCTTATTATGTGCAATTTAGATGAGTAAACTTTATCTCGTTTAGTATTGCTTTGTTTACCATAAGAATATATATTTGTTTACCATAAGAATATATATATCCCCAAATTTTGTCCTTTGTAGGCAGCCAGAATTTTTATTTTCTGTCTTTAGCCATCTTTTTTATACCCCCCATGTTTGCTGCCAGAGTAACATGTAAATGGAATCATAGTTCTTTTAAATACTCAGTTTGTCTGAGATTAATGCATATTTTCCCTGTATCCGTGATTTTTCCTTTTGGTTTGAGAATGAAATGCCCATTGTTGGCTGTAGTGTTAGTTTCTTGGTCCTTGACTATCAGCACTATTTGGGAGGTGGTAAAAGTTTTTAGTTGATGGGGCCTGTCTGAAATGAGTAGGTTTGCTGGAGGTGTGACTTTGAAGGCTATAACTGATCTCCAGTCTTTTCCTAAAGATCCAAGCCAGAAGTGATAGAATAAAGAATAGAGCCAGATGGTGGTGGTGCACGCCTTTAATGCCAGCACTTGGGAGACAGAGACAGGCAGATCTCTGTGTTCGAGGCCAGCCTGGTCTAGAGACTGAGTTCCGGGACAGCTAGGGCTGTTACACAGAGACACTCTGTCTCGAAAAACCACATAAAATAAAATAATAATAAAAATAAAAGAATAGAAAACAATAGGAAGCTGAGGATGTAGTTTACTCAGCTTCCTTTTCTGATCTTGGTGATCACTTGAATAGTGTCTAGCAGACAAACTTAATATTTACAAGGACTCTGCCAATAATGTTAGACAATGAACTGGTAAAACTCTACTGCTGCTATTTTTCTCTGAATTTACTTCTAACTATTAACTAATATTTTGGTAGATTAAAAAGGATTTGCTTATAAATATTTGAACAATGAAATATGTATTTCGTTTATAATTCGATTTAACAACACCCAGCCCCCAGTGTAGTTTTTCTGTGGTTCTTGATTCTATAGCAGTCTTTTTTAAAAATTGCTCTCCCTCTGCTAGCAGAATTAACATTTTAACATTTTCTTGGAGTTTGTTAGAAATACAGATTTCAGTTGTACATACTAGATGTGGTCATGGGGTTAGAGCTGTGAGCAGACTGGTTAGTAGGGGATTCAGGTGTTTGCCCGTGTTGGAAGCTGTTCTCCAAAAAGGAACTTGAGTTTTGGGATTAATTAGGTATTAGTGTCCATACACACACTTGTGTGCGCGCACACACACAGAATATACTAGAAACCTATAATCATATAAAGTATCAAATGGTACTCTTAAAAAATTTTGGTCTAGATTGCTAGAAATAACTGGTTTAAATAGTGATTAAAAGGAATTCCTGATTTGTATGCCTATAGAGTAGTATAACTAGTCTGTTTGAAGGGTTGTTCTGTAATATAGTGTAACGAGTATTAATACTCTGACAAATGTGCCCATTATGGTTTAATTCCTGTCAAATGTTAATATTACAAGGCTATTATCTATATATTCCAAACCTTGCTTCTTATTATACAAGTAGCATATTATTATTAAAGTATTTCTTTCTGTGAGTTACAGTATTTTTGTATTCATGTTATATTTTACTGAACTCTTGAGTCTGATCCCAAATATTCTTTTTTAAAATATTTATTTATTTTATTATGTATACAATGTTCTGTCTGCATGTATGCCTGCATGCCAGAAGAGGGCACCAGATCTCATAGATGATTGTGAGCCACCATGTATGTGGTTGCTGGGAATTGAACTCAGGACCTCTGGAAGAGCAGCCAGTGCTCTTAACCTCTGAGCCATCTCTCCAGCCCCCAAATTTTCTTTCAATACCAGTGTTTGCATGTACTATTCATTTTGATGGACCTATTATATATGAAATGTTAGCTTACATATTAATTTGTTATGCATAGAGATTTTATATTATACTTAACAAGTAAGATTTTGAAAATCTAGTTTAGTAATTTTGTTAATAGCAGTGACTAAAGCTTCAGACTTCGTACCCTTTTAAAGAAGATGGTTTATAGAATGAAGATTGATAGATGACCAAGTGAGTGTAACTGTGTGTTGTTCATTCCCCATTCTCATTTTACTCCCATAATTCTAAGTAGAGAACCCATTCTGTGCAAAACCATTATTAAAAGCCTACATAAGTTGTCTCCTAGGGCTATTTAGTAGTGTATGTTTGTGCATGTGTTTGTGGGGTAAGTGGAGGGGGCACAGTGCACTAGTAATAATGACCTATAGGACCCGACTGATCAGTAACTACTCTGAAGTTATATAGAGTGCATGTTATATTGCTCAGTATAGTTGTTTATCTAAGTTAGAAAAATTTCTTTTTTTCAGGATTCTATATAATGCATTTTTATTTGAATTATTTTAATGTTTTAATAAATGACTATTTACATAATTCCTCCTTCAGAACTGAATCTCAGGTAATATTTTATCTGATCACATTGATTTAACTCTTTGTGAGTAATGGTTTTATTTATTTTTTCATAATAAAGCTGATATTTTTAGTTACAGAGAACCTTGGAAAACTGAAGAAACTACAAATCACTCATGACTAATTCAGAAATAATCATATTTAATGTGGTATGTTCTCCACACCACAGACATTTTCAAAAGTACATGTGTTAAAATAGAAGCTGGGCAATGGTGGCACACGCCATTAATCCCAGCACTCGGGAGGCAGAGGCAGGCGGATCTCTGTGAGTTCAAAGCCAGCCTGGTCTATAGAACGAGTTCCAGGACAGGCTCCAAAGCTACATAGAGAAACCCTATCTCAGAAGGAAAAAAAAATATAAGCTATGCTTACTCATTTATTTGCAGAGACAGTAAAACTAAAAGACGATAGCAAAACTAAGGCATTGTATACTAATAATCAGTGTCATTATCAGAGAGAAGACAATTGAAATGCAAGTGAAAGTTCTGTTTCTTAAATAATGTTTTCCAACATTGGAACTATCAGCGCTTCTGGTTCAGGGCTTCCTCCTAGTTCATGGTTTCCCATTCTGCAATTTAAGTTACCGCCTGTCAATCATGATCTCGACTGATAAAATAGAAAATCCAGAAAATAATATAATGTTTTAAATTGTTTTAAATGTATTCATTCTCAGTAGCACGATATATCCTGTACTGTTTTGTACATGTTCCACTTGAGACAGGAATTATTTCTTTGTCTGGCTTCATTCATAGTGTATAGAGTGCACTTAGTAGCCATCTTGGTTATTACATTAACTTTTCTGGTATTGCTGTGCCTGTATTCAAACAATCCCCATTCAGTAGCCTAATGTTATGTCACAACGTTGTTTCATGTTGTTCACATCCTTTTCGCTCATTACATAGGCATAGAATTATCATAAGAAGAAAGGTATATCTAGTGTAAGACTTCCCACTTAGGCTGATATCTAAAAGTTTCAACTACCTCATCATGGTGCCACAGACTGCGTATTAAGCCTTTAGCACATGGACCTTTGGGAAGTGCTCATGAATTATATAGTTCATATGCCATAGATAGATATAGATACTTGCATAGTGACACACATATGCACTTGTG
The DNA here is from genome assembly GCF_903992535.2 of Arvicola amphibius. Taxonomy (NCBI): domain Eukaryota; kingdom Metazoa; phylum Chordata; class Mammalia; order Rodentia; family Cricetidae; genus Arvicola; species Arvicola amphibius. The sequence continues at coordinate 54,504,184 of NC_052055.2, forward strand.
TGCACGTATATATACAAGTACCTATTAACTGAAGTAATCCTGAATTTGCCATCATGCTAATTTTAGAGGAAGTTGTGAGTGTAGGATAACAACAACAAATCTGACAGAATCTCAATACTAAAGATACCTTTGTCCCATAAAATTTTAGTACATCTTTTATGTATCTGTAATGCATTAAAGCTTAACATGTGCTACTTCTGTAGACGGACTTGTTATAGGAAAGGCACCTGTCTGGTACATATATTATGTAAGAATACATTTGTAAATTATAAGAAAAGTACATTAGATGTCAATACTTTTCTCAGTAAAGGTAAACCTTTATGCAGACTTTTCTGCCCCTCTAGCCAGTTTCCAAATAACCACACAGAGATGACTTATTAATTATAAATGCTCAGCTGATAGCTGGGCTTGTTATTAACTAGCTCTTACATCTTAAATTAACCCATTTCTATTCCGTTCCTTGCTGCCCCGAGGCGCCTGGCTTGTTACCTCCATTTGTGCATGTCCTGCTTCCTCTGCTGCTGAGACTACACCCATCTTCCCAGTGTCCTCCTAGTCTGGCTCTCTCACTCAATCTCTTTCTTCCTAGCTGTTGTGGAATATTCCTTTACACTGTGTGAATGTATGTTGCTGTGATTGGTTTGATAAAGAAGCTGACTGGCCACTAGCTGAACAGAGTAAGGTTAGGCAGGAGAGCCAGACTACAAGAATGCTGGGAGGAAGAAGGGTGTTGGGAGCTGCGAACCCCCAGATCCTGAATTTCTTATAAACAACTTGTTTTCCCCTGATCTGAGTGCCTACAGCTGTTGTGAGCACGAGACCCTTAGGAGTTCCTGATGGCAGGGGAATGGTTTCTTGGCTGGCGCGTGGCTATCCCTATATAAGCTGCCCCTGGACACAATAAAGGGTGCATTCTTGGGGCATTTTGGCCTCAAGGATGACCCATGTCTCTGTTTGTAAGTCTTTGTGTGTTTCAGTCTTCAACCCCTTGCCTGGTTCACAAATGTATGGTGGTGCATAGAGTGCAGATGGGTGTGGTGCGCTACAGAAGGGCAGAGTCTGGGGTTGCCAGCCAGACTTGGGGTTCAGGAGGTGAATGTGCCAAGCTAATAAAGGTACTGTATATGGCAGAGAGAAAATAAGAAATATGAGTTAACTTTAAATGTAAGAGCTAGTTAGTAATAAGCTTGAGCTATAGGCCAAGCATTTATAATTAATATAAGCTTCAGTGTGTTTATTTGAGAGTAACTGTGGAACAGGAAAACTCTGCCAACACCCAGCTATAAGTCAGTTTTCTATTAACCAGTGAGAGTAATACATATTTACAGTATACAACGATTGTTCCACAGTATTTCTTCCTTTTTGTCCAGTTAAAAAGGAAGGTTTTAACATAGTAAAATTATATATAACAAAAACAGTTATCAAGTTAGAATTACAGTTATAATATCCAGTCAATTTGTATTTGGCAGAATTAGATTATATATCTTTGTGAGTCTAAAGTTTTATACATAACTTACCTTTTTACCATAATTAAGGAAAGCTTTGTCTAATGATTTAGTATTTAACTCTATCAAAGACCCCAGAAGAGTGAGATGTTACCTAACGACAGGGACATCTGACAGCTTAGACAGTCGCACAGTTCTTCTGCAGAGTTGGGGCATCCAACTTTGGCCTACAAGCCTAGTATATCTGATATTTTTGAGAAGCAGGAAACTTTTGAAGGATTGTCCTACCTTGTCTTGGCAAAGTTTGCCAGTCACTTTTTTTGTGTGTCCCACTGGTCCAATTGGATAGTATACTGCCAGCAATTTAGGCAAGGGCATTTTCTTTGTCCAAATGGCTAACTTTTTCTATAAAGAAAGCAAACTCCATACAGAGTTCTTTAATGCCCATCATACTGTTTTGAAGTAGATTAGTGCTGTCAGGAGCAGACAGACGTGTCTCACTATCATGAAAAGCCTTCAGTTAATCAATACTTTAAATGGCATATTCTGCAGGTCTTTGACGTGTTTAAAAACTGTCTATCTGCATCTGCTTAACCTTGAAACATACCTAATTTGATTGCAAGTTTGATTATTATAGATGACTAACTACTAACCTGTAATTTAAAATTATACATTACATTTTTTAAAAGACTTGGATAAACATAGTACCCCGAACAAGAGTGGAAACATACATATAGTATAGCAAAAATAACTTTGAATTTGTATCAGTGAACCAAAATTCATACCAATATAACATATGTTGAGATTAATAGTTGGTTTTTTTTTTGGATTAGAGTAGATTCAATAATCTGCCCTATTTTCTTATCATTCCTATATCATATCTGCCTTTTTTTTTTTAGAAAGAGATCTTTGAATTTAACTCATTTGTTTAGCTTTTTTCATTACTATGACCAATAACAACTTGTAACCAACTCCCACTTAAATGGTAACCATCCTTAACACATCTTTGGGGAATGCGGGTGTTGTTTTTTCTAGACTGCTTCCTGTTATATGGGGATACTAGACTCTTTGGGGGAACCTTAAGAAAAATCAGGATAATTATTAATTACTTGCTGGAGTAGTCTGTGAGGCTGTTCTAGATGCAGAGCTCTGACCGTAACAGAGGTGTTGGATCATTTGGGCCATCTGTTTTTATTGGCATCTGGTCCCTTTGTTCTGAAAATACATAAATGTTTAAAGGTAACATACATATCTGGATAGGTACAAGTATAGACTGTGTGCTGTATACAAGTTAGCCAAAGATGATATTTTTTTTATTTTATGTTTGAGCAGGTAAAATATATGTTATGTGTTTTGTAGTTTTTCTAGGTTTATTTCTTTATATCGATAGCCAGGATTTTCAGGGTGGGGGGGGGGGGTCTTCCCTGATCAAACTTGATCTACAGCCTCTCGTTTCATGTGAAAATAAAAACATAACCTCTCCCCCAAAGCAATACACTTTTTGACTTCCATTTTGAAGTCAAGATATTTTTAAAACATATAGGTTGGTTTAATCAAGGAGGTTTCATAATCCAATGTCTTTTAGCAGCTATCGCTCCTTTATCAGCTGTCAAAAACTTCAAATACAACACATAACATACAGGATCCAAACTGTGTATTGCCCATCTTAATGTGGCTTATTATATTTTTATTACCTTATTCCTTTCTAAAGGACTTTATTATTTTTAAATTATGACCATATATAGCATGAATTCTAATTGGTCTTAGTAATTAAAATCTTGGAGTCAGATATTAGGGGGTGAAAGCTAAAAGTTCAGAGAAGTAGAGCAGCCAGTCACTAGTTCTTACCTCTATGAAATCCTCAGATCAAAAAAGGGTGTCCTATCTCTACAAGTCTTCAGAATGAATTCCCAGACTGAATGCAACAAGCTCCTATCTTCTCCCGCCTTATATTCCTCCCCCTGCCCAGCCACATCCCTTCCTTTCTCTACCTCCCTAGTGCTGGGATTAAAGGTGTGTGACTTCCAAGTACTGGGATTAAAGATCTGTTTCTCTTTTAGACTGGATCAATTTCGAGTAACCAAAGGTGGCCTTGAACTCACAGAGATCCATTTGCCTCTGTCCCTTGAGTGCTGGGATTAAAGGTGTGTGCCACCACTGCCTGGCCTCTCTGGCTAACTAGTACGGCTAGCTCCAACACTCTGATCTTCAGGCAAGCTTCATTTGTTACAGCACAAACAAAATATCACAAAAACTGTATATAATCTTTTTTCTTTTCTCTCCCCAAGCCTATGTATATTTTTAAACACACTGTAACCCTTTTAGAGGTTTTTAAATCTTGATCTGTCTTTACCGAGCATCTGTATTGTCTTTTGATTACATGAGACCAATCTTAAATTGTTATGTCGGCAGACAGCACTGCTCAGGTTAGTGAATAGCGCTATCACATGGTGGTTGGTGGCTGTCTCCTTCCTGCAGGCAACAGCAAGGAGATGTATCTCTGTACCTGTGCCTGTGTGAGAGATGGTGGGAACTTGCCACTTGGTTTAGCTCATTGCATGGTGGCAGGGCTTGTGCTGGGGGCTGGCACTTGGCAGGCGACAGTGATCACTTCCCAGTGGAGCAAGATAGTGACTCACTCACTACTTTCTTCCTCAGCATGCAGGAAAGATTAGTGAGAAGTCCTTTTATCTAGAGATCATTAAGTCTGAAGGCACTAAAGTATGTATAATACGTAAAACGGATAACTGATAAATGAGTCTATGAAATATATATGCATAAATATGAAAGGGAGGGAGCCTACTGTTAAGATATTAATATGAGCCGGGCGGTGGTGGCGCACGCCTTTAATCCCAGCACTCGGGAGGCAGAGGCAGGCGGATCTCTGTGAGTTCGAGGCCATCCTGGTCTACAAGAGCTAGTTCCAGGACAGGCTCTAAAAAAAAGCTGCAGAGAAACCCTGTCTCGAAAAACAAAAAACAAAAAAACAAAAAACAAAACAACAACAACAAAAAAAAAAAAGATATTAATATGGGTAAATGGGAAGGATTTTTTATGAAAGTCTTCATTAGGAATAGGGATAATTGAAAACAGGATGAAGACAGTAAACTGTAGAGAAAGGTGTAAGAGAGAGAGCTGTAAAGTTAAACAAGTTTGAATCCTGCTTTTAATTACTTAGCTTTGAACTAAAGAAAAGAATTTAAGTTCTTTCATCTTCAGTGTTGTTGTTATTCACAGGTTTCAGTAACTGACCTCATAGTGAATGATCAGACGCCTGCCATCATCCTCACTGTTTTCATACCAAGTGAGAAGGGTCACTGTAGTGTCTTTTTAAAGAGTCAAAGGAATCTTTTTGTCTTTCCTTGGTATGAGGGGAAAATGATTTATATCTGCCTATTTATATGACTTGAAAGAGCATTGACTGACTTATATGGCCTAACTGCATGGCCCTTGGGATAGTGGTGGGAAGACTAGTTTACTGGCATCTAGGCCTTGTATTTCATATTTTTTAAATACAATACCCTAATACAAAAATCTAATAAAATAATAGATATACTATATATAATACAAGAATATAAAAAAGCAAAGCTTTTTTTAAAGTCTACTTTTTCATACCAAATAATATAGAGCTCTGTGACGAAATATTATAAAATCCTTAAAGTTAAAATTTTTATAAGTGTATATTATCATAATTCATGCCTGTAAATGTCCTTATTTTTTCTGTACTAGATTTAGCTTTTCTATTCCTAGTTCATCAGTAGTGAAAACATAAGATGATAAGTATATTTGGTGGTTTTGGTAAAGGAACATATTTTGCTTTTTCTTTGGAGACCTTGAGAAAGGTGCATGGAAAGAGGAGTATAGCTCTTTCTTGAACATACATAGTCTTTAACCAAGTTTTGAAATGTATATTCTGATATATAAAATGGCACGGATACAGAATGCCACATATCGTTTCAAAAGGAGATAGCACTCTTTATAAAGTCTTCTTAAAACAATACTGATGTGTGTTTTTACTAATACTATTTGGTCAGATTTTCTATTTTCACCAACAGTGATAGATAATTTAAAAAATACTCTTTAACTGCTTTCCAAAAGAGAAATGCATGTGACCCACTAATTCTGTTTTTATTTTTTATTTTTTATTTTTTTAATATTTATTTATTATTATTATTATTATTATTCTACATACAATATTCTGTCTGTGTATGTCTGCAGGCCAGAAGAGGGCACCAGACCTTATTACAGATGGTTGTGAGCCACCATGTGGTTGCCGGGAATTGAACTCAGGACCTTTGGAAGAGCAGCTATGCTCTTAACCACTGAGTCATCTTTCCAGCCCCTAATTCTGTTTTTAGATAGTACTCAAAAGAATTGAAAATTGATACCAAGCAGTCTGTTCAACAGTAATAGGAAGGTAGCAATAAGTCACATGCTCATCAACTTAAGAATGAATAAGCAAAATATGCTATATACATACAATATTATTCTGTCTTAAAAGAAAATATACAAACCTCATATGCTAAGTAGAAGCAGCTAAGTATTCCCCACCATCACCACCAGAAACAAAAGAGGCTTGGATCCAATTTATATCCAGTATCAATAATAGAAAAAAAAATCTTAGGCATGTAACAGATTAGTGGTTAGAGTCATTGCTTAGTGAAGATGAAGTTTCACATTTGACATGAGGAAATAGTAAGAAGATGGAGACAATGGTGAGTAAAAATGGTGTTCCAAATGCCATTGATTATACACTTAAAGATCTGTAACTCTGATATATGAATTTTGTGTTGATGAAAGGAGATGCATTGGTTTCTTCCATTTAACCGTATGGAAGAAGATTGTGGAATTGGATTCATGTGTAGTATTCTTGGTGTACTTCCACATAATGCTACATCAAACTCATGCCAGCTAATTCAGTAGCTGGGAGTTTATCAATAAATAGGATGGAAATTGGTTGAATTTCTTTTTCATGTATAGTTGCCAATGTTTGGTGAATTGACTTTTGCTCTGTTCATCTTTAGTTTTCTGTTCAGTTCTAAGTGAAGTATTTACATAATTGTACTTCCAGTTCAGTTATCACTGACCGGTACTGTCTGACACTCTGTCATTTGATAGTCGATTGTTGCCAGCAGTAGTTTCTACTTTCTTTTCAGCCATTGTATATTTGTTAAGAATCTTATTAATAGTTCATAAGCATTTTCGGCAATTGAATAAATTGTACTTCTTTGTGAGAGATTTAACTTGAAATCTTTTATCTTTGTTTCTTCTCAGGTTTGAAATAAAATGTGCTAATTTATTTCCATATGTAAAGGATTAAGTGGTGGGATGCTATTAAAATTGATGTGACCTTCAAAGATTTTCCTACTTTGGAAAAGCCTAAGACTCTAGTATCTTTGTATCAGCATTTGTGTAAGCGACTGTACATGCTGCAGTACCTCACGGGGATGCTGGGGGCTGTGTCAGCGACTGTGCATGCTGCAGTACCTCACAGTTGGGGGGGGTGTGTAAGTGTTAGTACTTACTGCAGTATAATACAGTGACTCTCAGGTTGGATGTTTGTTTTGATGATCTCATGTATGAAAATGATTATATTTTATTTCTGCTTTGCATTTTTCATTTTCGATGTATATTAAATCATCAGACAGACTTGTTTATCTCAGCAGTGTTAATGTTTTCTGTCACTGTGTTCATTTCACTGTCACTGTCAACAATTTTAGTCCAAATGGCCAGTTCTGGTGCTGTTTTCAGGAATGTTTTTCTACTTCGGTGAATAATTTTTTAGAAAGCAATTTAGTGAATCGGGAATATGATGAAACATAATGGGAATAATGGAAAGGTACACATTTAAGCAGATAAGAATTTTTAAAATATGAATATGATTTAAATGTCTTTGTACTATAACATACAACCTTTGAACCCAAAACATAATAAAATTTCAGTGAAAATATGAATTTTACATTCTAAAATATATTTATGTATACATATGTACGTGTGTATACACACACACACACACACACACACACACACACTTGTTTGTCTCAAACTGTCAGCAGCCTTGTGGTTTACCCGAGGAACTGATGGTGACGCAGCCCGGATGTCTAAGTGCTTCAGTTCACTGTTCCAGTCACTCGTACATCACTGTGGCTTTTTTCACATTCCGTGTTTTCTTTTTTTTTGTTTTGTTTTGTTTTTCTTTTTTTTTCTTTTTTTGGTTTTTCGAGACAGGGTTTCTCTGCAGCTTTTTTAGAGCCTGTCCTGGAACTAGCTCTTGTAGACCAGGCTGGCCTCGAACTCACAGAGATCCGCCTGCCTCTGCCTCCCGAGTGCTGGGATTAAAGGCGAGCGCCACCACCGCCCGGCACATTCCGTGTTTTATAGTGAGGTGGTATATGAACACGGCAGACTCTGAATCCTACGGTGCTCAGGGTCCATGCTCCTTTGCCTCATGCCTTGTACTGTGGATGTTCTCCTTTGCCAAGGCTGCCAGACAAACCAGACACTACACCTGTTGTAGTGGGAGCATCAGCTTCTCTCTTGGTATCAGGAAAAACAATGCAAAAGGTAAGGCATGAGCTAGTTATCTCATGGCCAGGGCTCCTGACAGCTGCCCCTGAACGTTCTGTTGAGGTCCTGGATGTACAGAACTTAGTGAGGCTTAACTATAGTTTTTATTCTGGTGACATATACTCAGTAAGAAGTGGAGGGGTTTATTATTTGGAAAACTCTTGATACTGCTTTACAAATCATCTATAATCTGGCCTTCTTTGTGTTCTTCTTTTGGTAGATCTCTTAATTCTTAAATACCGTTTAAGACATAAATAACACTAATATTAATGTCCATCAGGAAAGGAGTAACCTTTTAAAAAGCAGTATAATGAGAAGGAGATAGTGGGCCCATTACCCATGTGGTTTGTTTTGTTTTCAAAGGAAGATTAGAGTTACATAGTGGTGCCAAAGAAACATTCATAAAACTGGGTCCGTCCGTCCGTCCTTCCTTCATTCCTCCCTCCCTTTCTTCCTTTCTTTCTGGTTAAAATAAGAATTGAAAGTAGAACAGTTTTTCTGTGTGAGTCAGTGTTAACTATCTTCTTTGGCCTTCTCCCACCCCGAAGTGTTACTCTTCCTTCCATTTTGGGAAATGGCTATGCGTGCAAAAGCTTATGGGCTGTTTTTGTGTCTGGCTGAGAATTCTTTGCTCTATTCATCTGGAGCTTGCAAATAGGCCAGAAACCGTTCTCCATGTGGCATTCTGCATTCCTGAGTACAGGAACTTCAGCTTTATAAGCATGCAGGAGGCTCTGGGCTTATCATTCCGCGCTCTTAAGTTAGAGAGCTCTTGCTCTGTAGGTCAGACCTTTACCTGTGGCAACTAGATTTGATAGCTGTGAGTTTCAGCTGTTGTGACCCTTGCTTGCCTCTTCCTGTTTAGCTGTCTGGTAATTTTCTAGTGATTGGGACTCGTCATAGCCGCTTGCCTTCCTTAGCTTGGTGTTGTGCCACCTCTCACTCTCTAGGTCCTAGTACAGACTCTGGTCCTGGAAACTCTATGGACCTCTTTGTTCTTGAACCAACTGAGGAGGCCTGAGGTGTCCTGCAGGCATTTAGTCTTGGGACAGCTGCCTTCTAGATGTTGCTGCTTCTGCCTAGGCCTGTAAGTCCAGGGTTTCATATCTTTGTGTTACCACCTCAACCCACTCTTTCTGTAAAAAAGACAAATAGGCAACATTAAGACTGACTATTCAGGAACTTTATTGAGCTTTAACATTGCAACATGGTGGGAGAAGGAGCATCTCAGACAAACCCAACAATACAGAAGAAACTTATTATATAGCTAGAAAGACATTGAAACGCAGTGCCATTGTCATAATTTTACCATCAGCCTTGCATGTGCATGGCTTGTAGTTCCTCCAACTCCCAACTTAAAACCTTCCACAGGCACCATTCACAAGCTTTGGTTACAAACCAGTCTTGATTCTCACATTGCACCAATTGTGAGCTGTTCCTGAAGCACTGGGGAAATGCTCCCCCTTACACACTTGTCCTAACTAAGAATAGTCTCAAGGAGAACAGGGTCACCCAGAGTTCACTGAGGCTTGTGTAACCTGGAGCACAATCATCCAGATCTCTTCCAAGTTGCTTGGAGTTCTCTTGACTGGAACGAAGCCTCCTGAGTTAGCAGCTGTTGCAGTGTTTTTGAAGCTGGAGTGGAGTTTCCAAAGAGTGGTGGTGCAGGGCTGCTTTATGCTAATTGTTTTGTTTCCTGCAACCATAACTGTATCAGCTTACATTTAATTATTCAGTTTAACCCCTGGGATAAGTAGCATATAATTAGATAGTTAATATACTGTTTTATGTAATGTAAAGTTGGAAAATCATTGTTTCTCTTAGCTATAGTGTAGTCTATTTATATTTAATACAACTAGTAATATATTTGAGTTTAAAGATAACATTTATTTATTTATTTTGTTTTTCGAGACAGGATTTCTCAGTAGTTTTAGGGCCTGTTCTTGAGCTAGTTTTTATAGACCAGGCTGGCTTCAAACTCAAAGAGATCCGTCTGCCTCTGCCTCCCGAGTGCTGGGATTAAAGGTGTGCGCCCTCAAATTTTCTACTTTTTTTTCTCATTGCCTTATTTAAATTAAATTCAGATTTATCTCTATCATGTTTTAGTGTTTGTATATTTATTATAAGGACATCCATCCTTATTAAAGTCAAATATTTGGTCCTATATTATTTCCTAAACTGAAAACCTGTTACTGTAGTTTTTCTTTAGGACTGCCAGCTCCCAAGTAACCACACGGAGATTCCTTATTAATTATGAAAGCTTGGCCTATTAACTTAGGCTTGTTTTCAGCTCTTCTAACTTAAATTATCCCATTTCCGTTCATGTGTGTGCTGCCCTGAGGTTCCTTTACCTCATCTATGTACTTTGCAGGCTGCTTCTTCCTCATCTGGCTGGTGCCCTGCTCCCTCCCCACCCTTCTTCCTAGTATTCTCTACCCTAATGCACGAAACAATCCCACACGAGTTAGGATTTAAAGGGTATTTATTTTGGAGGGTAAAACTTACAAAACACCAACCTTCAGGAAAGGAGCTTAGTCGCTGGAGGAGGAGCCAGAACCAAACACCAGAACCAAGAGAGCTAGCCGAGGCTTGCCGCACTTTTTTAAAGATAAATACACCGCGCCCCAGTGGGCTAGTATTTCAGCAGCTATTGGCTGAAGGAGCAGAACGCGAGTGGGCTCAGCACAGTGGGCTCGTACTTCAGCGACTATTGGCTGAAGGAGCGGAAGATCCTCCCGCAGCACTGCCCCGGAAATCTTGCCTAGCCACTGGTCATTTAGCTTTTTTAAAAAATTAAACCAATCACAGTGTAAAGGAATATTCCATATGTCACTCCCTCTAGTATATATACCATATATGTCACAACTGTCTTGTTTTATTGTAAATCCTAGAAGATGCATGGTTCTTGAAAGGCACACATGCACACTAGTACTTTTGACACAAGTTTTATATGATTTGAACATAATCTCAACACTTGGAAAGTAGAGACAGGAGATCTCTGTGAGTTTGAGGTTCCCCCATGTGATTTCCAGGATTGAACTCAGGTTGTCATCTTAGTGACAAACACTTTTACCCACTGAGTCATTTCACTGGCTCGGGAAAATCTTGTAAAATGCATAGTTATGTATTTTTAGCTTTGCCCAATAAGAAGATGGCACTAAATGACCTACCTATTCTGCCATCTCTTGATAAAAATAGCCATTTTAGACCTTATGCTTATTTAAAAAAATATTCCAAGGCTTTTTTAAATCCATATTTCAAGTAACACCGAACTCTCTTACTAGATCATGGTCTCTACTTTCTATGCAGTATAGCCTTTCATTAACTTCCTTGAAAAGCTTGAAGTGTAGAACTCAGTGGAAAGGTACATGTGTGTACTCTATTTTTATGTGTGTAGTCTGTTTTTATCAGATTTTCTGTTCCTAAGCTGATTATGTATTGATTTACCAATATGATGGTATGGGAAATGATATTGGAATTTAATGTTTTCCGGCATGGTACAGTCTTTTCTGCTGATTTTATAGGTATTATGTAAATATTGTTCATAGTTCATAGTTTATAAGAAAACCATTTGGATTTAATTTCTATTTGTGTGTTTGTGTGTGTGTACGTTTTCAAGATAGGGTTTCTCTGTGTAGCCCTGGCTATTCTGGAACTCACTCTGTAGAACAGGATGGCCTTGAACTCTGAGATCTGCCTGCCTCTGCCTCCCAAGTGCAGAATTAAAGGTGCACACCACCACTACCTGGCCCTTGAATTTAATTTTTATAGCTTAAAAAATTTTTTTATGTGCATGAGTTTTGACTGTATATACTCATTGTGCTTGGTGCCCGTGGAGTCCAGAGAAGGTGCTACATTTACTGGAATTGCCACGTGGATGCTAAGAACAGAACCCTTAATTACCAAGTCATTTCTCTAGCTCCAAGACTTATGTTGACTATTTTTACATGTGTGCGTGCATGCGTGTGTGTGTGCGCACAAGTAAATAACGTGTGTGTGTGTGTGTGTGTGTGTGTGTGTGCCTGTAGAGGCTAGAAAAGAGTATTAGATCACTTGGAACTGGAATTCTAGGTTTTTATGAATCAAACTTCAGTCCTCTGGAAGAGTAGTAAGAGCTCTTAATCGCTCAGCCCTTTCTCTAGCCGTGCATTCAATTTTTTACTATTTTGTAGCCACATAATCTGTAGTTAATGATATTTTTTAATACACTCAAAATGTCTGTTTAAATATTTAAGTACACTTTCAATTGAATAAGATAACCTCATTTAGAATAGCATGTGGTAAATGTTTGTTCTTCTGACTCAAGAATTACACATAAAAATCTAATTATCATTATAAAGTCAGGGCCATTTCTCTTGGCTTTGGTGGATAGCAGTTAATTTATAATTCAGTTTTATTTGTTAACAATACTTACAGCTTGCATGAAAATGAATGTGAGGTTTCTCATAGACATGCCATTCCATTCTCTAGGTTGATTTCCAGTGTCCATTTTTGCCTTCCAGTATATTCTAGAATCACAGTTATATTCTTCCTAATGCTAAAAGTGTTTTAAACATCTCCTAGTTAATATATCTTTTCCTTTCTCTTCTTTGTTTTTATTTGTTGTTTGATTTTCTGTCTTGGGTTTTGTTGCTTTGTTTTGTAAGTGGATTGGGCAAGCGACATCTCCAGGTGGCCGCATCTTGTTCATCCCCGCCTCAAAGAATATATAGTCAATTTCTAGATGGTATAATTTGATTTTGCTTGAACATTTATTTCAGTTGGTGGCAGGGCCTCTCTACTCTTGAGTTTCCATGTCCTTTGTTTAGAAAGAAAATATTGGTGAATCGAATATTCATTGGGTATTTCTCAACTTACTGGAAGTATTTCGTTTAGTTTTGCTTCTTATTTTATTGAATTCATTTAATATTTTCAGTTGATGAAATACTGGCCCTCGAGATGCTACAGTTGTTTGTCATGCATGTGGCATGTTTTGTACCATTGGTGTCACCTTATGAATCATGATTTAGTGCTTCCTTAGTCACTGTGAGAAATAAACGAACCTGCACTTCAGACTGTCTGGAGTGGCATTGCTTCACTGGAAATCAGTAAATGAGGGTAGCTCTTTCCTTAGTTGTCCATGCTGGCACTTTCTACGCTAATTTGTTCTGTTCATTATCTACTAAGATGCTTTGTCAAGAATTAGCTTTAAATGCTCCTTCTTTTTTTAAAAGTTTAAAAAATCTTTCTTTTTGTTTTTAAAATGGTGTGTGTGTGTGTGCGCGCATGTGCACACGTGAGTGCTTTTTAGTGCAGATGTCCACAGAGACTTGTGAGTCACCTGGCATGGATGGCTTGGAACCCAGCTCAGGATCTCTGTAAGAATGGTATGTGCTTTATCCACTGAGCCATCTCTCACACCCCACAGTGTCTTATTCTTATGTCAGTAGCATTTCAGACTGCTGTGCAGAGCTGCACATTATTCTACTAAGGTACCCTGGGCCTTGAGGGAGATAACAGTGGGAGTGGAGGGATAGACAGGATTTGGTTCAGTTCTTTTTACCTCTTTACAGTCTGTACTTTCCAGCAGAGGGTTCTGTAGTCCTGAGTTTTACTCTGCCCTCAAGGGAACAGGTGCTAATTAACAAGATTTAAAAACAGAAAACATAATGGTAATGAAAAGTATCAGTTATGATTTTAAATGTTTATATCACTAGGTACTATTTACAATAAAAGTGTTATAAATACTTTTAAATAAACAGGTTCTCAACAAGTGACTCTGGGAAAGTTTCCTATGAGAAGAAACTGCCATTGGGTTCACTACCAACCCCCCTTTTACAAAGGACCAATAACCTCAGAGAAAGATTCTGTTCTTGACAAGCTCCTGGAGCTGAAACAATAACTTTGAAGATCATTATTTGTCCCCTACTAATACCATGAACCAGCAGTTGTCTGTAAAGTGGTCTCAGCGTACTTGTTTTTCCCATGAACCATCTTTAAAAACCATGTTTGTTGGGATGCTTAGAGTCATGCATTCCAACTCAAATCCCAGTTTGTTTTTATAGTTTTATGGCTCAATCTGTCATGTACATTATGAATATTACAACCCAAACTACCATTCTTTTCTCTACTAAGTTACTGTCAGTTATTTCTGAAATTTAAAGTAGTTTGACTTAATGATTCTACATTATGCTTTAGAGGAATCTTGTTACTTTTCACTTCATGCTGGGTACATAGCTTCTGGAAATTGTTCTAATATGATGACTTTTAAAAGAGATGAGTGTAAGAAAATAGGATTAAAGCAATGAAATAGTTGTAGCAGTTTCCAGATCGGAACGAGAGAAAAACAATTGAGAGTTTTGTAAAAGTAGCTACTTGATAGAAAAGTTCAAAGGTGAGTTTATTTTTTCTAGATAGACTTTGCTGACCATATAGTTATGTTAGTCTATTGCATCTTATGTGTATAAGAGAATACTTGAGCTTGTATTGATTAGCACTGATAGCTTTTATAGTTTTTTTTACAATTGTTTAAAAATTATTTAGAAAATGTTTTTTATTTAATGACCTGGAGTAGTTTTGAAAGAAGGAGTAAATAAGTAAATTAGAAAGAACCAGTCACAGAAGCTGGTGTTATCCTGCTCAAGAGTGCATTTTTATTGTTTTTGTGGCTGCTAAGTAGTGAAATAATTTACATATGTCATGGAACTGACTTTGAAAAGGATTCATAATATTCTGCCTCCATAGCCAGCCACTATGTGTAACTTGAATAATTCAGCATATCTACCTGATTCTTTTCAGTGATCCAGAAGTCTGTTCCTACAAGGGCCAGCCTTACCACTTCAGTCAAACTAGACTGTCTTACGATTTTCTACTCCTGTTCTCCTTTCCTCTTGGGTTTTAAATGTATTATTAGACTTTTTAAAGTTCTTTGGGTTTTTTTTTTAAGAAATGTAAGTAAATTTTATCTTTTGCAATAATTGAGAAATTAATTATACCTTTATGAAGCTTATGATGGGTGCATTTTACTATAGCATTATATTTCATGTACTTTTGTCAAAATCCCACCTAGAACCTTCAGCCTCTGAAGACCCTTTTCTAAAACCGCCTGTACGTACCTTACTACCTCCTGTTGCTTCTCTACTCATGAGGCAGCTACTGGCAGCTAATTCAGCATTACTTCAGAGCATCAGTCTCAGGTTGTCTCTCTGCTGCACCTCCCCCTCCGTTCTGTTTCCTTATTTCCTTTCCCTTACTTCTTTCTCCCCTTTTCTCCCTTCCACTTTCTTTGATTTGCTCTTCCCACTCCCCTCTTTATCCTCTTTGCTCCTCTCCTTCCCTTCACAGGGCCACCAGTCCTCTTTTGTTTCTCTTATGTGTTCCTTTACCCTGGCTGCCACCTATCTACTTAATGTCTGTCTACAGGTATTTATTCTACTACTACTATTTGGGCACCATCTCAAAAAATCCTAACTTTTCTTCTTTTTCTAAAAACCACCACCAACAAAAACCATCTTGGAGATTTATCACTTTACTTGGGTCCTCACTCCTGCCTGCTGGACTCCTCTTGCACAGCATTGTAGTATAATGAAAAAGTAGAAACTCAACTTACGATTCTTTAAATTGTTCTTACCATTTCGAAATAATTCAAAACTCTTCTTTATTTCTAGTCTTAGAAGAAATATCTTCTTTACGTGTGTCTGTTCTTTTCTTGATAAAGAAAATTCTGAGTAAAACATTTTCTATAAAAATTCGTATAGACTGCCCCAGCAATAATTGTCAGCATTTGTTGTAGACACATTAACTATTTTTCTTTGCATATATCTACTTATTATATTATAAAAATTAAAATACTGTATTTTCTAACTTTTATTATCCTACAATTCATATTATTATTATTCTTTACAGCATATTTTTATGGGCTTCATGGATCTATCATCCATAAAATTTAATATATCGGTTCCCTATTAGGCAGCTAGTCTGGTTTTAATCCTTAAAAATGATAATGGAATTTGGGAATACATCTTTGATTATACTATGCAATACATTTTCTTTTCTTTTTTTTTTTTTGTCTTGTAGCATTTTGTTGCTTTTTGCCTAAAAAGTTTGAAACTTCTATTGAGATAAATCAATCTTTGTTGATTGTCTACATGCTGAGAAAATTATTCCTTATTCCTTACTATTGTGTTAAGTGTAGTACACATTTATACATGTAACTATTATATATATTAATTTAAACGTTCTTCAGTTAAAAATTACTTTGACCAGTATAGTATAATATAAAAATGATTTCTCCCAAATGATTATCTTAGTATGAATGATTAAAATGCTGTTTCTCACATATATTTGAAATATTTCATTTTTATACTAGATAGCTGATTTGTTATGTACTATTCTAGGGGTTCATCTTTAAATCAGTTGTAACTTTAAATCAGTTCATCACATTTATTTATTTAAGTTTTTTTTGAGATAAGGTTTTTCTGTGTAGCCCTGGCTATCCAGATAACTCACTTTATAGACCAGGCTGGCGTTAAACTCAGAGAGATCCGCCTGCCATTGCCTCCCAAGAGCTGGGATTAAAGTCATGTACCACCATGCCTTATTATTTAATTTTAGTTAGCTCCTGTTCTGGCTAGTTTTATGTCAACTTGACACATGTTAAAGTCATCTGAGAGGAGGGAGCCTTAGTTGAGAAATTATCTCTATAAGAACTGTCTGTAAGCAGGCAAGCTTGTAGGGCATTTTCTTAATTAGAGAGTGATAGGGGAAAGCCCAGTTTGTGGACACCTGGGCTGGTGGGCCTGGGTTCTATTAGAAAGCAGGCTGAGCAAGCTATGAGGATCAAGGCAGTAGGCAACATCTCTATAATTGACCAATTATAGAGCTCTTAGTTGCCTATGTGTGTTGGAAAAAGAAGCTTCTTTCAGGGCAAGAACTGCTTTTGCCTGTGGATAAAAGAATAAATATTTAGAATGTATTTAGTAGCTATATTGATTTAGGAAAATAGCAGTGTTAAGATCTCCTAAGGTCTATGACCTCTCCAGTCGCTCTTAGCTGACTAGGTTTGCAGTACCACTCATAAATTTCTTTTTAAGTCTAGTTAGACAGCTGCTTGTTACCCCAGGATGTAAGTGGCATTGTTGTATCATTAGGATATTTTGTCAAGCCCATCATCATTGTGGTTTGCATACATTCCTTACAGCTGAATAGGACTATTGATTACTTTTTTCCCTTGTCAGCTTACATGGCACCTTCTGAGGAAACCTAACCCTGGGGGAGAAGGCTTCCATGTTAGTACCAGTTCAATTCCTCCAAGAACTGTTTCTGAACTGTGTGGTATTATTATCTTCAGTAACCAGGTGTTTTTATGACACACAGAGAAATATACCACAATTAGAGAGCTTCTAGTTACTTGCAAGGTATGTATGCCACTACTCTATCCTTAAGGATATCCTGCCATGCTGATCATTGTTGTACTTGATGTACATCATAGCTAAGTATGACTGTTGGCTGCTTCCTTCCCTTGGAAGCCTGCCGTGGTATCTTCTGGTTCTATGAAAGGTAGACCACAGAAAAGAGGCTTTTGGGTCAGATCTGGCCTGTGTACAAAGTAGATTATGTCTTGAGCAGTAGGGATTTACTTACCTTCAACCTCTGGGATGCAAGCAAGGGAAACAGCAATATCCTATAATGTTTTGGAAATCTCATGTGACCAACAGCTAGATAGGGGATTTCAAATACCTGGTGTTAAGGTTTTTGTTAAATAGTTTATGATTTATGGGGGATGAGCATTGCCAGCCCAGGTAGGAAAAGTTCATTTAAACTATATATCTATATGCATACATAAAGACATAGTTTTAGGTAAGTTTTAGGATTCTTTATGACTTTTCCAGACATTTCTACAGTTATTTAAGCTTTCAACTTCCTTCTTCTGTATTGACTTCCCCAAACTCTAATTATTCTCTCCCATTTTCCCATTTCCCTCTTCAAATTCCTTGTACACTGCTGTTCCCCTCTCTACTCTCTTCCCTAGGTCCCTTTATACTTTGGTTTCTGTTGTTATTCCAAGTTGCATATTCATCTGAGCATTTGAAACTGGAAACCAACATTGAGAGGGTACATGCGACATTTGTCTTAATGGGTTTGGAATTCCTGACTCAATAGGATCCGTTTTAGTTCTACCCGCTTATCTCCAAAATTTGTGGTTTTATTTTTCTTTCTAACTGAGTAGTATCCTATAGTGTATATGTACCGCCTTTTCATTATCCATTAGTCTCTTGAAGGGCGTTTATTTTGTTTTCATTTACTATATTGTGAATGAACATGGATGAGCAAGTATCTGGAGTATGATGTCAAGTCCTTTGAGCATGTGCCAAGGAATGGTATAGCTGGGTCATATGGTAGATTTATTTTTAGCTATTTGAGATTTTTTTCTACATTTGTTTTCAGAAGGACTGGACCAGTCTGTACTCCCACCCACATTGAATGGCGGTTCCCCTTTCTGCTTTCCCCACATCCTTTCCAGCATGTTGTTAGTTGTTTTCTTATCTTTACCATTCTGACTGATGTAAGATTAAATCTCAAAATTGTTTTGATTTGTTTCTGTCATTGCTAAAGATTATGAACACTTTTAAAGATATTTCTTAGCCATTTGTTGTTGTTATTTTTTGAGAACTCTCTATTCAGATCCCAGGCCCTATTTTTCAAACATATCTTTTATGTTTTGACTCTTTATTTTTTGAGTTCTTACATATTCTAAATATTAATTCTCTGTCAGATGTATAGCTAGCAAAGATTCTCTTCCATTGTATAACCTTCATCTTAACACAATTGCTTGTTTCTTTAGTTCTGCAGACCTTTTTAGTTTTATAGAGTCCTACATGTCAATTATTGGCCTTAATTCTTGAACAAAGGAGTTCCTATTTAGAAGGTCCTTTCCTTCACCTATGTTTTATAGAGCATTACCTGTGGGTTTTTCTAGGAGTTTCAGTGTTTCACATTTAGGTCTTTATTCATCTGGAGTTAGGTTTTGTGCAAGAAATTAGATATGAATCTAATTTCGTTCTTCTATGTGTAGACATCCAGTTTTGCTGGCACCTTCTGGCTTTTGCTGAAGATGCTTTCTTTTCTCCAGTGTATGTTTTTGACATCTTTGTCAATACTGGATGGTTATAATTGCATGTATTCATGTTTGGGTCTTCTGTTTTGTACCATTAATCTGAATGTCTGTTTTTGTGTCAGTACCATATTGATTTTATTACTGTGCCTCTATAATGTATTTTGAAGAATGAAATGACCAGTCACCTCAGGATTGTTCCTTTTGCCCAGGTTTGCTTTGACTATCCAGGGTCTTTTGTGGTTTAGTATGAATTTTAGTATAGTTTTTTTTTTCCTTTCCTATTTCTTTCGAAAATGAAATGGGGATTTGATTCAATTGCATTAAATCTTTAAGTGGCTTTTGGTTAAATGCTCATCTGATAATATCCTACCAGTCCATGAACATGAGATATTTTACCATTTCTAGTGTTTCAATCTCTTTCTTCAGAAATATGTCATTTTCATTGTAGAGGCTAGATCCTATTATGAAACAAACATGCAAACAACCTTCATAGCTCATCAGTACCTGGAGAGGATACAAATTGCCATTTCATATGGTTTATTTAACCTAGTTTCTCTTGTACTTTCCACTATACCATTCTCTCAAAAAGTGTTTTGTAAGAATAATCTGTGAATCCTTTAAATTGCTATGAATAGTACCCAAATTTCTGAAGGCTTCTAATTAATAATTGATTCTGGAAACTGCTTTACTTTTTTTCTTAGAAGTTTATTTATTTTGGTCTCAGGAGTAGAGACAGCTGTGAGTCCTGCTATCTTTTCCTGCCATGTTTCAGAAGGCTTCATATGAAAATACGTCTCTTCCATCACACAGATTGACTGACTGAAAGATTAACCATGAATTGTATTACTCCCTATGCTTTTGTGCATGGAATAGGAATGCAACATAATTAAAACTTTGTTGACAGAGGTTTCTGTCCCTCCTGGTCCCACAGCTGTTCAGTCCCCAAGAAACACACAGAGGTCTACATTAATTTTAGACTGGTTGGCCTATTAGTTCAGGCTTCTTATTAACTCTTATAACTTGCATTAACTCATAATTCTTGTCTTTGTTAGCCACGTGGCTTGGTACCTTTTATCAGTGAGGCATTCTCATCTTGCTTCCTCTGTGTCTGGGTGATGACTGCAGATTAAGCCTTTCTTCTTTCCAGAATTCTCCTGTTTTGGTCACCCTGCCTCTACTTCCTGCCTGGCTATTGGCCAATCAGCATTTTATTAAATCAGTAGAAGTGACAAATCTTTACAGGGTACAAGATCATTGTCCCACAGTAAAACTTGTTTTAGTTTTTCCACTGTTTGATTTAAGAAAGAAAATATCCAAATTGCATTGTGGTTACAAATTATACATTATGAGACATATAATGTTAAATTTAATTTTATTTTCTGTGTGATTTGATATTTGATTAGGAGATGGAAGATAAAACCAGCCATATTGGTAATGATAGTCAAATCTTCTGAAACCCTGTCCATCTTTTCTAATTAACCTGTTAGATATGACTAGAAGACTAGTGCCTTTTACTACATTTCTTTATAATGTTAGTTGGTGCTGTTTTAAACGAGCAGTTGTCTCTATTGTGTTGGTTATAATATGTGCTTTCTTAGCATGCTGAGGATGGAAACTGATTCTGACCTGTGCTAGGCAAGTCCTCTACCACTGAGCTAAAGCCTCGGCACTCACAAATAAAGGCTTAAATTGAAAAGTACCATTGAATTCTATATTAATTTGATACCTTGTTGTTTTTGTTGGTGTGTGTCTTTTAAAACCTCAAAGTCTGCTCCCAGTTTCATACTGCCTCCACAATTCCTAATCCTTCACAAACCAGGGACCAGATATTCAACCAAGTGCCTATAAAGGGACATTCTCATTCAGGCCACCATATTTCTAGCTCACTTGACTCGTGGCCACATCAATACAAAATGCAGCAAACACTATAGTTTTTCAGTCTCTACACTGTTTAAAACTCAAACTTTTAAAGCCTCCATTGAGACCCAGGGCATTCTCTCAGTTCTAAACCCTTGTAAACTCAAAAAACAAATTACGTACTTCAACATACAGTGGCACAGAATATACATTATCCACTCCAAAAGGGAGGAATATGGGCTTAATAAGAGAATACTGAAGCAAAGCAAGGCCAGAACCAAGCAGAACCAACCAAATGCTACAGCTCCATGTCTAATGTCAGAGGGCTTAAATGACTTTTCCATTCTGGCTTTGTTGCTTGCAGCCTACTTCTCTCTGTCTGATTCTGTCCCATCTGCAGCTCTCCTAGGCAAACATTCTTTATCATCTTGAGGTCTCTAGCACTACCTAAACTTCATTTTCAAAGTTTCATGCAATGGCACTCCCCCGACATATGCCTAACCTTGGTGGCTCACCGTAAATATGGAGGGATTCCATGACCCTTTACTCATGTATCTTTCATGACTATAAAGTCAGAAATGCATGCGAATACTGCCAAGTTTGGCTCCCTGCTTAATATGAAGCCCGCTTCCCCTCCTTGAATCGCATTTGCAGTATGTTTCCTTTGTTGTTGCTTTTTTGGAGCAGCAAATTCTTGAGCACCCCCCCCCCTTTTTTTTTCTCAAGTTGGAAGCTGACTGGGTGGTGTCTTGGGCTAGGGCTGTCTTCTCTTTTTTCCAGTTAAGATCAGGCCTCTCCTTAATTTCATGATGCTTGTTCTCTCTTCAAACTCCCCCCCCCCTCAATAGGGTAATATGTTTGAATACTTAGTCCCCAGTTGGTGGAACTGTTTGGAAGGTTTAGAAAAGTAGGGCCTCATTGGAGAAGGTGTGTCATCGGGTGTGGAATTTGAGATTTCAAAAGTCCATACCATTCCTAGTTAGCTCTCTACATCCCGCTTGTGCATAAGGATGTCAGCTCTTAGTAACTGCTCTAGCACAATGCCTGCCTGCTGCCATGTTCCCCACCGTGATAGTCCTGGACTCACCCTTTCAAGCTGTAAGCACCAATAAACTCTTTCTTTTCAAAGTTGTCTTGGTCATTGTATCTTTTCACATCAATAGAAAAATAGCTGAGACATCTACTTGCTCTTTTTTATTGAGTATCTGCTTAAGAGTGATTAACCATACCATAGTGTCAATATATGCTTGCCTTGAATTTTCTGTCAAATCAGCCCATTATTTTTCCAATATAATCTCAGGCAAATTCTTAGGACAAGGGCAGTAGAACAGCCATATTCCCTGCCAGACTATCACGAGAAAGGTCTGTAGCCCAGTTGTTAATACTGCTCCCTCTGAAACATATTGAGTCAGGCTCCATAGTCCATGTTGCTTTCAGCACTGCTGTCTTCCAGACTTTTACTAGGATGTCCCACTAAACTCTGCTTGCAGCATTCAACCACTTTTCTAGTCCAAAGTCTCAAAGTTTTCCACATTGCTCCAAAAACCACATGGTCCTATTCAAACTACCATGCTCATTATACTTCACACCTTCCTTCAGGCCATGAAAGTGCATGGGGTAAAGAGCCACCTGTAGGAAATTAGTGTCAAGTCAAGGAATAGATGTCAGTGATCTGAACTTGGTTCTGTTTGCCTGATCAGTTATTGCCATCTGGATTCTATAAGTTTTGAGGTGAATATATACTATACCAAGCAGATTACTGGAAGAGCTCAAAATATATTTGCTTGATCAATATTAACTGTTCAAATTATGTCACTGAGAACAAGAAGAGAATGTTCCATCCTACATTTGTAGTTTAATGAGTGGGCATATTGATCTGTTGTATAGACTTATTGTCATATTGGAAAATGCAGAGAAGTTAGCAGAATGGGGACAGTAAAGTACTTGTTATACAAGTAGGTGGACTTGAGTTGGAATTGCCAGCATCCACATAAAAAAATCTCAGCATAGTGACCTATACCTATAATCCCAGATCCGAGTGGGCAGAGACCAGAGGAACCTGTTGCTCACTGGCTAGCTAATCTTTTAGTGAGGCCCATGTTCACTAAGAGACCCTGTCTCTAAAAAATGAGGTAGATAGCAACAGAGGAAAACAACTGATACTGACCTGTGCCGCACACGCACACGCACACACACGCACGCACGCATGCGTGTGCGTGCGCACTCAAGAAATACATACATATGCACTTCGAATTCACATACAAACTGAAAATATGATGATTTGGATATTGAAATAAAACTGTGGGAGGAAGAGGTAGGGAGATATCTGAGTTCAAGGCTAGCCTGATCTACAGAGAATGTTCTAGCACAGCCAGGAATACGTAGAGAAACCTTGTCTTATAAAACAAAACCCAAACAACAAACAAAAAATAAAAAAAGGAAGGAAAGCTGTGTTTATGTTTCTACTATGTACTCTCATTTGTTAAGTATCTTTCATTTCCTAGAAGTAAACTCATAGTGTCTTAGTCAGGGTTTCTATTGTTGTGAAGAGACACCATGACCACAACAACTCTTGTCTTGGAGCGCATTTAATTGGGCCTGACCTACAATTTCAGAGGTTTAGTCTATTATCATCATTCTGGGAAGCATGAAGGCACACAGGCAGACTTAGTGCTGGAGAAGGGGCTGAGAGTTCTACATCTTGATCCACAGGTAGCAGGAAGAGTCTGCGTACTACTAGGCCTGGTTTGAGAGTCTGAGACCCCCAAAGCCTCTCTGACCCCAGTGACACACATTTCCTCCTACAAAGCCCTATCTATTCCAGCAAGGGCATACCTCCTAATAGTGCTACTACTTGTGAGCATATAGGGGCCATTTTCTTTCAAACCACAATACATAGATAGAAAAAGAAATTAAACCAAACTTTAAATGACATGACTTCGTTATTTGTGGCAAAAATGGTTTTCTTGTGCTTTGCATATTTTCCCTACCCACCCACTGTTGTTGGGCACTAGGCTGGCTTCATCACATCTGTTGTAACAAACTGATGTGCAGGTAGCTCTGTGTATGTCTGTGTGGACTCTCTTGCTGTAGATATGAAAGTCTTGGCAACTTCTGCTGTCTTGCTTTTTTCTAGGTGTGTGTGTGTGTGTGTGTGTGTGTGTGTGTGTGTGTGTAAGAGAGAGAGAGGGAGGGAAGGAGGGAGGGAGGGAGGGAGGGAGGGAGGGAGGGAGGGAGGGAGGGAGGGAGGGAGGAAGATGTGTCCATGCATGTACGTTTGGTAGTGTGCTCAATTGCTCTCTCTCATTAAAAATCCATATTTGGTGGTTTGGGTTTTGAGCCCCGAGTGGTATGCAGCTAAGGAAACTCTCTACCACTGAGCCATATCTCCAACCCTCTACCTTGTTTTGTTGAAACAGGGTCACTTAGTGCACTTGGAGCTCATTCATTTGTCTAGATCACTTGTTAACAAGCGCTAGGGGTTCTGTTTTTCCATGGTACTAGGAATCTAATCTCTGGTTCTCATGCTTCCATAGCAGGTACTTTACCAGCTGGAGCTGTCGCTCCTGTTGTAGTGTCTCACAGTTTTTCTTCAGTGTTTTGAAGGTTTATTGTATAAATCTTTTGCCTTCTTGCTAAGGTTTGCTCCAAAACTTATTTTAGTTTTATTTATTTAATTGTACTTACTTACTTACTTACACAATTGGAAGATTAATTCTGATTTATTTTTTCTCAGCAGATGTAACTATTTGGTATATAGGAAGGCTCCTCTTTGGTTCCCTTTTATTTCCTGCTTTTGTCTTTTTTTAAAAAAAAAATAATTTATTTAACTTTATTTCATATGCGTTGGTGTGAAGGTGTCAGATCTCCCGGGACTGGAGTCACAGACAGTTGTGAGCTGCCATGTGGATGCTGGAATTTGAACCCGGATCCTCTGGAAGAGGAGCCAGTGCTCTTAACCTCTGAGCCATCTCTCCAGCCCTGCTTTTGTCTTTTTGATCAAAGTCAAACTGTAATTACTATATTGTATACAGGTAAAAGTGACCCTTGTCTTGTTTCTGATTTTAATAGAAATGCCATAAAGTTCTCCTGTTAGTATGATACTGACTTTAGGATTCTAGTTTATTGCCATTAGGATATTGAAATATGCTCCTTCTTCCCTAGTTTCTGCCTGGCTTTTGTCAAGAAGGAATGATAAATTTTGTCAAAAGCCTTTCCTGAATCTTCTGAGATGATCTTGTCATTCTTATCTTTAAATCATTTTATTTGATCATTACATTTATTGATGTATGTATGTTGAAACATACCTGCATTTTCATAATGAGGCCAACTTGATCATGTGTTCTTGAGTTAAGATTTGCAAGCTTTTATTGAGAAATTTCACATCTATGTTCATCAGATTTTGTATGTTCACCAGAGTTTCATCTGTATGTGTCTTTATCTTGTTTTGGTATTTGGGGAAAACTAACTTCTGTTGACAGAGGTTTCTGTTCCACCTGGTCCCCTGTCTCCTTTGGCAACTACATGGCATCTCTCTAACTCTGCCTTCTTTTCTCCTCTATCTCTTTGGAATTCCCACCTTGATCAATTCTGCACTGCCATATAGGCCAAAGCAGCTTCTTTATTAACCAATGGTAATAAAACATATTCACAGCATACTAAGAGGAATCCCACATCAAACTTCAAAAAAGCTTGACAGCATTCTGGTTTTATCTTGATTTTTTAATGTTTTATAAATAGTTGGTGTTCTCACTGGGCAGTGGTGGTGCACGCCTTTAATCCCAGCACTTGGGAGGCAGAGGCAGGAGGATCTCTATGAGTTCGAGGCCAGCCTGTTCTACAAGAGCTAGTTCCAGGACAGGCTCCAAAGCCACAGAGAAACCCTGTCTCAAAAACAAACAAATTAAAAAACAAGACAAAAACCAGTTGGTGTTCTCTTTAAAGGTCTGGTAGACTTCAACAGTGAATACATCTGGACATGGCTTTTTAATGTTTATTTCTTACTGCTTCAGAATTATGGCTTGCTATAAGTCTGTTTAAAATGCTTATTGTTTCTTGGTTTAACTTTCATAGGGCATATGTGTCTAGAAATTGATCTGTTTCTTTTAAATTTTTTAAATATTTATTCATTCATTTATTTATTTATTTATTATGTATACAATATTCTGTCTGTGTGTATGCCTGCAGGCCAGAAGAGGGCACCAAACCCCATTACAGATGGTTGTGAGCCACCATGTGGTCGCTAGGAATTGAACTCAGGACCTTTGGTAGAGCAGGGAATGCTTTTAACCACTGAGCCATCTCTCCAACCCCCTCTTTTAAATTTTCTAGTTTTTTGTATTATGAATTTTTTAAGTATATGTGATACTGGATATATAATGTCTTTATGTCTCTAACATTAAATCAGTCTGTTTTGGGTAATTTAGCAAATGGTTTGTTTGTTAATCTTATTTATCTTTTCAATGACTTTATTAATTCTTTTAATTTTTTTCATTTGTATTTTATTAATTTCTACCCTGTTCTTATTTTGTTTTCCTTCAGTTTATTGGGTTTGAGTTTGGCTTGTTGCTTTTCCAAGGCCTTTAGGTACATCACTATTGGACCTCTCTTTTCATTTCAGTGTGAACAACTGTCGTTTGTAAGTCTGATTCCCTCAACTTCGTTGCTGGGTTGTAATATCGATACCATTGGCATTCAGAGTTGTGTTGAGTGGGTTTTTGTAATGTGGTGGTTATTACTTTAGCTTCACAGAGTTGTTACTCAGAGAGATGTATTCATTCCTGTCATTATTGTTAATTTTATAGTGGTTTTTGTTTTTCTGTTTCATGTTGGCTTTAGCATCATTTATTCTTTCCTATAGCCTCATAGATGTATTTATCTTTCTTTCCATGATAAAGGATTCCTTCAGTTGTCTTCTGTAGAACTGCCCTTAGAGACCCTACATTCTTTTTTTTTTAATCTGTCTTTATTGTGGAAACTTACTCTCTTTTACTTGTGAGATAAAGTTTTCTTGGGTATAATAGTCTGGGTTGTAATTACTGTCTTTTGGAGCTTGTAAAGCCTAATTCCAAGCCTTCCTGGTGTTTTTGTTATTGTTATTTTAGTTTTGCCTCCACGTTTGTGTGTGTGTGTGTGTGTTTAATTATGTATACAATGTTATGTCTGCCTGTGGGCCAGAAGATATGGTTGCTGGGAATACCAGAACCTCTGGAAGAGCTGCCAGTGCTCTTAACTCTGAGCCATCTCTCCAGTGCCACATTGATGATTTAATAAAGACTTTTGTATTTTGAGAGATCAGATCCCCAATAAGGCTGTTCACAAAAGTAATCCATAGTATCAAGTTTTTAAAAGATATATTAAGACTATTATAGTATTTCCTAGAAAATGTATTTGTTAGGGAAACAACTATTGAAATCTTGTGTGAATGGAGACAAGCTCCTTCCACAACAGGCAAATACTTTGGATATAGTTGTTAAAAACTGTTTATCTTTGCATTGGTAGATAATAAAGAGGAATCAAAATAAAAGCAAAAATTACAGGGTGTAAGAAGATTTTTCATCAGGACCGTATGCTCACTAATAATGGCACAGAGACTTCTTATTACTTGTGAAAAGTTGGCTGATAGCTTAGGCTTGTTTCTGACTAGCTCTTATAACTCAAACCCATTTCTATTAATTTACTTTCTGCCTTGTGGCTTTATTACCTTATCTCTGTAATGCCCATCCTGCTTGCTCTCATTTCCCTGGTGTCTTTCTTCCCCCCGGTGGTCTCTGTGCCTGGAAATTCTGCCTGGCTCTTCAGCTTTTTATTAAACCAATCAGAGTGACACATTATTACAATATACAAAAAGAGAAAATAAAACCAAAGGTAGGGTAATTATGAATCAACTCATACAGGCAAGACAAGAGGAGGAGTAACAGGGAGAAATGCTAATACTGCTGATGGGTATGTTTACTCCGTTTCAAACATTCCAGGAGAACCTATTTGTGCTGTTTTTGTTTTATCTGGGTTTGTTCCTTCTTAATAGCCCAAAGGTTAAACTTTCTAGACATAGAAGATTCCTATTGTCCACTCAATATGTATTTCCTGGTACACGCTAACATTTACCTGGTATCACAACACACAAGTGGAAGATGGCATGCTGGGTTATGTTCTGTCATAATAATCCACTGAAAATTCTAGTCTAAAGAAAATGAGCTGAGTAGAGGTGACAGAAAGGTACTGTAACCTGGCAGCCCGCCCATCTTCCTTGTAGACCCTTTCACAGTACTTTACCTCAGTTCACTTTTGGCTCGCAACAAGATTAATATCTAAAATTTAGTCCAAAATTGTTTTTAGCAGTCCAAACATTTCTTTTGTTACCCTACTAGTTAGTTTTATGTCTAAATTTATGCATATTCTTTCTGTGGTTACTTGGTTAACAACAAGAAGAATCAGCTTGATGTATGTGGGACTGTCTATTCTCAGTCATTCTCTCATTCCTTTAGACTGTAAACTACTCTTGGGACGTCTCCAGGATCATACTGAAGACGTCTACCTGTGCAGTAAAGATGTGCTGTGCTCATTGGTTATCAAAGTTCTGACCTATTTGAGCTTAAGTGGAGAACTTGGGATAAGTGAAAGGAGATAATTTAATTTCTTTATTTTTCAGGCAGTAAATTGGTATTGTTTTTGCAGATATTTTAATTTTTTTTTCATTGAGATGCAGAATATATCAAGGAAGACAAGTTCCTTGAAATAAAATGCCACTGCTTGCCAAGGGCTCACACTTTATTATGCATTGCTTCTACCTGTTTGTACAGTTTCAGAAGTGTGG
Organism: Arvicola amphibius; assembly: GCF_903992535.2. Lineage (NCBI taxonomy): Eukaryota > Metazoa > Chordata > Mammalia > Rodentia > Cricetidae > Arvicola > Arvicola amphibius. The sequence continues at coordinate 54,532,964 of NC_052055.2, forward strand.
CTGATTACATGGGAAGAAACTTTTCTTTTTCAAATGTTAACTGATAGCTTGTAACTTTTCAAAACGTTTGACTGTTGTAAGATGTCATTTGAGTATGACAGGGTGGGTTTCAATGCTAGAGCATCTTCCTAGCCCACCCTGGAAGTCCTACCCCCTAACTTTCAGAGAGACCTAGAAGGGGAAAATAAACTAGTGATAGTTTTCCATGTAGTTTTTAACATTTTTTTTAAGATTGATTTATTTTATGTTATGTGTGTATGTGTTACCTGTATAAATTTTAATGCATCATGTGTGTGCCTACACATGGCTGTGAACGATCACAAAGAAATAAAATAATTCATACATACATACATAATTATAGCTTGATTTGTTGACAGCAACTGTAAAACAGAATAGCCTATATGTGTCACTGGAGAACTGAATTGCTATCAATTGAGTAAATTGGTGCATTGCTGTTATATGTTGATAAATAAAAGTATCACAAATATTTTGAAATATGGAGTGAGCCTGTGGTAGACTTCAAGACCAGGGAATCATCTTTTTATTTATATTTACAGTGACTATATAGCTTTTAAAAAATAAGGGGAAAAAAAGCTTCACTTTGAATCAAGAATATAGGCCAGATCCAAGTACCTAAAATACTTTTCCAGTTACATCATTTCCCCCTGAAATGTTGGTAAAGGAACAAAAAAACTCTGATGACTCAACCCCAGATACAAAAATTAATTTGTAAAGTAATCAAAATCAGTCTTGTGTAGTTATTAAAAGGAACCCATTATATCATTGCAGAAAATAGAACTCAATAGAGTTATCTCTATATAGGACAACAAGTGTTGAATTTCTTTCATTTGGCCATTAGAAATATTACAAGCTTTCTTGGTATGAGTATAGCTACTGCTACTACAATAAAAACCCATTATTTACCATATGAATCTACCTTTATTATTGCTTCTCAGTGGTGACCTAACAGCCTTTTACAGTATAGTTAGCATATTTCACCATTTAATGCTCAGCACAGCCTCTTCAGTTAGCTTCCAGTATTATTATCTGAAGCTTCAGACCTGGTCACTGAAACTTAATCAGCTGAATTACCTTTTTCGTCAGAAGTGGTGTACCTGAGGCGTAACATGTCAGTGTCTGCTAACTCCTAGAGCTTGTCTTCCAGTTACTCTGACATTAACCTTCCTGTCTCTGAGGCTCCCGGGAGTGGGGTGAAGAAAGGGATTGTTTGGCTTACATTTCCTCATCACTGTGCATCAGTGAAAGGAGCTCAGAAACTCAGTCAGGGCAGGGACCTGGGGGAGGAGCTGATGCAGAGGCCATGAAGGGTGCTGTTTAATGGTATGTTCCTCATGACTGCTCAGCCTGCTTTCTTGTAGAAGCCAGGGCCACCTGCCCAGGAGTGGTTCCATCCACAATTGGCTGAATCCTCGCCGGTCAGTCAGAACTACAGCCTGATCTTATGGCGTCATTTGAGTTTCCTCATCTCGGATGACTTGAGCTTGTGGCAAGTTGACATATAACTAGCCGCACATTAGTTCGCTGGCCAACCTCTTTCACCGTCTTTGCTCATAGTGGCCATGCTCATAGTTGCCTTAAAATCTGAGAGCAGCTGTTGGAGTTAATATAACTTGATTAAAAACGGTGCATAAAGGGTACTGCTATTTGCCGACACATAGTTGTATTTTGCTAAAATAACTTTATGGAATTGTAAGATCTTTTCTGTAAAGAGAAACACTATTTTAACTTGCGTTGAGCTCCTGATGAGCTGAGGTCACCGTTATGATTGTGAATGGTACTTAGATTCTTAAGTATCCAAAAAAGACATATGTGGTAGAAGTTTAAAAATAACACATACACATATTTAAACATTTTTTTGCTCTGCTGTTTTTCTCTTTCAGTTATCTAGAAAAGTACGAGAAAGTTCATCATTTTGGGGAAGATGATGATGAGGTACCACCAGGCAATCCAAAGCCACAGCTTCCTATTGGTGCAATCCCATCTTCCTACAATTACCAGCAACACAGTGTGTCAGGTAAATATCACTTAAAATTAGCTGGGCATTCAGAGGTTTGAATTGGGAAATAGACATCATCCAATGATGTCCCCATACTTTGCACATGCGCACGCTTAACACATTAGAGAGATGGAAGTTACAGTTTGGCTTTACTTTGAGCTCCTTTGCTTCACAGATTTTATAAAGTTTCAGAGTATCTTCAAGTAAAATTTCTTATTGAATGTAAACAGTTTTCCTTATTAGCTAATCATTAGTTTATCCTGAATAGCCACTAAAATGAGAAGGGAAAGGTTCATTTAAAATTAAAGGAACTTTAGGTGCTGGTAACACATGCCTTTAATCCCAGAATTCTCTGGAAGCAGAGTCAGGTAGATCTCTGACTTCAAGTACAACCAGAAAACACAGAGAAACCCAGTCTCAGAAAACAAAAAACAAACAACAACAAAAAAGCAATCTGAGAAGCTAGCTGTAAGCTGAGTTAAGATAAACCTGGGCTCAGAGGGACGGAGGAAGTATCAGGTGTGAGGGAAGCCAGGAACCTTTCCATGAAGTCCTGCTACAATTCCTACAGCTAATGTTGAGTATGCTAGAATGTCAGGAATGTTCTGAATTATTCTATAATTTCCTAATGCGATACCAAAGAATTTTTTCATTCAAGTGGCATCATTATAAATAAATTCCTTAGCTACAAAGAGTTGAACTGGATTAGGAAACAGTTATCTTGAAAGTCTGATAAAGGGATTGGAATAGAACTGATTGAGGTTCTAGTTTTCTGTTCTGTGAAGATGTGCTGGGGACACATGGATCAATGTCTTTAGCATTTGGCCTACACAAAGTAAGAGATACTTATTAAGATAGTGGTCTTTACAAAAAATGCAGTTTTATGCACTTACTGTGTCAGTCGTTGGTACCAGTGCCAATCTCTAATGGGTAGCCCTTTGATTTAATTTGGCTCATTTTGCAGTTACAGTTCTTACATTTTATTTTTACTTCTATTTCCAAAGTTTCTTTCATGTCAGATTTACATCAGTTTCATCCCCAATGAGTAATAGCTGGAGAAATAGAGTCCCTTCTTAATATCTCAGATTTCCCTTGGAAGAGGCTTCATCATGAACCTGTCTTAAAAAACTGAGGTGAGGGAGGAGCAGTGAATGTTATGCTTCCTGGCCTGATGAACTGCAAGCTGTAAGCTGAAGTAAACCCTTTCCTCCCCAGATCACTCTTGGTCAGTGTTTGATCATAGTAGTAGGAAGCCAACTAAGACCACATCTTTTTTTGCTTTTTTTGGTGTCTTGTGTTGTGTGTGTGTGTGTGTGTTTGCTTTTTTTTTTTTTTTTTGGAGACAGGCTGAAGCTGTGCTTGACGTGAAATTGTGATCCTCTTCCCTCAGTCTCTCTAGTGTTAGGTTCCAGCAGTGTGTACCATACCCTGCTCTCTACTTGGTTATATTATATTCCTTATATCTGTCTGATTAACATGGATTAGCTTTGTTTTACTAAAACACTTCAGCTTTAAGGAGTGAAGTATTCTTTGGCATCTTTGGAAGCCTGTGCTGAAACTGTAGTGGAGCTAGATGTGCTCAGAAGCCTGCAGCAGATGTAGCTAAGCTACATATTGTAGAAATGGAAGGCTCAGCTTGGCGGCTGTGGCACATGCCTTTAGTCCCAGCACTCAGGAGGAAGAGGCAGGTGATAGATCTCTGTGAGTTTGAGGCCAACCTGGTCTACACAGCCAGTTCAAGGACAGGCTCCAAACCTACATATAAACCCTGTCTCAGAACACACCCCCCAAAAAAAGGAAGAAAGAAAAGAAAAAGAAATGGAAGGCTCATCAACTAATATAATGTTTCTTGTATCTTGTCTTTCTCTGTCCCGCCTATCAGCTCCCAAATAACCACACTGAGACTTATGAAAGCTCTGCTTTAGCTTAGGCTTGTTTCTGACTAGCTTTTATAACTTAAATTAACCCTTTTGTTTGTTTGTTGTTGTTTTTCTATGTTCTTCCACACACTCCTTACCTCTTTTTCATTATGCCCATCTGGTTATTCCAAGTCAGCTGGCAACCCCACCTTTCTTTTTTCTATGCTCTTTGTTCAGAAATCCCACTTATACCTCTTGACTGGCTGGTGGCCATTTAGCTTTTTATTAAACCAGTCACAATGACACATCTTCACACAGTGCAAAGGAATATTTCACAAAAGCATCTGCTTTGTTGTAATGGGAATCTGGACAGCTGTATGTTAGATGTAACATTCTTGACAAAATCTACACAAGGAAGGAACTGAAAAGAGATGTTTCAGAGTAATGTTTAGGAATTTTGCAGGTCTTTCTATTTTTATCAAAAGAGATATTGCAACTTCATGATAGTATTATACAAATGTTTATGATTGTCATCAGTATAAAAGCCCTACACTGATGAGTCTAAGTTGTCAATAGAAAAGCTGAGTAAACTCCATTATGTATTTGTTTTGTGCGTGTGTGTGCGTGTGTGTGTGTGTGTAAAATACGTTCCAAAATGGAATTAACTAGTGATTAATTAAGACCTCCAAAATTTTTATTTAGGGCTGAGGCCTAAATCAAGTACTCAAGGACAGAGTATTTGCTCAGCACAGAAGGCCTGGATCCCTTTTCCAGTATCCATAAATAATCCCAGATGTGGTAGCAAACACCAGACTCCAGCAGGTGAAGTCAGGATGATTTTGAGTTAGAAGCCTGTCTATGCTACATAACAAGGCCTTACCTTAAAAATAAAATCAGGGAGTAGGAAGATGACTTAGTGGTTAAAGTGCTTGACATATAACCATGAAGGCCAGAGTTTGGATCTCCATACAAATGCATGGCAGTCCCCCTGTAATTCTAGCCTCAGAAGATGAAGTTGGGCTCTCTAGCTGTGTAGACAAACCCTGGGTTTGATTGAAAGACTTTGTGGATGACTAAGGTAGAACAATGGAGGGTGATTCTTAACCTCAGCCTTAGGCCTTCACCTGCCACATGCATACCCATACATGTAATTGTCATGCAGTAAGGGAAGGGGTGTCTAAATTTCAGGAGGGTATTGTCTCTTTAAATTGTAAAAAATGTTGAGAAGTTTTTGTTTTGAACATTTGAATTATTTAACACTGATATCAATATTTTTGCTTGAATTATGCATAGATTTTTTTTTAACGTTTTATGTGGGTGAAGGTTGCTAAGGAGCAAACCAGGCAGGGCTTTGTGTTAGACAAGTGTTCAATGACTGCACACCCAGCTCCTTTCTAACTTTAATAAGTGTGAAAATGTTCAGAAGACAACTCATTAAAATTAATAGAACTCTACTGTTTCAGATCTAGTCAGTATTACATTGATTGTTGGTTAAATGTTCTATAATCTAACAGACATTTGGACTGCAATTACAGTCACTGCCAACATTAATAGAATATCCCACAAAATCCCTGCAAGAGTCATAAACAGCCTGCTAGGTGGAGTCCTCTCTTTTCTAAATTGAAAGGAAAGAATTGGTTGCCTCAAATATAATTTGTTAACAGTAATGCACTTCAGTAAAGTTTAAATCATGATTCTTAAAAATAAATTGCCAATCTCATTTGAAATAGCATAGCTCGCTTGGCAAGGAAAAGGATGACCTTAAGGTCTGTGAAGTGTTGTTGTATTAATGAGACTACATTTTAGTAGTTGTTCAGGTTGGCTTGAAACGCGTGGACTGAAATAGTCCTTCTGTCCCCAGGTGTGCACCACTTATTTTGTCTCGTGTCTGTCTTTGAGAGGGGGTTGCCGTGGCAGATGTGGGGTTAGATGATATTGGAGATAGTTCTATCATGTGCAATCCAGTAACCAAAACTCAAGTCATCAGGCGTAGCAATAATAACCTTTATCTGCTGAGGCATCTTGCTTAGTCCCCATCTGGATCTAATGTCCTGTATTTTATTGTACATTCTCTTTAGGAATCTTTACCAAACCTAATATGATTAAAAAGATAGTTCGTATTTATTTGTTCCATGGTTACAAAGTTACTGGTAAGAATGTAAAGAGTCTTATTTTTCAGGAACAAAGGAATTCCGAATTATATTAACTCGAAGAAGTGGGGCAGGTGTTTTGAGTGTGAGTTCCAGGTTTATTTACTCTCAGGAGGTTTGGGTGACAGCACCTGTAAAATTAACTTTCCTTCTCATCAGTTGCATTATGCAAACATCTAAATCTGCTCCTGTATCCCTAGATCTTTGTCCACTTTTTAAGATGTTTGAGCAATTTCATTTGTCAAAGTTATAAAAAATAAGCTTGTGTGTGGGTGTAGACCAGAGGTTGGCACTGAGTGATTCCCTCAGTCACTCTTCACCTTGATTTTTGAGACAAGATTTCTAACTGAACCTTAGTCATACATAGTGAGCAAGACTAGCTGGCCAGCAAACTCCGTGGACCTTCTTGTCTCTGCCTTCATGGTGCTACGATTACAGTCATATGACACTATGGCTGTTTTATTTTGATGCTGGGGATTTGAAATTAGGTCCTCCTGTTTGTACCACAAACACTGACCAGCTGAGCCTTGCCCTGGGAGCTCTACTTTGTATTATTGTTCAGTGTTAAAAATGTCAAAGAATCAGTGTCTTAGTCATTTGTCAACTCTGTTATGCACCTCACCAATATTAATGATGTTCCTAGAATATTTTAGAATTGAAGAGTTACCTGTTCAGATGCTGATGTTGAGCCACATATGGTACTAAAAGTGTAATTCTAACATTGGAGAGCATGAAGCAGGAGCAATGTGAATTCAGAGCCAATTGGACAGCACATTAAGACCACATCTCATACCCACCCCTCAGAAATTATTTTTCTGCTAAATATGTAACAAATTTTTACTTATATTTTATAGAAAGGTTTTAGAGTTTGTTGTTATTATTATTTTACACTTTTAAGAATCCAAGTCGTTCTGAAGTATTCTGAAAAGTTTGATCTGGAGATTTTCCAACTCTTATTTTCTTAAACTAGTGTCAGCTCTATTTGAAAAGTTGTCTTAGGGTATTTGTCTCAGGTAATGGCTGCCAAGGCCCACACAGACTGTGATTGTGTGCTTTCTGTTTGCCCTGTATGCCTGTCTTCTAATCCTCAATGTTTTGTTAAATGGATGTTTTAAAATCAGTTCTTGCACAAAAGATCGTCTTGTATTTCTTTAGGAAATTATTTCTTTAAGTTATAAAAACATGAAACATAAAAGTAAAACTTTATAAATCAAATTTAATCACAATTAAAACTTCTCTTTGAAACAACAAGAACACAGCCAGCTAGGCAGTGGTGGTGCACACCTTTATTCTCAGCACTTAGAAAGCAGAGACAGGAGATATCTGTGAGTTCAAGGCCAGCCTGATCTACAAAGTGAGTTCCAGGACCACCAGGGAAGCACAAAAAGAACACAAGCCATTCACTGACTGGGAAATTTTGGGGAAAATATTGAATAAATGGTTATTATTGAAGATATTTAATACTGATGATAAGTGCTGGTAAGGATGTGAGCAAAAGGAATTTTAGTGTACTGCAGATGGGAGTGTAAAATGCTGCAGCCACTGTGGCTTTGTAGATTTTAGAAAGTTAAGCACTCGATTTGCGTGTGACCCAACACTTTCACTTCTAGACTTCTGGACAACAAAAATGGGTATATACCCCAAGTCCTCCATGTGGTATCTATAATAGCATGTTTGGAGGTTGGAATCCCAAACTAGAAACAGTGAAATCCCCCCCCCCCCCCCCCGCGCCCAAAGTCCTTCATGGGGATGTCTAGGCAACAAAAATGAGTGGGTCCCCAAAGTCCTTCACGGGGAGTTTATGACAGCCATGTTTGTAAGTGGATATCCCAAACTAGAAACAGTAGACATTTCCCCACAGTCCTTCTTGGGAATATAACAACCATGCTTGTAGGTGGGTATTTCAAACTAGAATAGAAATAGAAAGTCCCTTGATTTGGGCTATGATGAACTATGTCTAGATTATCAATCCACATATCAATATTAATTCCAAAATTATTTTGTTAAGTGAAAGAAACACAAAAACCTATTTGTTATGTAATTCCACCTATCTGATATTTCAAAATAAAGCAGAACCAAGGGACAAGAAATAAGATCATTGGCTTCATAGTGATGGGGTAAGATAGGAGCAAAAGAACAGAATTGTTGTGTTTATGGTTGTTAGAAAACTGTGTATTTTTTAAAAATTTTAGGATTCTAATGCTAAAAACTATTGCTTTTACTGTTGTCTCAGTAAATCCAATGAAATAACCATTTGCTATTTCATCAGTGATGTCCAAGAAGGTAAGTGTATTTTTGCATTTTAATATATAAAAATGTAATTTTAAACAATTAGCCTAAAAAGTCAAGGAAATTGAGCAGTTTTAGTAAGCTTATAGTCTATTCTGAAGAAAGAGCTGGGTCTGCCATGTGTTCAGAAGAGAATAGAATAGAAGAGCCACAAGTACCCCGTCCATGGTTAACTTACAGGGTTTTTTTTTTTTTCCTTTTTTATTAGATTATCTACGTCAAAGTTATGGGTTATCTATGGATTTTAACTCGCCAAATGATTATAATAAACTGGTGCTTTCACTGTTATCTGGACTCCCAAATGAGGTGGACTTTGCTATTAACGTGTGTACTCTGCTATCAAATGAGAGCAAGCACGCCATGCAGCTTGAGAAGGACCCCAAAATCATCACCTTATTGCTCGCTAACGCTGGGGTGTTTGATGACAGTAAGTTCCAGCAAATGTCTGGCGCAGCACTAGATAAGCATTAAAGCTTTCTCAGTTTCCAAAAACCACCAGTAAAACATGTTTGCTCTGTGTGTGTGTGTGTGTGTGTGTGTGTGTGTGTGTAGCACACAGTTTGGGAGAGAATTCACGTAGTGTTTTAGAAATTTGTGGGTTTTTTACCGTTATGTAGCAAATTATTTGGAAATGAATTCATTTTAGGGTATTTTGCTTTGTATCAATTTGCAAACTTTACAAACTATTGAATTTGGGATTATCTAGCTAAGACTGTTGGGAATTTGCGATAGACTTATTTTATATGAAGAAAACTAAAAATAGTGTAAACATGAATAAAAGTTAGCTTCTTCCGCTGCCTGAACTATTTTCAATTATATGAGGAAGAGGAAGGAACAAAGATTGTTAATTTTTTTGTAACTTTAAATATCTGAATTTGGTAGATTTTCATCCCATTTTCATGTGGGGTTTTTTTTGTGATATTTTCTTTTGTTCTTTCAAATACAATTCAGCACTTAAAATAAAATGGAATTTGAAGTTGTTTATCCCTTTTTTGAAACTGTAAAACAAAAACTTTGTAAAGAACATTTGTTTCACATCAGAATATTAGTGAAGACTTAAAATCTGGCCATTGAATGGAATATATGTAAATAGTGACTTAATGCATAGGATAGAAGTAACTTGGCTAGTTTTGATGAATGAAGACATGGCATCCTCATGTCTGTCATATCTTCTCACATTCTGTAAGCACATTGTACTTGTAGTTCTGTGATCTAGAATGTTAATTTTAACAAACACTATCGTCTCATCAGCTAAGACAGTGAGTGCTTTTAACAGGGTGTGGTGTCACTCCTGAGGAGGCAGACAGGTGGCCCTCTCAGCTTAAGTCCAGCCACGACTGCAGAGTGAGACCTTGTCCCCAAAAGTTGTTTGAGATAAAAAAAAGAAACAAGCACTAACAAGCACAGAGGCCTCAGGACTTGGGAAATGGCTCAGTGAGCAAGGTACTTACCAAACCTGGGGCCTGAGCTGGTGTTCCGGGCCCTCCATAAAGCTGGTGTGTGGCAGTACACATCTGTAACGGTCCTCCTGTGGCAGGGACAGAAGACTCCGAGTCTCAGTGTCATACACGACTGCGAGACCCTGTTCAAAGAAGGTGGGAGATGAGAATGACACAGGGTGGAACACACGCACACACACACACACACACAGCACAGCAGTATTTATTCATTTATCTATTTATTTATTGAACACAATTATAGAGAATGTTCCTTACAGGGATTTTTTTTTACTAGAATTGTTTACAACAAATGTCTTGCTTTTTGTTTTTTAAAGTATGACTCATACAGTCATTTCTGAAATCGGTAAAGGGGTTTTCAATGCTGGCTGCCTGGACTCCATAGCAGCAGCAGCAGTTTAGCTCTTTACTGTGTTTTCTTCCCTACAAAAGGAAGCTTGTAGTGGAACACTGTTTTCCTTTACTGTGTATATAGCTTTTTTAAAATTTTGGGCTAGTTTTTAAAGGTTTATGTTTAATTGCGTGTGTGTGGGTGGGTGGGTGGGTGTGTGGTATACACGCATACAAGAGCAGTGTCCACAAAGACCAGAAGAAGAAAGTCAAGTTCCCTGGCCTGGAGTGAATACATGTGAACCTTCCTACAAGGGTCTCTGGAAAAGCAATGCATAGTCTTGAAATCCAAGCTGCCTCTTTAGCCACAAAAAAAAAATGCATTTGTTTTGTGTTGCTAGGGATCAAACTCAGGGCCTCATCTGTGCTCTACCAGTAAAACATCTCCAGATTAGAGTTGTGCATTTGTAGTGTAGAGACTTAAGCTGTTTGAAGCTCTATTTAAAAGATTGTCGTTTACTACAGTAGATTAATATTTAATTATGTGATTTATTAGGAAATGTTTTTAGCAAACATGATATATTGAAATGTAGTTTTATTATTTTTCAAAGATACATGATATTAAGAACTGAGAGTTAATTGATTGCATTTGTACTGTTCTTTTAGCTTTAGGATCGTTCTCTACCGTCTTTGGAGAAGAATGGAGAGAGAAGACTGATAGAGACTTTGTTAAGGTAATCTAAAAACTGAAATGCTGATGCATGGGGTGCATGCAGCCAAGCCACCCTGAAGTCAGTGGTTGCCGGCTTTGTGTGTATGTTCCATACTACCACTTTGCCAGCATTGTTTATACACCTGCTTAGAGGTTGTGACTGAATGGAAACTCTTTTAAGGGCTCTAGTGAACAGAAATGAAATTTCTTCATTCTTTACTTGATTTCTGAAGTGATAAATATGTAATAATAGAAAATATTTAAAGTTTTAAGCTGCTAGGATTTGGAGTTTCAGAAAATTTTGTTTTGTATATGTATTGGGTGATACACCTGCACGTACAATTGCTAGATTACAAAGGCTGTATACTCTATTGTTAGATACTGCCAGACAGGCTGTCAGAATAGTGCTAGTGTCAGAATTTTCAACATCAGTAGATCAGGGTTTCAGTTGTTCATTGTTGTCAGGGTTTCATATTGTTGGTCTATGATAATTTTCCTTTCCATATATATGAATATATGGGTTCACTGTCTAGGTTTTAATTTCCATTTCCCCCCAGTGATTAATGAAAATTGAAATACCTTTGACTATTTTGATAGCTTGTTTGAGGTAGTGAGTGCCCTTCTTTGGCCATTTTAAAATTGATATTATTAACATTACTGATTTTTAGAGGTCTGTATGTTTCCCAGTAAAGTTCTTTTTAAAATATATGTCTTAAAAGTATCCTTTTTGTTGTTTTCCTTTCTTCAAAGGAGTTCCTTGGTGGAAAGGTTTGTCTGACTGGTTGGTTGATGGGTGTGTCAGTCAGTTGCGACAAAGTCTACTCTAGCCCAGACTTCCTAGAACTCACTACTGTATAGAGCAGGCTGACTTCACACGTGCAGCTGTCCTCTCAGCCTCCCCAGGATTAGTTGTGGGAGAGCTGTATGTGGTGACTTAATCTTAGTGCAGTGCAGCTCAGTCAATTCTTGCTTTAAGTTAACTTTTGTGTGTGTATCCTTTTTTTTTTTTTTACGAAATTCTGCCTACTTTGAAGTCACAAATATATTTTTTTCTGTATGACCTTTCACATTTACATATACAGTTTATATAGCATTTGTGTGGAAGTTAAGAATCTGTTCATTTTCGTGTATTTGCTGTATTATCATTTCATTGCAATTTCACATTTTGCATGGATTTGATGATTACATATGTATGGGTCAGTTTCTGCACTCTGTCCTATTTGTTGGTCTATTTATAGCTTTGGTGTGTCACTGAATTTCTCAGCTAGATAGATGGTTGTGCAGGTAAAAGCAGTTGTTGCTGCTGGTAGAGGGTCTGGGTTTAATTCCCAGCACCCACATGGTGCCCGACAACCATCCATAACTTCAGTTCCAGGGGATCTGGAGCCCTCTTGACTTCTTCAGGCACTTGCTCTGCACACGGTGCCTATACAAACAACCAGGCAAAACATTCATATAGCTAAAAAAAAATTATGAATAAATTAATTTTAAAATATAGATATTCTGATATATTTCTAAAATACTTATCTTTTGTTATTCAGGGCCTACTACTAGAGTTATGCTCTCTAATTTTATGCTTCGGTGTAGTTTGAAGCCTTAGGAAGCAGGCTGCCATGTGATTTGTTAGTCCCTAGTATGGTGTGCATACTCCTTTCCCTTCTGAATCTGTGTTCTTTCCATATTATATAAAAACACCCTGAATAGAACTGTCATTTTAGGTACTATATTCAAATAATTCTGCACTTTTGTCTCTGTTTTACCAATATCCTAAATCATAGAATTGTATTTTTATTTTATTGTGGATATTTTGTTTTTCTTACATTTTTATTAATTTAGATCATATCTTTGATGTTTTAGAACCATATGACAAGATAAAAGTTTCCTTGACTTCTGGAATCCCATAATTGAATTTGTGGAGTCTTTTTGTATATTTGTTTTATCTTTGGAGACAGGATTCTATTCTGCAGCCCTGGCTGTCCTGAAACTCCCACCATAGAACTCAAAACTCATAGAAATCTCACCTGTCTCTGCCTCCTGGGTACTGGCTTTAAAGAAATCCTGTCTGTGTTTTTTATTTGTTCTTTTGCTTGTTACTTGTTTTTTTTTTTTTTTTTCCCAGCTCACTTAATCCTTTTCTAGTTGTATCTAATATGTCATTTTACCCATTTGTTTGTTAAATTTTTATTTTAGAAATTTATTTTAAATTCTGAAGATTTTTTTTTATAATTTTAAAGACTTTTTTTATAATTTTAATTCTTTCATTCTTTGGTACTTTCATACAATTTATATCTTTTTATATTCTCTTTTGCTTTTAATAATATGAACATCTATATATTTTAAAATATCTTTAAATAAATTTAGTTTAGGATAGTTTATGTAATACGCATATACCTGGTGTCTTAGTCACTGTTCTATTGCTTTAAAGAGACACCATGATCAAGGCAATTATAATAATAGAAAGCATTTAATTGAGGGGTTTGTTTACAGTTTCTGAGGTTTAGCTCTGTATGATGACAGGGAGGATGGCAGCATGCATGGCTCTGGAGCACTAGCTAAGAACTACATCCTGATCTGTAGGCAAAGAGAGACTCTTGGCATGGACTTTTAAAACCTTACAACCCACCCCCAATGACACACTTCCTCCAATAAGACCACACTTCCTAATCCTTCTAATCATTTCAAATACTGCCACTCCCTGGTATTTAAACATTCGACTATATGAGTCTATGAGGGCCATTCTTATTCAGACCACCACACCCTAATAAAACTTGTGAGCCAGGTGTTACTGGCTCACGGGATTAGTCCCTTGTATTTTTTCCAGTCTTGTTTTATTTATTTCTTTATTTCATTTACTTATGCCACTATCTTAAATTTGCAAGATTCTGAAGTCACTGTGTTAGTGCCCATTGACTCAGGTAGTAGAAATCAAGCCCATGGAAACTGAAGAGCAAGCCAGCGGTGAACAACTTACTCAGGGCATGCTTTAAAAACCCAAAATTCAGGGATACTGAGAATATTAAGCCTGTAAATTTCTTGCTATGATAGACCTATATTCCTAATTCCTTGTTCATAACTAAAGAAAAATCCTGTCTCATATTCTTACCTTGCCCCCTAAAAAACCATACCTGTTGTTTATAGAATTAGATAATTTTCTTAATTCAGGAGAGTTGATGCTGAAATTTTAAGTTACACAAAATATTTTTTTACACACAGTCACAGTAGTAGTATAATTACTAATTATGTGCAAACAAAGACATGAGTGTGGTGATTTGATGAAGCCGACTGTTGCTTTTCATTTATATTCTGCTGTTCATAAATCTTTATGCTGTTTTCTTTGGCTTTGGTATGTTGCACCTTTCTAACAAGGTAAGGTTTGAAGGTTGGTTTTCTAATGTATAAAATACATTTAAGGCAGTGAAGTCCCCTCTCAGTACACTTTTAACCTTGTAATATGTATTTATGATGTCTTGTTTTCATTATACTTCAGTTTAAAAGTATTTCCTAATTTCCCTTTTGGTACTGACTTATTTAGAAGGGGATTTGGTTCCCAGAAACCAAATAACTTTGTGAATTGATTTTCAGTTTACCTGATTCCTGGCAGCTTCTTGAACTTATAGCTTGTTTTGGTTTTGTTTGGGTCTTACCCCCAGGACTGATTAGTGCTGGTGGGGTGTGTGGGTGGATGTGTGGGGCGTGGGTGTTTCTTTTAACAAGTTTTTACTGTGTGTCCCAGAGTAGCATCAAACTCAAAATCTTGTCTCAGCCTCCCCTGTGCAGTTCTGTAATCACCTTGTTAGTGATAGGATTACAGGCAGGCACCACACCCAGCTCTGAGTCCTGTTAATTTTACAAATGTTTATTCACTAGTAACTTGAGGTAGTATGCCCCTTTCTGTTGTCTCATTGTTTATACTAGAGCAATTTGCATATCAACTCTTTCAGGAAATTGTTATTACCACTTCTTGGATAATGCAGGGATCCTAGTAGAATAGTTCCATTTCTGTGTACAGTTCTTATTAACACGCTATGTATAAGTTAAATTGTTCTTTTTTTAGATTATCTGTTTGTCTTTCTATTATCAATATCTTCATTTACTATGCACTGTATTCTACAAACTGCTTTAGTCACACACATGCCCCCTTTATGTTCACTTTTCATTATTATTTAGTTCGAGATTAGTTTCTGGTGTACCTGGTGACTTTTGATTCTTAAGTATCATAGAAGAATACTTTTAATTTCTATAAGATAGATTCTTTGGCTTTTATCATCATCAGTCATACTGATTTCCTGTCAAATTCTGTTGTTTTCGAAGGATATGTTCCTTATGATTCAGGCTTTTGACATTTAGGAAAGTTTGTTTGATAATCCAGTGTATGGTCTTTGTTCACTGGTGGTTCCAGTGGGCCTTAAAGGATTTTTTTTTACTGCTATATTGGACATGGTGTCTATTAATAATTGTTGTTCTGTTATTCACTGAGAAATGAAATAATGAAATTGCAAGCTATGATACAAGTATTTATATCCATTTTCAATTGTCTGATTTTGCTTCAAGTATTCAAACTTATTAATCACTCCTATAGTTAACAATCATTACGTTTTCCTGACGGATTCTTTGTGCCATTATGAAATACTTTCTAGCATGTTGGCTAATATCTCTTGCCTTGAATTCAACATTGTCTGCTGCTTGTTTGGCCACTACAGTTTTCTTATGGTTGATGTTCTTGTACCACAGTTTTTCCTTCCTCTAATTCAGAGTTTCTTTTTGATAGCTTGATTTCTTCCTCTTCACAGAATGCAATTTCTGTCTTTAAATCATGTTTCAACTAAGTACATTTCATGATGTTAATGATGTAATGGAGTTTGAACTCCTTTTATTTTATTGAAATTTTGACTGTGCCTCCAAAATTAAGAGATTTGTATGTTCATGAATAGTAGACTTTGAGGTCTTGTCTCAGTTCTTTGAAGATGATAGTTCATTGCTTAACATTATTCTCAAGAAGCCAGTTGTTGTAATGTTGGATCCCAGCTGCTCAGCCCTAAAATAATCACACAGAAACTATATTATTTAAAACACTGTTTGGCCCATTAGCTCTAGCTTCTTATTGGCTAATACTTATATATTAATTTAACCCATTTCTAGTAATCTGTATTGATTGCCAAGTGGCTGTGGCTTACCAGCTAAAGGTTCCGGTGTCCAGTAGGGCTACATGGCTTCTCCTCACTCCGCCTCCTTTCTCCCAGAATTCAGTTTAGTTTTCCCTGCCGGCCTCTGTTTTAGCTTTGTTGCAGCAAGGATTTGTTTGTTTTGTTTTTAAAAGTCAGCTTTGTATCCCTACAGCATCATCTCTACCTCAAGAATGGCTGTAGTAGAATGCCTAACGTGTGAGACCCTGGAGATAATGACTTCATAAGGGGCAGGGTTATTTTAGTTTATACTCAGTGACATCTGAGTGGCCTTGGTGCTGTGGTAATTTAACACATCTGCACAGTATAATATGTGGGGCAGATTTCCTCCCTCATTGCCAAGAACTAAGAATGAACACAAAGGAGCAGGGTACCATAGTCCCTTTTGGGAGCATGCCCACAGTGATTTAAAAGCTTTTACTAGACCCCATCCCACAAAGCTCTCTGCAGCCTGCCAGTACCACCTCTCTCTGCAGGGACCAAGTCTTGAATACATGGAGATTAAGGGCCACTGAAGACTTGTACCATAGTATGTGTAGATTAATCTTACCCAGTGTTTGGTATCTGTAGGAATTCTGTTGAATTATCTAGGTTTACATATTTTCTCTGTTCTCTGAACTTCTATTGTACCTCTTTAGTTTTGTTTCCGTGTTTTTGCCTGTTGTGTGGAATTTTCCCATACAGATGTACAACTTTGGTACCCCCTACTAGATTTGTGGAGCTTTTACTACATGGTACCTCATTGCTAGAGACTGGCTTTCAGATGCTGTCTGCCTTGGTTTGAAGTAAGCCCTAAACAATTTCCTCATGTTAGCCGTCACTGTCTCTTGAGTTTTCTTTCTGTTTGTATGTCTTAGCCCAGAAATAAAGTACAAATAGAATTGTGGGTGATCGGTGTGCAACCCTTTGCTCCCTTTATTTCAGTACTCTCAGTCTTGCACACCTGTTGTCCAGTCGTGAAAATACTTTCCATGCATGTTAGTTTATGGGAAGTTGGTACACCAGTACCCATTGCTTCATTACTTACCTGGCCAGAAGCCCCATCAGATCATTTCCCCTAAAATCCTTGTTCCATTACTTTCCTGTTCCCTAAGTCTTCTGGGTTCCACAAACTGTGCTGTCACTTTAAAGTTCTCTGTCTTTTTTGTCTGCCTGCATTGATTGTTTCTTTGTCTTTCTTTTTAAGAAGTTTTACATCCCTACAATTTTATTTAGTTTCTTTGAGATACTATTTCTTAATTCTGCAGCTTAGAACTTTAGTTTATTTAGAAAATCCTCTTCCCTTATCACCCAGTCTTCCTTGTTCTCACTTCCCTCCCGCTAAGGTCGTTTCTCACAGATCTTTTTATGGTCATCATTTTTTTTTCTTTAAAATTCAAACTGGCTATTTTCACTTTTGACTACTGTTAGTTGTTAAGCCCATTTCTTGAATTTTTAAGCTCAGTTATTGTTTTGTAGTTCTGGAATTTGTTTGTTTCTTTTAGTTTTCATTCCTTTGCCAAAATGTTCAGTCTTTGGAGCTACTTACTATCCACGATCATTCTGACTTCCACATCTGGTATCTTCATTATTTACTGTTTTTTGTTTTTTTTTTTAAATTGACTATTGAACTTTGTATTTCTTTAATAACTTAGTTCTTTTCTGTTGTTACCAAATACTGCAAGACCTTTTGTTTGTGTAGTAGACCCTCAGTGGTCTGGTGGGGCCTAGAAACCTTTATTGATACTAATAACCTCAAAATCAAAAGAACTTTGTTTCTAAAACTCAGTTACCTCAATGTGTACATCTCAGTCTTTAGAATGGAACATGAACCACTTCCACTGTTATACTTAACGCTAGGGCCACAAGCCTTGACAAACTGGAATTTTGTAAAATGCAGCAGTGTAAGGCCTGAAAGACCATCTTAACAGTTTGTAGGTTTGGACTCATCTCTTTCTACGTAAGGTTCAAAGACCATTTGGAAACATTGGAAAGCAACTTAAACATCTACCCTACAAGTGTACTCTGTGTATCAGAAGAGCCTGTAAAGATGGGCACTGTGATAATAACAAAAGTCATAGATGCAGTTTACATGTGTTGATCTGCATAAATCACAGTTTGCATAGTTGTAAGACAACCTGAAAATGTGTGCGATTTCTGTGGGTGACAAATCACAGGTCCTTCTAATCTCGCTGTGCTTTGGTAGATAATACCTGTAGGGGAAGAAACCACTGAAGAAATGCTTGAATCTACTTAAGAATATTAAGATGTCATTTTTCTTCCCCATCCAAATTCCCAGATACCTTACAAGATTCTGTGGACCCAGATTAAGAACCTTTGGTCTATAAAAATTTATATTAAGCTGTGTGAAAAGCAAGTGGTTATATGAAAAAAAAATCCATAAGTTGTAACACAGTCCACAGGAATGGAAAAACAGTATAAAAATCTAGTTTTGTCTTATGTAAGATTTATCAAAGTAATATAGTATATGTTTTAAGTCATGAGCAATTCTCATTACAGTTTTGGAAAGACATTGTTGATGACAATGAAGTGCGTGACCTCATTTCTGACAGAAACAAGTCTCATGGTAAGTCAGCACAACTCAGTTTATTACTTACTTTTAGAATAACAATCATAAATGAAATAGCAGCTTCAGGGAAATTTGTATTTTTTGTTGCAGAAGATACATCAGGAGAATGGATTTGGGAATCTTTATTTCATCCACCTCGAAAGCTGGGTATTAATGACATTGAAGGACAGCGGGTACTTCAGATTGCAGTGATCCTGCGGAACCTGTCCTTTGAGGAGGGCAATGTGAAGCTCTTGGCAGCTAATCGCACCTGTCTTCGTTTCCTATTACTCTCTGCTCATAGTCATTTTATTTCATTAAGACAATTAGGCCTTGACACATTAGGAAATATTGCAGCTGAGGTAAGCATGTGGCATTTCCTTAAAATAGCTTTTGTTTTTATCCATATTTACTTTAAAATTTTGAAATGTTACATTCTGTATCTGCCTATATTTGTCAGATTTTAAATGGGTATGTATATTTGTAGCTGAAAGGTGGTGTAGGAGAGTCATATTTCAGGGGGACATTTGAAATGATACTACAAATTTAATGCTCACTCTTTCCATGGCACTTATATTTTTAAAGTAATACAACATTGTCTTGTTCGTTTTTATTAAGTTTAAAATGCACACTTTGGGAAGCAGCATAGCTCAGTGATGGTGTTCTTTCTTTCTTCCAGCTTTTATTGGACCCTGTTGATTTCAAAACTACTCATCTGATGTTCCATACTGTTACAAAATGCCTAATGTCAAGGGATAGGTTTTTAAAGATGAGGGGTGAGAACTCAATTTTTTTATTATCTCATGTGAACAAACTTTATTATTTATTTCAAAAACAAAAACATATGTGTTCTTGCAGGCATGGAAATTTTGGGAAATCTGTGCAAAGCAGAAGATAATGGTGTGTTGATTTGTGAATATGTGGATCAAGACTCATACAGAGAGATAATTTGTCACCTCACTTTGCCTGATGTGCTACTTGTAACCTCCACACTGGAGGTGCTGTACATGCTCACTGAAATGGGAGACACTGCCTGCACAAAAATCGCAAAAGTCGAAAAGAGCATAGGTAAGACAACATCAACAGTTTTATTTTATTTTTTAAGACAGGGTCTTATGTAGCCTGGGCTGGGCTCAAAACCATCTCCCGAATGCTGGCATTACAGGTGTGAGCCACCACCCTGCTGGGGATCACCCAGGGCTTTGTGCATGCTAGACAAACACTCTACCAACCGGAACTACATCTTTGGCACGAGCATTCTCTGTTTGTTTGTTTGTTTGTTTTGTATACAACATTCTCTCTGCATGTATGCCTGAAGGCCAGAAGAGGGCACCAGACCTCATTAAAGATGGTTGTGAGCCACCATGTGGTTGCTGGGAATCGAACTCAGGACCTTTGGAAGAGCAGGCAATGCTCTTAACCGCTGAGCCATCTCTCCAGCCCCACGAGCATTTTCTTTATTGAGGAAAACCAATACGATATGGTGTGGAAACTTTGGCGTTGAGGATTAATTGTGTAGTGTTGAAGAGTTATTACTCCCTCAGACATGCAACTTTATGTAACCCTTTTAGATGATAAGGAACATCTACTGTATGACAAACTTGGTTTTGGAGCTGTCCGCATGTTCCTATTGTAAGTCAGCCGTTCCCGACTCCTTCAGAACTTCCCTATGCAGACACTCCTCAGTGATGTTTAGTAAATGGCTCAAATGAGACGAGCTTCCTTCTGGTTCTGCACATGCTCACAGCGGCACTGCCTTAAAGAACAGTGAGTTGACCCTTGCAGTCTCACCAGTTTAGATATACTCACTGAGCATGCTGTGTGTGCATTCTGCCTTCCTTAGGGATGAACACTTAGATCAAAGTTAATAAAGATTTAACTTAAAGATGATGTTATTGCGAAATTAAAAGGTCACTTTCCGTATCAATGATCCCCAAATCTCGACACATATCAGAATTACTTTGGAAACATTTTAAAAATGAAGACATCTAGTTTCTACCTCAGATACCAAATTATTTTTAGTGATTGGGCTGCTTCTCTTTTTTTAATAGTTCACACATAATTCTGGCATTGATTTATATTATTAATTAATTCCTCTCCTTTAATTTTAGATATGCTAGTGTGTCTGGTTTCTATGGACATTCAGATGTTTGGCCCTGATGCACTAGCTGCAGTAAAACTCGTCGAACATCCAAGCTCCAGTCATCAAGTTTTATCTGAAATTAGGCCCCAAGCTATAGAACAGGTCCAAACCCAGGCCCATGTAGCATCTGGCCCAGGTTAGTGTTTTCATATGTTCTTTTTCAATATGCTTATGGGTATGTAAGATTTAATACTTAGGGTAAATTCAAATGTGCAATGCAAAGAAGTAGTGTGTACAAAGAGTTGGTTAAGGAAGACACATTACTTCGGATTTCATAGATAGCCTGTAGTATAGGTACAGCAAGATCAAGTGAGCACTGAGGGAGGACTGGATAAAATAGAGGAGGCAGATTCAGAACAATTAAAGAAGTATGAGGGATGTATAAGCAATCAGTGCTTATTTTTTGTGGTTTTGTTCATGGGATCTGTATATACCTGAGCTCTCTCATTTGTCTAATGAAGACAGTTAAGCATTAATGACCTGTAGATTATTCACTTAGGTAGTAATTCATAACAGAGGTGGAAGTAGGACTCTAGAGACCTGAAAGAATTAACTTTGAGCTGGAGTGCATTCACTTAGCTATTCTTTGTAGCTGGACACTTCTACAGTGTAGTACTGCTCTCTTATGGAATGATTATCTTAAAACTTTGCCTTCTACATTATCATGAAAGTTTTTATCTGTTTTTAGGTCAGCATCTTTATTTCATCATAATTTAAATAATTGCAAAAAGTATATTTTCTTGATGGATATTAAACTGACTTTTAAAAATAATACCGTGTGTTCTTTATATTATTAGAATTTTGATGCCATAAAGCATTTTTTTCAACTGTGTGTAGACTAAGAATTTGGGTCAGTGTCAGAGCACATCCATGGCAGCATAACCTGAGTTCAATCCTGACATCCTTGCCAAAAAGACAGAATTGCTTTCACAATGTCACCTACTGTGGAAAGCCCTCCTTTACTTTGTCCTCACCCCGTGGCCTCCTAATCCTTCTCCTACTATAATGGCTTATGCTTGGAGTCTCTTTCCATCACCTCCCATGTTCCCAGCCTTAAAGTACACTTGGTAAATGTTTGTTTCTTTATAAAACTCTTTTGAGAAGTTTGTTTTATAATGACAAGTTTCAGTAGTTAAGTAGTACATCAGACAAGAGTAAGCACAGGCCTTGTTTCTAAATCATCTTTAAGTGCAAAGTGAGGTGCTTGGAAGTGTTCGAGGCCCAGTGCTCTCCATGCAGCATGTGTGTGAATGCGCACTGTTACTGCTAGAATGGAGCTGAACCAGCTTCAATCCTGTTTTCTCTTTTTAAATTATTGACATTTTCTATGTGTAAACAGTGTATTCTGATTATTCTCTGCTTTTTCTCCTTCCATTCCTCCAACCCTCTCTCTCTCATCACTAGCAGTCCCTTTTCCATTTAAGACTTGGTTGTGTTTTGTGACCCATGTAGATTAGAGATTAGCCTGGGCCACCTGTGTGACCCCTGAGTTTGCACTAAAAATACAAGTTGACAGTCTAGGTCATGTCAATGAATGGCCAAGGAGAGAACTTGGAATTCTTTGAATTTTTTATACAATCATCCAAAAAATATTAAGCTTATTTTTATTGTTCATCTGGCAATTATAGCTCTCTTCTGTTTTGTTGTTTGTCTCCCTCCCTCTCTCCCTTCTTTTTTGCTTTCTTTTTTTCTTGTTAAAAACCAAAGAATTATGAAATGCTTGACTTGTTGCTTCCTCTTAAGATAGGTTTTATTTCTAAAAGGTATGTACAAGACATTGTTATAAATCATGGTGGTTAGGATCGTATGAAGGCATAAGTACAGCACAGAGTTCTGAATTTTCTAGTCAGGTGGGACCTGTGAACTTTCATTTCTAACAAGTTCATGTGAGATGCTGATGCTATTGATGTGGACCACTGAGCTAAGAAAATTGAAGTAGTATTCAATATTGAACATTACTATATTTCAGTGTGCTGCTTCTGATATTTATGAAGTGCCTTGTATCATATGTTTTGATTCCATTCTTCTAAAAACCTTGATGGTATAGATTTCCCTCTTTTAAGACATGAAAATGTGCGCCACAAACCCGAACTAGGAAAGCTGGGGGGGTGGAACATGCTGCTTTTGGTGCTTGGGCTCAAGCATAGGCCGTGAGTGTGCCAGCACACACTCGGGGTCTACCCCACAAAGCTAATGTTTATTATTTAAATGAAGCAAAATTTCTGTGCTTGTTTTTTGAAATAGGTCTTTTCATGAGGCCAAGGCTAGCCTCAAATTGGTAACGCTCTTGCTTTTGTTCCATCTTAATCTAGAAATTTTATAGAATTAATACTCATCTTTTTAAAAGATGAATTTATTGTTTTCAATCCATTGTGTAACAGAGCTGACAGATGTTTATCGAGCTGGCGGTGTTAGCCTTTCTGTTTGTTCATTTGTTTATTTATTGACTGCAGTGTTGAGACTGAAGGCATGTACCTAGCTTAGGCAAGCGCACTGCCACCAAACTGCACTCCTTCCACGTAGGTCCGCCGCTTTACTCAGGCCTGGTTCTATTTTAATCACTTTGTGACTTGATTTTCTTCCCTGTACCTATACAATAAAGAACTGGGAAAATAATAAATATATAAAGTATTCAATCAGTTTCTGAGGATGGAAAAAATAGTTTATATTGCTAGTAGCTAATTATCCATGTTATTGTTGTTGAATTATTTTTAGGCTAAGCAAAATAGGAAGACTCAAACAATATCTGATATAATATATGCTCACTTTGCTTTCTTTCTCTATTTTTTGTGGTTTATTCCCATGTATTTCCATACCTTTGTAGAAGATATTCTTTATAAATAAGAACTGGTTCAGTACCTATGAATGTAGCAAATACTGACTACATTTTTTAAGTGATATACTAATGTATCTTCTCTTTAGCTTCCAGAACAGTTGTGACACAGCATGCCGCTCCACCTCCAGGAATAGTGGAAATAGATAGTGAAAAGTTTGCTTGTCAGTGGTAAGTGACCTGTTCCTATCACAGCTTTAAAGTCCTTGAGAAGAACAAAGCAACAGGAAAGAATGGGCTCCTTAGTGACCAGCAGCTCTTAGTCAGAGTAGGTCTGAGTGTGTAAATTAGTCAGGTCTAAGTGTGTAAGTCATCTCACCTAGACTTTGGCATGATTTGAAAGAAAAGAATTCATCAAAAATTTCTAAATTCAAACAGCCTAACTGGAATCTCTTTAAATTATGACGTTTAATGCCTCTGGAATAGAATTTGTGTTAAAATTTTATTTTTTGCATTGTAGGAAATAATATTTGTCAGTGTAGAAAGTATTTTCTTGTCATATTATTTTGTTAAAACTAAATTGGATTAGTGTTGGAAAAAGTAGAACCAGGTTTTTTTTTTTTTTTGATAAATATCTTCTTTGTTTGATTTTATTTTTGTGTTTGAGGCAGGTCCTTACTGTGTAGCCCAGGCTGTCCTTGAATGCGTACTGCCTCTCAGTACAGAGGTTACAGGCAGCTGCCAGCACACCTGGCTTAAAGCAAAACTTCTTATTCCAAAGGTAGTCCAGCTTTCTTTCCATGATTAATAAGGGAGAATTAATCCCATGATAGAATAGCTGCTGTGTCTACCTTAAGATAAACAGTACTGCCTCCTTGAGAGGATGGTGGCATCTGATCTCAGCCACTGAGCAAAGCATGTGCAGGGCTGGTGAGGCTCTGGTGGGAGCTGTGCAGACATTGTTTATGTGACCACTTGAAAAATCCTACTCTCCCATCCTCCATTGACGTGTCTAGCCCCGACTCCTGTCACTGTGCTGCGGTTGCTGTTTTCGTGCCTTGTGCTCTGCTCTGACCAGGTTTTGGTTTCCAATATCTCAGTCTGCTTTTTTTTTTCCACTTTCTTTCTGGATTGTTGCACATTAACCCTTTATTCTTGAGGACTTTTGTAATGCCAGTGGGATTTATTAGCCTTCTGCAGTGCAAAACAAAGTAAACGATGTTTTCTATTTGCTCTTGAACTCTGAGGCCGCAGAGGATTGTAAAGTTGGAAAGAGAACAAACCACCACCACATTAAACCATGTGTGTGTATGTGTGTGTGCGTGCGTGCGTGCATGCATGTAGACTTTTCACATCCCAGTTATAATCCTGCCACTTTCTGACAAGGAGGAAAGAAAATATTTTATCATTGTTACTATTTGATGAAATATATAAGAAACAAGTTGGCCTATTTTGCAAAGTGAGTTCTGGAAAGAGATTTTACAAAGCTAACTAGATTTCTAATCCTGACTTATAGATGGAAGTTACTCTAAACAGAAGTATATGTTAGTTTGTTATCAAGTAGCAAGTGGAAGTGTTTTCAGATGAGAGTGGCAGTTTGTAGTATGTCGTTGTTTGATGGCATAGTTGAAAAAAGCTTTGGTGATTCGTGGCTGAAGAAATTTGATCCAGGAGCAAAGAAAAAGTTAGTTCAGTTTCCCACTATTTCCTTGATCTCAGTGCATAGTACGTTATCTTTGATTAGGAATTATTGCAAGACAGGTGCACCAGCAGATAACCATTGGGTAACACTGCTTCTTAGAGAACATTTGCTGCTAACAGACCTTCCTTCCTGTGCTGAGATGTGGCTGTGGCTTTTGTTTATAAAACTGCAGTAAGTGTGATAAGCAATTGGTCTGTTTCATTAAATCTGCCAAAAACCCAGTGTGTATTTTTTACTCCTGACGTATGAAGTAGTAAAATGTGGTTAGCTTGAAGTATTAGTTATAACACGTTATCTTTTAATATAGATAAACATGGGGCTTCCAATTTTATATAATGCCTTAATCTCTCTCTTTTTTAGGCTAAATGCTCATTTTGAAGTAAATCCAGATTGTTCAGTCTCACGAGCAGAAATGTATTCTGAGTATCTCTCAACTTGTAGTAAATTAGCTCGTGGTGGCATCCTCACATCAACTGGGTTTTACAGGTGCCTGAGGTAAAGTGCATGGCTTTTCAAAGTAAAGTTCATTCATGTTGGTTGCTCTTGCACACTAGAGAAAACACCACAAGGCTGACTTGTGCATCTCTACTGCTTGAACTTGCCCACACAATGGCTTCGTGCAGTGAAGGCTTAAGTAAAGTTACAGTGTTGAGACGGGGTGAGGTTTATCAAAGAAAGAAAAGAAATCAAATTTTCCTTTTTCTCATATCTACTTTGGCATGTTGAAGACATAGTTGAAGACATAGTTCTTCTTAAGTCTTGAATTCTAATATGTAATTAATATGCATCTGACCAACGATGAGATTTTTTGATACTTTGCAAAATTCATAAAAATATGTCTTTAAACTGGTTATATATGGAATTGCTTAAAACCCAACATTGTTAATAAATAAAGGTTTTTAATTAGAGAATTAATCATCTACATATCTTTCTTTGCATTCTACTCTTGCAGAATCTTACATTGTGAAGTATATTGGTCCATATACTAGTAGCTGTGGCAGTGCTCTAAGCATTACTGGAGGCAGTATGGTGTTCTTTTGCCGGTTTTCATAAATGAGTATGTGTTATTTTACAGAACAGTTTTTCCAAATCATACAGTGAAGAGAGTGGAGGATTCCAGCAGCAGTGGACAGGCACATATCCATGTAATAGGAGTGAAGCGGAGGGCTATTCCTCTCCCCATCCAGATGTACTATCAGCAGCAGCCAGTCTCCACTCCTGTTGTCCGTGTTGATTCTGTTGCTGATATATCTCCAGCTCCTTCACCTGCAGGTATTAATTTTAATTTTTAATATTTATTGTATTCATAGGCAGGTCTTGCTGTACAACCCATGCTGGCCTCAAACTTGGGATCCTCCTGAACGTGGGATTAACAGGCAGAAGGCAGCATCCTCACTCAAGTTTTTAATTTTTTAAGTATTGCTTGTGTATGACCAGAATTTAAATGCATGACTATGCCCTGTGTTTTTTACAGTGCTTCTCATGGGTGTCATCATGCTCTAATGTTTCCTCTTTGGGGGGCATTAATTTCTTAACACCCGTCCTTTTGTATTAAATAAGACAAAAGAAATTTGGCTTCTTGCAGTCATTTCATTTGGAACTTTCCTTTTCCCATACATACAGGAATCCCTCATGGATCGCAAGCTGTAGGAAATCATTTTCAGAGGACTCCTGTTACCAATCAATCTTCGAATCTGACCGCAACACAAATTTCTTTTCCAGTACAAGGTGTTCATACTGTGGCCCAGACTGTTTCTAGAATTCCGCCAAATCCTTCAGTTCATACCCACCAGCAGCAAAATGCTCCAGTGACTGTCATTCAGAATAAAGCTCCAATCCCTTGTGAAGTCGTTAAGGCAACAGTAATTCAGAATTCTATGCCCCAGACAGCAGTTCCTGTGAGTGTTGCTCTAGGAGGAGGACCTGCACAGAGTTCTGTGGTTCAGAATCATAGTACAGGGCCACAACCTGTTACAGTTGTGAATTCTCAGACATTACTTCACCATCCATCTGTGATGCCACAGTCATCGTCACTGCATACAGTGGTACCAGGACAGATACCTTCAGGCTCTCCTGTTACAGTAATTCAGCAAACTGTACCACAGAGTCATATATTTGGAAGAGTACAGAACATACCAGCATGTACGTCTACAGTTTCACAGGGTCAACAGTTAATCACCACATCACCACAGCCTATGCACACTTCATCTCAACAGACAGCAGCTGGTAGCCAGCCACAAGACACTGTTATCATAGCACCCCCACAGTATGTAACAACTTCAGCATCCAATATCGTTTCAGCAACTTCAGTCCAGAATTTCCAGGTAGCTACAGGACAGGTGGTTACCATAGCTGGTGTTCCAAGTCCACAGCCCTCCAGGGTAGGATTCCAGAACATTGCACCCAAACCGCTTCCTTCTCAGCAAGTTTCATCAACAGTGGTACCGCAGCCTATTCAGCAACCACAGCAGCCAACCCAGCAAAGTGTAGTGATTGTAAGCCAGCCAGCTCAACAAGGTCAAACTTATGCACCAGCCATTCACCAAATTGTTCTTGCTAATCCGGCAGCTCTCCCAGCTGGTCAGACAGTTCAGCTAACTGGGCAACCAAACATAACTCCATCTTCTTCGCCATCACCTGTCCCAGCTCCTAATAACCAAGTCCCTACTGCCATGTCATCACCTTCCACTCTCCAATCACAGGGACCACCTCCCACTGTCAGTCAAATGCTGTCTGTGAAGAGGCAGCAGCAGCAGCAGCATTCACCAGCACCTCCCACACAGCAGGTCCAGGTACAAGTTCAACAACCACAACAAGTACAGATGCAAGTTCAGCCCCAGCAAACAAATGCAGGAGTTGCCCAGCCTGCTTCCAATGAGTCTAGTCTGATAAAACAGCTGCTGCTTCCAAAGCGGGGTCCCTCAACCCCAGGGGGTAAGCTTATCCTCCCAGCACCACAGATTCCTCCCCCTAACAATGCAAGAGCTCCTAGCCCTCAGGTGGTCTATCAGGTGGCCAATAACCAAGCAGCTGGTTTTGGAGTACAGGGGCAAACTCCAGCTCAACAGCTATTGGTGGGACAGCAAAATGTTCAGTTGGTCCAAAGTGCAATGCCACCAACAGGAGGAGTACAAACCGTGCCCATTTCGAACTTACAAATATTGCCGGGTCCACTGATCTCAAATAGCCCAGCAACCATTTTCCAAGGGACTTCTGGCAACCAGGTAACCATAACAGTTGTGCCAAATACCAGTTTTGCAACTGCGACTGTGAGTCAGGGAAATGCAGCTCAGCTCATTGCTCCTGCAGGAATTAGCATGAGCGGAGCACAGGCGGGAGCTGGACTTCAGGTGCAAACGCTTCCAGCTGGACAATCACCATGTACCACTGCTACCCCCCCATTCAAAGGCGATAAAATAATTTGCCAAAAGGAGGAGGAAGCAAAGGAAGCAACAGGTTTACATGTTCATGAACGGAAAATTGAAGTCATGGAGAATCCGTCTTGCCGACGAGGAACTACAAACACCAGCAATGGGGATACAAGTGAGAGTGAGATACAGGTGGGGAGTCTTTTAAATGGAAGAAAGTACAGTGACTCAAGTCTACCTCCTTCAAACTCAGGGAAAATTCCAAGTGAGACTAACCAGTGCTCACTAATAAGTAATGGGCCATCCTTGGAATTAGGTGAGAATGGAGCATCTGGAAAACAGAACTCAGAACAAATGGACATGCAGGATATAAAAAGTGATTTGAAAAAAACACTTGTTAATGGGATCTGTGATTTTGATAAAGGAGATGGTTCTCATTTAAGCAAAAACATTCCAAATCACAAAACTTCTAATCATGTAGGAAATGGTGAGATATCTCCAGTAGAACCACAGGGGACTTCAGATGCTACTCAGCAAGATACTGCCAAAGGTGATCAACTAGAAAGAGTTTCTAATGGACCTGTGTTAACTTTGGGTGGGTCACCGTCCACAAGCAGTATGCAGGAAGCTTCAAGTGTGGCAACGCAGCAATTCAGTGGTACTGATTTGCCTAACGGACCTCTAGCTTCAAGTTTGAATTCAGATGTGCCTCAGCAACGCCCAAGTGTGGTTGTCTCACCACATTCTACAACCCCTGTTATACAGGGTCATCAAATCCTAGCAGTCCCCCACTCAGGATCTAGAGTGTCCCATTCTGCCCTATCATCTGATGTTCGGTCTACAAATGGCACAGCTGAATGCAAAACTGTAAAGAGGCCAGCAGAAGATAATGATAGGGAAGCAGTCCCAGGAATTCCAAATAAAGTAGGAGTTAGAATTGTTACAATCAGTGACCCCAACAATGCTGGCAGCAGTGCAACGATGGTTGCTGTACCAGCAGGAGCGGATCCAAGCACTGTAGCTAAAGTAGCAATAGAAAGTGCTGCTCAGCAGAAGCAGCAGCATCCACCACCCTACATACAGAGTGTGGTTCCACAGGTGAGTCCTTTTGTTTTGTTTGTCTCACTAAAATGGTACCTATGAACATGAAGGGTAAATGGTAAATGATTATGTAAGTCTCAATTTAAGCATTAAGGGTGTCCGGTCATGACAACTCACACTTCCCTGCTCCTTGTTTATAAACAGTTTTCAGTTCTTCACTCTAGCATTCAAGGTAAGGATTTTTTCAGTTATGTGTATGCAGTTTCATCTTCGATGGTGGATGCTATGTACCTAGCAGGAATGCCCAGTGATTTTAGAAAATTCTAAGGCACTTTTACTCATAACGCCATGTGTTAGCATTTTCACTTAAATGATGTAATGTTGAATTTCTTTTTTTTAATTTTTACTATATGTGAACTTCTTGGTTCATCTTGATTATATATATCTGATTGATTTTTTTTCTTTTGGAGTCTCTAAGAACTCTAAATAAAATGAAAGTGAACCAAACTAAATTATAGAAGAACTCTAATGTTACAGAATTTACCTTCATTTTGTTTGTTCTTAAGCTTGGTAACCAAGAACAGTAACATTAACTGGTGTTAGTTAATGAGAAATGGACTTCACCATTTCTCATCAGATCTTCAAGAGTCCTGTTAACATGGGAACTGTTACACACTGCAGTAGAGGTAAAAACTCAGATGCCAAATAACTTGTCCAGGACTGAAGCCAGCTCTTAAGTCATGAGCTTTGCTCTCCTGTTCACATCATTTCTCTCTACAACTATAGAAACTTGTCTTATCTAACATTTTAATTATTTGAACTATTGTGTAGAAGACATTAGTGTTACTAAATGATCAGTTTAGGGCACAAATACTAAAATTTTAAGCATATTAGTTATATGCAGATGGCTCATGCCATTAAAATCATGCATTTTGTTACTGATCTGAATTTTGTACTAAACTGTACTAATTTCCTATGAGAACAAAATCCATTAAAAAAACAAGCTATTTTCTAAGTTGAGAGTATAACTGAGTGGTAGCGTGAGTAGGGCTTGTTTTGCCTAAGTACCTGGGTTCAATACTTAGACAGTCCCAAAGCCTCTTATCTCCAAAGTTGATATACTTGGTTGCAAGAAAAGAGATGAAGTATGCGTGAGGTCTGTGAACATGATAAAACAAAAACATATGCTTCCTTTGTGTGGTGTTTAATATAGTGTCTGCTTCAGGTAGACATCCCATAATGGTTCAGGTCTACTTCAGCCCCATATGTAAGATGAAGCACTTGTATGGGCTAGATATATGGGACGGACTTTACAACCCAAGTCCAGTGTTAATGACAGTTGTTGGGCCATCTTAAGAGCCTGCTTGCTCCTGAGGAACCGATCTCACTGTTACCCAGATTCTTAAATCTCCTTATTAATTCTCAAGGTTATATTTTTAGGCCTTGGTTTAGTGCCATTTTGTTCATTATTTAAATTGTTAGCTTACAAGAGTCTAAAATAGAGCGTTTTAAATAACATTTTTATTTGTTCTTTGATGATTTTATATGTTTTTGAATCATATCATATGAGAGGGGTCTCATCTCTTACCTACTGTGCTTGGACCCATCTCTTTTTTTTATAACCCACTGAGTCTAATTAATAGTACCCATATGCATATGAGCATAGAATCATCCAGAGTATGAGCAACCCATTCCAGATGCCACATTTCTGAGGAAAAAATGATTCTTCAAGCAGCCATCAACTGCCAGTAGCTCCTCAGCACGGGACAGGGCTACAAGCCATGGTGGAATGTCGACTGGCTTGATTTTGTGTTCAGTAGCTGTGGCTCCTGTGAGTTACTGAGTGCAGTGACCACACCAAGTTCAGAAGTCAGCCTTTCACAGCATCCTCCCATCCTCCAGTCCTTACGTTTGATCTATCCCATTATCCACAGTGACTCCTGAGCTTAGACATCTGGAACAGGAGGCAGTAGATGCATACAGATGTTTTTAGTAGGTCTGAGCACTCAACAGTCACTTACTCCCAGCACTTTGACCAGGTATGAGTCTTTGCATTAACTTCTGCCAACTACACAGAGGTACTTCTCTGACCACGGTTGAGAGTAGCACAAATCTATGGTTATAAGCAAATATTTAGATGGAAGCTTAACAATGTGTCTATCTAGTCAGGCCCATAATCAAGATGAAACAAGAGATTCTCACATATAATAATCAAATTTACTAAATGTCTAATTATAGTCAACATTTCAGTGTATATTTAGCAAAGTAGTAGGAGCAGGAGATTGCCCTGTAGGGCTGGTGACCTTCATAGCTTATGGTCTTTCAACCAGATTTACAGTGCAGGACCGAATTCTCTCCCATGGAGCAAACCTGAAATCTAATCAGGAAGTTTGATTACTCCTTAACATTCATGCCACTGTTGCATCAGCACAGAAGGCAGAGGATTTGTAAATGTGCTGTTTTTTTCAAATGGAACCATCATTCCTACTATTTCAAAGGATCTAGGGATGCCAAGGAGTATAGTCCCTAGAAAGGGGTAACTAGACTTTCAGAATGTGCAGGGCTGAAAGGCGGAGCAGTGCAGTAGATAATCCTTCCTACTGCCTTTATCATACCACTTTTTCTTAGTGATTTTGTTTCTCCTGTTAATCAGCTGTATTAATTTAATTATAGAAGGCTGAAGTGACGAAGAATACTTGAGAATAAGTGGTGTGAAAATATAAATTTTATGTTTAGATGATATTTAACTAGGAATGTGTAGAGAAATTTTAAAATTGTTCCTGCTTCAAGGCAGATTTCCTCATTTATAGCTGCTCATTTAAAATCCATTATATTTGCAAGTTCTGAATGCTGCTTATGGAGTACCATTTCCAGATGGCCTACCTTCTGCATTTTCCTTGATGTCTGTTAGAAGCAAAACAAACAAAACCTGCATTAACATATTTACAAGTAAAAATGACTAAAAGACTTATAAATGAAAGTTTTTTCAAGATCATGCAAAACATGTATAGAACATTCTGTATCTGTTAATAATCCCATGATCTGATGACTTGTGTTTTGTTTGTTTGCTTACTTGGTTTTTTTTTGTTTTTATTTTTGAGACAGGGTCTCACTATATAGCTCTGACTATCCTTGAACTCAACTCTGTGTAGAACAGGTTGACTTTGAACTGCTAGGATTACAAGTGTGTGCCACCATGCCCAGCTTTTGTTAACTTGTTAAATTCTTGTATATAACGATCATTTATTAAATTGTGCCTAACACATATTTCATGTGTATTAGGTCTTAGTCCCCTGTTCTCACAGGACACATTTTCAGTGTGATATAGTGCAGTGTTTTTTGTTTATTTCCTTTTTGTTTCCTTCCTGTTTTGGTTTGGTTTCTGAGACTATGTAGCTCAGTTTGGCCTCTCTCAACCTTCTTTCCTGGTTTCTGAGTTTATAGTCAGTTTACAAATCTGATCCACCATGCTCAATTTATTCCTCCCTTTGAAAAGGACCTTGAGGAATTGCCTTATCCCATGAAAAGGGGAATCTTTAGCCTTCAGGAGGGCACATTTAGTGTTATCATAAGAAACCATTTTAACAAAAGCCACAGGATGCCATTTCAGTGTTTTTAATCTATTGCTGAGATTTGTATTGTAATTGCATATTGCAATAACGGAGAAAGACTTTGCCAAGAAATCTAACTTCCTTTTTTGTTGTATTTCTACATCTTCTTTTTTTTTTTTTCTTCCTCGAGACAGGGTTTCTCTGGATAGCCCTGGCTGTCCTAAAAGTTTCTTTGTAGACCAGGCTGGCCTCAAACTCACTGAGATCCACCTACCTCTGCTTCTCAGGTGCTGGGATTAAAGGCGTGCACCACAACTGCCCACCGTATTCCTACATGTTCTTACAAGGGCTGATATGTATATATTCTTAATAAGAGTAAAAAGTTTAGTAGAAGCTGAAGTCTTTAAGTAATTTTGACTAAATGTTTTACAGATTTTTCTGTTATCTCCTCTTTAATTTTGAAATATTTGAAGGCCTTAATGAGATATCCTAAGGATAGGAACCAAGTCTAAACACAAAATATGTTTCCTTTTTATGTATCTTGCATATAAAGATATATCTTATATACACATGTTTATACAATATGCTTTGTGACTGTGCGTAGTACAGAAGGGTCATAGAAGGGAATTTTGTACTTGTCATGCCAATGCTTAGAAAGTTTCAAATTTTTAGAACTGACATGTTGGATTGTCACATTCAGTATGGTTAACCTGTAGTTAAAGAAAATGGGGAATTAGTACAGCCACAAGAAAGTTAGCTAGTGTAGAGTCCTCATCCTCACACACACGGAGAGAAAGCATCTTCCCAGTGATGGCTCTTTCTCCCAATTCTGCCGTGGAAGAGCTACGCATCCAGACTAAGTGCGGGCACACACTCACAGTCTGTGCAGCTCTCATTCTCTGAAGCCTTTGAAGTGGCCTGCTACAGCTTTGTCACCATCCAGTTCCTGGCCGCCAGACTCCTCTCCATTATAACTCAGGTTAGATGTTACTCAAAGGTTTTTACTACTAATATTAAAAAGAGATCCAAGAATGTCATATCAAAGTATTATCAGTGGTATGTAGAATTTTTAGCCGTAATTTGTTCTTGAACAGACAATAAAAGGAAACAAGGTCATAGTTTAACAAAATGAATAGTATTGTTTCCAGAAATTAAATCTGCCATATTTGTGAACATTTTTGTTAATTTTCTATCACAAAACAAAACAATTTTTTACATCTCTTGCATTATATTAATTTTGCTATTTGCTTGTTCAATTAAGCCTTTTTCACATTGTTTTTTTTTTTTTTTTTTTTTTTTTTTTTTTTTTTTTTTTTTTTTTTTTTTTTTTCTCTTTTTTTTTTTTCTCCCCGAGACAGGGTTTCTCTGCAGCTTTAGAGCCTGTCCTGTTAATTTGGAAAAAAACCCTAGTTCTTTTCAGTAACAAATGATAACACAATATGCCTCTGGCTCAGATACATTGAAATCCTTCTTGTAGCTTTCTGTGTCTTTGTCTGAGTTCTGGCTGTGGCTAGCCTTCTGCAGTCAGAAACCATGCCGAGGGACAGGAGGCCAGCTTTGCATTCTTGTACAAAAGGTCTTTAGTTATTATTTATCTTATGAATGTGGGTGTTTTGCCTGTATGTGTGTCTGTGTGCCATAAGCATGCCTGGTGCCGGGGAAAGCCAGAAAAGAGCATTGGTTGAGCTGGAGCTGGGGTTGGAATGGTTATGAAGCCTCCATGTGGGTGCTGGGAATTGAACCCTAGTGTCCTGAAGAGCATCTCTCCAGCTCCCAAAACCTAATTCTTAATACATTAATGTACTGGAGTATTTAAAAATATATATGTATATGTATATGTTCTCCAGTGACAGAACCAGCCATCTACAGATATTAGTCACATTTTGTTGTTTTGGATTCCTCTGTTCCCTTATGCCCTCCCCTCTCCTCCAAAACAAATACAAAC
Organism: Arvicola amphibius; assembly: GCF_903992535.2. NCBI lineage: Eukaryota > Metazoa > Chordata > Mammalia > Rodentia > Cricetidae > Arvicola > Arvicola amphibius. The sequence continues at coordinate 54,568,032 of NC_052055.2, forward strand.
ATTTCATTTCACTACATTTCAATTTTTATTTCTTTTAAATGGATGCATGCACTGTAATACCAAATTTTACTTAACGGATGTAATGGTTCCTTTACATTCCCTTCACCAGTTCATATTCCAGGTTTTCTTCCCTAGTTGTCTTTTAAAGTATGAGTGTGTGTGTGCGTGTCTTTCTGTCTGTCTTTCTGTCTGTCTGTCTGTCTGTGCCTTTGTGTCTGTGTTGTTTGTTTGTTTGAATGAGGATGGTAAAATGTTCTACACACTACATTTGACTAATATATTTTTATTCATTTTTAATTCACAACTTAGACTACCTTCAGTCATCCTTGCCATATCCCTTGTTAACATTTGGGAGTAGAATCTCACACGATGTTACTTGTTTCTGTTTTCTGTGACCCAGTAAGACTTTCATAACCATCAAAAAAAGTCTTTTGGCATTTGTGAAAGTCAGTAAGCCTTTATACACACATTGGGCAGGATGGTCAGTAAGACTCACAATTGAAATGGCAGTAGTGACTAAATCAGGAAAGTTCATTAACCTTGACAGATGCCTCCTTTAAGTAAAATTTCAGTGTGCTGTAATTTCTCGTTCTTTAGATTTATGCTTGGCTAGAACTGGTCCTTTTATTTTTCAATTATTGAATTCATAATTTTCTGTTCAGTGCTCTTGTTTTAAGGAAAGAAACTGTTTGGCACTTCACATGCTCCATTTGTGGTCTTTCTCCCCACTGTTGCTGATCTGTATGTGGAGTATTAACCCATTCAGAGACATCTGGAGTAGGTTCATCTTACCCTCTGAACTTAAAGCCCGTTTCCCTTCTGGGTTTCTTTATTATAATGGTAATGGTGACAGTTGTCATGGAATGAAAATCTAGGTGTTCTGTGCATGGTTTAAAATCAGTCAGAATGTATTAACTATACTTAAAAAAGAAAAAAAAAAATCAAGGATCAATGAAGGTAACAAGATTGCCCAGGTCACATAAGCTGTTGGAAAAGGACACACTGGGGTTGAGGACTGACAAGATGGCTCAGCACACAAAACCATCTCTGAAGCACATGGTAGTAAAGAGAACTGATTCCTAACATTGTCCTCTGCCTTAGGTCTGCACACAGGCTCGCACGTACAAAAGAGTGAAATCCCTTCAAAAGCAAATTGAACAACTGAGTCCTGACCCGTGGAGCTGGAAGGTCCCTTTCCTTGGTGTCTGAGGCACTCTGGTTGTGCATACTTTGATTCTCTCATTCCTACATTTCAGAGATGCTAACCATTCCAGAGCAACTTGAGCTGTCTTCCCAGAGTAGGCTTCCTCCTCCTAGAGCTTAGAATACAACATTTCTGTTTGTTTCCTTGCTGTTTCTGTTTGTTTGCTTTTTTTCCTTGGTGTTAAGGACAAGTTCTTGTATATCCCGTGCTGGTCTGGAGCTCATAGCTGTGTGTGACCTAGAACGTCGGATCACAGGCTTCTACTCCTAGGTGCTAGAAATACAGACATGTAATCCAGTGGTAGAATACTTGCTAGCATGGGGAAGACCCTGGATTAGCTCCCTAGCATTGCAGGGTAGCAAACTACCACACTTGGCTTCCTGTGTGAGACATCAACCCCAGGACTACAGGCTAGGCAAGCACTCTGCCCCCTGAGCTACAGCTTCAGCTAGGCCAAGAACTCAAATCCTATTTGCATTTCTGCCAAGTATTGAGCATTTTATTTTCTACTTTATTTGTATTTTATACTATTATAGCCTTATATGTTTTTGTTTGGGCTCAGAAAAAGAACTGTGGATTTTAATCTTAGGACCCAGTACTTTCAGTATTTGCCATTCTGTGCTGATGTTACCTACCAATAAATGAACAAATATATTCTGTATTCTACTACACTTTTAAACAATTCTTGAAAAGGATATGCTAGTGTTTCTATAAGAAATTTTACATGATTTAAGGTATTTAAAAAAATGTATGAGTTAATTTTTTTAAAAGATACTTTAATGTTTTTTAAAGACAAAGACATATGGTATAGAATATAACAAAGGTTGTATTTAGAAAACTGTATGTCTACTTTATGCCAGTGTTACCATCAAAGCTGTCCCTGCCTGGCATGGTGGACTGCATCTCTGATTCAGCATCTGTGAGGTGGTGCCAGAAAGATTGTGTTATAAGCCATTCTGGTCTACATGGCAGATTCAAGGCCAGCCAGCCTGAGCATCGTAACTAAGAATTATGGTTGTAAGTCAGTGGTAGTGCACTTGCCTAGCATGGGAAAAGCCCTGGTTAGATCCCCAAAACTGCACCAGTGCAAACTGTAACTGAATAGCAAAGATTAAATTAGTAGCCACTTTTCTGCTAATTATTTAATATTTCTGATACTCTCCTTACATGGTTATATTCATCACTGTTAACTCAGATCTGAAGTTTGCTTTGATTCATATTATATCACTGATGAAATCTAAAAGACAAGAATTATTCAAAGCATTAATTTACATCTGATCTATTCTTGAAGGGCACAATTAAATCAAATGGCTTCATTTTCATTTAAAACTATATTTAGTTGCTTCTTCTTAATTAATAGTCTTAATCTGAGTGATGTAGTCTGTTGTCTGTGTCTGTCCGTTCCACATCCATGAATGAAATTAACTTGAATCAAAACTATCAGAAAAATTCTGATTCTTTACTGAACGTGTGCTTTTTTTTCTTGTTATTATACCCTGCACAATACAGTGCAGCAACTATTTGCATTTATGTATTACATTGTTTGAATTATTGTATATAATTTAGGAATGACTTAATCTGTATAAAGAAAAACATGCACATTTATATACGACTACTTTGCCCTTTACATAAATGTACACAGATCTTGATATCCATGAGGATTCTGGAGCCAAGCCCCCACAGATGTCAAGAAATAACATAATGTATAACCTTTCTTCTTTGGTTCCATATTTTAAAGAAGCATACTTCTTAATTTTTTTATAAAAATTATTTTTTAAAATATAATCAATAACTTAAAATTACAAAATGTAAATTTTATGGTCCAAATGCGTAACTGTTGTTAATGAACTTATAGACTATAAAATGCTGTTTTCCAGTGTCAAGTCACAAACTGTGTTTGTCCTTTTCTACAGAACACTCCTCTGCCACCTTCAGCAGCTGTACAAGTGCAGGGCCAGCCTAACAGTTCTCAGCCTTCTCCACTCAGTGCATCCAGTCAGCATGCAGATCCCGTGAGAAAACCTGGGCAGAACTTCATGTGTCTATGGCAGTCTTGTAAAAAGTAAATGACTGTTTTATTTGTATTTATACAAAAGTGTTATTTGTTTTAGAGTGCTTTCATATTTACATTCCTATCTTATATAGTTTATAATTTCTTTTTCTGAAATCAATAACTTTTAATGAAAAGTCTTTTGTGGTGCTAATTACACTTAGACGGAACAAGTGGCATTCTTCAGCTCAAAGATGTGTGTCAGTGGTCAGAAGAACTCTGCTGTTCAATGCTAGTAAGAAATGTGTCTGAGCATTAATTTCGGGAAAAAATGAGTTAATAACCTGATTTTAAGCCAGGCATAGTGGTACAACTTTTAATTTTAGCACTCAGAAAGCAGAAACAGATGAATGTCTTGAGTTTGATGCCAACATGTTCTACATAGCAAGTTCCAGGTCAACCAAGGCTGCCTAATAAAACCCTATCTCATTTTGGGGGAAAAAAAGCCATTATAGACCGAAGTGTTTAGTCATTAGTACTTGTAATCCCAGCACTTAGGGGGCTGAGGCAATAGGATTACCATAGTTTTGAGGCCAGCCTATGTTCATTGTAAGATCGATCTCAAAGAAAAGAAAAACCAGCTGGGCGGTGGTTGTCTTTAATCCCAGCATTTGGGAGGCAGAAGCAGGCGGATCTCTGTGAGTTCGAGGCCAGCCTGGTCTACAAGAGCTAGTTCCAGGACAGGAACCAAAGCTACAGAGAAACCCTGTCTTGAAAAACAAAAATAAAAAAAGAAAAGAAAAACCAAATTTGATTATGTGTTTTTGGTTTCGTTTGATTTGGTTTTCGTGTTTGTTTGTTTGTTTGTTTGTTTGTTTGTTTTTCCAAGACAGAGTTTCTGTGGCTTTAGAGCCTGTCCAGGAACTTACTCTTTATATCAGACTGGCCTTAAAATCACAGAGATCCTCTTGCTTCTGCCTCCTGAGTACTGAGGTTAAAGGCACGTGTCACCACCGCTGGGCTGATTATGTGTTTTGTAAAGTAACATAGTAACAAATGTAAATTTTCTGGAAAAGCTTAGAAGTAATATGATTTAGAAAATGAATTTTGTCTTTAATTTTGAAAATCATTTGAAGTCGTACCATTTCACATTTAGTGACAAATATTAACAGCAAATAGAACTGAACTTACTTTGTGTGTGTGTGTGTCTATATGTGCTTGTGTGTGTGTCTGCATGTGTATGTGTATGTGCTTGTGTGTGTGCGTGCATGTGTATTTGCATGTATACACAGTATACAAACAGTACATGCATGGTACATATGTGTGAACCAGGAGCTCACCATGTTGGTTACTCTGGCCAGAAAGCCCTTCAGATCCACATGTGTGGGCACTCTTGAGTGGTGATGTTTCAGATCTTCTTGCCTTTGTGCAGCAAGCACTTTCTCTCACTGAGCCATCTTCTAGCCCCAGAACTGAACTCCCTCTGTTCCTTTAGTGGTGCTGGGTTTGGAAGGTCGGTCTTTGCATGTGCTGAGAAAGAGCTGGAACTTAGTTAAAGCATTCTTTTTTTTTTTTTTAATCTTCAATCATAACTTTAATCTAAAATAAAAATGGGAGGGCACCTTGACGTTGGGTCTCAGATTCAAGTGTAGCGGTGATGCTGCGTAGTAAGGCTTGTTTGTCCTGGACTGCTGAGTGTGCAGCTGACAAGCATCAGTGCAGACGCAGCACAGCTGCTGAGGATGGCTCAGTGGTAGAAGGTGCTCCTTCCCACCCAAGGAGGCCTATACTTAAACTTGAAAGAAACCTTAAGATGCTGGCTAAAATTGTTTCTTTCCATTAGAAGAGCTGAGCCAAGACACTTTGCCTTGAGTGAGTAATTTGAGAACTTTAAGCATTGGGCACTTACTTTAATAGGCAAAGTAGTTTTCATTTCATAGAGAATAGAGATTACATTTTTATTGTTGTTATTTGTCAGTTTTTGGTTTTTCGAAACAGGGTTTCACTGTAGCTTTGGAGCCTGTCCTGGAATTAGTTCTTGTAGAACAGGCTGGCTTCAAACACAGAGATCCACTTGCCTCTCCCTCCTGAGTGTTGGGATTAAAGGCATGCCCCACTGCTGCTCAGCCAAGATTCCATTTTCATAGCTTAAATTTTTTTATTAGCTCTTTTTATTTATTAAAGATAATTGTGTTTAGTTAATTTCATAAGATCATGAGCTAACTATCTCCATAGCCTGGGGATTATTAATAGCATCCAAAACCAGTGCTTATGAAACGTAAATCTCAACCCAGCAGTGGTGCATAATATCAATTTAATGTGTCCTGACCAGTGGTTTTTGTTGTTGTTGTTTGTTTTCTTTTCAATGAAAAAAATAAAACACAAATTCATCATGTTAGTAAGGGTAAGAATTGTTTTTACTTCTGTATGTATGTGTACTCGATCATGAGATAAGTCCCAGAGAAACTCTTCAGATCATCTGCTTCTTTAAGTCAGTGAAACTCACCATATTTCTTTGTCTGTCTCTTTTTGCTGTTATAGAGGTGGGACTTGGAGCCTTGTGCTTGTTAAACAAGGGATCTGCCACCTTCAGAACCTGCTTTCATTGTTATTACTATTGGTGTTGTTATTATTTTAGCTTATGTTGTAAGCTAATTTGACACTTTGTTCACTAGTGTCTACTTGATATCTATTTATTATGAATTTTTGTTTTCTTTTTCTGTGTTCTCTGGTAAAGAATAGCTGACAAAGTAGGTAGGTAGTCTGTTAAAGCTGTTTCTGTACTTTTTTTTTTTAAGAATTTAAGAGTAGGTTTAGGAGGGCTACTGATTTTTTTTTTTTTTTGAGTTGATCTTGTATCCTGCTGCATTACTGAAGCTGTTTATCAGTTGTAGGAGTTCCCTCATAGAATTTTTGGGCTCACTTATGTATACTATCATATCATCTGCAAACTGCAAAAGATTGACTTCTTCCTTTCCAGTCTGTATCCCCTTGATCTCCTTTTGTTGTCTTATTGCTCCAGTAAGAACTTCGAGTACTATGTTGAATAGGTATGGAGAAAGTGGACAGCCTTGTCTTGTTCCAGATTTTATTGGAATCGCTTTGAATTTCTCTCCATTTAATTTGATGTTGTCTGTTGGCTTGCTGTATATTGCCTGTATTATCTTTAGGTATGTTCCTGGTATCCCTGATCTCTCCAAGACCTTTATCATGAAAGGATGTTGTATTTTGTCAAAGGCTTCTTCAGCATCTAATGAGATGATCATGTGTTTTTTTTCTTTCAGTTTATTTATATGGTAGATTCCTTTGATATATTTTTCTGTGCTGTGTAATGAAGCCAACTTGATCATGGTGGATGGTTTGTTTGTTTGTTTGTTTGTTTGTTTGATGTTTAAGTCTTGGGTTTGGTTTGCCAGTATTTTATTGAGTATTTTGCATCAATGTTCATGAGGGAGATTGGTCTGTAATTCTCTTTCTTGGTTGAGTCTTTGTATTTGAATTTTCAGTATCAGGGTAGCTGTAGCCCCATGAGAAGACTTTGGCAACGTTCGTTCCTTTGTTTTCGTGGATTGAGGAGTATTGGTATTAGCTCTTCTTTGAGGAAGGTTCTGGTAGAATTCTGCATAAAAACCATTGATGTCTGGGCCTTTTTTGTTGTTGTTGTTGTTGTTTTGGGGGGGGGGGTAGGGAGGCTATTGATGACTGCTTTTATTTCCTTACATGTTATAGGTCTATTTAAATTGTCCATCTGGTCTTGCTTTAAATTTGTTATGTGGCACCTATCCAGAAAATTTGTTCATTTCTTTTAGATTTTCCAATTTTGTGGAATACGGGTTTTCAAAGTATGACCTACTTAATGATTCTCTAGATTTCCTCAGTGTCTGTTGTTATTTTCCCCTTTTAATTTCTGATTTTGTTAATTTGGGTAGTCTCTCTGCTTTTTGGTTAGTTTGGATAAGGGTTTGTCTACCATGTTGATTTTTCTCAAAGAACCAGCTCTGTTTCATTGATTTTTTTTTTGTATTATTTTCTGTTTCTATCTTATTGATTTCAGCCCTCAGTTTGATTATTTCTTGTCATCTGCTCTAGCTGGTGAGTCTTCTCTTTTTGCTCTAGAGATTTCAGTGTGATCTTAAGTCACTAGCATGAGATTTCTCCACTTTCTTTAGGTAGGCACTTAGTGCTATGAACTTTCCTCTTAGCACTGCTTTCATAGTGTTTCATAGATTGGGGTATGTTGTGCATTCATTTTCCTTGAATTCTAGGAAGTCTTTAATTTCTTTATTTCTTCCTTGACCCAGGGGTGATTCAGTTGAGCACTCTGTTCAATTTCCTTGAGTTTGTAAGTTTTCTAAAATTAGTGTTGGTGTTGAATTCTAACTTTAAATCATGGTGATACAATAAGATACAGGGGGGTTATTCCAATTTTTTTTTATGTGTTGAGGTTTGCTTTGTTACCAAATATGTGGTCAATTTTAGAGAAAGTTCCTTGAGGTGCTGAGAAGAAGGTAATATTCTTTTGTGTTTGGGTGCAGTGTTCTATAAATGTCTATCAAGTCGATTTGAGTCATGACATCTGTTCTCTTATTTCTCTGTTAGGTTTCTGTCTGGTTGATCTGTCCATTGTAGATAGTGGGGTGTTGAAGTTCCCAACTACTAGTGTGTGAGGTTTGATGTGCAATTTAAACTTTGTGTTTCTTTTACATATAGGGGTGCTCTTGAATTTGGGTTGTAGATGTTTAGGATTGAGACTTCATCTTGATGGATTTTTCCTGTGATGAATATGAAGTGTTGTTCTCCGGGAGACTGTGAGGAGCTTAGGGTACCAAGAGCACAGGATAAGAGAAGAACTTTTGTTTTTCAAATTCAGGTTCTGTTCTAAATGAAAAATTATCTGTCACAGCCGTTGTCCACTAAGTTGTTAGTTCAGAATTTTTAAATAATATTTTATCAAAAATATGAGTACTAGCCGGGCGGTGGTGGCGCATGCCTTTAATCCCAGCACTCGGGAGGCAGAGGCAGGCAGATCTCTGAGTTCGAGGCCAGCCTGGTCTACAAGAGCTAGTTCCAGGACAGGCTCTAGAAACTACAGGGAAACCCTGTCTCGAAAAAACCAAAAAAAAAAAAAAAAAAAAGAGTACTTTTCCCACTGTATTTAGAATTAAGCTCAATTAGTTCACTGATTCACTGATATTGCCTATTATTTCCAGGTGAAATATCACTATCTGTGTGCTCGCCTCCCCTTATAGAAAGAGAAGTGGCTTTGAGTCTGCATTTGATCTGTGTGTCAGCAGCACTCTTCTCTGTTGTCCCTCTAACCCAGTTTGGTGTGCCTCTCTCAGCAGCATGGATAAGTCACCATTATAGCACCATGTATCAGCAACAAGATGAAAGAGTATACATGCTTGTGTTCTCTTCATTTGCTTGATATATAGTGTACATCCTTCCATTTACGGTCTCTGTATAGGATAGTGGTACCATTTCTTTGTGGGTTATTGCTTGTTTAGTTCTTTGAGAATTCTGCATACTATGTTTTTATCAAGTCCACTCTTCCTTTTCCAGCTCATACAACCTTTGTCTCCTCTTTTTTTCTCCCCAACCATCAAATCCAATTTATGTTGCCCATATATTTGATCTTCGACATTTGACATTCCAATGGAGTGTGGTCAGCTTACCAGAGAGAACGTTCTTTTTTAATTTCTCAAATATGTTTGAGTGTTTTACTACCTGCATGTTTGACATGTCTGCCACATGCATGCTAGTGCCCAGAGTGACCACTGGAACTGGATGGAGTTAAGGACAGCTGTGAGCCCGTGTGGGTGCAAGGAATCAAACTCTAGTCTTCTAAAAGCAAGTAAGGCTTTAGCCACTGAACCATCTCTGCAGCCTCCTGGAAGCAACGTTTTTAAAGAAAACTGGCTCTTCGTCTCCCAGCAGGTATTGAGTGCCAGCAGTTCCTCAGCTGGGGTAGAACTTCATGAGTACCTCCTCTTTCCATGCTGAGATTTGGTCTTGCTTGAGACTTAGATGGGGCTTCTGTATGCTGTCACCGTTACTGTTAGTACATATGTCCAGCTACCCTGTTGTGTCTGGAGGATGCTGTTTTCTTGTGGTCACCTCTGATGCTGAAGACTCTCTTCGCCCCTTCTTCTGCAATGGTTCATGAGCCTTGGAGAAAGGGATGTGATGTCCCAGTTAGAACTGGTCATTCCGTAGCCTCTTGTTCTCTACCTTGACCAGTTGTGAGTCTCCATGTTAATCTCCAAATAGGAACTTCTCTGATGAGGGCTGAAAGATGCTCTGATCTGTGGGCACAGTGAGAAGATATTTAGGAATCAGTTATTACTATGTCCAATAGTAATAGTTTCCCCTCTAGTGCCTATGTCTAGCCACAGGTTCTTAGCCAACAATGGTACCAGTATAGGTTTCATCTTGTGGTGCAAAACTTTAATTCAGGCAGAAAGTGGATGGTTGGTACTATTATATCCATGCCACACTTGCATCAGTGGGCATATTTAGTTATGCCAGACATTATTAGAGCCCATGGGGATGGGGTATTTCTTTCTTAAATGTTAGGTAGAATCTACTTGTGAAACCATCTTGACCTGATTCTTTTTGCTTTGCAGGTTATTGATTCAATTTCTCTAGTAATTATAGGCCTATTCAGGCCACTTGTTTCTTCTGTTGTGAGTTGTGGAAGATTATTTCAAAGATAGCTATTTGTCATTTGTGAGCATAGAAATATAATACCCTATGTTGCACTCTTTAACTTAATACGTTTATTTGTGTGTATGCACACTTACACACATTACATGAAATGAGTGTGAAGGTGAGAAGTCACCTTAACAAAAGTCAATTTTCTCTATCATGTGGGTTTGGGACATTGAATTCGGGTTATCAGGCTTGGTAACAAGAGCCTTCCCCCTCTAAGGCATCTCATTGGCCCTTCTTTGTTATTCATTTCTAATATTAGTGATTTATATCTCCTTTTTTCCCTTTTTGCTGGCTAGAGTTTTATGAACTTTATTGAGCTTTTTCTTAATATTTATTTATTTACTATGTATACAATATTCTCTCTGCATTTATGCCTGAAGGCCAGAAGAGGGCACCAGACCTCATTACAGATGGTTGTGAGCCACCATGTGGTTGCTGGGAATTGAACTCAGGACCTTTGGAAGAGCAGGCAATGCTCTTAACCGCTGAGCCATCTCTCCAGCCCCTATTGAGCTTTTTAATATGTACAAACTACAGATGCAAAACAAACTTTTTGTTATTCTCTTCCTATTGATTTCCTTTATTCAATTTCATTTATTTTTGCTTTGATGTTTTTTTTTTTTTTTTAAATTTCTTCTATTTGCTTTTTCTAGTTTCTTAGAATAGATGCTTAACTTACCGGTTTTAGATCTTATTTTAGGTCTTATTGATAAAAATGTTCATTTTCCTTTGATCTTCCTAAATTTTACTTTTACTGTATTTCTCAAATTTTGAAGTTATGTTTTCATTTAGTTCAGAATATTGAAGAGTGTTTTTCATTCTCCAGATGTTTTGTTTTTCGCAGCTGTTCTGCTGTTTACAGGTTATCTTAACTTCTTTCCCTGTTGCAGTGATAAAATATGCTGACAGAAGCAACTGCAGGGAGAGGCTTGTTCTGGCACCGTCCCTTCCAGCAGGGAGGTCAGAGCAGCTAAGCTGTAAGCAGTTGCTAACATGGTAACCACAGCTATAGTTCAGGACTTAAACCTGGGGAATTGTACTCAGCACAGTGGGCAGGTCATCCCCCCTCCGTTAATGGTGATCAAGCTAAGCCCCACAGGCGTGCTTGGGAGTCCATCTTTCAGGTGACTTTAGATTCTGTGATGTTAATTATATACATACAGGCTAGCTCCATGTCATCTGACAGTATATGCTGTGTGTTTCTATTTTTTTTTATTTGTTGGAGTGTATTATGGTACTAAATGTGTTCTAACATGGTTGTCTTATGGGAGATTGATAAGAATATCATTAGATGGGCTATTCTGTACATGTTAATTAGTTTGAAATGATTGATGCTGCTGGCTGGTTCTGTTTTTTCTTTACCGATCTTGCACCTGCTCGATGTGTTTCTTATGAGTGGGGTGTTAAAGTGCCCACCTATGGTGCTGAATATGTCTGCTTCTCTATATAGTCTCCATCCATTTTTGCTTGATAAATTTTGATACTCTGTGTTAGGTATATTCACTTTATGGAAAACTCAGTGTGTGCACCACTTGTTTATGTTTGTTTGTTTCATTTGACAGGTTTTAAGTTTTTGTTAAAAGTTAGCTAATAAGAACCAAAGGAACAGACTTTTAGCATGCAGTCTTACTTTATCTGACTAGGAGTTAGGCAGTGTTTAATTTTTGTTAGTCTGTAGATATCCGGGCTTCAGTTTCTTTGTTTTCTTAGCTGTTCTCTTTTTAAACATTTATTTAGTGTGTGTGTGCAAGGATGTGTCAGTTATTGGTCAATGCCACCATCATTGCTGGCTCCAACAGTATGCCCAATCCTTCTGTTCATGTGTCTCCCTAGCTTTCATGATGGCCATTTGCCCTAGATCTGCAGCTTTCTGATAAATAAAGTATGTGTTCAGAATTTGGCTTCTCTGTCCATTCATCCCATTCCCCCACTCCCCTGTGTATGTGTGAGTGTGTGTCTGTCTGTCTGTCTCTCTCTCTCTTTCTCTTTCTCCTCTGTATTCCAGGGCCTTCTACTTGCTAGGCAACCATCTCCGCTAGGCAACCATCTCCCATCTCCTTAAGTCAGTTTCAATCTTGTGAGGTTGGAAATGATGCATTTGGTTCCTTCACATAACCTTGTCCATTACCCTTGTTTGTGTATTACTATTAAGCACAGTGTTGACTGTTAGTTCATAACTGAAATGTGTAAAAAGTGTGTTTGTAAAAGTTTGACCATAGAGTTCTATCTTGTTTTATGGGTAGTGGTTTTAATTAATATTTTGTTTGGACAAGGCTTCTGAAGCAATAGAAGACCTCTGAAGGTCAGTTCTCTAGTGCATGGTCTTCCATGGCTTCAGAAGTAATGAAGTAGGTATCTGTTGGAATGGCAATGACTAGCTTAGCCTCAGCTCAGCCATTTCTAGGTGCTCAGAAAAATAGATATATTATACATTTTTGATCTTTTGCAAACCAGTAATGAAGCCACTCACTGCCAAAGATCGAGTATTTCCTGAGAGAAGCATAATCTGTAATGTGGTTATATTGAGAATTCCATCATTAAAGCTCACACCGGGAATGCTAAGTTTCCCACATTTATTCCAATTAAAGTTTCAATTTAAAGCTGTTTTGCTTATGAAGCAGGAACTCTTGACTTTCTGATGGAAAACTGAGTATTTTCTGAGCACCTAGAAATGGCTGAGTTGAGGCTGAACTATGTCATTTCCATTCCAACAGATAGCAACTTCATCACTAGCTTGATATGAACTCAGCAGTTCTGAGCTGCACTGGCTGAGTGCCACTCATTATCATGAAACCTCGCTGTTTCCAGCGAGACTCACTGGAAGTCTGGATGACATTTGACTGATACTTAGAGCCAATGAGTCTTCCTAAGGGCAAGATTGATACCATGTAGTGCTGCTATGGACACCATTATTTTGGGAAGTGTATGCTCCCCAAGCCTTCACCACCTCTGTGCTAAGAAAATAGTGACCAGGAGTGTTACTACCTGTGGTAGTAATGTGCACCAGCTGGCTGATTTGGAACAAGGCTCCATTCTTTCAACATTGAGTTCCAAAGAGCCCAATTATTCACTGGACATTGATGGCGCACACCTTTAATCCCAGCACTCAGGAGGCTGAGGCAGGCGGATCTCTGTGAGTTTGAGGTCAGCTTGGTCTACAACAGCTAGTTCCAGGACAGGTTCCAAAGCCACAGAGAAACCCTGTCTAAAGAAAAACAAACAAAAGAGCCCAATTACTGTGTTACCAAATATCAAAAGGTTCATATAACATAAAATTAATTGGGGTTAAGATGGTTTTAATGTTAAATATTTAAAATGTTACAAATATATTTTCCTAGGTTGGGAATCTAGCCTGTAGTTTACTAATATTTATTCCTTGGGAAATTATGCATGGAATACAGAAAAATTACCAGCCATTACTAATCTCTTAAACCTAGTTTGTTTTCAGAAGTTTTATAAGCATGAAAAAAACTACAATATCAGAGACACTGAATATAAAAGTATGCCTTAGTTTATACCTAGTAATGTATTTCTGCAAATTAAGTTATGTTATGGGAGAAAATCAGTCTTAAGTGTTCAACATATATACCTACTTTGAAATCCCAGCTCTGCGAATCTGGAAAACAATGTTCAAAAGCCCACTTTTTAGGATAAAGTGGGGGTGCAAATTGGGGATGTGAATGTGCCGGGTGCCTGTGTGTACTGAGCAACATTTAGATAGAAGGCACTCTGTGCTGTGAGGTACTTCCCAAGAACAGTGTGTTGTGCACAGTGCCAGCTCTTTCTGGGAAACCAAGTGAGTACCCATGCTGGAATTTTATTCAGATTCATTTCGATCCTTCATTTATTCCACTCAGAATATGCATACAGCTCCCTGCACGTAAGACTCACAGAACATTGCAGAAAGGAGGGTGGGAAAATAGTAAAAGCCAGAGGATCCAGGAGTTTGTAGTGAGACTGTGCTCTTTGTAATATTAGGAGCTACATCTCATAAAGTCTCAACATGATGCCCACACATGAGAACATAGACGACACCAGTGGATGTGTCAGGTAAACAGGGACAAAACCCATAAGCCCCAACCCTACACAGAACTAATAACCACAGGCAGCTAAAGAATGCTGAGAGGAAGAGAAATGGTTTTCCTCAGGGACGAGCATACCAATTGGTTTTCTAATATGAAATGGTCAACTCTGAAAACATACATACAAGAAAAAGTATCTGGACGGAGCTGGTTATATTTAGGAATGTATGTGTCTATCTGCGTGGATAGTTTCTGGATTTGACTTTCTCAGTGACGGACGGTCACCTGGAGGCGTGAGCTGCAATAACCCTTTCCTCACCCAGCTGCCTTGCTCATGCTGTTCTATCACTCAGTAGAAACCCTGACTAAAGCAAGGTGCTGCCATTATAGTGGGCATAGCTATGGCAGACTTGACCATGTTGCGGGGATCGGGGGGCTGTGGAAGGACTTGGGGACTTTGAGCTAGAAAAGCCACTGGGTGTTGAGAGCTCAGTGGGCTGTTGTGTGGGAGCCTGGACGAGAAGACTGTTGAGAGCAGGGCAGAGGATGGAGGCCTGGCTTGGGAGGTTTCAGAGGGAAGCAAAGACTCTACCAGGCCTTTTATGTGACGATCTTGTCTATGGTGCTGGTCAGCTGGGGCTCAAGACTCAGCTGTGATTAACAAGAGACTAGAAGTGCTAAAGAAAAGCCTTTGTTTTACTGGGATGCTGATTACCTGGAGCTGAACCATTAGCAGTGACCAAGAAGAAGACAGCATCACTGAGCTGAAGTGTCCTGGGAAGTGTTTCCTCAGGGTCAGCACACAGAAGCTGTATTCCAGAGGTGGCCAAGGCTGTACCTTGTGCTGGCAGCTGAGCTTGGTACTGTGTAAGAGTGACCCAGATGGTACTGGGTTTGAAGGCATGAAGTGGTCATGGAGAGCAGCTGAGGCTTGGCACTTAAGAAGCCAGGAGACTCAGCCATTGGTGAGAAGTTGAGGCTTGGCACCATGAGGAGAGCCTATGAGAAGCTATTGGTAAAAGTGCAGCCCAGTTGCAGCAGAAGACCCCAGCATTTTAGAGACTCCAGTACCTTGGGATGACCAGCAGCAGTGGAATGGACTCTGCCCTAGCTTAGACGACAGACTGTGTGCTGCAGAGGGCAGAGCTAGAGAAGTGACCCAAGCGCTTTGGAGGAGTTCAGAAGATTGTGAGTGGATGCCAGAACCTGGATGGACATTTCATTATTTACACTGTTGGAGTTTGGTTTTGCTTTGATCTGATTGGTACTGTATCCAGGGTCTTCCCTCTTGAAATACAGAAGTATTTAACTTTTTTTTTTCTTTCAGAAACCCAGAATTGAGAGATTTTGAACTTTTAAAAGAGATATTGGACTTTTAAAGATACTGAATGTGTTAACGGGACTGAGTTTTTAATGTTATGGAATTTATAAAGACTGGGACTTTTAATGTTTTTAATGTGAGATCTTAGGGATGGATGTGAAAAGAAAGGTGGCTTAACAGTGATGTGGTGTGTGAGGTTGACAAGGGGTCAATTGTGCTGGCTAGTCTATGTCAACTGAACACAAACTAAAGTCATCTGAGAAGAGGGAACCTCATGCAAGAAATATCTCCCTAAGATCGGTCTATGGCAAGCCTATAGAGCATTTTCTTAATTAGTGGCCATCCTACAAGAACTAGTTCCAGGACAGCTAGGACTATTATACAAAGAAACCCTGTCTCAAAAACAAACAAGCAAACCAACAAAAACCAAATAAACGTATCTTAATGTCTCTAAATCTTTGTTTGTTAGTTGAGACTGGGTTTTACCACATACCCTTGACTAGCCTAGAACTTACTATATATACCGCTTGCAGAGATCTGCTTTGATTTTTGTAGTTTAAAGAAAATTATTTATGTATTAGCGGGTCTATGCACGTTAATGCAAGTGTCTGCCAAAGACAGAAGCATCTGATTATCCTAGGGCTGAAGCTAGGCAACTGTAAGCCATCCACTATGGATACTGAGAACTGAACTTGTCTGTAATAGCAATGTGTCCTCTTAACCAATGAGCCATCTCTCCAGCTTCAGAATAAGGAATTTTAACAGTGAAATTAGACTTGTTCATCCCTTTCATCTTAAACTTTTACAACTGGATATAATACAATGTGCCTAACCCTCTACCAAGATAATTGATACTCCCTGGTTTTTAGCAGCCAGTTACGCGGTCTCATTTGACTATAAAATAATGCACATCGGGTATGATGGCAAGGGCTTTACTCACTGGCCCTAGCATCTATACTCTTATTAAACATTGTGATAAGTAGAAAGGGTAAGATAGAAGAGTCAAAGAAAATATAGAACTCAGTGAGCAAATCATAGAGACAGCCTGGGGACAGTAGCTGAGCTCCGAGAGGCTGTGGAGGGAGAGAGGAAGCACTAAGCTCTGTCAGTAATGTGTCTCATTTGGAGAGAAAGATAAAACTGGGACATTCATTGTTCACAAGTTCACACTACTCAGTCAGCATTGACTGTGGGCCAGTTCTGATAAGTGCTGACTGATGAATCACTTGGTGATGGATGCAGTCCATCACTTAGTGGCACGTCATGGAATCCTGAGACTATATCAGAATTAAGAGTTAGTAAGACAGGCTGGGGTGGTGGCACGTGGGGATTGTTCAAGGTCAGCCCGAGTGGTGAGATACTGTCTCAAACAGAATGGAGTTAGCAAAATAGGAGGTGAGAGTATAAGATGTTTCTGTGGCTACTCATATCTCCAGACACAATGACTAGTGATTATCGCACCCATCTATTTATCTACCATAAATAGATAAAGCCATCTATCATCAGGTGGTCTTATAAATAATATCAAGACTAGATTTCCAGTAAGTGAAATGTTTGAGAATGTTTTTCTGCCCAGTGTAGTCACCATGTAAGCCTGTCAAAAGGGAGCACATTTACATGTGTGTCTGCTACCAGTTTTCAGCAGAAGACAGTGCAATATGCTAAAGAAAACACTGTTACAATTTGAATAAAGATGCCATATTATGGTGGGGATGGCGAGTATTCCAGCATCCAATCAGCAGCAGTCACCCTTGTCAAAAGACAGTACAGAGAAGGCCAGAGGAAATACACTGTGGTGTCAGTGTTCCTGGGAACTGGATCACAGGAAACTTTGGTTTTCTTTACTGTTCTCTAATCTTTGGGTTCATTACATGAGTGTGCTTTTAAGATTTGAGGAGTGAGCTTGGTGACTGCTAGAAAGGAAGGAGTGAGGAAAGTTCTTTTAGATACGGTAACAAGCAGTAACCAGTCATTGATTATTCCCTTCCCCGAAAAATGCATAATCTGTATTGTCCATATACGTGTGCTCCATTCTCTAGATCAGCTCTCCATTTGGGAGGGGAGGGTGTGTTAAGACGGCAACTTGCTAGTAGCCTTGTTTTGCCTTCCGGGTGCCACCAGGCCCAGCTCTTCCCCTGTATTATATTTGAACTTCAGATCATTTATCATATTAGTGTGGACTCTTCACTGTTTTCACACCTGTGCAATCATTGAGACTGGCTGCATTAGAACTAGATACCCTAGAACTTCATCCTGAACTACCACAGCCAAGTACATGACTCGGGGTGGGGAAGAACCTGGAGAGGAGTGCCAAGTACGGCGTTGGATGGGTAGGGTGACAAACCTATGCTATCTTAATGTCATGTACACACAATTGTGTATATATCTCAGCAGTTAAAATTGATGTAAAGGTCTACGGCTATACCACCCTGAATGTGCCCAATCTCATCTGATCTCGGAAGCTAACCAGGGGCAGGCCTGGTTAGTACTTGGATGGAAGACTGCCTGGGAATACCGAGTGCTGTAGGCTTAAAAAAAAAGATGCAAGGAAACACTATTTGCCTCCATGTGGTGTGTGCTCCAGCACTCAAAAGGTAGAGGCAGGAGGATGACCATTTGGAGCAGCAAGGGCTACATTGTGAGACCTGTTCTCAATGCAAAATTTTCAAAATTAGCCATCATTTTTTCGCATCATTAGCAACTTGCCAACTTCATGTGTCACAGAGATGTTTAATGTTATGTTCTGCAAAGTGGTTAAGACTTCAGTCCTTCTGATAAGTCACTAGTAGTACATATTTCCATTTAGAGTATATATTAACAGCATCCCTTAACCAAGATACATTCTGAGACATGGGGACTTAGGTTATTCTTCATCATACAGGCATCATGGAGCCTGTATTTATAAAAGCCTATATCTGCTACACAAGAAAACTCTTAAGTAAAAGAAAAAATTATAATAGATAAAGCAATTACATATGTTATCATTATCAAGTGTCTTATTTTATGCATTAACTATTGTCCTTTGTGTGGCTGACTATTTATTGGTTTATACCAACTTCTGGACCAGTTGGCTTCAGTGTCACTTAGGGAGATAGGAAGTTTTTAGTCTCATCATACTTTTATAAGTCATGTATGCAGTCATGTATGCCATCTGTCATTAATCAAAACATCATGATACAGCCCAAAAACTGTTTTCAGACAGTAACGTAATAGACTCTCCGTGAAATTTGAACATAAGAATATCCCTTGTAACAGCAGTCCAGTTGTGTTTGTTTCATCTGCGTGAGATGTTATTTGGAGAACTAAGATTGTCTTCTCTAATTCAGTAATTACATTCTTCTTTAAATCTGTTTTTAAATATCCTGAACTGATATTAATTTGAGATGCTGGATATATGTATTAAAAATTGATTCGGGGCTAGAAAGATAGCTCAGCATTAAAAAAAGAGACCTAGGTTCTCTTCCCAGCTCCCACATGGCAGCTCACAACCATCTGTAACTCCAGTTCCAGGGGATCCAACACCCTCTTCTAACCTCTGGGGGCATCAAGGACACAGACAACACATATACATGTGTACAAGCAAAATATTTATACACAGTCAATTAAGTCAGTCTTTAAAAATACTTTTTAATTTATTCAAACATAAACACGGTTACGTAATAGGCAAACATAAAATCCAGTGCCCTCTGCTGGACACTGCAGGTGCCTGCACAGATGTGCGTGTGCACACAAGCTACACATGATCAAAATTAAAATCTTTTTTTAAAAACTGTAGCCAAGATTTCTTAAGAATTTTTTAAAATCTATTATATCAACATGATTTAAAGAATTTATCTGAGTGTCAGATATTTTTGCCTTCTCTTTTCCTAGGTGGTTTCAGACACCCTCACAGGTGTTCTACCATGCAGCTACTGAACATGGAGGGAAAGACGTCTACCCAGGGCAGTGTCTTTGGGAAGGTTGTGAGCCTTTCCAGCGGCAGAGGTTTTCTTTTATCACCCACTTACAGGTAGACTTTCTTGGTGCTGTTTGCTTAGTAATTCATCTGGTTACATTAAAGGTTATAACGTATTTTTTTCTTTTCTCCTTAAGGATAAGCACTGTTCAAAGGATGCTCTGCTTGCAGGATTAAAACAAGATGAACCAGGACAAGTGGCAAATCAAAAATCTTCTACCAAGTAAAGAAAATTAGTTTCCTTACTATCGGGCATAAAGAACAAGCAGTCACTGCAGTGGTCAGGGCACTGAAAAATTAGACAGCTAGGCAAAACACGAGAACAGCACAAAGAAACTATGTCTTTAATAAAAATAGTGGACAAGAAGTGGTTGAAAGTCAGACTGTTAAGAAAGCACCATATGTGAATACAGTCCTTAAAACAGGTTGTGATCCACAGGGCACCCTCTTTTGTAATCTCAAATTGCAGATGTTTCCTCCCTAATACACAGCTTCACAGTACTTTCAAAGATGAGAGCTTTACAACTTTGGTGCTGTGTTAAGTTACTGATACTGCCTCCCTACCCGGGATAGGAACCTAGAGGTGGACTGTGCAGCACATCTGTGGTTTGCTCTGACACTGATGGACTGCACAGTGTGTAGTGCTGCTTCCTGTATTGCCTCAGGCAGGGACATGGAATATTCAAGGCCAGGTCGAGCACGTAGTAAAATCCTGTAAAGAAAGGGACAGGCTAGAAAATTCAAGCCCTAAAACAGAGACCTGTTTGTGTGGCCTGGCAAGGGGGCGGTCACAGTTGTCTGTCTGTGCAGTTAACATTGTCTGTCTGATCAATTTAGGCAGCCAGCTATAGGGGGCACAGGCTCAGCTCCTAGAGCACAGAAGGCCATTGCCAGTCACCCCAGCGCCGCACTCATGGCTCTTAGGAGAGGCTCAAGGAACCTTGTCTTCCGGGACTTTACAGTAAGTGCTCCTTGAAACCCTTGTCTGTAAAGGTGTGGCCCTGTGGATTTAGATCTTTATTCTTTTTTTTTTATATTCTCCATTCTTTTTAAGGATGAAAAAGAGGGACCAATAACTAAACACATCCGACTAACAGCTGCCTTAATATTAAAAAATATTGGTAAATATTCAGAGTGTGGGCGCAGGTGAGTAATCTGTTTCCATAATCAAAGCAAACTTACTGTATTTCTCTGTGTGAGTTGATGATATTACCTATCTCTTACTTGCTATTTTTCTAATTGATTTGTGAATGTGTCCAAATTCTTATGGTAAGGCCAGGCTATCATGGTCTCTCCAAAGCCAAAAATAAAGTGGAAACCACAGAAAACAAGCCTTTAACTTATTTTATTGTCAGTTTTCTTCCTGGCTACAGCATTTACAGAAGAAAAAAAAAAAAAAAACAGTTCTGAGGACAAAACCTGCGGGCTTATTGGGGAAAAAAGGGAATTGGCCATTTGCATCACGTGAAATCAATTCAGTTCCATTTGACAGTTGGCATTTTTAATAAGCCTATCAAAGCCGTGAATATTAGGATCACTGTAATACTTCTGATGTTTTATAATTACTTTCTAATGGACTTAAGCAAAAGCATGATCTGTAGATAAATTTTTAAGTAGAAATGACTCTATCCTTGCAAGAATATGTCCTGCTATACCCTCTAAAAGCAGTGGTTCTCAGCCTTCCTAGTGCTGCAACCCTTAAATTCAATTCCTCATATCGTGGTGACCCCAACCATAAAATTATTTCATCGCTATTATGAGTCATAATACTGCTCTGCAGGGTTTCTCCTCAGCCCATCTTCTTGCTACTCTTCCCATATCCTCAACTGAGCAGTCTAGAAGCTGTCACGGTATCTCTTACTAAATAGGCCTATCTCCTACAAATGCCTTCTATCTACAGTCAGTCAAAGTGTTTTAGGTATTATAATATTTAAAGTAGATTTTCAAAGATAAGAATTGTGGAATTGCAAAAGATGATATTTGTACTATATCAGCTCTTTAAATTTTTGTGATAATTTTTTGAAATTAAAACATAACTGCATCATTTCTCTCCTTCCATTTCTTCCCTCCAGTTCCTCCATGACTGTTCTTCCCCTGTTCTCTCCCACATTCCTGGCCTCATTTTCTGTGATTGCTGTTGCTACACACACACAACATTCAACACACACATAGTATTGTTACTTGTATATGTATGATTTCAGGGCTGATGACTTGGTACTAGATAACCAATTAAGGGAGTTCATTCCTGTGGAAGACGATTTCCTCTCTCAACAAGCATTCTGTGGTTGCCTGTAGTTCCTTGTCTGTGGATAGAACACACGAATGTCTGTTGGCACTGTACGTGCTGAGGTCTTGTTGAGGCAGCCATGTTGTTGGTCTTCATCAGTAAAGCTTCCCTGTCATGTCTTGGAGACGCAGTCTCACAGCAAATTTCCTGTTCTTTGGCTCTAACATTGTTCTGCTGTTCTTCAGTGATTCCTGAGCTAGAGCTACATCTAGCTATGGGTGTGAGCATTTTGAGTGTAATTAAAAATTATTCTGATCTAATAGAGTTGTAGTAATAGGTTTTCTTCTAAGGTTTATGCCCCCGTAGCCCTAGGTAGTTTCCAGCACCAGGCGTGGTTTTCTCCTCTTGAACAGGCCTTAAGTCCAATGCTGTACCCTTAGGAATATCTGGTTGTCCTTGTGATTTATAGACTGTCTTGCCATGCTGACCATTATGGTGGCTGACAGGCTTCACAGCCATGTAGGCCTATTAGTTGCTTCCTTCCCTTGGAACCTTACAGAGTACCTTCTAGTGCTATGGAAGTTAGTCCTCAGGGAAGACACCTTTTAGGTCAGATTCAATTCAGATCCTCAAGTCCATTCAAAATCCCCATGTTATTCTTCACAGAAACAGAAAAAACTATCCTGAAATTTATGTGGAATCATAAAACACCCTGGATAGCCAAAGGAAACGTGAGAAGAACAATGCTAGGGGAGTTATAATTTTAGGGTATGCTACTGAGTAATAAAACGAGAACCAGTGTATATGGTACTGGCATACATGTAGACCAAGGGAACAAATAGAAGACCCACATATGAGTACACATAACTACAGACATCTAATATTTGACAAATCTGCCAAAAAATATATACTGGAATAAAGAAAGCATCTTTAAAACAGTGCTAGGGGAGCTAGCAATCCACGTGCAGAAAAATGAAACAGATCTGCATCTGTCACCTTGCACAAAAACTAATTCAGGTGGACCAAAACCTGAACCTGAAACACTGGAAGTGCTAGAATAATGACTAGATAGTAATCTACAAGATACAGGTATAGAAAAGGTCTTTTTGAATAGGATCCCATATGCTCAAGAATTAAGACCAAAAATTGACAAGTGGGTCCTCATAAAACCAAAGGCTTCTTCACAGCTAAAGAAACAACCAATCGAGTTAAAGAAAAATCCACGGAAGTAGTAGAAAATCTTTCCCAGCTATACAAAGATCAAACAAAATGACAGCAAATGCTGGAGACGATGTGGGGGAAAGGGAACCCTCATTCACTGTTGGTCAGATTGCAAACTGATAAGGCCTTCTGGAAATCAGTGTGGAAAATTCAAAAAGGCAAAAGTAAATGCCATAGCACCCGGCACTCCCATTCTTGGGCATATGCCCAGACAACCGCACGCTCTGCTCCGCATGTGCATTGCCGCTCCATCACGTAGTTAGGAAACAACCTAAATGTCCTTCCGCTGACCAGTAGGTAATGAGTGTGGGTTCACTGTGGAATAGTACTAAACTGTAAAGAAAAATGAAATTAGCAGATAGACGGATAGAACAAGAAAATATAGTGAATGAAATAACATAGACCTAGTAAGACAAATATTGCAAGAATTTTTTTTTGTTAATGTGCAACATGAAAAGTATCAAATTGGTTTTGTTGGAGATAGTGTTTGGTTTGGGTGTTAGAGGTTGAACATTCATAATATTTAATTAATGATTTTGTTATTGTTGGTTTTGTTTTGTTTGTTTTCAAGACAGGGTTTCTCTGTAGCTTTGGAGCCTGTCCTGGAACTCTCTCTGTAGACCAGGCTGGTCTTGAACTCACAGAGATCCGCCTGCCTCTGCCTTCTTAGTGCTGAGATTAAAGGCGTGCGCCGCCACCCGGCTAAATAATGACTTTTTTAATGTCAAGGCTTACCCGGCTCTGTTAGAACACCAGTGTCTTCTGTGTTCTTCCTCCTCCCACTTTCCTTCTCACCCTCAGTTTTTCATTGTAGCCGCTTTGCAGCCACAGGAAAACTAATGCACATTCCCCTTCACATTAGATTCTGTCTTTGCCTCTGCACATCTGTTGCAGGTTCTGCTGTCCTTCCTGTTAGTATGTCTGCCTATCTCTGTGAGTCTGTGCAGATGAGCACTGCTTTCTATAGCCTTTTTTTTTTCATGTGTATGGGAGTTTTGTCTGCAGTACTATACGTGTGCAGTACTCACAGAGGCCAGAAGAGGGTGTTGTGTCCTCTGGAATTGGAGTTATAGTGGTTGAGAGCCACCGTGTGGGTGCTGGGAATTAAACCAAGGTCCTCTGGAAAAGTAGTAGCCAGTGCTCTTAACTGAGCCTGCTCTCCAGTCCCTGTAGCCTTTCTTATGTTGCGTTTCATTCCCCACTGGTTTATTCTTGTTCTGTTTCTCTAAACTGTCTGTCTTTGAATTATTAATCTCTGTTCTGTAAGCAGTTTGGATGTTCAGACTGTACTCGTTCCAGCATGAGCATTAGAATACTGCCCAAACACAGCTTAGGAAATCTACATCCAGGTTTCCTACCTCCATTGCTGATGTCCTCCTCTGGCTCTGTTCAGATAACTCTGTGTCCTTTCTGCTGCACTTGGAGCTCTTTGAAGGTAGAGATTGGGTGTTTATTTAAATTGTTGCTTTTTGGTGACAGTCATTCAGTAAGTATGTGATAGACAGAAGGAAGGGGAACTGGCAAGTTCCTTTCCTGCCAGAGATTTGATTGGAATTTGTGTACTGATTTAGAGTTCCCGAGATAACTTTTCCTTAGGGCTGTTCCTTCATGGAAGCTGGTTGCACGCTTGGGCTTGTGTGGCAAAGCCCGTTTCCCTGGCTGTAAGTCACAGACCCAGAAATTCTTACTTTGCCCTGTTCACTTCTGGTTGACTTCTTGTTTTTCATGTAGACTGTTGTCATGCGAATGTATTCTGGAATGTCAGTCAGTTCTTAGGGTCTCGGAATAGTGGCTTCCTACAAATGCAAGCCACCGTCAGGCAAGACTATGAAGGGTACATTAGGGGATTGCAAGTTTGAAGTCAGCCTAGGATGCATGGTGAGACCTTGTCTCAAAACTGCGCACCACGTTCTTCACATGCAGCCCATCTTCACTGTGTCCTTCCCATGAGCATTTCCTGTGCTAGACCTTTCTGTGTCTGAAAACACTGATAATCATGAATCCCAGTACATGAAGGTGAATGTAAGGAATCCCTTTGCTAGTGAAATAATACTAAAACATATTTCTATTCTTAATAAGAACATTTAGGTTAAGAAGTAGATGTTAGTTTACCTTTACTTCGACATACAGTACCCTGCACATGGAAAATGGTAGGTGTATGAGGGTATTGTTTGTTTTAATGTCAGTATCTGATAGTTTGAATGATGCATTTTATCCCTTCTCATTGATTTTCAGCTCTGGTGCAGTCTCAAAATTTGTTTCCTTTTGATAACTGAATAATACTTAGATCTTATTTGAAAATCAACTAATGCTTTCTAAGTGCTTTTTTAATTTTATGTGTATGGGGGTTTTCCTTCACACACACACACACACACACACACACACACACACACACACACACACACACACACACACACACACACATGTTCACCACATGCATGCCTGGTGCCAGTGGAGGTCAATAAAAAGTATCAGGTCCCCTGGAACTGGAGATGGCTTAGAGTTACCATGTGTGTGCTGGGAACCAAATTTGGATCCTTTGAGAGAACAAGAAATGCTGTAACCACTGAGCCATCTCTGTTGTCCCCAGATAGTGGCAATCCCAAAGGGAAATTAAGAAAGTATCCCATTTATAACAGTATCAGAAAAACAAAACACTTAGGAACTAGCTAAATCAGGAAGTTTATATGTTGAAAATAATAAAAGATTGCTGAGAATTTAAAGGATACATGAATAAATAGGAGGATAGCCCATGTTCAGTGGGCCAAAGGTCAAATATAGGCACTGGAGAAATAGTGCTTAAGAGAATTGTCTGCTCTTCCAGAGTTTCCAGGTTGAGTTCCCAGCATCTGTATGGCTGCTCACAACTCCAGTCCCAAGAGCTTCAGTGCCCTCTTCTGGCACACAGACATTCATGCAGGCAAAACACATGCGCACGCACCCGCACACACACATATATATAATTTATTTTTTAAAGATTTCCCCTATCAAAGTGCCAGCAGTTTTTATGGAAATAGATTAATCCATCCTGAAAGGGACTCAAAAAGGTAAAAATAATCTTGACAAAGAACAACAAAGTCAGAATGCTCATACTATCTTCCTGGTGTTAGAACTTGCTGCACAGATACTACGCCTGTGCTCCTGGTATAAAGACAGGCAGCCCGAGAGAGCAGAGGAGAGACCCCAGAGTGGACCTTTCCCAACACAGCTGAGAGGTCTTGAAGAAGGCTGCCAGTTTCTCAGAATCAGGCTATCTCCAGCAAATGATGTTTGGAAAACTAGACTTACATTTGTAAAAGAAATTGAACAGCTGCTATTACCATATATATCCTAGCTCAGAATAGATCAATGAGTTGCATCAATGAGCTAAAACTAGTAACCAAGTAGAAGCAAACCTGAGGCGAAGGCTTCTTGGGCTACTACATTAGATGTGTGCACAGGAAGTGGAGCACACAAAATCTGGACCAGCAGGACTTCAACAAAACTACAACCTGCACATCAAAAGACATTGTCAACAGTAGATGGCAAATCAGAGTAAGAAAATCATTGAAAAATCACATGGTTGGTAAGGGGTCCTTATTGAAACTACATACAAATGTCCTAGCTGCTGTGGAAACCTGCATCAGCTAGCTCTTGAAGGAGAGAGACATCACAGGGTAGACTTAAAAGTGGGGTGCTACTGCACCATTAGAAAGGAGAAATTGCTAATGCAGGCCACAGCTGTGAACCTTAAGGAAGTCCTGACTGAGTAAGTGAGGCACATGGGATCGGTGTCCCGGTTCTGTGTGGTTTCTACCAGAACAAGCACAGACAGACCAGTTAAGGCCATGATTCTCAACCGTGGGTCGCAACATCATTGGCAAACTTCTGTCTCACATTATAGCAAAATTACAGTGATGAAGTAGCAGAGAGTAATTTTATGGTTGGGGTCACCACACCATGAGGAACTAACTCTATTAAAGGGTTGCAGCATTAGGAAGGTTGAGAACCACTGAATTAATGTGAGTTGGGGAGTGGGAAATTGTTTGATATATAGACTGATCTGTTGTAAGATAAACAAAAGGGCTACAGATAGTAACAGTAGTTACACTACAGGATCAGTATACTTGATGTTATCGAATTGGTTAAGTTCATATTGAAAAAAGTTAGTAACGTAACAGAACAGACTTGGAAAGAATGGGAAATGACAGCTAATGTGCTTGGGCTCTGTTTGGGGTGCACAGAATACTCAAAAGTGACTGCAGCCATGCTTGCACCATTACCAGTGGATTGTTTTAAGTGCGTATGATGATAAACCACATGTCAGAAGAACTGTGGAATCCAAGTCACTGTAGAGCTTCCAAGAGCAGTCCCATGCCTCCTCGCCTCTGCCTTAGTAGCTTTCATAAATTTAAGCAGATTCTTCTGGTGTTTTCCTAATGTTTATAAAGAATATGCCTGTGGAGCTGTGTATTTGTGGCACAGGCCTTTAATTCCAGAACTCTAGAGGCAGAGGCAGGCAGATCTATGAGTACAAGGCCAGCCTGAGTCTACAGAACAAGTTCCAGTACAGCCAGGGATATACAGAGAAATCTTGTCTTTTGTCTAGATATGAAATTCTGATTTGGAAAAATATTTTTGCTGCAGGTTTTCCCCAGCTGTGCTGTTACGGTTCAGGGGCATTCTAGGTCACAGTTCTTTGCATGTGATCTATTTTTCCACTCCGAAGTCCAGCATATTTCTGGCTTTCTAAAATATAGTGACTGTGGTATCTTATAGGTTGTTTTAACTGTTACCCAACAATTGTACATATTAATGAGGTGTTCTGTGATGCTTGATACACACACGCACATTGTATGTGTAAAGCCGGTCTTTACTCTTTTATATTTTTGTTTTGTTTTTGTGGTAAAAGCATTCAGATTCATTTCTTCTGCCTCTTTGAAATCTACAGTAGTCCACCTTACATTCCATACAGTCGCACCAGTGCCCCGGGCTCCAAACAGTGCCTTCACACTCACTGATCAACCTTTCCCCATACCCTCCTTAGACCCCACTAAATTCCATCTACTCAATTTGATTAAGATCGGCCTTTCTATGCATTTACTTTAGTGTCTCAGCCATTTTAGATTCCTCTGTTGAGAGTTCTCTGTTTAGGTCTGTACTCCATTTTTTTTATTGGATTATGTGATCTTTTGGTGTCCAATTTCTTGAGTTCTTTGTATATTTTGGAGATCAGCCCTCTGTCTGATGTGGGGTTAGTGAAGATCTTTTCTCATTCTGTAGGCTGTCATTTTGTCTTGTTGACCATGTCCTTTGCTTTACAGTAGCTTTTCAGTTTCAGGAGGTCCCATTTATTGTTTCTCTCAGTGTCTGTGCTACTGGGGTTATATTTAGGAAGTGGTCTCCTGTGCCAATGCATTCAAGTGTACTTCCCTCTTTCTCTTCTATAAGGTTCAGTGTGGTTGGCTTTATGTTGAGGTCTTTGATCCATTTGGACTTGAGTTTTGTGCATGATGATAGATATGGATCTATTTTCAGTCTTCTACAAAGACAGATTTATCTCTTGGTGTTTTTTCTTTCTTTTCTTTCTTTTTTTTTTTTTTTTTTTTTTTTTGTATATAAGCTTTCTTCAAACTGCTTGGTTTTCCTAGAAGATAATTTGTATCTTAAAATGTTTCTATTAATACAACGTAGGCCAGCATGTAAAATTGAAAATTCAGGGGGAGAATAAACAGAAAGAAGTTAGGTTTTTTTTTTATTGATTTTAACCTTATAGAAGTGAAGGCTCAGGATGTACCTGGGTCCAGTGGTAACGCATGTTCAGGGCCTTGAGTACAACTCCAGCACCACCACCCCCCAAAAATCATTATGAGTTAGTTTTCTTTGGTTTTGAGATAGGTTTTTCTATAACCCTGGCCTCAAACGTAGAGAGGTTCATCTGCCTCCTGAGTACATGCCTCTCAACTGAGCTGAGTTTTTTTGTTTTTTTTTTTAGAAAAATCAGATAATATTCAGTTGATTTTAAAATTTGTTAAATAAAATTTTGAAATAAGTCATGCATAGAGTCCACAAAGCAGAATTATGTTGGATTATTGGAAAGTGGTAACGCACAGAAACAGCAGTAGAGCCCCACCCGTCCCACAGGACCATGTCCCGATCAGTAATAAACACTACCAGGTATTTTGCCTGCCTTTGACTTGAAAGAAGTTGTATCAGACAATGAGGTTTTTCAGCAGGAACTGTGAGGTTGGTTTCTGGAGTTCCATGCAGCAGCACTTTGTTCATATTGGAATAGAGTTATGCTTGCCCTTTTGTTCCCTTGGTGTCCACATTTTACTCCTAGTCATGGGCAGCGACACTAGGGCCTTGGACATTCTGTGCACGCGTCCCGCCACCAAGCTTTCTCTAGTCTTCCACATCAAGTGCTGAGCTGGATTATTTTCTGTTCCCATGCTTTACTTCTCCACAGTGTTTTCATTATAATTTCAGAAATATTTTCACCATTTTTTCCTCCTGATTTTATTCTTTTTCTAAGATGTACTCATTTTAATTTCTGCATTTTGCCTACATTCATGTGTATGCACCACATGTTTGCTCAGATCCCATAGTACCAGAAATAAAGAAAACTGAGCCACCTGATACTGGCGCTAGGAACCGGACATGGCTCCTTGGCAAGAGCAGGCTCTTAAACATTGGGCCATCTCTCCAGCCCCTTCTCTGGTTTCTCTAACCCAGGATTACTTTAATGAAAATAGTGAAGGTCTTGGGTAAATCTCTCATTGCTGTGCGACTTGTTTTCCAGATGTTTAAAATGAAAGTATTCACACTTAAGCCCAATTTGAAAGTGTGCAGTGAGCACACCTTTTCATGTTGAGTTAGTGTGCTTGCCTTAGCCTCCTGTCCTTCTGTTCACCCTTTCCTTCCCAGCCCACCCAGTACTCCTGATTCACATCAATACTGTGACCTTTTTGACAGAAAATTTCAAGTTCATAAATGTTTTTGTTCCACGCCTGCAACTTTCTGATTTGTGAAATTTCTAAAACGCTGAATGAAGATACAGAAATAGGTTGTATAACCTTTTGTACACCACACAAACCCTGCCTAGCTAGAACATCAATTGAGTTCAGGGGGCCAGAAGTTGGCGTTAATGTACTCATCAGTGAGTTGTGCTGGCTGACATCTAGCTTGTTCCTCCTCTTTCTACAAAGCTGTATTAACGCTGGCCGGACATGGAACTGTAGGATGTTTCTATTTTAGTTGTATAATGTGATAAGGAATCTAAACTATCATCCTGGAGACTGATAATCTGTTGTTTGTCTTTTTTCTAGATTGTTAAAGAGACATGAAAACAACTTATCAGTGCTAGCCATTAGTAACATGGAAGCTTCCTCCACCCTTGCCAAATGCCTTTATGAACTTAATTTTACAGTTCAGAGTAAAGAACAAGAAAAAGACTCAGAAATGCTGTAGTAAATCCTATCCCACTTACACAGCGGGGACTCAAAGTCAGATACATTTCACATACTGTTACTGAAGAAAGCACCAAGTCTTAATGGAGCAGAGACCATAGAATGAATTACTTTGTGTCCTCCCATGATGCTGAGTGAGAGGAAGCTTCGTATTCTGATCTCTGAACGAATCCCTTTCTCCTCTGTTTAAAAAAAAAAAATTCTAAAAAGGAAAAAAAAAAAAACTACTGTGGGATTGTCAGGCAGCTTATCTGCAGGATGTCGTGGGTCTGCCATCCTGATGGAGACTGCTGTGATCAGAATCCAGTACCATCCACATTGGAATAGACATGAATAGTGTGAAACCTACGTGAGCAGATGAAATAGAAGCATTAATATTTTTATCTATATCCAAAAAGGAGCACATTTTTATATTTACAAAACCATTTAAGCTGGTTTGAATAAAGACAAAGTTTGAGCACACCTATCCCCCAGCTTCAGAGGGGCCACCAATATCTAGCTGTGGATTGTGTGTTTTGTTTAGAATCAGTAGCTTGGTTTTCTTACTTGAGCCAATATATTTTCACTTATTTATTATCATAAAAATTTACCAGTCTGAATAGATCTTGTAAATATTTGTGAATAGAATGAACACCCTTCATACCACTGCAGCCACTGGAAGTCCATTCTGTGGTGTCCTAGAAGCATTATTGGTAGGCTCTAAAGTTTTCTAGACTTTCCTGTCAACTGTAAGTAATTGTGATATATTCTACGCAGTGGATGATGTTCTTTACATTTGTGTAAATACTTCTGCAAAGGTACTGATGCTGTAAAGTCAGAACAGTTTTGTGGAACTGTGATTTTTTTTTTCTCCTTTTCTTTTTTTGGTTTTCTTGGGTTTTTTGTATTATACACCTTGTAGAACTCATTTTGCTGGCTGAAAGAGTATGGAATAATATATCTTATGTCATTTTTGTAGAAGAAAAACTATTTGAAGGGTTTTTTGTTTTTGTTTTTTTGGTTTTCTCTAACATGTATCCACTGTAAGCGTTCGTCATGTGCAAGCTCAGAGCTTGTACAGAATTTTTTTGTATTTGTAAATTGGTTTAAATACATGGAATTTTATACAGGTTTTCTCCTGTGTTATATATGCATTATGTGCAGGTATGATATTTTCTTCACTACTTTTTCTATCTTAATATAGTGTGGAATTTTATTGTATTATTCTTCCATTCTTAATACTGTACCACATTCCTGCTCAGAAACTGCTCACTTCCTTAAATTGTCTTTTCCCCCCAAGCGTGAAATGTATCCACTTATAACTGCCTATTGCCTGTTCTATTAGCATCCAAATGTGGAGGGCCTCCCAACCACCATTTCTGCTGTGTCCTTAGGATGTGCAGTATAAAATATAGACCTGACAGTTTATGTTATAGAATGGCTTTATTTACTTTGGTGACTGTTTATAGTTTTTAAATAAAAGACTGAACATTTTCTTGAGTCCTTTATTTCTGGAGTATGCTTAAGACATTCTAAAATATTAAGTTTCCTAAGCCTAGCTGAATGCAAGGTCCAACGGTCACCTACCTACTTTATAATCCTTTGTGATTAATACTGTAGAGAGAATAGGTGTATCACATGACAGACACCATGGTCAATGTAGGAAGAAGACCAAATTCTTGTTTACGATATAACAAACAGCAGCCCAGAGCGCAACTGATAGACAGCGGGTGCAGAGTTCAGTATGCCTCACTGAGTGTCATGCATCTGACAAAGCTTTTAATGTTTAGCATTCTGTGACTGTTGGTTCAGTTTAACGTGAATTGGGGGCAGTCTTTGAGATGAGCTTCAGTCTGGACATAAATTTTAAATATCTTGATCACTTATTAGTACCAAAAAGTAATTTCTCCCTAAGGGCATCCGAGTTTGTGCACTCAGTTCTATCTGTAAGAAATGTGTGATGACACCAAAACTTTGTATTTCTCAGGACGATGGCATCTGACTTCCCCTCCACAGACTAGGGCTGCCTAGCAGACTCCCGAGTCCAGGTACCTTAGAGTGTCCCTCAGATATCTCCAGACTTACAATTTCCTGAGAGCAGACAGTTGGGGAATTTTCTATTCACTGTTTTTATCTAAAAATTTGAGTTTTTCTACAATTTTTTGTAACATCTCTGTTTGCTTGTCTTCAAAGCAGAAATTGCCATGGTGGTTAATGTTCGGTAGAAAGACAGGGTTAGGAAAATGACTTCTGTGACTGTCATCCTGTCACCTCACTGGATTGCATCCTGTAGCTGCAGACTTTGTGTTAAAATGTATAAATGTGTCTTTAGTGCTTTTAAGCAATGGTCTCAACAGAATTTTCTAAATGTATTTGACCTAATGAAACCAGTTTGTAGCTTCCCTCCTAGGATCTCCCTCTTTCAGCTTTACCTGACTCTAATGGAATAACACGGACTTGGTGGGGAAAGGAATTGAAGTGCTCGTGCACTCTAGGTTCTGCTTAACCCTCGCAGTCATGAAAAGGTGCTCCTTGCTAGACAGAAACTTGCTGACTTCCAGTATTGTTATTTTTGTCTAAAGTTCTGTAAATACAAGCTTTAATGTTATCTTTGAGAAATCTATGTAAATAATAGTCAACAACATAGAGACTGTACAATTCTGTGTTATATATGTGCCTAGTGCTCTGTTGGCACTTAATAAATTTTAAGTAACAAAACTGATGATCATATAGTGAAGGCATATTTTTCTTCCGACTTGAGACAGGATATGACTATATATTAATGAGACTCTATAGACTAAGCCACACATGAAAACTTGTCTCATTATTTTATAGCCATGCCATGTATGTTTTTTTAAACCATAAAATGACAATAAAACTGATTTTCAAAATGAATGTTCTGGATAATTGACTTCTGTATTGATCTTACACCTTGATTAAAGTTCTGAAAGACCAAAGAAAAGAGTGAGGCTCTTCCCAGAGGAGCAAGATTGGAACTTCAAGGTCAGCCACAGAGGGCTCCACACTGTTTGTTGGTTCAGTCTCACAATTCAGGAAAAGAAAGAAGGCATTTATATCCAGCTGTTATATCCAGCTGGTGCTAGTTTTTATCACTCTAACACTGTACAACTCTTGTCTGAACAATTAGCTTCCTTTGCAGGCCACAAACAGAAGGGACAACATTACTGGCTGGTACCATTACAGTCAGTAAACTTTCTCTACCAAAGATTCCTGTTAACTTCCCTGCATTGCTTAAAAACAAACAAAAAGCTTGAGGGGCTGTGTTGTGTATGTAGGTAAGTGAACTCATTTTCTTTGGTAATTAATACAACCACACTAAGAGAGTGGGATGATTCAGTCTGAAAACGAAACACAAACACAAAGATCTGAATTAAATGCCTAGGACTGACACACACACAATGAAATAACTATGGGTCTACAGCTACAATCAATATTTTAAATGAACTAGGACATACATTAAAAAAAAATGTAGTGTGTTACTATGTTGCAGCAAACCCTGATCCAAGTACTGTTCACATAAAGTGACAGTCTCCCACGGCTTTAGATCCCTCCTTCTGAGCAGCACTAACCCATCAGAAAGAATTACCCTGAAGCAGTCACTCGACAGCTTAGTACTCTTCTCTTGGTAGTTTTTAGTTTAAAGACAGTAGTCTGACTCAGCACCACTGCTGAAGAGGTAGTAGTGATACAGCAGAACGGTACACCAGTAGGAGTTTGCCTATTGCCTATTACAAATGACGGTGTGAACTGCCTCCTAGTGCCCTTGGGCATGTTTCTGCTGGGTAGTACTTGGGATGGACGTGTGTTTACTGTCTCAAAAATTACTGCCATGCAGTGGTTTATGATAATTTACAAATCAGAGTCCAATTTGGCCTGTAGGATGTTGCAGAGCAGTCATCTTCCTCCTGAGCAGACCCTTTTCATAGTTATAAGTCTGTGATGGTATTGGAGTCAGTCAGGTGTGGTGGCACACGCCTTTAATCCCAGCAGTACAGAGTTTGAGGCTAACTTGGTCTACAGAGTGAGTTCTGGGACAACCAAGACTACATATATATATCCTGTCTCAAAAAAGAAGGCAGGTGGGTAAGGGCATCCAGAACTAAATGACTACAGCCGCAGAGCAGTAGGGCAGCAGCCCAGTACTCGGGTCACTGGCTCCTTGTGGAGAGCCTGCTTCCCAGCTTAAGGCAATCTCACTGGCTTAAATAAGATAGCTGTGTGCTTTGAGGCTGTGGGGTGTGGCTCCATGTGACTGTGGGAAGGAAAATGCAGATTTTCACAACTATGACATCAGTAAGTGGAACCTCCTCAGGGATTTTAGGAAATGAAGACTACAAGTAAACTCAGCACAGAGGCTGTAAGCACTCCATGACATGCACTGCTGCTGTGACCATAGAACTATGTGAGAGCTACGGAGAATGTGTCTGCTGTGGCCACTGGATCTCAGTAGTGCACACAAAGGTGAGGGCAGGACAAATTCAAGGTCATTCCCCGCTACATATCAAGCTCCAGGTCCACCTGGAACACAAGCATCTATGTCTAAAGAAATAAAAAGGTTCTGCATATGATTTAAAGAGCAACAATGTAATAATTTTACAAGGTAAGACTCCTTTCTACAAAGGTTTCAGTGGGCGCGCTGCACTCGCAACCAGCTGTTCAATACTCTGCACAAGTCTGCCGTCCTTTTTCAGCGCTTAGCGGGGTGGGGGGGTGTCTAAATCCAGATAATTAACAAGATTAGAACTGGGAGGTTAAATGTGTGTGTACCTAGATTACAAACCATGGGACAAGTTATACTTTCATGTTGATATAAGGGCTGAGAAAGCCAGCAGTGATTACACAGGGTGGGATTTTCCAACCCTGACACAACTCTGCAGAACAGCCAAGCAGCTCACAGAGACAACTCGTGCTGGGAGGTGACACCTTACGTTCTTAAGTTTTTTAAAACCAAGACTTGCCTTCACTTTAAAACCACTTGCTTTCACTTACAGATCTTCGCTAATACTTATAGGACTGAGAATAATTTCCACCTGCTTATGACTTTGGGACCACTACTTGACCACTAACAGGTTTCTCAGCCACAAACCTATCGAGAGTCAAAATCATCAGCCACCAAGTCCCAGGCACTCAAGGAGAGGAGCTGAAGGCCCAGGGGAAAGCACGGCAGCTCTCCTGAATGCTTCCAGTCCTTTCTGCCCTGCCTCTCCAAGCCACAGTTTGTACTTTGGGAGGGAGGCATTATATTTTGATCGTACTTTTTATTCCCACTATGGTAATGTAGAAGCCAAGGAAAAGTATACGGAGTTCCGTCTGTTGGTAGCCCAGAAGGAACTTCTATTTATGGTTTGTAATGGGGAATCTTTTCCTGTAGTTTACACCTGTAATCCAAGATGTGAGACTAAGGCAGAAAGACTGTCCACAGTCCAATCTCAACAAGAGTATTGTATATTGGTTGTACCCTTTCTCCATTTACTGTTACAAAAGCACCAATTTCTGCACACATTTAAAATAGTCCCCAAATAGCTTAATACAAATAATCCATAGTTTATATTAACCCTAACCCCCAACTTTACACTACTAGAAAGAGATTACATGTGGATAAGGACGTTTTAATCACAGGGAAAAAAAATCTATAACCTCTATAAGGCTTGTATTTTCCAATTGCATTTCAGGACGTTGTACAGGCTTGCACCCCACCATAATTATGATGCTATTGCCAGAATCAATTTAAGTATTGCCTTGTAAAGTTGAACACTTGACCACTTCTATTGAGCTACTGAGAGACAATTACTTGTGGTGGTTTTACCACCCACCCTCAGTTGTGGGACTCAAACCCAGGATGCCTTCATGAATGCTGGGCACACCCTACCATTGAGCTAAACCTCCAGCCTATTGACTGTGTGCTACTAGAAAAGGAAAATCAATTTGAAGCTACAGCTTAGCTTTAAACTTCCACAAATCTCTGGCAGCCACTCTAGGCTTGGGACTCTGATGCTAATTTTGGCTAGAAACACTTTCCATCTACTATCCCAGCTCACTCATTCTCACGGTTTCACTGTGTACTGTTTAACTAAAGGGCCATCATTTGCAGGGACTTGCCTACCAGGTCCTTGGAGCACCTCACACGCACGCACGCAGGCACGCACCAAGTATGCATACTATGTACCTATTTCCCTTCATGGTTTAATAAACACACCAAACAGCTGCACTACTAGAACACTATCCCAGTGCCTAAGATGAACTGCACTATCAAGAGACAACACATATAAACACCGTGTATGTAATGATTCTGGAAATTAAAGGAGCATGGGTTGTTGCAAGACTTGATACATTGAGAGAATTGAAACATTTCAGTCACCTAAACCAAGAGGCTACTACACAAATTGTCAAGGCCTGTAGCGCCTGTGACCAAGAAACTGACCCATATGTAGAGGGATTTCCACAGCAGCCATGGAAACTGGTTAAGCAGAGGGAAACAAAACAATCCTGTCTTGGACCAAGCAGAAGGAGAAGGTAGCTCTGGGCATCTGGAGGAAGAGGGATAAAGGACACTTCAACAACAAAGAAGCTTCTGTAGTTCTGCCTGTCTTTCTCGTTCCTTTGTTAAAATGTAGATTTTTCTGCTACCTGTTCAGTAACAGAGAGTTCTGAATAGTACAAGACAGCCCATAGTAACAGGATCCACGTGGAATCAATTTGGTTGCTCTGTTGATTTCAGGGAGTCAGCTTCTTAGTTTTGACTCATTTAAAACAAATACTTGTTTTCAATTATGTGTTTCAGTGAGTGGGTCTCTGCACACAAGTGCAGGGACTCTGAGACCAGAGGTGTTGGTCCCCTGCAGCAGGAGTTCCAGGCAGCTGTGAGCTGATGGTGTGGTGCTGGGATCTGAACTCAGGGCCTAGGAAGAGCAGTGAGGAGCACCTATCTTAACTGCTGGAGCATCTATCAGCACCTCCTCTAAACTTTAAGGAAATGGTACGGCTTTTTTAAAAACAACAAACCAATGGCTTTAAGATCGAATGTTTCACATATGCAAAAGTATTATTAAAAAGTTTTTTAAAAAAAACATACCTGGATGTGAGTTGTTGGGAAAGAACTTGCCTGTAGCACGTTCAAAGCTCTGGACTAAGATGAAGGGGCGCAGTTACATGACAGGCACACTCCCTCACTCACCACCTGTGCAGAACTGTACCTCCACCTTCACTTGGTGTCACCTCGGCTACTCTTCCTGTTCCTAACCCAGTATTTATACTCAGTCAAGCACAGACTTCAATGTCTACAAATCTGAGATCTGAATCTAACACTAAGTAACCACGAAATTAGATAATGGCTCATCTTTATACCTCAATTTTCATATAAAATACTAGAATTGGCTTTATTTATTAAATGAGGTACACAAATGTGCCAAGATGAAATTTTACAACATGTGAAGAAGCAAAGAAATTCAGAGCCCGGGAGGTGAGCATGCACTGAGGAACTGGGGCTGGGGAGACAGCGCAGCAGGCAGCTCACAACCACTTGTGACTCCAGTTCCAGATATCTGACGACCTCTTCTGGCCTCCATGAGCACCAGGCATGGCATGTGCAGAAAGAAAAGATGTAAACACAGACACGATAGGTTTAATGACTTAAACTCCTCTCAGAGAATGAAGTCTTCAGATTTAAAATATGAATACCCTGAAATTCAATGCACCTGAGGCATAGCGGTCAGTCACAAAGGGCGCTTGCTAGACAGCCAGAAACCAACACTGTCTAGGGCACAACCTGCTTTAACAGAATGCAGTGGAGACACAGACTGACACAAGGATGTGTCTACCATGAGGAGGCAGACACAGGAATTCAGAGCATTGCTCACACCAGGGAAGGGACAAGAAATGTACTTTGTCTTACAAAAGGAACCTGACAATGGAAAAAAAAACATTTTCTGGTGGCTCTCTGAACAAGTCCAATATACTAGAAATAACTCAATTTTCAAAAATTATGTATTTATAATTTTTGAATGTTTAGCAAAAATGATCGAATAACCAATTCTTCAAGAAATTACTCATAAATAACGTAAAGATTTAGGTATAAAAATTTACCTATAAAAACGTTTCCCTATTAACATCTTTAGGTTGTTTTGTGTCTTGTTTTTGAGAGTGCTCTGTAAGCCAGGTTAGCCTCAAACTCAGCTGATGATCTGTAGTTCCCGATCATCCTTCCTCTACCTCCCAAATCCTGGAATATAAGTTACATGCTCAACATCTTTGAGTTAGTTAAACTTTACACTCCACTAATTTACTTTATCTACATTTGTAAAAACAACTTAAGTTGGGCATGGTGGCCTTTAATCCCAGCATTCAGGAGACAGAAGCAGGACCTTTGAGTGTGAGGCCAACCTGTTTAAGCCAGGCCAGGACTACATGATTAGACCGTCTCCAAAAACAAAACATCAAACAAACAAATACCCAACAGTAAGGGACTGTTTTAAGAGTACATCTGTATAATAGAATACTATGCAGTCACCATAGTCATGCTGTCAAATTAATTTTTATTAAAATGGAATATTCTCAGTACATGAATTGAAAAGAACGGATTATAACATAGCAATGTGCATTGTAGCCAGCCTTGAAAGAGGTTAACTTTGGTAGAATTACAGATGATTTTTCCTTTTGTTTCCAGTCTCTTCTATGTTTAGAAATTACTAAAGGTTTTAAATTTCCTAAAGTGATTATATTTAGGAAAACTACTATTAAAATATATGCTTATAGCTAACTCTGACTTTATTGCCTAGCTATTAATGTAATCATGATACTCATTACTTTGGTAAAAATCCAAGAAATAATTCAACACATTTGGAAATGGCTTAAATGATATAAAAGTCATCATTTCCCAGAAAACTTAATAAAATTTTGACACTACTTTGTTTAGCAAAAGAATTTATTAGGATATATTACAGACCACAATCTAGTTTAGAGTGTTGTTTCAGCAGACAGCACTGCAACTCACACTGCAATGTCTCAAGACTTAGGCAGCCACTATGCTTCTGAGGCCACATTTCTTTGGATGGAACAGTCAGCAATACACACCATGGCTATTTAAAGGCAGATAATGGAGAAGATGTGGTGGTCGTTACCAGAACAGCAACAAACAAATACAAAACTTTTGGAATGTTAAAATAATGAGAAACTACTATTGGGCATTTCTACATCTTGAAACATGGATCAATGTGACTAGTTAAAGGGCCCACAGTTCCAAAGGTCAAGTCAATACTGAGTCATGATCAAGAGGAACCTGCAACTTAACTGTGTTAAATTCATCATACACATGCAAAACTAATGTGAATGTAAGAAAAAAAAGAAAAACCAAGAATGTAAAAGCAATGTTATTTCTTAACTCAAAGCATGCATTTTCTAGTTCATTCTTTAAAAGTTTGTATTTTAATCCAGTTAGAATATATTCTAGTATTAGAATATATTAGAATAGTAAACATTTACTATTTTAAAGCGTTCTAGCCAGTGCCCTACCAGATATGGAACACACACCTGTTAATTTCAAGAACAGTGGAGGTCTCCCAAAGACATAAGACCTTAACACCTCATCACATCACCTACCTTTTCTTCTAAGCTTTAAAACATGTTTGCAAGACCTAAATTGTATAAACAGATTTTACAGTGTTTTTTACTTCCCAGGAATCAGTGGAAACAATGCAGGGAAGCACACGGCACACCACTAGTCAGCAAAGAAACAGCAATCTGCAGCAAATGTCAAAGCAGGATCAGAGTTCCACACCTGTTTATGGGATTCTGAACTGAAATGAGTACAGTGTGCCACTGGTATATGAAACTATCTCCAAACTTCTTCTGCCATCAAAATCTAAACACAAATTAATTAAAAATGTCTGTAAAATACTGCATCATAAATGCCCAGAAATATAAAAATGAAGATCAAAGCTTTTTGGAAATATGTATAGGACTGTAATCATAACCTAAGAAAACTTATTATCTACTTAGTGTGATCACTCTGAGATTGAAATCTCAGAATGGTTCTGCCTACCAAAACTAGACAGGAGGCACTCTGCGGAGCTGAGAGCCAGGTACCTGCACTCACAGCACACTGCCCCATGAGCAGGGAGTGGTAGGCCTCACAGAGCATATGTTCACCTTGATGTATCACCATGTTATGGGACATCTTTTCAGATAAAAAATGTCCTCAAAATTTTAAGTGGAATCAAAGTTTATCATAGAATTAATTTTTCTTTCTAGATGGCAATGAAAATAACAGTGCCAAAGCACTCTGAACTTCCCTTTCATGAACATTAACATACCCTAATGCTTTAAAAAATAAAAATAAAAAACCCAAAACCTCTTGTCCCTGATATCCTAAGCAAGAACATCATTATTTAATTTTTCTCTCCTTCTGTCAGACACAATAACACCTAGAATTCTGTAGCATGGCTATCAATTACCAGATTAACACTTCCTACACTGTAAGCACTGGAAACTTCTGAAGTGTGAGAAGAACCGCACTATGACTGCACAGTTGACCAACAGCCTGAAGCCAGAGAAGCAGGTCAAGTATTCTTAGTCCCAAAAAAGGAAGGTCACTACCTGTGAGCAAGTCTCCAATTGGCACAAATAATTCACCATCACTGACAGACAGGAGATAAAATGAAAGAACAAAGTTTTTAAAAGCTAGCTTTCTCCCATATTGGTCTTCTAAATTCAACAAAGCTTTGATCTGGCAAAGTTGTAATCCAGCAAATCAAACTGCTATTGTTTTTTCTGGGTGGGAGAAAGAGCACAAAAGCAATACACACAGTGTGACCTTGAGTTGGTGCCAGCAGGAGAGGAGCACCTGCAGGCTTGAAGCTAAGTCTCATGATGGTCTGCTTTTTACCTAAGCATTTACTCAGACATGTGCTTCAAAAATACATTAGGGGCCTGTAATTGGTATATTCTATGAATATCAGAAATATTAGTTGCAATACATTGTTTCACTTTCTACAGTCAGGTGGAGAAGTCATGAAGATCATATGTTACTTTTCAGCCTGACAGAATAAATGTATTATACACAGATATATAGATATGTCTACAGTTTCAGATGTATGCACTCCATTTAAGAAGTTGTACATCTTTCAGTATCCACATTAGAACACATTCCTGATAAAAACACACATTCCATTACACCCTTAATTTTCCCTTGAATTTATTTTATTTGGGGGAGGGGTTAGATATAGAAGTTGCAGTGCACAGCTATTTTTAAAACAAAACATTATATCCTACAATAAAAAAAATAATTTTATCAAAACCAGAATCTGATCACAGTTGCATATGATTTTCAGTAAGGGTACACGCTGAATTGCACTTTGCAGATATCTTGACAGTGTCCTTTACAGGGCTCCCCATGTCAGCCTATGTTTTTTTCAGTAGACACGGGTTCTTCCAGAGCTTTCTTCTGGCTCCCCTTCCGTGAATATTTGTACTTGTCTACATAGGCTTTAACCAGATTTGCCACTTTAGTAGAATTGACTTCTCCACTCTTACTATGACAAACCTAAAAGAAAGGGGGGGGGGGGAAATGTTTTTCACGCTAAATGCCAAATGGATAGTAGTATGAAAACCCAAAAGAGAGCATCCTGCTTCCATGTGCATACTGCATACAAACCATTCAAAGATAAAGGAACAGATGCGAACAGGATCTACATTTATTAACTACACTTGAGCGTTAGTACAGCAGAGGTGGTTAAATACTCCATGCTGCAGCTACACTTACTTTGTCCACTGCTTTCCGTACGATCTCTTTGTACTCTTCCTTGGTGATGTCTTTATTTTGGTAAAAGGGCTTAATAGCCAATTTTACCTCCTGTGCTGCTTTCTCTTGAATTTGCAATTTCTGATGAGAAGAAAATGTGAAATTATTATCTGCCACTCTTAATCTTAAACTTTCTAGAAATTTATAAAACTGAAAACAGTATTCTGTGACATTGTAAATAATTTTTCAAATATAGTATGACATAATACATATTAACATATATCTAACATCTCTAAAAATGATTATACAATATTACCAATAACTCATCAAGCATCAATCCTTCAGATATTAGAATCTGAAACTTCCAATAATAAATCCCCTCCATCTCTCATAAAATCAAAGCTGTCGTTTGGTCATCTGTTATTACGTACAGAACTGTGTAGGTTGCTCTCAACCGTGAACTTGCCTTGTCTGTCTTGGAGCTATCTGCGCTGGCCTCCACTGGAACACTTACTTTGCTTTCTGCCAATTTTACAGCAGCATTAGAGGCCTGGACGTGACTTGAAGACGAAGCATTACCAGAACTTGGTCCCTGAACTGGTCCTGTGCTTCCGGGAGCTGCCGATGGAGCAGGCAAGACCTGTGTAGCCATGGTATTACTTACATGAGAAGCACTGGGAAGGCCCTGTTTTAAAGAGGTTTAACATCTGTCAATGGAATACTGTATTCAAAGGAAATATTTACATTGCGTTATCAGAAACAACACTAAAAAAAACAAAACAAAACAAAACAAAGGAGCTGGGCATGGTGGCGACACCCCCCCTTCAATCCCAGCACTTAGGAGACAGAGGGATCTCTGTGAGTTTCAGAACAGTCTGGTCTACAGAGCAAGTTCCAGGATAGCCAGAGCTACACAGAGAAACCTGTCTCAAACAAACAACAACAAATAAAACAAAATACCTGACGAAGTGATTCGACCTTATTCCTAAGAGAAGTACCTACTTTAGAAGTGTACACAGGGCCAGTTGAAGGAAAGTGAATATATCATCAACAGAGCTTTTATTTACATATACCAAATGTCTTTTCAGTTATATAGGTGAGGATGGCAAGACGGCTCCGAGTGAAAGTACTTGCCACACAAGCCTGACGACCTGTGTTCAATCCTGGACCCACAAGATTCTCTGACATCCACATGCCTACTGTGGCAGGCACTCAAACAAACATACAACAATAAAAAATAAAGTAAGTAAGTAC
Organism: Arvicola amphibius; assembly: GCF_903992535.2. NCBI lineage: Eukaryota > Metazoa > Chordata > Mammalia > Rodentia > Cricetidae > Arvicola > Arvicola amphibius. Next base: position 54,611,122 of record NC_052055.2, read on the forward strand.
AGGGAAAGCTACAGACACCACGTTTTCAAAGTATCTGCATGTTTTTGGCTCCCACAGGAATTTACCTCCTCTTAGCACAGTAAACTCCAGACGAAACTAAAGCAGACGGTAATGGACGTCTCTGTCCAAGGCTTACCCAAGCAGACAGCACAAACCTATCACAAGTGCTCACTAGTTCCACCTTGCTCCCAAAAATCATTAAAATTTTAGGGAATTTTTTAAAAAAGTGAACTCAAACCTGATCCTAACTTGAGTTCACTAATTTGACCAAACCAAACAGCAGATAGATAGATAGATAGACAGACAGACAGACAGACAGACAAGCTTGAATGTACTGTATTTTATAATATATATTTCTGGTCAATTTTCCTGTCTGGGGATAGGAAGGGAAATTAACAAAAGGAATAATGATGAATAATTTAGAAATAAAAATACAACCAAATATAGCACTGTTCCTAAATGCCAGGAAACCCTTTCTTATCCTATTTGTTAAATGTTTGGATGTTGATTTAACTCAAGCTACTAAGAACATACCTGTATTTGTTTCCCATCTGGTTGTGAAGAGACGTAGCTGACCTGCTGAGATGGTGGGGGAGGGGGTGGTGGGGGTGGTCCCTGAGGTACACTGGCAGGGGCAGCTACCTGCATGAGAGGCACTCCTGTGTGGAGGTGCAGGGGCAGCTGAGGGTGCATGGTGAATGGGTTACGCTGCATATTCATCAGAGGGGCATGAACACCCACTGGGTACGGGAAGATACCCATGGGCTGAGGCTGAGCGTTCATTGGGGGCTGCATCACGTTCATGTGTGGCTGCATCATATTTATAGGTATCTGAGAACCATCAACTTGGTTTGTTTGGTCTTTTAGGTTAGAATCTGTCAAAAGAAAAAAAGCTTTGTTTAAAAGAAAATGATGTTATACTTATCATAAACACAGATGCAAATAGCAACAGGCTCGGTACAACACCAAAAGCTACTTATTTAATCCTGTCATTTATAAATAATATGTAATCACTCTCTAACAAAAGGAAATGCTCACAATTACTAGTGTAAGTTCACATAACAAACATCAGTACAGAAAGATCGTAGTAGCTGATGCTTTTTAATGCCAGCACTCAGTTTTTTTAGTTTTGAGGCCACCCTGGTTCTACTTAGGAAATTCCAGCCAGGGATAAATAATGAGATACTATCTTTTAAAAAAAATAAAATAATTACTAATTCAAACAAATAATTTAAAAAGATCCCATAAATTATAGACATTATAGCAACTGAATATTTACAGCATTTTATTTTTTGGAGATAAATGAAATACAAGTTAAATTCGTATCGTAACATTTCAAATTCCTCTAATGCAGCTTGTTGTTATGCATATAATATTTCAAAATAATAAAAATTAAAAAATGTATTTCAGACTTTGGTGAAATTTGGTGCTAAAGAAATACTGACTTAGCCAAACATGGTGGCACATGGCTTTAATTCCAGTACTCAGGAGGCAGAGGTAGGTGAATCTCTGAATTTTTAAAACCAGCCTGTCTCTTACAATCAGTTCCAGGCCACACACATATATTTGTGTGTGTGTGTGTGTGTGTGTATATATATATATATATATATATATATATATATATATAGTAAATGTTTATTTACTATATATATATATATATATATATATAGTAAATGTTTATTTACTATGTGTTTGTATAATTAAGAGTGACTAATAATAAGTAGGGTCTGATTTAATAATTTTAGTACATTGCATTAAGGATCATTTCAACTCAAGCTATTATCTAATATCCTCTTTCTACAAGTTAAACATCAAGAACAAGCAGAGAATGTTACCCTGTTCAAGTGTTTCTTCCTCTTGTCTCATCCACCCGGACTGTGGCCCTGAAGAATTCCTCCCGCGCCGAGAGTAATAGTTCTGCACATCTGCTGGCAGAGTCTTTCTTACCGCCCAACTAGACGCAGAAGTCCACCCTGACCTGTCTGCAGGTGTACCGAAAGAGAGATCTTGTTCATTTTTCCGCTTAGAGGGCTGCTGCTCCGCAGACTTGAAGGAGTCACTCCCTGACAGGGGTGTACGGCTCTGCCACCTGTTCTCGCTCTGGTCACTGTAGGCAAAGTTACCTCTATAACTGCCTTTCCCTCGGCCACCTCGACCACGGTTGGACATCCAGCCCGGGCCAAAGTTTTTATTCCAAGAATTTCCTGAATTTTCGTTTCTACTTTCTTCCCAGTGGGAATCTTTTAACTTTTCAGGATTTCTGGTCCTTGGATCTGGCCCCGAGTTTATTTTCTCTGTTGCCCAGCTGGGACAGTCACTTCTGTGCCTCTCTGTGGCTTGTGGGTCGCTAGTATCTGTAACGATGCCATTTTTTTCTTTTCTTGTGTTTTCATTCTGTTTCTCTGAGTCGTTCCTTCGGTAGCGGTCATTTCCTCGGGGACACCTCCAACCATCGTTTGTCCACCGTTCCTTCCACCGAGGAGAGTAACTATCTCTTTCATTTCTACCAGACGATGAGCTCTTACTTTTGGTTCTCGATCTTGAAGGTGAGCGAGAGCGAGATCTGGACCTTGACCACCGTCTGGCTCGCCTCTCTCGTTCCCGGTCTCTCCTCTGCCCATCTCTATCACTGTCTCGCTCTCTGCTCCGGGACCTGGACTGTTCTCTCGAGGAAGAATCTTTCACTCTGGATTGAGATCTCTGGCTCTCTCTAGGAGCATCTCTTCTTGGAGACACCGACTCCGACTTTTTGGCTTCCCTAGCATTCTCTCTCTTTGGAGACCGAGACTGCCTCCTTTCTCTCGCCACATCTTTTTTAGGTGAGAGAGAACGAGACTTTCTTCGTCCTCTGCCAGACTCTCTCTTAGGCGACGGTGACTGAGAACTCTTACTTTCTATTGCAGTCTCTCTTTTTGGAGATGGAGACTGAGTCCGCCGCTTTTCTTGTGCAGTATCTTTGTTAGGAGACCAAGTTGTAGATGGAGAATGAAATCTAGATCTTCGAGTGCGAGGCTTTGGGGCTTTATCCACTAGACCTTCAGCTGGCTGAGCCTCAGCTTCAGTCTTCTCAGCAGCAGAATCAGAAGATGAATTGTTCTCAGAACTGTGCGCCACAGCATCTTCACCCAGTTGTTTGGAGTCAGTCTTTACAGAGGAGTCCACTTCAGACTCATTCTGGTCACTACAAAATGAGTCACACTCCATAGGTACTGTTTCATTGTTATCTTCACTAAAACGTTTCTCACTCGGTTCAGGCTCGGTGTTAGACAACTCTATAGCCAGGGGAAGTTCAATCAGAGATTCAGTCCTTTCTTCTGAAGATTTGTCCAGTTGGGTGTTATCAAGATCATGCTTTAATGAATTATTTTCACAATCTTGAATAGCACCGGAACTTTCATTTTCTGAAGTGTCACATGTTGGAATTACTTCTGCAGTTTCAGTTTGAACATGCTCAGGCAACTCAGTATCTGAGCTGGCAACAGGGTGCCTGTCCAATGTCTGTGTGATTTCACCCTCAGAAGTTTCTAATTTGGGGCTCGCTACAAATCCGTCTGCATTTACTGAAGAATCTTTCAAATCAGTACTTTCCACTGTAAGACTCTCTTCTATTTTTTCATCATTAACTGTGGACCCTGTATTTGCAGACACTTCACCCAGGGGACTGGACACTGGCTGAGGTCCTTCATTATCAGAAGTTGGACATGTAAGAAAATCATCAGGAGGGCTCTCTGTGCACACAAGTGCCTGAACCTCTGACTCTGAACTTCCAGATGCCTGCTCTTTTTCTAGTGGATGACTTCCTTTTGCAGAAGTATCTGTAGAAAGTTCATGGTCTACACATAACTCCTTAGCCTCCATACCTGGATCTTCTCCAACAAGCACAGGAGGATCCTGAGTACAAGACTCAGAATATGAAAACTCCACTTCTTCTATCTCATGATTCTTAGGTTGTTCATTTTCTTCTGTCTGTTCACTGCAACTTTTCAAGCAATTAACCAAATGATTTTCTCCATCTGTTTGAACAGAAGAAATACTACTACTTTCTACACCTGACTGTTGCTCTTTTTCCAACATGGGTGGTGTGTCAGAGTCGGCGGTTTCTTCCTCTACTGAATCACTAGATGTTGTTTTTTCAGGGGGAGTTACAGATTTACGAAGTTTCTTTTTCAATGAAGGTGGTTTTCTTCCTCGTCTTATAGATTTCCGTTTTGGAGCCTGTCTTGTTTGTTTTTCTGACTCACCTGGAGGGGAAATACTTACAGAAGAATTACTATTCCCTGGGGCATCACACTCAGAATTATTTGACACTGGGGACTTCTGGGGCTGACTGACTGTCTCAGCTCTTGTGTTTCGTGTGGACCTCCTTGTAGGAACAGTTGTTGCAGGTTTTCGTCTTGATCCTCTGGTATTTGATGTGCCAGAAGTTTGCTTTTTTTCTCCTCCTCCTTGGGCATGTGCTAATGCATATCCTTTATGAAAAGTACCTGATAATGTTGAAAAAAAAAGAAAGGGTATTTTAATGTGTTTCAAACATAATCTGACTCTAGTTAGTATCAGAATAACAAATGCCTGTAATACGGTAGAACATTGTATTTGTGAATCAAGCTGTTTAGTGTATCTCTGCTAACAAATGAGTAATAGGTGGATTCATCACTATTTGGGGGACTGAGACAGTCTCTTATATCCCAGGTTAACCTTAAACTCACTATGTAGTCAAGAATGACCCTGACCTCCTGGATCCTCCTACCTCCACCTCCCAAGTGCTGACATGTGCCACATCATCCAGTCAGCCACCATTATTTTGTTAATGCTACTAAAATAATGGTACAGCCAGATCGAAGGTGGAAAACTTTACAAAAAATAAAGGAAGGCGTGGCTCTAGGAACAAACCATTTAAGAATACTTTCTAGGCAAAGGAATCAGGAAATGCTACCTGTGAGTGAATGTGAAGACTATATGTTTATAATGAATTCGCAAATGTGATTTCTAAGTAGCCATGATTTAGACACTAAAAACCTAAACAAAGACAGTTTCTCCATGTCTTAAAAACATAGAACAGATTTTCTAGTTAGAAAATTCATGCAGCTGTATTTTTCACATATGACATTATAAAGTACATACTGTAAAATCAAAAAAATCCAGCTAATTAACACACCATTCCCATAGTTGTATTTGTATGTGTGGTGTAGAAATTTCACAACCTCCAAGATGATACTATTAACATAATCACCGTATATACACTGGATCCACTGCCCTTATTCCTTACTCAGACTTTGTACTCTTTGATCAGTAACTTCCCAATCTCACTTCTCAACCATAGCCCACTCTACTTCATGGTACCTGCCATGGTGATCTCAATTCCACATGAGGGTAATTATGTTTATTGTCATTTTGTGCCTGGATTCTATCACCTAACACAATGTACTCCATGTTCATTCATTACAAAAGACGGGGCTCCTCCCTTTTAAATGGCTACATGATAATCCACTGTGCACACACACTCTAGTGGTAATGATTTCAAAGCCAGAAAATACCCATTTACAGAAATAGTCAAGAGTTACTCTAATTAACTTATTCTAAATCATCAACACTCACATGTTTGTGAAAGTAAAAGGAGCTAATAATTATTTTTAAAACAAAAAAATAAATTCACAAACTTTACCAAAATTTTCTAATGACATGGTACTTGCTGGTAAAATAGTCCTTGGCAACACAGAGGCAATCAGAGGAAGGACTTCTGTCTCAACACTCCAAGGTACAAAACCAACTCTGAAAATTTAAGCAAAGGCTTCTTTAGTTATGTGGTCTAAAACCTGAGCTCGGAACTTAAAACTACAGCATTCTCCAAATTAGATTAGTAATATTAAAATGCAGAGCTTATGCTTTTGCCCAAATACCTAAACATATAAACTCAAGGTTATTCACTACCCAAACATGGTCACAATTTGCAAAGGAAACAAAACAAAAAAATCCAATGTTTAAAGGCTTTTTGGGGGGAGGGAGGGAGGGAGGTTTCGAGGCACGGTTTTGCTGTAGTTTTGAAGCCTGTCCCTGTAGACCAGGCTGGCCTTGAACTCACAGAGATCCACCTGCCTCTGCCTCCCCAGCACTGGGATTTATAGGCCTGAGCCACCTACACCCAGTTAAAGGCATATTTTTATGTTAAAACAAGATAAAGAATTCAGATATAGTTGCTTCTCTTTTAAATAATGAAACATTTTATCAAGATGTTGCTTGGGAGTATGGAACAATGTCTTAATGGTTAAGGGTACTTGCTGCTCTTTCAGAGGACTCTAGTTCAGCTCCCAGCATGCATGCTGTGTGGCTCACAAACTGCCTGTGACTCCAGCTCCAAGAGATCCTATCCCTCCCATGGCATCCAAAGGCACCCACACATGTATTTACACATGCACATACACACGCAGACATAATTATACATCTTCAAAAAAAAGAATTTAGTCTTTAAAAAAAGATTTTAACTTTTATTCTCTTCAATATAAACTGTAAGTTCCTTTAAGTATATAATTGATGACTTTTAGCCAATATGTATATTCATACATAAGAAGGACCATTTCTATCTTTTCAGTAAGCTTTCTCCCATTCTTCCGAACTATTCTCCCTCCCTCAGGTCACCTACTGAAAGAATTTTTATGCTACATTTACATTTTAAAATTCTTAAACTGAGTGATGTCTTTTCAAACTTGTCAGGCATGGTGTGGACCAGTTAAGAGTCCTCAAGATTTTCTGCATTCAATCAAAATCCACTTTTCAAGCATTTTCTATATTTATTTTCCATCATTTCTAGACAATGAAGGCATTAAATACAGAATTCTATCATGGTGACAAAATCTTCTAAAGGAGAATGAATATAAAGTTCAGGAATTCCTCATCAATGCAGGCAGCAGCTTGCTGTAGTGTGTATTTGGCACTGTACCAGCCCTGGAACTATTTAAAAGGACTGGATTATAGAAAGTCTGAAGGCCAGGGCAGAGCAGGCACTCAACTAAATCATTATTCACAAAAGAATGTTTGGAAACAGAAACACAGAAACAATGACTCAGCAGATAGTACACAGATAGTCTTCATTAGGCATTTGTAAAAACAAAGTTTAATTAACTTTTCATTTTATATACTTTTAATTTATACTTGTAAAAGAAACTCCTTAAGAAGATATGATACTATCAAATATGAAACATGTACTTAAGAATTTAATGATGTTTTGGGGTTTACATTAGCATATAAATTTTAGTGAACAATTTTTACCTTCCAATTCCAGGTAATGTATTAGGAAACCATGACAACTGCAATTCCTGTCGTTTTTGCCTAATCAATGCACTGATTTCACTGACTTCTACAGATTCTGTACTAAAAAAATAAATTTAAACTTTCGTTAGAATTCCAACAATTAACAAGTGTAAAATAATAGCAATAGTTTCCACACTATCAAAATAAGCATATCCCTGCAATAAGTAGACTTTTTACACTACAAAGCAAAACATTTAAATAATGCACACTACACCTGGAATCCTACAATATGTGGCAAGATACTGTCCGCCTTGTGAAATGGTCTCAAACTTACTATGGAGCCAAGCCGACCTGCTGCACTGACAGACTACAGCAGCGCTCCATCATGGGTACTTAACGATGAGGTATTTAGGCTACTTTCTAATCAGATATTAACTCCAACTGGTGAAAGAAATTCTTATTCAGGACAACCATGTCCTACTTTAGAACAAAATGCGAAAATAAGAAGAGGTGTGGTTATCTTAACTAAAAATAGATTTAGCTTAGATTTTCACAAAGGGTAGCTGTTCTTGAGTACTCTGCCAACCCTAAAATATCACAATTGTGTTCTACTTTGTTGATTCAGTTAAATTTGTGTGATTTTAATTCACTATTTAACTAAATTCAGTATTTAAATCACACAAACATATACTCAATATCTATCTATAAATCACTATACATCAAAGGAAGACAGAATCAGCTCTAAAATGGTCTGTTTTAATAGGTACTCCTCTTACAATTTCACAAATACCTTGTTTCTCCAGCATATATCAAAATTATACTCAGCAATTTACTACTAAAACAAAGACCACTGACATAGGCAAATACTGTAGAACAGAGATTATCACAAAATAACAAGTTTTTTCTTTGCCGGAACTAGTTTGTTTTTCAATAGAAATAACAACATTAAAAAAAAATTAGTTCTCATCACTTTTATTAAGCCCAGTCAAATTTTCTACCGAAAGTTAATTATGATTAAAACCCAAGTGTAAAGAGCAAATACGAACCAGGAAGCTCTGTGGGTCTGAGGCCCCACACTGGGGCTGCCACAGGAAGACAAACTGGACATATAATTTCCCATACAAGGATCTGTACACTGATTTGATCTTCGAACCTAAAAACATAAAAAGTTCTTTAAAAAAACAGAAACAACACTACTTAAAGTATTGGTATGCACCTTAAACACTAAATAACTATAAATGTTATTATCTAAAAAAAAAGGTATTTTTTTTATTTCAACAAACCTTCTTTGTCTTTACTGTGGCATTTTTCTTTTCCCTCATTTTATTGTTTGAAAAGTTTCCTATAAAACAAGCAAACAAACAAAACAGAACCTGGTTACTGGTTATTTGCCTCACATTTTATTTCAGAAGTCTACACACCTTTGACATTGATAAAGAATGTCAAAGTGTCTAAAAGTGTTTCATATCTAATATTATTTGCATTAAAAAAACCTTCCCAAATGCTAATTGCATCTTATCTTACTAAACCATAGATAAAGAGAAAATGTGTAAGGCTACAATAAATAGAACTGTCATGCTTAGAGCCTTAGGGGTATGATTCTAATCAACATTTTCTATCAACCTTATGCAAATATTTAACTTTTAAAAAAATGTTTAAAAAAAAGTCTTTAAGCTTTACATGCAATTAACATATTTAGGGCTTCCTATACATTAGGACAGTTAGCTGTGTTCATCTCAAGAAGGAGCTACCCAAGGGAAAGTGAGGTATTTGGCCACTGACAATTCAGATCAAGCACCTCGTTCTTCCTCTGACCTTAGTAAATCTGAAGTGTTGACTGGCATTGCATCTGTTGCATCAATGCTGCTGCCATGTTGCTTATCACTTTTTCTTTTTTGCTTTGTCTCATCTGGAAATTATTTCTATGTAATCTCAAATTAGGCAGTATAAAGCATATATTCTTTTTATTTTAAGATTTGTTTTATTATTTTTAAGCACATATGGGTGGTGTGTCTGTGTATGAGTCTGTACATATTAAGTGCTGGTACCCAGAGTCCAGAGGCAATGGAATCCCCATAGCTGAATTACAGGCAGCTGTGAGCTGAGTGATAAACAAGTATTCAAAGTCTGATTGATTGAGTACAAATTTAACAGATTAGTAATTATATAGAGAAAGCATGTCCTTAAGAAACTCCTGAAAGGGAGCTGGAGAGATGGCTCAGAGGTTAAGAGCATTGCCTGCTCTTCCAAAGGTCCTGAGTTCAATTCCCAGCAACCACATGGTGGCTCACAACCATCTGTAATGAGGTCTGGTACCCTCTTCTGGCCTGCAGGCATACACACAGACAGAATATTGTTGTATACATAATAAATATTAAATAAATAAAAATGCTTTAAAAAAAAAAAGAAATGAAATTCCTGAAAGAGATGGCTCAGGTGGTAAAATGTTTGCTGTATAAGCACAGGGATCTGCATCTGAATCCCCAGAACCCACGTAACAACTAAGGGAGCAGACACCTGTAATCCCAGAGTGGAGAAGTAGGGACAGGAGGATCCCAAGGGATTAATGGCCAGCCAATCTAACGGAATTGATGATCTAGTTTCTGGTTTAGTGAGACCCTGTCTCAAAAACTTAGAGTGAAAGACTGATTAAAGGACACCAAGATCAACCTCTAGCTTCCAAATGCAAGAACGAACACACACACACACAGTCATTACATACACCACCCCCCCCCAAAAAAAAAGAAAAACAAAAAGGGAAATGCCTGAGACTTTTTTTTTAAGCTGAATTTACTACGAATGGTAAGAAGAAACCAAACTTAAAATTCACTCCAAGGTAGAAGAGCCCTAAGGTAATGCTCAGCCAATCTATGCAAATACTCCAAACTCCAAATGTCTAAGATCTATGGACATTTTGCCACCTCCCTGAATATGTGGAATAAGACTACAATATAGGCTACTAAACACCAAGTAATCAGAAAACTTTAGTTTTCTCTTGACACACACTTCCTTTCCTTCCTTCTTTCTTCAACCTAAGCCCACAGAACAAAAAGAATAGGGTACAGCACAAATGACCTCCATGAAAGCAAGGTAATGTAAAGTAATTGTGAAGAGATCTATCAACTATTTTCAAAATCAAAGTATTACTAAGAAATCTGGGGCCAGCAGTAGTAGCACACACCTTTAATCCCAACCATAAGGAGACAAAGAGAGGTAGATCTCTGAGTTTGAGGCCCAGCCTGGTCTACAGAGTAAGTTCCAGGACAGCCAGGGCTACACAGAGAAACCCTGTCTTGGGGGGAAGGGGAGGGAGAGGATCTGGCAAACACTAAGTTACAACACACACACACAAACACACACACAAACAAAATTGAGCAGAGTTACTTACTATACAACACCTTGAAGTCATGAAATTTTTCACACAATAGATCTTCTCGAATGAGGATCCTTTTTCTGTAGATATGGATAAAAGTTTAAAAGATTTTTTTAAAAACCTTGTTCACTTATTTTTTTCTTTTTAAATGGTTTTTCAAGACAATACTTTTCTGTGCAGCCCTGGCTGTCCTGGAACTCACTCTGTAAACCAGGTTGGCTTCTAACTCAAGAGATCCTCCTGCCTCCTGAATGCTGCTGGGATTAATGGTTTGTACCTCTACCACCCAGCATATTCATTAATTTTTAATTCACTACCCATCATAATAAATCTATTATGCATAAATTTTATTAATACTACTGGAAGATAATAATGGTTAAATATTCTCATGAACTCAGATCAAATAGTAACAGGCAAAACTAGATTTTAATAAAATGAGTTGTATTATTTCAGTACTAAAGCAATTTTATTGACTTATCATGACTGGCTACTGAGCCCTGCAGAACAGAAGTATGAGAGGTTATTACTTTTTTAAAGGAGCAATTGGAAGTACCTAGCAAAAAAAAGCATGCATGGGTGTCACCTTCCATTCATTTAACATTCTCTCCTCTAACGACTGTAACTGGAGCTTTATAGAGGCAAAAATGCTGCTACACCCCTTTACTTAGCAGGAGTGGGGAGGGAGAAAAGAAATGAAGGTAAACCTCATCTCAATGTACTATATATCTGTAGTATGAAGCTGCCAAAGTTATTTTTACCCAATTACTCATGGTCATACCGAATCCCACTTGTAAAGCTGATCACTAACCTTTTATCGCTTTTGGAACTTTCATGATAGGAGAGTTGTTTCTTAAAAGACCTTTCACTTTCCTTGTCTTTTATTTCTCTCAACTCTCTTTTTACTTGAATCTATAAGAAAAGCACAACTATTAGAGAAGTATACCAACACTGCAGATAGCTTTTCAATTCTCCCTCGTAATTACAGACTAACGAGACAGGAGTATCTCACTGAAAAGCGCAGTCACAGACTGACATTGTGCACTCGGGAGAATGAAGAGGACAAACCAAGAATCCCAGACGAGCCAGGGCAGCATACAAATATCTTTAGAAATGTAATTTTATAAAAATGGTGAAAACAGTTTGTCTTCCAAAGACTCTATTAAAACTTGTATTATCTTAACACTTTTCTCCAAGATATTTTGGTAATTTGAATATTTGGTAAACAGATAAGCAATTATAACAACCAGATCCTTCTGTTTTGTGTATATGTTTATTTCCAAGTAATCGCATGCTTGTGAAGGCCAAAGGAAGGCGTCAGTATTTTCTCACAAGCACCACTCAGATTTCTGTTTCCAAGGCCAAGTCTCTAATAGGCCTCGAACTAGTTGCTAAGTAAGCTATGCTGCCGGCCAGCAAGACCAAGGCAAAGGTCACAGCACACACTACCCCTACAATTATTTTTAAATGTAGACATGGAACTCAACTACTTATGCGTCTATGCATTTTACTGCCTAGGCTATCTCCCCAGCTCACAAACCTTTCTTTAACATATTTTATTTGTATTGCAATACTGTTTGCACTTTATATCAAGACTCATGAATAAAAATAGATCAAAACAAGTTAAAAATACCTACACTGAAAACTAATACTAAAATAGTTGTTTTTCTATACCCTCCCCACCAGTAACTAAACTGTCATGGACAGCAGTTTTTCTCATAGATGCATCACACACATTGTCTATGGAATAAACTATCATTTATTGTCATATATTTATTATATTTCTCATACATCTTACTTACTCACCACTGTCCTGTCCTATCTTCCTCTTTTCCTCATGAACTCAGGAATGTTTCTATTTATTTTCTTCTTTTTAACAAGCCAAAAATCAACAATAAAAATATTAATCATTTATAAGAGTCAGAGGAACAGGATGTCTGCTATGAGACTGAGTGTCCTAGATGTCAGAGAAGCTACACCCATGAAGTCTCACCAATATGGCTGCCTAAACAAGACCCCAACAAGGATGGCCCCAACAGATATACTAACATGGAGGTGGGAAATCCCACAGGGCTTCAACCCTAGACAAAGAACTAAAGCTACCTAAAGGATGCTAAGAGCAGAAGAAATTATCTTCTCAGGAAACAATCCCCCAGTTGGCTATCTAATACCAAGTGACCAGCCGTAAAATCATATACATACAGTAACATTACATACTGAGTAGATTATGTTTATATATTTAGGGACATATAGATATAAATACATGCAAGCTTATCTATGTAACAACAATTAAGAAAGAGGCCAGAGGTCATGAATCTGAGCGCTAGTAAGGCAAGAGACCTGAGAGGAGCTGGAGGGAGGGGAAGGTAAAAAGACCTAATTATATTTTAATTCGAAAAACTAAAAAATTTTTTAAATATAATAATGACTCATACTAAATAACATCAATGGCATTTAAATACAAAGATGTCATTTATTTTTAATTTTATTTAGCTAGTCTCCAAATTTTGTTTTTCATAAGAATGGCTTTTAGCTATTGGAGCTTAAGATTTATGGACGTATCTTTGAATGCAATACTCCAATTAAAACTTTTTTTGATGAAATATATGTATTCAAAGTGCTGCCCAACTAAAAACTGTTTCAAAATACAGGAAAACAATCATGCTGATGGTACTTTGGAAATGTAAGTATTCTATTGTAGCACAAATAATAAAAACCCAGAGACAGATATTGTGGTTCAACCTGAAGATCAGAAAAGCAACGCAGCCAACCACTACAGACCTTTACCTCCACCATATCTTCAGACCAAAGGGGTGAGACCTGTCTCCACCGAATCTCAGACTGCAACGAGCACCTGTCTCCTCCCACCTTTTATTACTCTCTCAACCCAGTCCCGGAGCGCCTGCCTCCACCTCCCGAGTGCTGGGATCACCTTTGTGTGAGCTCTCTGAGACAGTTTCCATCTTGTGTGGCCCAGGTGACCTTGAACTCACAGAGATCTGTCTGCCCGAGATTCCCAAATTCTGGGATTAAAGGTGACACTACCACTCCCTGGCCTGTAAGACTGACTAGTATGGCTGCTTAGCCCTCTGATCTTCAGGCAAGTTTTATTTATTAAAACACAAATAATATACCAATAATTCTATAGTTAAATCCAACACTTCTTTTAAAGCATCTCATCTACCACATCTGTACAATAAGGTAACCACTACGGTATGCCCACTCAAGGTCCAGTATTTTAGTTACCAGTGTTGAAAGCTATGAGCTTGCCATACTAGAGAAAAATGATGACACACATTAAACCTAAAGGTGAACGATTTTTTAAACATTTTTTATCAAAACAAAGTAGCTCCATAAACTCAATGAAATCTAAACTTACCTTAGCACAACCTTCAAATGCACTAAGTTCAAACACGGCCTGAAAAGGTTTCCGGTCGATTGGACAAGAAGCCAATATCTGAGAAGTGATTAGAAATTATATATTTACAATTGTGTGTTTAGAAGAGGTTACAATTAAACTACATTAATAGTTATAATTTTCCACTACCACAGAAATATACTTTTCTAATTTCAAAGCGGAGAGGAAATGACTGTACCATACCACAAAAGCACAAGCACCTCAAGTTTGCTTCACTCACTCGAATGCTCACTAAGTGATACTAACTGGAGTAAAGAGATCATGAGATGTCACATACCCGCTAAGACACATTAGGACGTGCTGCTCCAGTGACTACTTCACACCTACTGCTCTGCCATGTGAGGCTGGCTAGAATGCTAAGCTTGTGAAATTCTAAACCGGCTATAGAGAGAATGCCTTAAGGAAGCCGTTTACATTAATACCCTATGATTTAACATTTCTGCCAAATTATTTTGAATAAATAGTTGTTAGCAATGAGAACATGATTAAAATATGGAAGAATGAAGCATTCCCCCAGTCTCGTTGGTTCCAAATAATCCCTCCAGAAGTTAAGTACTTACATAGTTTTGCTGCTACCCAATAGACACAAATCTTTTTAATATTAAAATTGATGATAAATTGCATTGTTTGAATCAGACACTGGTTCAAAGCAATTTTTCTTAACATCATGATATGTCATGAACTTTAGTTTTCTTTTCTCTTAATTCATAAGGTTGAACATATATTCTTATTTTTAAGACTACATTAAAAAGTTTCTTTAAAGGAAAAATCCATCCATACTCTAATTTTTACATTAGGTTTCCAGTCTTCTTCTAATTTAATCATGTGTTTTTTATTTTTTAAGGAAATTTGTCTTTTAATTATTTTAGAATTAGAAATCAACCTAATTTTGATATATATTCTTATGCTTTCAAAAGTTTGTATGTATCAACTATAATTCTATTGTTAAATGTATGTAGAAGAATGTATTTATACTGTGAAATTAATTTAAGACAAACTTTTGTACTAGGATAAGAATAAAAACAACCTAATAACATTACTAGTAACTATAGCTACACAGGTAAAAAAAGAATTCTAACAATTTAATGAAATTGTCTAAAAGATCAAAAATAGTTGTAGAATTTAAGTAGTTCACCTTATACTATTCCTTACTGAAAAATGTTATGTGGCCCCTGGTTGTATAACAACACATTCTGACAAAATTCATGGAGTTATTAAAAAGCAGCTAAAATATAAACTGAGTCACACAAGAATGTTTCATCACCCTGAAAAGAGAAAACATGGCCTTACTACAATAAATCACTTCTGACAAGACACATTAAGGCACTTCCAAATTCTCAGGATTTAGGATGCTATTAATTTGCTACCCAAAGTGTTTTAAAAGTAGCAAAAAAAAAAAAAAAAAGTACTCTGCACCGTAATAACAATGTATTTCAAATACATTTTTTTGTTGTTGTTGTTGTTGTTGTTTTGAGACAGGGTTTCGCTGCAGCTTTGAAGCCTGTCCTGAAAATTAGGTCTTGTAGACCAGGCTGGCCTCGAACTCACAGAGATCCTCTGCCTCCGAGTGCTGGGATTAACTCAATGAACTGATGTCTTAACAATGCAACTGCTTGTTAGTCAGCATTAACTATAAAGTGTTTAAGAGGATACATTCTTAACATTTATATTGAAACTATATAGAGTACAACCTGTCCATTGTTTTCCATTTTTCCAAAGTTTTCAAATATTTTTATTTACATTTTAAAGGCAATTTGGAAGATTAAACAATGAATAAATGAAAATATTTACTTCATTTAAAGTGTTTGTTGAAAAACAAGATGCACAAAAACTCTGTATGTACTTTCTTTCATATTTCCTGTTTTGTCCAAATATGGGCCCTGTTACACAGATTCTCTGTGCTTTAAGTATGTAACTTGTGAAAATAGGAATAAATGAGCTTTAAGCTTTCTATGGTAATTAATTGTTTGAAATTCTTAGAAAAATATGTGGTATACACTAGTTCCTACATAAGATCTAGTTTAACTACACTAACAAAAACCTAAAAAAACTAACAAAAGGAAAATTTACAATGTGATACATATAAAAATAAGAAACACGATTGCATAAATGATTTATTTTGCTGGGCTAAGTATAATAAATCTATGACCCCCAAAAATTTATGTATCAAATCAGTGGATAAAATTATATGGTCTCATTGTTTTCCTTATTAAATTTCCTCTCTAAATAAGTTGACCACCATTCTTTCCCTTGTTTTTTTTTCATTAATTTATCTTTGGTTTTTATTTTCTTTTTCTTTCTTTTTTTTTTTTTTTTTTTTTTTGGTTTTTCGAGACAGGGTTTCTCTGTGTAACAGCCCTGGCTGTCCTGGAACTAGTCCTTGTAGACCAGGCTGGCCTTGAACTCACAGAGATACACCTGTCACTGCCTCCTGAGCTCTGGGATTAAAGGCAAGTGCCATCGCCCGGCTCCTCTGCAATTTAAAGTACAAGGTTTTAACCTTAGCCACTCTGCTCTGATCTGTTTCAAATATGTAGGTTTGGGGCAGGATTGCCATTCCTTTTTCTACTGTGACTAACTGCTTTGGATCTGACTAGACCCATTTAAATAAGGATCTCCACTGCTATAACAAAAACACACAACAAAGGAAAACCAGAAAAAGGTACAGTAATGAGAAACAACTAGTATGTGTTATAATATGGACACACTTATCTTTCCTCGAGATGATGTAATAAACACTAGAATCTTAAAATTGCATTACCCTCTCCAGGTAGGAAAAGTTTAAGTAAAAAATTAGCCCAGAAAGGTAAGATAAAAAAAACCTTTGCTGGGAAGCAATGCTGCCCAAATGTAATCTTAAAAAACATACATTGTAGAAGAGCACTTCAGGAAGAAAATAAAAATCTAGTATCTATTCTCCATTTTCAAAGTATATGTAAATAAAATAATTATAGAAGTCAATGGAAAAAATCAAAATATTAAAAAATTAAGAACTGTTATTTCCCTTAATATAACCTTTCACATCAAGTTCATTAATATGTACAAGTATCAAATCACACATCATGTGATAATTATACAGCTTTAATAGAAAAAGTTTACACCAGGGTTTGTTTTATTTTTAAATGGCTTAGATTGGCTAGTTTAAGGCATTCCCAAAGGATTCTCATCCTTACATTTAGTAGATAGTGAGAAAATCCCAAGACACTGGTCTTCAAAGTATAGTTTTCAAAGTGGTTTGTTTGGTCACAAATATTAACTGAATTTTTAAGCTTCAAGTTTTAAAAAGCTTCTATTTAAGGCTAATGGATAAAAATTAACATTTTAAAAGAGTTTAACTTTAAAGACTATTAAACTTTTATATGCTAAATTTTATGTTTACCATTTTAATTCTTCACCATACAACAAAAATATCATTATTTACCTATTTAATATGTGACTTCAAGTAATTTTAAGTATCTAATTAGTTTCATAACCGAAGTATCTAAGAACACCATTCAACTTTACAATACAACTACAGTTCATAGAACTTGCTCACTGTTTTACAATGTAATGTGTATTAAAAACAGAGCGCACATCTTACAGCAATGCTCTGTACTGTTATAGGAGGCAATTTTGATAAAAAAAAAAATCTTTCCTAATGATTTCAGTAAAACATACCCTAGTATTCTGAAGCGTTGTAAATTCCCAGCTCAGACAAACCCATATTTAAATGTAACAACAGGAAACCTTCCTTATTTGGGAATTCAGGATTCTTGGTTTCTAACATTTCTTGCTTCCTGATGCTGCTCTATCCTCAATCACATAGGCTGCCTATAGATAGCCCCTCCTAGAGAGAGAGAAGCAAGTGTTAAAGGACGTGTTTAAACACTAAGTCTCAATACCTATGCTTACAGGTAGATCTTCCTATTCATGGGTATCTACAACACCTATCTCTGCCACTAAGGAATAAAGCATATTATGCACAAAATTACAGTTCAAAATCAAAGATAATTTAGGGATGCAAACCATTAGAGGTTGGTGCTTATTTTAGAACTGTTGACCTTTATCCTTTTCTCAGTAATAGTTCCAACACAATTAGCCATCCGTAGCTTGCCAACATGGAGCCATGCTACATGTTCCCTATCATATCTAAACATTCATTCAAAACAGCCTTCGCCAATGCACAGGTGGTTGTTTTTTCTTTCTTTTTCTTTTACTTTTTTTGAGACAGGGTTTCTCTGTGGAGCCTTGGCTATCCTGGAACTTGCTCTGTAGATGAGGCTGGCCTCAAACTCAGAGAACCGCCTACCTCTGCCTCCTGAGTGCTGAGATTAAAGATTAAAGGCACCACTACCTCCAGCAGACATCTGGTTCTTTACACCAGCTTTCAGAAGCATATTCATAAAATTAATGGCTGTCAACGATGAAATTAACACTAAGAATGCATTCAATATACCCACTCAAAAGGAATATTTGCACATTCACCAAGATACACTGTTAACACTAGGGTAATAATGTACTTTCTCTAATGTTGTCTGACATCTAATAATTAATGCTCTTTTTCTAGTATACAAACAGAAAATTCAGTAAATTGACTATATAAATCATTTTAAATATTCTGACATTTACAACTAGCCTATATAGAAATATGTATCTAAAGATTAATTTACCTGACTGGTAAAAAAATATTAAATGAAGATTCTCACATATATTCTTATAGTCTTTAGGTAACAGGTGTCACTGCTTTCTTAACCTCTGCTGTTTAATCTATCCAAAGACACGCTTGCACCTGTGTGTACACTGCCCTTCAAGAGCTCCGTGTCATCTTGAGGGTATCTTCATTTCTGTTCTCAGGAGACTGCCTTTGCTAACTGCCCAGTTTGACTTCATTAACCTTTCATTCTCAGACTAAAGTTGTCAGCATTCCAGAGGAACAGAGGATTGAGTTAAGTAAGTTCAACAATTTCCTTATGTAGAGACTAATTACATTTTTTAATACTTTAAAAATATATAAGATAAAAAGAACCCTCAGTAGTTATCAAGACTATAGTAGTTACACACAGCACAAATACCACACGCCCTTGTAATGCAGCACATCCAGCTCAGTGCAGAAGATGTACTTAGTATACTCAACACTGAGTTCAGTTCAATCCTCAGCACCAACACTAAATGTAGTATGAACTATTAAACCTTTAATCATGCAATACTTCTCAAAGCATTCTCATGCCAAGTTCTCAATCCATAACTTTTTAAATACCCAAACCCAAAGTAAAAGCCACTCTTCTTACTCAGTACATACAGGTGAGGTATCGCCTCTGTAGAGGATCGTAAATATTATCAGTGGTCACTACTTCCACTGATGCATCCAACTTTTCTAGCCTTCGCCTTTGTATTTTTTTTTTTTTTTTTTTTTTTTTTTGGATTTTCGAGACAGGGTTTCTCTGTAGCTTTGGAGCCTGTCCTGGAACTAGCTCTTGTAGACCAGGCTGGTCTCGAACTCACAGAGATCCGCCTGCCTCTGCCTCCCGAGTGCTGGGATTAAAGGCGTGCACCACCACCGCCCGGCTTCGCCTTTGTATTTTTAAAAGGGCAAACTCAGATAACTGAAGTTAAAGTTCTGTGTGCTCAAAGCTCTATTTTAAAAAATATATTTGTGTGTGTGTGCTCGCATGAGAGAGAGAGAGAGAGAGAGAGAGAGAGAGAGAGAGAGAGAGAGAGAGAGAGAGATGTGGGAGGTCCTTCTTTCTATGTGTTGCTTTTATTGGTTAATGAATAAAGAAACTGTGATAGGGTTGAGTAGAGCTAGGCAGGGAAAACTAAACTGAATGCTGGAAGAAAGGTGGAGCCAGAAGACACCATGTAGTCACCAGAGGAGAAAGAAGCAGAGCTCTTAGCTGGAACCTTGCCAGTAGGCCACAAGCCTCATGATAAAATATAAAATAATGGAAATGGGCTAATTCTAGATGTAAAAGCTAGGCTAGCAATATGCTTAAGGTATTGGCCAAACAGTATTGCAAATAATATAGTTTCTGAGTGATTATTTCAGGGCTGAGCAGCCAGGAACTAGTGGCCTCCTACTGTGTGTGTGTGTGTGTGTGTGTGTGTGTGTTCTCACATGTACCACAGAAGTCAGAAAATTATGTAAAATCCCCTGGAAGCGGAGTTACAAACTATTGTGAACCACCACGTGGGTGCTGGGAACCAATGCTCATAATTGCCCAGTCATCTCTCCAGATGAGGAATAGCAGTATGTAAGAAAAAGAAACCTTTTAAGTGGAAAGGTAAAAGCACACTGGCTCTATCACACTTATCAGGACAAAGGCCTTTTCTAAATTTCAAGACTCTTAGCTGCAATAGTAATGGCTTACTAAAACTGTCAACAGGGTACTTCTGCCAATTATATTTTTGTTCTATTTCTTTTTCTTCTATTCCCCCTTTCCCTTATTTAAGACAAAGTCTTGGTGTACCATCCTGCATGGCCTGGTACTTGCTATGTATCCCAAGCTACCTGCCCTCTTAACCTGTGACAATCCTATCTCAGCTTCACAAATACTGTGACGGTACATGTACAACACCATATCGGCTTTTCAGAACTCTATGTATCCTGGCTGTACTTTTAAGATAAGAGCCTTGCCATCTAAGGAACCTCTTAACTGAACATAGTCGTAAGAGGTTCAACCTGTTCTAGTATACCTACAGCAGGCCTTTAGATTCTGGGGCCACGAAAATGGTACAGGGGAAATTAAGCTAAAACCTTCTTCCTAAGTAAAGTGAATTCTATGACATTCCTAGAGACCACATACTGTCAGTTACTTTACTACTTCAATTTTGTTTGTTTGTTTGTTTAACCACAGAAACAAGACTTTAGAGCACGAAGAAATTCAAACTAACTTTTATTTGAGGAATAAGTACTTTAGGGATATAAAAAATTTCAGGAGTCTGTACAAAATAAAAATATTAGACTAAAATACATTGAAACTTTTCTAAATAACCAGTTTCATATAAGAATTTCTTCAATGCTTAAAATAAGGTGGAAAAGGAAGGGTGTGCTTGATACCCCTTCTTTTCTTTTCTTGTTTTTTTTTTTTTGAGACATGGTTTCTCTGTGTTGCTTTGGAGCCAGTCCTGAAACTAGCTCTGGTAGACCAGGCTGGCCTTGTTGCCTCTGCCTCCCGCACCGCCTGGCCTTGATGCCCATTCTTAATCATACTTCAGTAAACCTCAACTACAAGCTGCAGCAAAGCTGAATCTCTGAAAGACACAAAAACCTAGAAAAATGATCCAGAACGCATCCTATGCTTTTTCTTATCTATGCTTTTCTTATCCAAGTACCACAATTTTACTTTGATATCTATGCCTCTCCTAGAAATGGACATTAGTAAAATTTTAAACTAAAAATTCTTAAAAATTATTTTAACTTTAGGCTATTCTTGAGATGTCTGCAAATTACTCTAGAGTCTAGAGTCCTTACTTTGTACATAAAATAAACATTAAAATAGTGAAATAAATGAAAGAATAGAAAATATAACCTGCAAGGGTCTCTAAACATAGCATTTATTTCCAGTACTAAATCTGAAACAGACTGCATAACTATTTAAACAGGAGGTTGAAAAAAATTAGTAGAAAGTCCTTTAATGGTGACAATAAAAAAATGAAATTAAAATCTGATTCTGTTTGCCAAAGCATTTACATAATTTAAAAAGCATCTAATTGTTATCAGAACAAAAGACTGAATGAAAATTTAGAAGTCTAAGTAACTCTGTAAGCCTGCATTTATTCATGATTTGTAATGAACAATATTTTTATATGATTTCTCTATTGTTACTGGTCAATTTAATGGTTTACTAATGGCTGCTATCTCCAACTAGGAATAATGAACTAGTTCTGAATGTTCTCTTCTCTCCTTCCAAGGTTACTTACTTTGTGAAACAGCACAACAACTCCACATTACCCCGTAGTCACAACTTAAGACAGCAGTACAATAGTACACATAACTTGCTTCTGAAAAGCAAATTCACTTCAATAAATTGTTTACATTTTTTAAAAAATACTAGGGCTGGAGAGATGGCTAAGCGGTTAGGAACATGCACTGCTCTCTTGCAGAATTCTCTTAGGAAGACTCAGGTTTGGTTTCCAGCACCCATGTCGGCAGCTCACAATTAGCTGTAACTCCAACTCCAAGGGCTCAGACATCCTCTTTTGGCCTTGTAGGCACATACTCCCACACGCATACACACACACACACAATTAAAAATAAATTTTTACAAAGTTAACAAAAAGCAAGGAATACATTATATGAAAAAAGGTGTTGACATTACATATATTGCAAAGTATTTTCAAATTTAAAATGAGTTAAAATATATTTACCACTGTTTAGTGCCATTAAATTACATATAATCTATATGTATGTATAGCCATTACAACTTCTCAATACGTACCCCAGAGAAACCTGTAACATGTACATCATGATAAAGTTTATGTTGAAAGATGCACTTGAGGTGGTAAAGGAAGGAAGGAGAATCATGTATATACATTCTAATTGTCTTAAAGAAAAACACACATTATTTTGAAGTTCATAATTATATAGTCACTGAACACAATCAGGAAAAAGACTGAAACCTTCAACTCAACTCATGCAATAACAAGGTTTCTCAACTCCCACCCAGTTAAATACATATATATCACAGATGCACTAAATTCAATAAAATTTACATCTGTAGTTGAGTGGTAGAGAAAAGTCATTATTTCAATAATCAGCACTGCAGTTACATATGAACATTTAACAATATTCTCCCCAAATTCATATTATTTTTCTAAAAATACATTTTCACCTATCCTTAGTCTCTTCTTGTCAAAGACTAGTTAGGTTTTTAATCTAGATTAAAGGTTTTTTCATATATTCATTAATTCAACTAGTCTAATGAACCTCTTATAAAGGTTAACCAGAAAAACAGCATTTGCATACATGAAGATAGTGTTTCATGGTATTAAGAAACATCCAAACACAAGAAAAAACAATAAGACTCAACTAATTTTTACTAATTTACTTATTTCTTTACTAATTTTTAATATGCTCACAAAATAATAAATCAAAACCTGATATAAAAACACTAAATTTGTTATTTTATAATTTATAACAACAGGGCTTAAGGTTAACATACACTTCAACTTATTTGGCCCAAATTGATTCAGTATAGTCAAAGCCCAAGATATCTTGGTTCTTATTTTTATAAAGAATCTAAAGTAAAATCTGTAACTCAAACTCTGAAATAAGTTTATGATAAATTAAAAATTAATAACTATATAATTCTAAATTGATAACACCCTCCCAAAATATGCAATCTGGGCCAAATTACATGACATTAACATGCAAGATCCCTAAGCTTTAAAGTAAAAAGACACCATCACATCTGTTCTTGTTATTCCATAGGTTAACATAAGAAATCAAATAAACCTGTGTGAAAACATAAAACAAAAAGCACACAAGAATGTTATTAGGAGCAGGCAGATATAATACCCTAAAAGAGTCAGAAAGCTGTTTGGCCTGCTCTTCTTGTAAGATTTTCTTCAAAGTATAAATATAAATTCTTTAATTATATAAAAGAATAAAAACGCTAAGTAAAAAACAATTAGAAGGAAATATGCAGACGGAAATTGAACAGACAGGGAAATTTGACTATAGTAGTGGGAAAATACCTTAATATGAAAAATTCATGAAAGGCAGTAGCAACTCTTTAAGTGAAATAAAACTATAACAGGAAATTAAATGCAGTAATTTATTACCTCTGCCCACTTAAGAATACAGGTCAGACAGAAGACATGATTACAACTTTCTGGAAAACCAACTTCCTTTCCTAACAAGCAACTAAGACATATTGGACATCTGTCCGCTCCACTGTACAAAAGGCCAGAGGTACCAGCATTATTTCTGTTTTCTTCATCTGTAAAGAAAAAAAGAAAAGAAAAAGGTCATGTTTTCAAAAGCCCCAAAACCAATGACTCATGTTTAATAAGCAATATGGTTGCCGTATCCTCAAAAGGTAGCCCTCCTATGCTGCAAGTTCAATAACACCAACATTTACTTTCTTTGTGCACTGTGTGTGTGTGTGATGGAAGAGGGTCTTCTATCAATCTGTTGATTTCATTGGTTAATTAATAAAGAAAACTGCTTGGCCTGATAGGTCAGAACATAGGTGGGTGGAGTAGACAGACAGAATGCTGGGAAGAAGGGAAGTGAGTCAGATGAAATGAAGCTCTGACCCAAGATGGACGTAGGCTAGAATCTTCCTGGTAAGCCTCCCCTCATGGTGCTACATACATTACTAAATATGGGTTAATCAAGATGTGAGAGTTAGCCAGTAAGAGGCTGAAGCTAATGGTCCAAGCAGTGTTTAAAAGAATACAATTTGTGTGTTGTTAATTCCGGGGCTAAGCTATTAGCGGGAGCCAGGCGGGACAAAAAGCAGGCCTGCTGGCCTCATCACTCTGTGTGTGTGTGTGTGTGTGTGTGTGTGTGTGTGTGTGTGTGTGTGTGTGTATGTGTGTGTGTGTGTGTTTATGGGAGGAGTAGGGAGAGTCTAGGAAATTTAACAAAGACCTTGTATATGCTAAGCACATGCCCTACCACTTAGCTAAATTCTCAATCAACTTTCTTATATTAGTGAGGAAATGGGGGCATAAATGAACGATTATTTAATTTTAAAGTATTATTTACCTGTTTCAATGTTTTTAGTAAAAATGATTACAGTGACAAACCTACCCATACACCCATCCACGTCTGTCAAATCCAAAAATAACTCTAAGTTTCTTTTGGTACTCCATTATTTTTTAGTGCACAGAAAAGAAATTCCTTTCTCGCCCTCCCACAATTAAATCAGGGTTTCTCGGACTGGTAATGGTAGCAACACACCTTTAATCCCAGTACTTGAAGGCAGTGGTAGGGGGTTCTGAGTTTAAGGCCAGCCTGGGTCTACAGAGCGAGTCTTGGGACAGCCAGGACTACACAGAGAAAGCCTGCCTCAAAAAACCACTTTAAAGTGCTTCTCAATAGGTAGGTTGGCTTCAAACTCCCAAGCTAGGGTAAACCCTAAAATACATTCTTCCATATTTCTTTTCTTTCTTCACACAGACACCAGAATATTATACATACTAATCTGCTTTTTAAAATAATTTATTAATGGACATTTCACTTGTTTTCAACCATTAGCTATGACAAGTATGACAATTATAGAGCCCAGAACCCCACGCATAAAGCATGTACTCTACCAATGAGCTTATATCATAACACAATCATCTAATATTTCAAAAAGTGTATCTACAGATCAATTCTTAAAAAATGGAATTACTGGGTTAACATGTACATTTATAACATAGGAATAGATATACCAAATCTATCTCTGTGAGACTGTACCAACTTAAACTCCTAACAGTAATCAACTTAAAAGCATATATACTGGGCCATAAGCAAGCAGGAGGTACTATACAATACAATACAACCTGGAGCCCCCCAGACGGGAATACACTAATCTGAAAAAGATCAGTATTAAGCCAAGACACTCAAATGGAGCTCACATGGTTCTAGTATGAGTCTAGGATGAAGGAAATACAAACTCTATAAAGAATACCTGAACTGGGCATTTAGGGTTTCAGATTAAACTTATCAAATATAAACACACATAATAATAGGCACACACATAATAACAGACACACAATGTAGGCGAAATACCCATACACATAAAGTAAACAAACAAATAAAAAAGATTAACTTTAGAAGATAAGAAAACACTGATGCTATTAAAACTTCAAAAAGAAAGACTGGCCAGCTAGCTCAGTCAGTAATGTGCTTGCCAATTCCCACTTTAAAACACATTTTAAAAGTTGGCCAAGTAACACATGCTTGTAATTCCAATGCTAAGGAGGTAGAGACCAGCCAACTGCTGGGGCTTGCTGGCCAACCAACTTGAAAAGTACCAGGCCACTAAGAAACTTTGTCTCCAAAAGAAAAAAGGAGTGAGGAGTACCTGAGGAACAACACGCCAAACATCCAAGACTGTCCGTGGGCCTCCACACACAAATGTGTACACACATTAGACACACTTAACCCAAAACAAGAAAAAAAACAGAGCCAGCAGTTAACTAAAAATGCTCAATCAATGAACCAAGAAAAGAAAAGTGTTTAATTCTTACGACTATAAAAACAAGACAGTAATACTTTAGAAATCTTAATTTTAAAGCCTAGTGACACTGTTTGACTTTCAACATACAGGCTTTATAAATGACAAAGTTACCTTCCATATCTTCACACTCCTGATCACCCACATTCTGGTTATACAAAGATTTCTTCTTCATCTCTCTTTGTGAAGGAGTCTCCTATAGAA
This sequence comes from Arvicola amphibius, assembly GCF_903992535.2. NCBI lineage: Eukaryota > Metazoa > Chordata > Mammalia > Rodentia > Cricetidae > Arvicola > Arvicola amphibius. The sequence continues at coordinate 54,637,511 of NC_052055.2, forward strand.
TAGTGACAAGAGAATGTTTATGTTTGCCATCTCCCAACCACATCAAAAGTTTCCAAACTGAAAGAAATCATTGCACACATAAAAGAATAAGCCAAATCAGTCAGTCTATGGATAACCCAGTACTCTTATTAAAACTATGTATCTATTATTATGGGGAAGGGGTTATAGCTCATATGCGATGTCAGAGGACAACTGTGCAGAAAGCTGTTTTCTCCTTCCACCTTTTAAGTGGGTTATGGGGACTCAACTCAAAGACAAATAGGTTGTGCTGCAAGTGCCTTTTAAAGCCATCTCGCCCTACTCAAAATCCAGTTACTCTTTCATAGTACTTACATCAAAAGCTAACTGGCAAGATCTAGAACCACCTTGGAAACAAATTTCTAGATAACTAGGTTAAAATGGGAAGATCAACCTAAATAAACGGGAATGTGCAGCACGCTCTGGATTACATAAAAAGGAGAAAATTGGCTAACCACCAGAAGGCACACATCTCTGCTTCATGGTCAGACTGAACAATCTGATCAATGTGATCAGCAGCCAGCAACCTGCTCCTGCCACTTAACTTTCCCCACCAAGCGGTATTTATCCCCTTGAATTCTCAGACAAAATAAACCCTTTCTTCAGTTTTCTTCTTGTTAGGTATTTTGTCACAAACACAAGAAAAGTAACTAACACAAGAAGTTTTATGTAACTATTAGTTATCAAGGGTTAGATAATAAATTCTCTAACACAGACTTAAGTATAGTGTCTTATATATGGAAAAAGAATCAACTTAAAATGGAATTATCTGGTAAACTGATTTTGTATGTGGAACTTATGATATTCAAGAAACAGCAAAATATAAGGAGATTAAATAGGTTCACAGAAAATCTATACAAAAAATCGCCACACAGCATCTATAACCACACACAACTTCCCCTACTATCAACATTCCATACCAGAGTAATGTTTGTCAAAAATCAATTAATCTTACTTAATACTTGGTATTATCACTCAAACCCATAGTTTCTACTTAAGAGTACACTCTTGGTGTTGTACACCCCATAGGTTTTGACAAATGTAGACATCTATTAACCATTTACAGCTGTGGTGTCTGAATAGGGCCCACTGCCCTACAATTCACCTGTGTTCTACCTATTTACTCCTTCCTACTCCAAATCCCTGACAAACTATGGTTTTTTTAACTATCTGCATAGTACTGCCTTTGCTAGAATATTATCTGGTTAGAATCATAGCTTATATCCTTTTCAAACTATTTCTTTTAATAATACAGGCATTAAGGGTCCCTCTATTTTTCTCAGCATATATTAACTGCATAAAACAATGAGTTTCATTGCCGCATTTTCCTATATATGCCTATTTCATACCATGATCATGATATTCCGCCTCGGATCTTCCCACTAATCCTATCATCTTCCCTAATAGTCCCTTCTGGTTTTATATATCCCCTCATCTTTTCTAAATCCCCATGAGTGAAAACATGTGATACCTGTCTCAATTTGCCTTTTCTCACATAATTTCCAGTTTCATTACTTTTCCTGAAAATGCTTGTAATTTCATTTTCTTAACATCACTAACTTAAATGACAAAGTCAAACCTAATATTATTTTTAAATCACTAATTCCATAAATGCTTTGTATGTCACCTGAAGAGAAACACTGTATCTATAGGAAAGAATTTACATTAGCAGATTAAACCTTATGTCTATTAGAGACAAAGATCACTAAGATATTATTTTATAACCAAACACTACCACAAACTGTAGGAGCACTCAAGAAGAGCATTCAACCCTCAAACCTGGCAAGCAAAAAAACAAAAAACAAAAAAAACAAGAGAAAAAGGTACTGTGGGCAGAAGTATACAAATAGAAGATTTCGTGATTTTGTTATTGTTGTTAAGTCCTTCTCTTTTAAACAAAAAAAGACAATGATCAATTAAATGGTAATTCCTTCCAAACCACCAAACTTAATACAAACAAACAAAAAACAGATAACTACACAGCGCACAGAAAATAAATGTCTTATTTCGTTTGTGCTACAAAATACTTAACATTGTATTCTCCTTAAATAATTGAAACTTATTTCTCACAGTGCTGTACTGTCAGGTTTGTATTTAGTAAAGGGCCAGTTCCTATTTCTAAGATGGTGCCTTATTGTAGTGACCTCACATGGCATAACAGACAGATGGGCAAAATGGCCGGGCTGGTCACCCCTCAAGCCATTTAATAAGAAGTGACTAATCCTATCCAAAAGATCACATGTCCTAACCACCCCTCAGAGCTCCACCTGTTAACATTATTGCACTAGGAATTAGAGATTCAACATGAAATTTGAAGGGGACAACATATTCAAACCTACAACAAAACTCCCAGAGTTCAAGATTAAAATTAAAGGAAACATGATCAAATAGACTTGATTACTATAAGGAATGAGAACAGACTCTTCCATCTACAATAAAAGGGAACAAGAAAATGTTCAAAATGTTGTTTATGAATTGATTGTATTTTATTCTTTTTAAACAAAACTTTTAAATCTTTGAGTTTTAACTCCAGAACCAGTCTCTCTTTTTAAACAAATACTGTTATTTTTTGAAAGGTTTCTTGACACATGATCACCTTATTTGCAGCAATCTCTTACATATTGATACACATTGCTACAATGAATAAACTACAGAAAGTCATTTTACATCATAAATAACATTTCCACTTCTTTACTAGTAGTTTACTATGTGAATCCTTTAAACTCCTCTTCCTAGTTATCCCTAAATAAATGTATTTTATGATGCTTATTAAATAAATGTGTCCTTAAATCAGTATTTCACATCCCTTAAATATTTGACAATTGCACTCCTATGAAATACAATTACTCTAATCCAGATATTCATATAAACTTTAAAAAAAACCCACTTAATACATTAGTACCAGGCATGTATAGATACTAAATTGTTCTACTCAGTATACTCTTCTAAAGAAAAAATGTTACACTCAAGTATCTATGATCCGGATTTCTGTGTAGCTGCTACTTCCTAATAGGTGATAAACTGTCTCACTGACCTCCTTTATATATTAACAAATTTAGTACCCTGTCATGAAAGCATCTCCATTTTACATGAAATAAGTAACTAACAAAGCAGATCAGATGCTGCTATGAGCTAAATAAATTTCTTGTGTTAATTAAGTACCCAGCTCAGGTATTTTATAGTACCAGAAAACAGACTAATCAACACCCAACATTTCAGAATAACAGCTTCTACAGCACTTAAGTATCTTATTAAACTACTATTTTGCGTAAGTACATTAATAATAATAGCTAACTCTATCGCTTGTCCCATTCCCTTAGGTTTGTTTTGTTGACTTTCAAACCCTTTTAGTCTAAAAGTAATTTTAACTGGATCAAAACATTACTGTTCCACCAAATTGTAGCAAACCACAATTATTTTGAACCCTCAAAACACAACATGAAAAACTAAACCAAGAGTGGAGGTTATCAGCTTCTGGACGAGAATGCAGCTAGGAGGTAGAGTATTAGCCTAAAACGGAGGGAGCAAAGAGGGGAGAAAATGAAGAAAACAGTTTGCAGTATCTGATGTAGAAAAATATTTTAATTAAAAAAGTCAAGTTTTGTGAATCTTGTCTATAATCTCAGCACTGGGAGGCTGAAGTGGAAGGATAACCAATTCAAGGCCAACGAAGACTGGGGAAGGAGGGAGGATGGTAATGGGGGGTTGTCTTGTGTTCTGATTTGGGAAGCATGCTACAGGTCTAATACCGTCCAACATACATTAAGCCTCTCCCCTAGCCCTGGCTCAAGGATTTATATATTAACAAAACTATAGAATATATAATATATAACACAAATAAACAAATAATAAATCCTTTAATCCCAGGATCTAGGAGACAGAGATAGATGGATCTCTGTGAATTCAAGGCTACACAGTTCCTCGTGTTGCACTGACCCCCAAATATAAAATTATTGTTACTACTTCCTAACCATAATTTTGCTATTATGAATTTTAGTGTAAATATCTGATATGCAGGTTATCTGATGTGACTCCTGTGAAAGGGTCATTCAACAATGCCAAAGGTTCACAACCCACAGGTTGAGAATCAGTGTGCTAGAAAAAACAAGCAAAACACTTCAGGACAGGAGTGGGCAAGGATTGTTCTGAAAGGGCCTACAATAGCAATGGAAATAATCCCAAAATGTGATAATCAGGATCATAAGAAAGTAGGAAGTATCTGTACAACAAAAGAAACAATCACTGAAATGAAAAGAATGCTTCCAGAATTGGGAGGGGAGGGGAATCAATGACAACTACATAGATATAACATTTAAACACCAAAAGATCCAAATCATCCAATTATCTAATAAACTAAATAAACAGTTCAAAAACAAGTGACCAAAAATGCTTGCAAAAAAGTGTTTGCCATCCTTGTCAGTCAAGAATATTCAGGAAAGAAAGGACAACACTAGCTAAGATTTTAAAAAAGCACAACTCTTACTCATTGATGCTGTGAATGTAAACATGTAAACAGCCACTATGGAATTTTGCATGGAAGATCATCAAAAATAGAAACACCCAACCCCCCAAAAACAAAACAAACAAAAAACGGGTCTTGAAAAGAGCAGAGTTACCACTACCCAATAACCCAATACCCCCTCTCACCTATACTCCTAAGTCAACATGCCAAAGATACTTACTGGTCGATGTTTACAGCTATCCTACTCACATTAGTGAAGAATAGAACAAGCAATGATGTCCATCAACATAACAACTGAAAAATTACAGTACATATACACAGTGGAATTTTATGCAGTCAGTCATTAACAAAATTGAAATAACATTTGAAGGAAAATGGATGCAACTGAAAATCATTATGTTAAGTGATATAAATTAGTCTTGGACAAATAGTGTTTTCTTCCATACATGGAACATAAATTTGAGTGTGTGTGTGTGTGTGTGTGTACACATGTGTGTTCACATGTCATCAAAAAAGAAAGGGAATCAAGAGATGGAAAGAAGAGATCTCAAGAAAGCAGGAAGCAAGGTAATAGATAAAATAAAAAAAACGAAAGGGAAAACTAGAAGGAAACCAGTTGAAGGAGAGACAACACATAAAAGAGAATGTGCCCTATTAAGTTTAAAAACATTTCTATCATCCCGAAAGAGAAACTACTCCCTCTCAAGATGTTCATTAGCTCAACAGCTTCCTAGTGTTCCTCTTCCCTAGACACATCCCCTGGAAAAGGTCATCTCTGTGTTCCTTCTCTCATCTCCCCACGTCCCCATCTGTCTCAAACAAGGGAAAAGGAGAGAACCTAGACTGTCCTGTAACAGGCTTCCCTCCTTCCCCTCCCCTCCCCTCACTCCCTCCGTCTCTCCTCTCTCTCTCCTCTCTCCTCTCTCTAGTCTCTCTCATCTCTCTCTCTCTCTCTCACACACACACACACACACACAGAGAGAGAGAGAGAGAACAGAAACAAGTAGAGACATAAAAACAGAGAATTGAATTATATACCTCCCTAAGAAACCCACTTTATGTGCAAAGACAAAGAAAGTTTAAGTGTCTTTTCCCATAAAATAGGGAAAAACATGCCACACAAATAATACTTAAGAAAGCTGGGGGTAGCCATGTTAGTATAAAATGTATCTTTACACTTACTTTAAAGCTTAATTATACTGGCTTCCCTGATAGTTTTAATTTTACTACTTCTGTGGCAGTTTTAGGATTTTTTTTTTTTTAATGTATATGGCTGTTCTGCCCATGTAAGTCAGTGGATCATGTGTCTGGTGCCCACAAAGACCAAAAGGTAGCACCCCTGGAACTGGAGTTATAGCTGATCGTGAGCCACCATATGAATGCTGAGAATTAAACCCAGGTCATCTGAAAAAGCAGCCATCAGAAGTTCCTGCCCTCTGTTATCAGTTTTGAAGCAATAAAGATGAGTACTGTTTCATGTACCACATTCATGTATGTCAATGTCTAAGTAACTGTTCCTACAGAAATATAGTGCACTGCACTGAAGTCGCCCTACCTGAAAAGTTCTTTCACAATAAAGGCTCAAGAAAATGACGGCTTACAATTTTTCTTGACGTTATTAACATTTACTCTCCATTACAACACTGGCTTTATAAAAACATCTTACAGATTATCAGCCATATATAACAGTGCCACAACTGTATTTACAACAAAATACCATATATAATTTATAAATTTCATTGTATTCTCTCATACAATATATTGAAATATAAAGACAATGTAGATTAAGATACAGTACCCTTTTTTGACATGGAGTTAGAGAAACACAATACAGAAAATAACAAAACTGCATATACAAGTACCAAGTGTGAGACACAGGTAAGGTGTTTCTAAGAAATTCAGAAGGGAGTAACCACTGACGTTAGTAAGAGTAAGGGGGGGGGGGGCTGGAGAGATGGCTCTGTGGTTACGAGCATTCGCTCTTCCAAAGGTCCTGAGTTCAATTCCCGGCAACCACATGCTCACAACCATCTGTAATGAGGTCTGGTGCCCTCTTCTGGCCTGCAGACATACACACAGACAGAATATTGTATACATAATAAATAAATAAATATTTTTTTAAGAAAAGAGTAAAGGAAAAAAGTATTCTAAAACATTTTCAGAAAAAATTCAATCAAATGTGCTTAAGAAAGCAGTAGGTACAGGAGAGAGAGAGAGAGAGAGAGAGAGAGAGAGAGAGAGAGAGAGAGAGAGAGAGAGAGAGAGAGAATGGAAAGTACTAGTTTTGAGATTAACACAGCAGCAAGCAAGGGAAAACAAACTACAGAAAATTAGTTAGAGAAGGAAAGAACACTGGATGACAGAAGAACATCTGATTAAGATGATGCTTGACAAAGATATGGACCATGCTCTATTGTAGATCTAACCCTCACAAAATCAACAAACCAGCAGCAAGTCTGTTCAATGCAGTATCCCTACGGTTGTATCAGGCAAAGTGCCTCTTACATTAGAGGCTCACTGCAAACATAAAAACACCAACAGTAATCATTAAAACACTGTGTTAAGGCAGTGAGTGGTTCTCAACCTTCCAAACGCTGAGACCCTTTAATACAGTTCCTCATGGTGTGGCGACCCCAATCACAAAATTATTTCATAGTTACTACATAATTGTAATTTTGCTACTGTTATAAATTATATTGCAAATATCTGATATGCAGGATATCTGGTGTACAAGCCCCAAAGGGACTGTGATCCACAGCTTGAGAACCACTGCTTGAAGGGATAAGAAGTCTTTAAGTGTTAAAAGTCCCTGTCTTACAAGCAAGAGACCTGAGTGATTCTCAGATTTGTGTGTCGAGTGAGTAAATTACATTAAGCAAGAACTGTTAAGCGGTCATGGCACAGGCCTTTAATCCCAGCATTTGGAAGGCAGAGGCAGGCAATCTCCAAGTTCGAGGCCAGCCTGGTCTACAGAGTGAGTTCAAGGGCAGTCAGGGCTACATAGCAACACCCTATCTCAAAACAACAACAAAACACACACACACAATAATAACATAACAGAAAATCCTTGTTCCTGAATTTGTTTGAGATGATTAATAGAATGCATCTGCAACTGAATCTCAAGTGGTTCTGAGGGGAAATGTTTACAGTAGATTTACAAATCTTCTGAAAGTTTGCATTTTAAATAATTTATTTAACTTTATTCTGTGTGCATAGTGTCAAGGTTTCAGGTCCCATAGAACTGAAGTTACAGACAGTTGTGAGCTGCCATGTGGGTGCTGGGAATTGAAGCCGGATCCTCCAGAAGAGCAGTCAGTGCTCATAACTGCTGAGCCATCTCTCCAGCCCTCAAAGTTTGCAATTTTTAAGTAACTTACAAAACTTACAGCATCTAAAAGTGGTATGCAATCAAAGCAGTACTTTGGAACGCTGTTTCTTAACCTATCAGTCATAACCCCTTTAGGGGGCAGAAACCCCTTTTACAGGGTCAAATAGCAGATATTCTGCCTATCAAACATTTTCATTACAATTCACAACAGTAGCAAAATTACAATTGTGAAGTGTTGCACAATTTCTAATTGGTCTTAATGATAAAAACGGGGGGGGGGGGGGGGGCGCTGGAGAAAGGGCTCAGCGGTTAAGAGCGTTGCCTGCTCTTCCAAAGGTCCTGAGTTCAATTCCCAGCAACCACATGGTGGCTCACAACCATCTGTAATGAGGTCTGGTGCCCTTCAGGCATACACACAGACAGAATATTGTATACATAATAAATAAATAAATATTTTAAAAAATTAAAAAAAACCTGGAGTCAGATATTAAGGAGTGAAAGCTGAAAGGTCAGAGAAGCAGAGCAGCGGTAAGAACTAGTTCTTACTGCTACAAAATCCTTAGAACCAAGTGGACAAGAACCTGTCTCTACGACTCCTCAGACTGAATGTTCTCTCTACAGAACCTCAGACTGGATCCTGAGCTCCTCCCACCTGATATTCCTCTCTCCTCACAGCCAAATCACTTCCTGTCTCCACCTCCTTAATGCTGGGATTGAGGGTCTGAGCCGTCGTGGCTCTTGGCTGTTTCTCTTTTAGACTGATTCAATCTCAGGGTGGCCTTGAACTCAGAGATCCAACTGCCTGTCTCCAAGAGTGCTGGAATCAAAGGTGTGTGCCACCACTGCCTCGCCTCTATGGCTAACTAGTGTGGCGGCTAGCTCTGCACTTTAATGTTCAGGCAAGCTCTATCTGTTAAAAGCACAAAGAATATATAACACAGTGAAGTAGCAATGAAGATAATGCTATGGTTAGGAGTTACCACAACATGAGAAACTGTACTGTATTAAAGGACTGCAGCATTAGGAAGGTTGAGAACCACTGCTTAGGAGTGAACATTTTCACATTTTTTTTCTTCTGACACTAGAGATTTAAAAAAAAGAAAAACAACTTGTACCTATTAAGCAAGTGCTCTGCAACTAAACTAAATCACCAATACTATTCTCAGTAACGTCTAATCTATAACCACCATATTCATCAGTTCCCCAATTACATTGGCCAGATTTCTTATTGCTATCAGCTACTATGGAAATAGATGGTATTTGCATCACAGAAATGTCTACTGGATGGCAATAGTCTACAGGTGGGAAGGACAACTGATAATAATGACTATTTACAGCCCAACATTAGATGGTCCTACATACAGATATGAAGCAGATACTCTAATATATTCAATCTCTCTAGAAACTCAAAAATAATTTCTATAATAGACTAATACATCTAATATTACAAAGCAACTGAACAGTATTTATGCAATATCTACAACTAAAAGGTGAAATATCTACAGGATCCTAACAGTAATTATTTGATTAACATTAGGTGTCTTCTCTACTGTGAATAATTTCTTAAACTGATTTCAGTTCTGTTAGAATTAGTAGAGCAATTACACAAACACCAATTAGAAAATAAACTTCAATTCCTACTTGTTCATTAAGCCATTGAGTTTTGTACTGCTATAGGGAACAAAAACAAATGTGACTTTTAACCAACTCCCATCCAAATTTGACCTTACTGACTACACTCCCCTTGAGACTTCTCTTTGGATTCTGTAACAACACACTCAACTCCTGCTTCTCTGACTTTCAGTGAGCTTTGGGAGCTCACATTCTTCCAGTAAATTTGTTAAGGCCACTGTGTTTCCATTCTAGGGCATCTCTCTTTTCTTCCTAGTTATTCCCACCCCTAAACAATTTCATGCATATCTATTGTTTCAATTATCTATTCAAGGTTTTTCATCTCCCCAGACTACTGCTAAAAGCCTCCAGACTTATCTTCCCATTTTCACTACTGCTGCCTCTCCTTCCATTCAAGACACCACCAGAATGCCAGTCCTATCTACCCTACTGAACTACCAAAAAATACAGCAAACACAACCTCTAATGGAACATTTTAAAGACAAAAAGACAGTTACATCACTTTGCTTTTATTCAAGGGTTTCTATATTGAAAAGTGACAGAGTCAAGGCCACAAACTGTCACTCTTCTTTTTAAAAGGACTCTTGGGCTAGAGGGATGGCTCAGCAGTAGAAGGCATTTGTTGTTCAATAATGAGCACCAGAGTTTAGATCCCAGCACCTATGTCAAGTGGCTCACAAACATCTGTAACAACAGTTCTGGCCTAAGCAGACACCCACGTGAACAGACACTCAGATACACATACATGTGTGTACATATAATAAATAATAACAAAAACATGGACTCTATCTGAACGTGGTTTATACACACAAATGTAAATAATTTACTAAACTTTAAAAACCATAATACTGGTTTTAATAGTTACAACAAAAATCATATCCTCTAAATGTCATTTACCTACTATAATGCTGGACTATAATGTTCAAATTTTTAGGAATAAAACAGTGACAAAATGACAAACCCTGGGCCAGTGAGATGACTCAGCAGATAAAGGCACTTGATGCTAAAGTCTGGTGATTTGAGTTTGATCCCTAAGGTCCAAAGTAAGAGAAAAGTCACTTCCCCAAGTTGTTCTCTGAACTCCATTCATGAGCTGTATGTGCAGATGTGTATACACACGCAATGTAAGTAAATATAATACAAAAAAGATTAGACGAACTCTGTTCTCATAGAAGTTGCATTAGACTGAAAAAAAAAAAACCACAAAGTCTTGTTAGTAAATTAACAGTTGTATGTGAGAAAGTGATAAAATGCCATGGGAAAACTGACATAAAATAGAATGGGAAACATGGGGAGAAGGGAGGGGATGCTGATTCATATGGAAGAGTTAGAGAACACCTCAGCAGCATTGCAGAAATGGATTTGAAGACAATGTAACGAGATGAAGTCAGACAAGAGACTAGAGAAACTTTAGTTAGGTGAAGGCCACAGTGAGAACTACAGAGTCTACTAGGACGAAGAAAAAAGCCTTTTGAGAAGGTAAGTAACACAATCCAATACAAATGGCTCATTCTGGCTGCTCAGTGTGGGCTATCAAAGATAAGCAAGCAGTGTTGTTGTTGTTTTAGGAAGTTATTTTCCAAGCAAGAGATGTTGGTATTTTTAAAATTCTCACACTGTAATTTTATTGTGCCATAACGTAAAATAGAAAAGGAAAGGAAAGGAAAGGAAAGGAAAGGAAAGGAAAGGAAAGGAAAGGAAAGGAAAGGAAAGGAAAGGAAAGGAAGGGAAAGAAGCAGGGCAGTGGTGGCAGAGGCCAATCTAGTCTACAAGAGCTAGTTCCAGGACAGGCTTCAAAGCTACAGAGAAACCCCGTCTTGAAAAAAACAAAGAAAAGACACAATTCAAATGTAATTCTTAGGAATAAAATTCAACTGATACCGGGTCTATTTTTTCCAGCGTACTTATTACTATTGTGCTGGGGCGGAGGGGACCACAGCACACACACTGACACCAGAGAACAGCTTCCATACTGACTGTTTTAACTCTCAGCTCTAGGGCTTCCTACAAACAGTCACCACTGCTCAGACACAAAATAAATCTCAAGGTGAGAAAAAATATTAAAAATTTGGAGGTGGGCAGTGGTGGTGCATGCTTTAATACCAGCAGCAGAGGCAGGTGGATCTCTGTTGACCTAGAGGCCAGCCTGGTCTACAAGGTGAGTTTCAGGACAGGCACCATAAATACACAGAGAAACCTTGTCTTGGGGAGTGGGGGAGAGATTTTGGTTTGGGGACCAGAAAGATGGCTAAGCAGTTAACAGTACTTGCTGCTCTTCCAGAGAACCAGAATTCAGTCCCCAATACCCACCTCTGGTGGTTCACAACTACCTGTAACTCTAGCTCTAGGAGATCCCACACCTTCTTCTGGTCTCCATGGATATAGAAAAATAAAGAATAAAGTAAATGTTTTTTTAAAAAATGATCTAGGTTTTAAAACTAGTACAACTGTAATCCCAGCACTTGGGAGGCAGAGGCAGGAAGACCAAAAGTTCAAGGCCATGAACTTTATCTGATTTTCAGCAGGCAAAGTAAGGCAGCAGCAATTTACTGAATCACTGAAAGACAGGAGCAGAAGCTGGGGTGGACAGTGTACACGACTTTATAACTAGCTTTTAGTATCTGAACACACACCCCCTAGTGTGGTTTTACAGTTCTCTTGCACTGAAGTACCTAAAACGCACAGTGCACCAGGCCGATGGGTGGTTACCACTGTACTTCATTACTAAAGGTATGGGACGCATCAACAGCAGCACTATAGGTGTACCTTATCCCATTTCACTGGCTAATAGAGAAGTTTTCATGAAAACTGCCTGGAAGCCAATCAGTGCTCCACGGATGATGAGAAAACTGAGTACCCCTAATAGGAGGTGCATAACCACATGAAGGAATTCCAGGAAGAAAATTCTTCTTAAAGTTTCTCTATAACACGTTTTAAAGGAACATAATTTTTACATTTTCTTCTTTCGCAATTTTCTCCTCTGTCATACTGAAGAATGTCTTTTCAGACTGAGTATATTTACATAAGGGCAGTGTTCAAGTTTTACCCAACTGAAAACTTAAAATGTACTTCAATTTGAAAGGCAAAGTCCACCATAGTGAAAGTGAACGATCGTTTACTTACTTACAAGCACCGACAAACAAAAACACTAATGGGAAAGTGAAGCTACAGGAAGAACCGTCGATCTCTGAAAACCTGACTGCACAAGCAAAAGGCAGATTAGCTCATATTATCTTTGATAGTCTAGTATACCACGAATCCAAAGATACTTTCAAAATTTCGTTTCCCCAGTCTGATTAAGTGAAATTAATAACTTTTTCCTTCAGGTTCTAATAGCAAAACAGTGAAATGGTGAGAGTGCCAAAGCAGGAGAGAAACGACTTGGCCTGGAAAGGCAGGATTACAAGTAAAATTTTACTGCCAGTAAAATACAAAGGCCAAGAATCTACTACCTTCAATGTTTTGCTCCTGTGGCAAACAGCCATGCACGAGTTAGTTTCCTTGAAAACGAGAAAAACACACGTTTTAATATGCCTTTCCCAAATTCAGAGAAAACTGCCCAAACTGGGGGCGCTTCGATTAGTCAAGGCATCCTAAAAACTTCATCAGTTTTGCCTACATGCCTTAGCTCACGCTAGCCTAAGGACGGTGGTCAATGTAATCCAAAATGAATGAAAAAAGCTGTGGTCAGACATCTAAGACGGCATTTTACATAGTACAACTAATGTGGAAAACTTACATTATGCATTGTTTACTACATCACACACGAAGACGGCACTGTATACATTGACACATGGACATTTTAACTCGCCGTTTCAAGCTGGGAATGTTTTCATCCATCACAACCAGGTGTCTTTTAAATTAAATTTTCAGAATAACGTGCAGACGACCTGGCACAAAATCCCTAAGTCTAAAGCGGGGTGAGCGATTACTTTAGTTTTGATCTCTCAGCCGGTGAGTCCGAGTCCGTCGACAGCACGGGCAGCGGGTTTAAAAACGAGGCGGGGTGGAGGTGGGGGAGGTGGGAGGCGGCAGCTGAGGGCATCTGAGGGAAAGGCCGAGCGAGCCGAGGCGCCGGCTCTTCCTCATTCAGGCGCTGGGGAGGTCACAGCGCAGTGAAGTTTGGTTTCACTAGCGGGCTGGGAGGCTCGGCGATCGACGCGCACTCCGGGATAAAGCGGCCAGCCTGGGAGCGCCCGGAAGCCCGGCCGACACGTTTCCACTGGGGGTGGGGGAGCGGCTGCGGCCCTGGCCTGGAGCCCCTTCCTGGCTCCGCCGAGGCCCGGCAGCCCGCGCCTAGGCCCCGCGCACACACGGGACCTCCACCCCGCGCGGCCGCCGGCGCTGCCCGGGGCCACGGCTCCAACTTTGCTCGCAGCGCCAGGCGCCGCCCGACCCGCGCGCGAACCCCAAACTTTGCCCGCCCTCCCGCCGACCGGCCCGCGCCTCAGCCCGCCCGCCCGCCGCGCTGCGCGCCCCAGCCCCGTCCGTCTTCTCCCCGGGCCGGCCCCGTGTTTACCTCAGGCCGAGGTCCAGGCGTCGCTCCGGCGGCCGCGCCAGCGCAGGAGGCCAGGTCTCCCGTCAGTCAGTCCGCCGCTAAGTTCCGCACCATGGACTCGTCCGAGCCCGCGGGTTCAGCCGGCCCGGTCGGGAGCACGCAGGCACGAAGCCGTGGACCCGGGCAGCGCCGCTCCGCGCCGCTTGCGCCACCGCCGCTCCCCTCCCCCGCCGTGTCGGGCGGCCTCCCCCTCTCCCTCCCTCTCTCGTCCCTCCCTCCCTCCCTCCCTCCGCGGGGCTCAGCCGCGCCGCCACAGGTCGGCGCGCGGTGGTGACGACGCGGGCGGACCTGCCGCACGCTGGCTGCTCGCGGGCGCCGCAATGCTCGACCGGACCTCCAGGGGGCGCCCGGAACTACGAAGGCGACGGACCGACGTGGTGGGCGGGGCACGCCGCGCGGCCCGAGAGCGGGAGCTCCGGCAGCGGCGAGTGGCTGAGACTTCTGGGAAGCCTTCCTCTCTCCCCGCCCCCGCTGCCGCTCGCAGCGCCGCGCGCCTGCGCAGCCCGCCCGCCTTCTCGGCCGCTCTCCGCGCCTGGCTACCCGGCCGGGTCCACGGGGACAATAAAGATGTCTCTGAGAGCCCGCGATCCTGGCTGCAGTAGCAGAGCTGGGAAGAGTTCGTGCGTTGTTGGCGCGGAGGCCGTATGCAGCCAGCCGCGGGGCGCACATGCGCGGCGGCCCGCCAGTCCCGGGCATCCTCTCGCGTCCCGAGCTGGCGTCACCGTGGCTAGACGAGCATGGCTGGCTTTAAGCGCCTCCGCTCTAGGGTGGTGGCTTCCAGTCACTCTGCGACGTCCTGCCCTAGAGCATCCTCGGATCTTTTGTTTCACCCCGGAGGTGTTTTTTACAGGCTTCTCGTCGGTCGCTGGCTCTTTCGCCCCCTACCCCACGATCTTGCCTTTTCTCGTTGTACTCTTGCTGTCCATGCTCGCTGCTGTCGCCGGGTCACCTCGACCCGGGCTGTTCCCTCCCCTCTTAGAGCCCGCGTTCTCCCAGACTGCTGCCTGCCACGTCCCCAGCTCTCTGATCTGGGCGCTTCCCTAGCACCTTCATCCTGTGCTGATTGCCTGCTCAGAGCCGGTCACGTCACACTGAAGAGTGGGATGGTGTCTCACTAAGCTCTTCAGAGCCGAGCACCTACGAGGGACTAGGTAAAATGCTGCTTCAGGGATGCGTGAATGGCAGCCTTGTCTCTCCCAAAGCCTGCAGCTTTGCCCTGCGTTATCTTCATAGGAGGTTTGGGGATTTGATGGTGCTGCTGTATGGCGGTTTTTGAGGGAGCAATGATCTAGGGGTGCTAAAATACTTTATTCTGATGAAACAAAACCCTTCTGAAGGACCTTTCCCCGATAGTAAAGGCAGTTTAAGGCTGGTGATTAGGAGACTCTGAAAACCTGTTGAAAAGGTTACGTGACAGAATCAAATAAAAGGCCCTGTTAACCATCCAACGGCTGAAGTTTAGCCTTCCTGTGTGCAGCCAAGCTCCGGAACCCACCCTAGAGAATCTTAGCTGTAGAGTAGCTCCTGATGAAGATGTACAATGCAATATTCTTTTGTATGTATTTTATATTTATGAATTTTTTTGAGGCACAATCTCACTATCCAACCCAATCTACCCTCAAACCCCTGCTCTCCTGCTTCAACGTTATTGTTTGTGCATATGTCATAAGAACATTTAACATAGCCATCGTGTTGTGTAACAGCATCAAAAATGATTCCTCCTCCCTGTCCTTTGACGACCTTCTCCCCATCTACGAAATACACTTAACAGAGGGTGTGCTCTAATAGGCCGTCTTTTGTCCCCAAAAGAGAGACCATGTCTATTCCTATAGATAGTATTCTCTTTACTGTGTTTACAATATAAAAATGTGTTGTTTTCAACTCTTTAAATTTATAATAAAGAGGGTCAGTTTTAAATAAAGGAAGGACTGTTACATGGATGAATAAAGTAGATGTATTTTGGCATACTTGTTAATATTTTAAATTTAATTATAACCATAAAAAACAAATGAGGGCTGGGGAGATAGCTAGTTACGTAAAGCGCTTACCACACAAGAATGAGGACCTGAGTTTGAATCCCCAGGACCCATGTAAAGCTGGGCACCATGGCAGGTGTCTGTAATTCCGGTGCTCCCACAGTGAGGTGAGAAGGGCCAAGAGGAGAGCCCTCAGACACTTGCGTGTCAACTAGCCTGTTGTCAATGACAACAGACCCTGCCTGCAGATGGGTGAAGAATCAGCACCCAGTGTTGTCCTCTGACCTCCACATGTGTACTACGGGACACATATCTTCACTCACAGGGATTTGCGCGCACACACACACACACTAACACACAATTTAGTTTATTTGTATGTGTATGGGTGTTGTACCAGTATGTATGTCTGTACCACATTCTTGCAGTACCCATGCAGGCCAAGAGAAGGTGTCAGATACCCTGTGGCTGGATTCACAGATGTTATGAGCCACCATGTAGGTGCTAGGACTCACACCCAGGTCCACTGGAAGAGAAATGTTAATAATTGGCCTGAGCCATATCTGCATCTGCCCACCAAAAGAAATTTGCTAAAAACTACAAATGATGCACATAAAAATATCTTCATCAGCCGGACGGTGGTGGCGCACGCCTTTAATCCCAGCACTCGGGAGGCAGAGGCAGGCGGATCTCTGAGTTCGAGGCCAGCCTGGTCTACAAGAGCTAGTTCCAAGACAGGCTCTAGAAACTACAGAGAAACCCTGTCTCGAAAAACCAAAAAAAAAAAAAAAAAATCTTCATCAAAATGCACAATTGTTCTGTTACACTTTCCAGGCAACTTTCTTTTCATAGCATAACAGACACCCATAGCAGCGTCTTTGATGCCGAAGAGTGCTCAGTGTATAGATCTTGACAGTTTTTATCAGAAATAATAGCTATATTTTGTCTTTTATTAATAGAACGCAAAATAAAATTCACATTAAGAGAAGAAATCATATTATAAAGACCTTGGAATAAGTGAGAAAGAGGACACTTCAAATACCTTTACAGTTTTGAACAAATAAATCATGTTTTTCCTCTTCAGTTTTTATATAACAGAGGAAGTTTTAAATTTAATGTCCATGGCATGTTTGCATCAGTAAAATTTACAGATTCAAAAGGCATACAATTAAGACTCATGAACAACACATGGTCAAATATGTAATGTCCATATAAGAAATGAACAAATGCTACAAGGAACAGTTATAGGAATTTTCACAAAATAATACAACTTTACTAAAGCCATTATTCCACTCAAGAAAGATGAACCACCACATACATACAGTCTCTTACACTGATCAACATAGCCAAACACAGATGGAGTCAGGGTGTGTCCCATTAGCATTCTGCATTGTGGTCAATAAAGCAAGCCCTCCAGGGCACTGGCAAAGACACATAAATAACTATACACTGTGTGATACTGTTGTGGAATATTATTTATGTTAAGATGTGTTACATTTGTTTATGCTGTGGAACATTTGTTTCATGATGCAAAGATATGTTGCATACTTTAAATTGCATTTGTTTAACCCTGTGAGGCTGTGTTTCTTTGCCGTGATTCTTTGCCTGACGGTCTAATAAAGAGCTGAATAGCTAATAGCAAGGCAGGAGCAAGAATAGATGGAACTGGCAGGAGAAACAAGGAAGACAAGGAGCAAGAGAATAAGGAGAGGAGAATGCTAGGGATCAGCCATCCAGCTTCACAGCAAGCCACCGAGAAAAATATGAGGGAAGGCATACAGAAATAAGAAAGATAAAAGCCCAGAGGCAAACGATAGTCAGGATAATTTAAGAAAAACTGGCAAGAAAAAAGCCAAGCTAAGGCTGGGTATTCATAACTAAGAATAAGCATCTGTGTATGTGATTTATTTGGGAGCTGGATGGTGGGCCCCTCAAAAAGCCAAAAGAGTAAGACATCGCACAACATGTATTAGTTCATGATGTAAAGATAAAGATTGTCAAACAGCGGGACAAAGACATCTTCAAAGGCAAGCAAAGCCAGTTTGCTATGTCAAGTTCTTGATTGCCCTGAGAAGGTAACAACCAAAGCCCTACTGTTACTGACCAACTAGTGAACTATAGACAATGCATTGGCCATCAGAGTGAAATCTTGGCTGCAGAAGATACTTCTGACCTCAGAGGCAATGTCTTCCAGCACTGGTAGCTGATTTCTTTCTCAACTGAACAAATTTTATTCTTGTTTTCCACATTTCAGGAGATATATTTTCTAGTTATGCAAGAGAGACTTCACTACACCTCAACAAAACTCCTTTGGTCTCCCAGTCCATGCAGGGTTTGCATAGTCACCTAGAAAACCAGTTCATCATTGTAGTTCATATCAAACACTGCCTCCCATCCCCATGTGTCCCTAGAACTGCCGGGTCCTTCCCATAACTCCATTCTCTGCAGGCCACACTATTGTCCAAGGTTGCTTCTGCTCATCGGAGTTCATAGCTATTCAAGTGTGGGTCTAGATGCCGTAAATAAGCTCCCCTGTGCTTACATCTCAGGGTTTTGTAGACAAGTCACCTGACCCTCTACAGAGAAGTCTACCTTCATATTAAAGTGCCACTCTGTCCTTATGTCCAGGTAATGATAAGATCTTAAAGGCTTCGCACCCTTCAGTCCCTTCATTCTCAGAATAGCCTTCCGACAAACCAGAGCGAAGTGTCGTGAATGAAATCTTCTGGCGCTAGCATCTCTGCATGCAGTCCGCCATGCCTTCAGTACAGACACTCAACACCAACTCCCATGCTTGGAGACAAGTCAGCTTGTGAGTGTGGCCTGAGGATCAAGTCATTTTAACAATAGAAACTAAACTCCGAGGGAAGGAGGAGTCAAAGGACGTCCCATCGGAGGGGAGTATCTGTGTTCCTGGAGAGATGCCTGCTCTGATTGACACCTCTCAGACGACTCAGGTGATCCAGAGTTCCATTTTTCTGCAACTCTACTTGGGAAAGAACTGCAGCCGAAATAATGTCAAGTCATGTCTCAAAGTCCATAGCTTATGAAAATATAAGGGGCTTAAGTACTCCTAGTCATGGCCTCTGGGCCTGCAGACACAACTCCTGGTCCACAGCCTCACAGGAACAGCAGGGATGTCTCTTTGCCTGTGTGTGTGTGTGTGTGTGTGTGTGTGTTATTTTTTAATTTAGTCAACAATTTCATACATGTATATAATACCTGCTGGTCACACTCATCACTTCCGTGCCCACCACCTCTCCGCCTCTTGCTGCCAAGTCCCTCTCCCACTTCCTATTTGTTTGTTTTTATTTTTTACTTTGTGACCTACTGGGTTTAACCAGAGCCATTTGCATGGGCATGGGTTCCATCACCAGGACAATGACTTCCTCTTCTGCAGTAGCGCGCCACTGCCACTAGCTGCCCAGGGCTCAGTCTGGTGCAGGAACTACACAAGCAGCCATAGCTGTCACAGCCACACCACGCACGTAAGTGAGCATCTCACAGCCGGCTCTTACGTTCTTTCTGCCCCTGCATCCTCAGCGGTCACTAAGCTTGGATGGGGTGCTATGGGCATCCTGTTTAAGGCTGAGCACTGGACAGTCACTTATCCTCCCTGTGACCACCCATGTGTCACTACTGTAGATTTCCTGACCAACAACACATGAGAGATGTAGCACAGCCAGCACTCAGATTTTCATTTAGTAACCTGTAGATTCTGGGACTGACGTTATCCACCCATGCATGGTATCTTTGTTCAAAGTATTTTTAAAATTGTTTTCAGATTATTTATAAAGTAATGTGCTGTGGGACAATGGTCTTTTATCTTGTCACTTTTAATATTCTTAATAACACACTTATTGGACAGTAGCCAGGCAGGAAGTAGAGGCGGGGCAATGAGAATTCTGGGAAGAGGGAAGTTTCAGTCTGCAGTTGTTACCCAGACACAGAGGACACAAGATGTGACTGCCTCGCTGAAGAAGGTACCAAGCCACATGGCTAACACAGACAAGAATTATGGGCTGATAGAAGTTATAAGAACTAATTAATAAGAAGCCTGGGCTACTGGGCCAATCAGTTTATAATTAACATAGACCTCTGTGTGATTTCCTTGGGACTTAACGACTGTAGGAATGGAGCAAGACAGGGATCAGGCGGGCCAGAAACCTCAGTCAACAGTAATGAGTTTCCATATGACTTATTTGCACATCCTTAGTTCTGTTAACACTCTCCTTGTGTCCCATCTCCTCCCCTTACCCTATCTCTGTTTAGAGTTTGCCCACCCCGGTATTCCCTTCCTCTATTTTGATGGTACGTGCTCTCCCGTCCCACTCCCCTTTCAGGCCTCTTTCCCCTCTTCCATTGCCCCTTTGTTGTCTCCAGGTTTCTAGAGGCATTCCAACTTAAACCAAAGGCCCAAAGTTGTGATCCACAAGAGAACACGCAGCATTTGACTCTGCTCCTCATCGCTTGGTTAAATACTTTTAAAGTTCCATCCATTTCCCTGCATTTTTGTAATGCTTTCTTTACAGCCGAAGGAAATTCCATTGTGTGTACGCAACACATTGTCCTTGACCAGTCACCACTCGGTGGACATCTGGGCTCTTTCCGTGTCTTAGCTCGTGTGCACAGAGCAGCAGTAAACATGGTTATGCAAATATTTCTGAAGTAGGACAGAGTCCTTTGCTTATTACTGTGACTTCAGGCTATGGCCCGGCTATTCCAACAATGACTATTTTCTGGTGGAAAGGCCACGAATTCAGTAGGTGTTCAATCCGAAAGGCTGATTGTCTCAGCTGTTCTTCAGTCTTTGTTGGAATCCTGAAGAATTGGGTTCTAATTCCCCCAAAGTAACGCCTCGGCATATGACCTTGCCAGTAAAGGTTGAAAGTAAGCAGGCGAACACCAAGAGCTTCCTTCTTCCATGTACTTTTAAGTAAGCCACAAGAAGGGATGACCAGATGTAGTGGTATTTCATTTGTATTTTAATAAATAAAGCTTGCCTGAAGACCAGAACACAAAACAGCCCTGCTAGTCAGCCATACAAACCAAGCAATGGTGGCACACACCTTCCTCCAGCAGCTATACTAGTTAGCCATAGAGACCGGCTAGTGGTGGCTCACACCTTTAATGCCAGCACTAGAGAGGACTATAAGGCAGGTTGAGACAGGAGCATGCTTTCTTTCAGTCTGAAGATTTCATCGAGGCAGAGCTCTCTAGTGGCTGGCTGCTTTTCTTTTCTGATCTTCAGGTTGAACCCCAATACTTGTTTCTGGGTTTTTATTATTTGTACAACCAACCTTTTTTGCCACAAGTTTTAAGGAAACTTTTTCTCTCTTTTGAATTTTACAGTGGTTTTGGTTGTGTTTGTTTATTTGAGACAGGATTTCTCTGTGTAGCCCTGGCTGGCCTAGAACTCACTCTGTAGACCAGGCTTTTCTTAAACTCAGGCATCTGCCTGCCTCTGCCTCCTGAGTGCTAGGATTAAAGGTGTGTCCCCACCACCTGGCAGAATTTTGCAGTTTTTAACCTTCCCCCATCCCCATGTCTTACAGGTTCATGGGAGGGAGGGGTCTGTGGATTACATTCCATCAGGGGCTCCAGAGAGGTCACTGACCTTCAATGGGGGATGTTTTGGAGGTGGCATACTCCGAGAGCTAGAGCATCTGTAAATACATAGACATCTTTTCACTTCTTAACTGTTTTTAGGCACACAAAGCTTTTCTGTTTTTCTGGGCTGTTTGTTGGGTGTGTCCAGTGACCAAGAGCAGGCTATGGCTTCAGAATAATGCTTGGCATCTTAGTTCAGGGGTACTGTGTTTATTAAGCCAGGAACCACAAAAGCACAATGTCAGGTACAGGTAAGGGGAGCATGGTGACATTTGCTTTGACTATACATTCAGCAGGTATTTTAGTTATGCATCTGGTCAGGGTCAAGGTCATTGAAAGTCCTGAATGTGTTGACAAGGTCCAGGGTGTTTAGGGGCTGAAAAGCTCCTGCTCAGACACAAATGGAGTCAGGGTGAGATCAGGACAAAAGAGCAAAACCTCCATCATTTCAGCACCCATTCTTCTTAGAAACACATGTATTGTAAGATTTATCCGCTTTCTAGATCTATCAATTTCCTGGACATTGCACCGTTTCATTTTCCTTTACAAGTAAAATAATGACGTCATTGTGTATTTTACTGATGAAACTAACGTGGACTGCAGTAGATTGTCATGTGATAATTCTCATCACAGACATGATCGTTAAGTTGAAATCCCACGTCTTCAGTTATTCTATTTGCAAAGCATGTGCTGATTTGGAAGTCTTTGTGCATTAATTTTAGGAGAGTTAGAACTCTGTTGCGACAGGGGGTTATAAGAGGTTGGAGAATAGTTTTACAAACCAAGCAGGTAGCTGACTCAATTTTTGGAATGGCAATTATAGATGAGAACTAGGGCCCGTGGTCCAACAATGCTACTTTTCCCACCATCCTTTAGAGCAAAAAGCCTCTTAAATTTCCCACCCTTTCTTAAGTCTTTAACAGATCCATCTGTTGCATTTCATGTTTCATCAGCTGGTCCAAGTTTAGTTTCCTTTCTCAAGAACATTTAATTGATTTTTCTTACTTTAGAATCCACCGGGCTTGGCAGTTGCTCTATTCTGATATGTCTGGAAAAGATAATGTTGAAAATAAAGACTAAGACATAAAAATAACCTGCACAAAACTAGAGAAGCAAACAAAACAGGAGGGATTTCCTTTCGTGAGCCTAACTCTGAAACTTCAGGGACCCAGCCAATTACTACCTACCGGTGAAAGTCAGTTCAATGAAGAAAGAACAGACTTTTCAAAAAACAGTACACTATTAATTAGACATTCAAACTCCATTAACAGGGGGGTGGATGTATTAGTTAGGAGTCTCCAAAGCAGTGGTTCTCAACCAATGGGCCATGACCACACAGGGGTCACATACCCAATATTTTATATATCAGATACTTACATTATTATTCATAACAGTAACAAAATACAGTTATGAAATAGCAACAAAAATCATTTTATGGTTGGGGAGTTATCACAATATGAGGAACTATATTAAAAGGTCACAGCATTAGGAAGGTTGAGAACCACTGGTCTAGAGGAACAGAACTTAGAAAGTGGATCTCTTTATATATAGATATTTAAATGGGGTTGGTTTATAAGAATGACTTACAGGCTGTGGTCCAGCTAATCCAACAATGGCTGCCTACCAACCAACTGAAGGTCTAAGAATCTAATACTTGTTTAGTCTACAAGGCTGGATGCCTCAGCTGGTCTTCAGTATACTCTGGAATCCTGAAGAAGTAGGCTCTAACACAATGGCAGGAATGGAATTGCTAGTGAGGGCAAGTCCAAGCTGGTAAAGAGAGCAAGCTTCTTCCACCCATGTCTTTTATAATAGGCTGCCAGCGGAAGGTGTGGCCCAGATTGAAGGTGGATCTTCTCACCTTAAGGATCCAGAATCCAAGTGGGTCTTCCTCCTTAAAATGATTTAATTAAGAAAAAAAAATCAGTCACAGGTGTGCCTTGTCATTTGGGTTTTAGTTAATTCCAGATGAGATGTAGTCAAGTTGATGACTAAGAATAACCATCCCAAGGGATAGTCAAATTGCGATATGTCTAGAGGAAGCAATATTGCTCAGATGTAAGAAGGAACAAAGTATGACCCATATGCTATGGCATGGACAAACCTTGAAAATAGCTGTGCTAAGTGGGATGGTGCCAACATGGAGGCCTCACGTTTAATTATTTTGTCTAGGGTGTGAGATACAGGTCTACTTTTATTCTTGTACGTGTGGGAAGCCAGTTTCCCCCACCATTTTGTTGAGGAGGATGTCTTTTGTAACACAACCCTAATCAGTCTTATTAAATAAAAACCCGGAGTCAGATATTGGGGTAAAAGCTGAAAGACCAGAGAAGCAGAGTAGCCAGTCACTAGAGTTCTTACTTCTCCAAATGTTCAGACTGAAGGGACAAGATCTTGTTTCTACAAATCCTTAGATTAAATGCCCTGAGCTCCTGTCTCCTCCCACCTTATATTCCTCTCTCTACCCAGCCACATCACCCCTGTCTCCACCTCGCTAGTGCTCAGATTAAAGGCTATGACTCTCAGGTACTGAGATTAAAGATGTGAGTCACCACTGTCTGGCTCTGTTTCTCTTTTAGACTGGATCAATCACACATATCCTAGGGTGGCCTTGAACTCAGAGAAGTGTCTGCCTCTGCTTCCCAAGTGCTGGGATTAAAGATGTGCACCACCATGGCCTGGCTTCTCTGGCTAACCAGTGGCTTAGCTCTGCACACTGATCTTCAGGAAAACTCATAAACAAAATATGATCACATTCTTTTCTTCAATAAATGTCATTGGAATTTTGATGGAGATTGTGTTGACTCTGCTTTCAGTATTGCAGCCATTCCCACAATATTAATTCTCTGAAGCCAGGAGCATGGGGCTGGAGAGATGGCTCAGCAGTTAAGAGTACTGCCTGCTCTTCCAAGTGTCCCAAGTTCAGTTCCTGGAACCACATGGTGGCTCACAACCATCTGTAATGAGATCTGGTGCCCTCTTGAGGAAAAGACTTGGTCAGTCATCCTCATCAACTTAATCCATGAATCCCAATATGGACAAGTTCAACAGAACCACGATGTACGGGCTGCCCATGCATGCTTCAGCATTGCCAGGGCATAACTTTCATCCAATTCATTCATTCAAGCCAGGAGCATTGGGAGATCTTTTAAATTTCTACTGCTTTCTTCAATCTCTTTCTTTAGCGCCTTGAAGATTTCATTGTTGAGTTCTTTCACCTTCTTAGTGATAGTGAGTCCTAGGTATTATAATTAACTAATGTTATTATATGACTTCCTGCCCCTGGTTTCTTTTGACAAATTCATAATGCTACTACATATTTATAAAATTTGATGTTATATCCTACTATAATGCTGAAAATATAAATTGGGTTCAAGAGTATGTTGGTTTAGTCTTCCATTTTTCAAGAATAGTGTAGTGAGGAGCAGCGGGCTGCGTTCCTGCCGCCTGGATCCTGGCCGCCTGGCTAGCTTATGCCCAGAAATAACAACACACAAATTGTATTCTTTTAAACACTGTTTGGCCCATTAGCTTCAGCCTCTTACTGGCTAACTCTCACATTTTGATTAACCCATTTCTAATAATCTAATAATAATAGCACCAAGAAGTGGTGTCTTACCGGGAAAGATTCAGCATGTCTGACCTGGTGGCTGGCTTCATGGCGACTGGCTCAGAGAGGAGAGGCATGGCGATTGCCCAAGGCACACTTCCCTCTTCCCAGCATTCTGTTCTGTCTACTCCACCCACCTATGTTCTAACCTATTAGGCCAAGCAGTTTCTTTATTAATTAACCAATGAAATCATCAGATAGATAGAAGACACACCTCCATCAGCATAGGATCATGTACTCTGTAAATAGGGGTAGGGTAACTTCTCTACCTTTTATTTCTTTCACTTTTTTATTGCTCTAGTTAAGACTTCAAGTAAAATACTGAATAAGAGTGGAGATATTGGGCGCCTTTGCCTAGTTCTAGAGTTTAGAGACAACCCTCTCAGGATTTCACCATTTAGAATAACATTGGCTATAGAGATTACACAAATATAACCTTTATTTTGAGGAGGTATTGTGATCCCAAGTATCCTTAGGGACTTTATTACAAAGGGAAAATGAACCAATAGCTATAGCCCTGGCTTCAGAGTTCTGTCTTTAAGCTCTATCTGTAAACTACACTGAGGTTGGCTTACCCACTGGCCTTAGGCTCAGTGCTATCAACCTCCAGAGTTGTTCAGACACTTCCAGCTGAAAGAGGGTCATGTCTCCGTATGTTCTTGCTGGATTAGTGCCTTCTGCTGTTCATCTCTTTGGCTTGTCAGTGTTTGGCTCTCCCAGGTACCCTCCCACCCAGTCTTCCCTCACACTGGAGGGTGGTAAGCTACACCAGACTTGCTGACTCGTGGCTCTTACATGATTTCAGGCCCCCAGAACAGCTAAGATTGTAACAATTGGTTCTCTCTCAGGATGAAGCCGGGCCCTCAGAGTTATAGAGATTTAGCTTCACTGCTGACCTGCCTATGAGAAGAATCGCGACTCACCAAAGCATACCACTGACTCGAGGCTTGTGGGCTTGTCCCACGGGCTTACTGTTGGAAAGTGGCTGTTGTCTCCCCCTGCCAGCGAGTGGCAAGATTAAAAGTGTGTTGTTCCCCCAGCGAGTGGCAAGATTAAAAGTGTGTTGTTCCCACTTCCCAATGTCTCTGGTCTTCTCTGGACTCTTCAGGAGCCTTTTCATTCCCTTGTGAGTTTCAAAGCTTTTCCCTCTGCGTCTCTCTTTGGAGTAGAGCATGTTTGTTTGTTTGTTTGTTTTGTTTGTTTGTTTTTTAAACTGTTTTTGTCTCTCTCCTCTTCATCGACTTTCATGGCCACAGCCTCTAGTAGTTCACTTCACCTGTACATCCCAAGTTCAACACTGTCTTAAAATGCTGAACAAAACCTAACCATGGGATCTAGCAACTGTGAGTCTAAGTATGTGTCAACAAATTATGTCCACATAAAACCTAAAGATAGGGTTTGGGTTAGGGTTAGGGTTAGGGTGTGGAACCATACTGATTTGCTAATGTTCTAAAAAAAATCAAAATCTGTGCTAAATAAGGTTATTTCTAAAGATGAAACTTACTTATCACATAGGCAGGTTCATGGTGATGTGGGTAAAAGGCACAGATGTTTAACCGCCTCTGCAGACCTGGGCTCTGGTGGTTCAGGTGAGCTGGTGGCCACTGGGAGAGGAGCATGCACAGGGCTCTAGATTTAGAGGCTTAGTTATTAATAACTAACCAGACATAAACAGGAAACAGCTGTGACCATCGATGCCCGAAGGCATTTGCATGGCTTGTTACAAGCTGTGCAGTTCTTCTGAGCTTCTTCTCTGGGCGTCTCTTAGTTCCTCACGAGATGTCACATTCCCTCACTCCCAGGACTTTCCCCCTGTGGCTTTCATTTTTGTTCTCTTTGCTGCATTTCTTCCCTCAGACTTCCCAGCCAACATTCTCTAGTCTCTCTGCAAGACCCCAAAGCCAAGTGCAATTAGGGCATGCAAGATGCAGGATGATGAATACCCCCAGAAACAAACTGCAAAGTGCTTTATTAATTTTGAATTTTCTAAACACTAATGAGCAAGGAACAACAGCTGTAGAGAGACACTGGGTAGTAGAAAAAAAACTACAGAATTAAGTCAGCCGATATACTTTAAAGATGTACTGACCTCAGAATGGAAGCCAGGAAATGTGTTATGTTGGGGGAGGGGTTTTGCTTTTGTTTCCATGGGAGAAGAAAAGCTATGGATACCACCAAAATTGATAAAGATCCAATTTGAACAAGAGACATCTCTTAATTAGAAGAGATGATAGTTTATCAAACAGCATGGCTGTTTAATCTAAACTAACCTATAAAACTAACGAATCCTTTTTATTTGATTAGATATAACTTGCTAAAGGAGAATCTCCCCAAAAAGTTGGGGAAGGGTTTAGTTTCTGTCTTTTCAGGAAAATAAAGATATCCAGCTAAGGAATCTGAAGGCTACTGGACAAATAAGACTTCTGAAAAAAAAAAAAGGACAAATCATCCAGAAAAAAAATGTCTCAAGAAAAGGAGTAAATTGACCTATCAGTATATCACATTTCCGACAGGGTAAAATTTCATAAATCTTCCCAAATGTCTGTTTCTGCTGTTCTCTACATACATATAATACAAATGGTCTTTTTATAGTCCCAGTCTAATTAAAAGTCAAAGCTGGCTCTGGAGTTGGAGTGTGGCTCTCTCCTTCTCTAAACCCAAGCATGCTTATTAAAGTGAAATCCAAAATCTCTGTCTCATGTTAGAAGAGCCACCTGATATGGGACAAAAGAAAAACAAATATTTAAGGGCTATTATATTGCCACCAATCTCACAATCCTTTGGTTTTATATTGACTCTTTAACAGCTTTCCTTAAGGGATAGGATTTATAAGATTAATATACATATATATGTGTGTGTTTTATTTTTATTTTTATTTTTTTGGTTTTTCGAGACAGGGTTTCTCTGTAGCTTTGGAGCCTGTCCTGGAACTAGCTCTTGTAGACCAGGCTGGTCTCGAACTCACAGAGATCCGCCTGCCTCTGCCTCCCGAGTGCTGGGATTAAAGGCGTGCGCCACCACCGCCCGGCTATATGTGTGTGTTTTAAACCTTTTGTCATGATATTAATGGTCATATAGAGTACTAACTAATTCTAGAAAAAGGTTTCATCTACCTTTCTATATGTGATTTGGGGTTTGAGTCTCTATCCGTTTTGTGCAGTGAACCATGAGCATGCCTTACAGCAACATCTGAAGTCTCCCAAAGGATGATGGGGTCCCACAACAACAATCACCCAGGACTACAATGGAACCACTAAGCTAAACAAACAAACAAACAAAAACACCACCTAATGATAGGCTTTTGAACTATAAATTTCTCAGAACAATTTCGAGGTGGCTAGCTGAGATGATCCAACCTCACAGACTACTCTAGCCAGGACTTGAGACAGCCCTGCACTTTCCCATTACTCGGAGACTGGACAACAAATAATACAATGACCTCTCCCAGGACTTGACAATTAACCCAAAATGTTCTTTTTAGGATCCTCTAAAGATGTTGTTGCCCCAGACGACAGGAAGTAAATTTAAGAATATGACAACCACATTCCCAAGAGGTGAGGTGGGTGATTTTTGGTCGTGTAATGTAGGGCTATTTGTCATTGTTTAAGGGAGTTGGTTACAAGTTGTTATTGGTAATGGTCAGGAAAAAAGCTAGACAAAGGAAATTAGACTCAAAGTTCTTATTTTGAAATGAAAAACGGGAGGATACAGATATGGTAGGATAAAAGGGTAGATTATTGAATCTACTTTTAAAAAGCAAGTTTTAAATGTTTTACGTTGGATTGAACTTTTTTTATATTGTATTCAAATTTTGTATAGTGATACAAATTTGAGATTAATTTTGTTAGAACATACTGTACATACATTTCTACTCTTGTTCAAGGTATTGTACCTATACAACTCATTTACCAATGTAATGCAAATTTCTAGTCCTTGAAAATTATTATTACCAACTGTTTAGGATAATAAGGAAATACAGGTTAGTAGTTAATCACCTATTATAATCAAACTTGTAGTAACATTAGGCTATGTTTTTAAGGTCAAACAAAGATATATTTTAGATATACAGGTTATCTTCAAGCCTTTCAGAGATTTACAGGATATGACATTTAAGATGTTTTGATAATGTAGGTTCTTTTTTTTTTTTATGACAATGAGACCTGTCTGCTCCCAGCAGCACCAATCTACTTCAGAGAAGATAATGGCTATTGAAGAAATTCCACATGGAGTTTACTTTCTTTGTGGCAAAAGTAAACCGCTGGGCAAGAAAATGCCCTTGCCTCGACTGCTGACAGTGTGCTGTCCTAATCGGAGAAGCAGAACACTAAAGAAAGTGACTGCCAAACACTGTCAGGACAAGGAGAGACAGCCTTTCAGAACATCCTGCTTCACAGAAAAGTCCGTTGGATATGCTAGGCCTGTAGACCAAAGATGGATGCCCCAATGTTGCAGAGGAACTTCGGTGACTGTCCAGGCAGCCAGCTGTTATTTCACATATTTTTGGAAGTCACCTGCTCACCTTTCCTGTTTACACAGTTAATATCATTTCCTTCTTTGGTCTCTGAGAGAGCTGAAAACTACATAGCTATAGTTTTCCTTGTTTATCAGATGCAGAAAGCAAGTTATGATAGAAAGTAAATTAGGTACAAGACTTTGGACTCACCAAGATAGGATAGATATGGAGTATTTTCTCTTAATTTGTCAAATGCAAATGGACTAGATATTGTTGATGTATTTATGGCCTGTATATATTGTACACAGTTACTGTACTTATTGCATATAGTTTTCTTATATTAGTTATAGCCTTCTTTTTTATTTTAGACAAAAGGGGGAAATGTAGTGATATTCCATTTGTATTTTAATGAATAAAGCTTGCCTGAAGATCAGAATGCAAAACAGCCACACTAGTCAGCCATATGGGCCAGGCAGTGGTGGCACACATGTTTGATCCCAGCAGCCACACCAGTTAGCCATAGAGGCTGGGTGGTGGTGGTGCACACCTTTAATGCCAGCACTAGAGAGGATTGTAAGGTGGGGTGAGACAGGAACTCTCTCTCTCTCTCTTTCAGTCTGAAGATTTCATAGAGGTAAGAGCTCTCTAGCAGCTTGACTGCTTTGTATTTCTGATCTTCAGGTTGAACCCCAATATCTGCCTCTGGGTTTTTATTATTTGCTACAGTTACTGGATAATCTATGGGAATTGCTGGCTTTTTGTGGCTAAAACATCTCAGGAATGATGTGGGATGTCCTTCTGTATAAGTGTTGCTTTTATTGGTCGATGAATAAAGCTACTTTGGCCTATAGAAGGGCAGAATATAGTTAGGATGGAAGAGATTTAGAGAGAGAGAGAGTAGGTGGAGTCAGAGAGACACCATGTAGCTGCCAAGGCTGAAAGATGCCAGCTGTCAGCCAGAACATTACTGGTAGGCCACAGCCTCGTGGTGATTCACAGATTAATAAAAATGGGTTAATTTAAGATGCAAGAGTTATCTAGGAATATGCATAAGATACTGGTCAAACAGTGTTGTAATTAATATAGCTTCTGTGTTATTATTTGGATCTGGGCAGCTGGGAAACGAACAAGCAATCTCTGCCTTCCACAGGAAGGCTTTTTATCTTAACCATAATAAACTTCACATAAAAACACTATAATAAGTAAGGTGCTCCCACAGTAGAAAGTTGACGGATTAAGTAGCATAAGAAATATGAGGGTAATTAGAGAAAATTGTACATATAGAGTAAAGCTTTATCCCAAAATTGGTGCTATACAACTCTTAGAAAAAAAATGAATTTTACTTCAAAAGCCTCATCTGTGCTATTACAAAGATTTATGCTGCTGCAAACCATTCTTTCAGAGAATTTTCTCCACCCTAAAAATGGAAAATGAATGTAAAAATCAACTAGCTTTTCTCTGATATTCTGAAGTCTCAAACACAAACTTTATTTGGACTTCACAGTTGCTAATACATTGTTTACTTATTTATTTTGTGTGGGACAGAGTCTCGGTAACATAGCCTAGTCTAGCCTGGAATTTCTGAACCTCCTTTCTCGGTCCCCCAGAAGGCAGGACTGCTGCACCCTGTATCCCCATGGGCTGAGCATGAATTCTGAAAAGTGGACCAGTGCTTTGTGTCAAGGTCAAGTGCTGGGTGACAAAAGTTTTCACTTTGCAATGTATCCCATCTTTAAAGTAATCACTTCACAGACCCCCCCCCCCCGACAGTAAACTCACTTGCTCACAGAACTTTGTAAACTAATATAATTGTTTTTATGACACAATTTTATAAGGATAATCATATAGCCTTTCTTTCTTTCTTTGGAACTATTGTTTTTTCCACTACTCTGCTCAGACCAGTTAATGCCAATTCAAGAGGAAATTAAGGTAAGCCTCTGAGAATTACTGAATTTACTTGGCTGGGATCAGGCGTGGACACACTGACCTGGAACCATTTCTGTCTGATTTCACACAATAACGCACATTAAAGTGTGTGCCTCCCAGAGACGTCCCTTTGCTGCAGTCTGTTATCTGTCGATGCTGAGCTGTAGATATGAAGAAATTACTGGGAAGCAAAGAACACCAGGTCGCCTTCTTAGGGCGAAAACACTCTCTGAAGCTCTCGTGTCTCCCTTAGGCATGAATTTTAGCATGTTTGTGCCCTCAGCGGTCACGCCTTTGCTTTCTGATCTCCTGCTGTCTCTGCCCTGGACCACTGGGCACCAGGCAGGTCTGCCCCGTCCTAATGCTCCTTACTGCAAATTCAATGACTCCAGTCGCCACTTCTCGGCTCTGCTCTCCCTCCCTCCACATTCTCTCCCCTTTCAGCTTTCCGTTGATGCTCTGATGAGTCTCTAGAATACGCTGCCTTGCTTTGGAACCAAGTTTGAAGGCTCTCCACCAGACTAAATGCAAAATCCTTCACTTAACGACATTCACAACGTGAACACGTTCCACGAAGGCTCCAATGAAGTCTGTGATAATTAGAGGGCGTAGGTCTTCGAGAAATTAGGTCAACAACGCTTTTCTTAAAAGGGCCAGGTAGTAAATATTTTGGCTTTGCAGCCCTGTGGTCTTTGTACCTGTGACACTAGGTAGCTATAGACATAGTAGACAAAGAAATGAGTGAAGTTATATTCTAACCAACCCTAGAGGAAAACTGATCTTGTGGAAGTTCCATGTTATGAAGTTTTATTCTTTTCATTTATTATTTATAAACCCCGTAGGCGGAGTTTTCTTGTCTGACCGCCTGCTCCCAAACAACTGACACAGAGGCTTAATATTATTTATAAATGCTCCCATAGCTCAGGCTTGTTACTAGCTAACTCTTACACTTAAATTATCCCACATTTCTTATCTGTGTTTTCCCACATGACTCACAGTTTCTTACGTCATTTTCTGTATGTCCTGCTTCTTCGCAGCAGGCTGGGCTGGTGTCCTGCCTGCCTACTGGCCTTTCAGTTTCTTTCTGAACCAATGACAGTAATTGATGGGGGAGGGTCATCTGTCTATGTGTTACTTTCACTGGTTAATAAAAAAAACTGCCTTGGCCCTTTAATAGGACAGAAAATTAGGTAGGTGGAGTAGACAGAACAAAATTGTGGGAGAAAGAAAGCAGAGTCAGGCAGATGCCTCAAACAGATGCCATGCCTCTCCTCTCTGAGACAGACACAGGTTAAGATCTCTCCTAGTAAGCCACCCCTCGTGGTGCTACACACATTAATAGATATGGGTTAAAACAAGATGTGAAAATTAGCCAATAATAGGCTAAAACTAATGGACCAGACAGTGTTTAAATAAATACAATTTCCATGTAATTATTTTGGATGTAAAGCTAGCCGGGTGGTGGGATGCAGCCCGCTACTCCTTCTACAAGTAATACATATTCACAGTGTACAGAAGGCTTATTCCACAGCCAAACCCCTTAAAATTGTTAAAAATCATTTCGAATTTGTGGGATATTCACGAATTGTTGGCAAACCAGATATGACCCATAGGCCACACAACACCATCATCTCCTATGAAGGATCACTGGTCAGAGAGTCAGTCTAGATAGGCCAAGGAATGTCCACCATCAAGATTTGTCCCCTAACTCCCATTCTAGCCCCCTTGCTACCCATTGTTATCATTCATCTGTGTTTCAGATGAGGGGCAGACCTACCCTGCCCAATATAACTGAGTCTGCAATTATCTGGGCAAAAGGAAGCGTCCCACTGCATGAGTCTGAACATGGCTAGGCTAGATCCTTGCGTGTAGTGGGCGGAGTCCTCAATCCTATCACCATGTGTTGCCTCCTCCCACCCACTTCCCCTGGAGTCAATGTAATTTAAATCTTTTGTCTACATCGTTGTCTCTGAGCTTTTAGAGCAGGTGGCTGACCCGCGTGTGGTTATGGGTGACCAGTAAGGTTCCAAGCAACGTCTAAACAACTAAAAGAAACCTTGAAAGCATTAGAATTGTCCACTGTCAAAGGGAAGGACTTATCATCAGCAGTAAAGCCTTGATTTCAAGACCCATAAGCTGCACCCCCTAAATTCCAGAAGTGAGTGCAGCTAAACCAGAAAGACTGGAGTGTCTCTGAGCAACTGTTAATTCTTCAGGAAGTGTGCTTCAGATGGGGAGCAATGTTAGAGGTGACAACAGGGGAGTGTGCTCACTTTCAGTACTATAGATTGGAACTAGAAGGCCCCCGAAAGGCCTGTGCCTTAGATTCCCAGTGTGGTACTACTGGGAAGTGGCAAGTTGTGGGGCCTAGGGTGAAGTCTGAGGTCCTTTATGGACATTCCCAAGGGGCTCACCGACTCTCAATCAATCTCTGCATCTCTGTCTGTCTTTCTGTCTGTCTCTGTGTCTCTGTCTCTATCCCTCTGTTTCTCTCTCTTTCTCTCTCTCTAAGCCAGTGGTTCTCAACCTGTGGGTTAAGACCCCTTTGGGGGATCGAATGACCCTTTCACAGGGGTCACCTAAGACCATTGGAAAACACAGATATTACCATTATGATTCATAACAGTAGCAAAAATTACCTTTATGTAAACAAAACAATTTTATAATTAGAGTTCACCACAACACGAGGAACTGGGTTAAAGGTAGCAGCATCAGCATCATAGAGAACCATTCACTGGGTCAAGGGTGTTTTGCTTCCTCCACGGTGTGCTATGTCTCCCCAGGCTCAAAAGCAATGGGTCAGCTAACCAGCTTTGCTCTTTGTAAGTTGATGTCTCAGGTACCTTGCTATAGTAACAAAAAGGAAACAGTGTCTCCAAGCTGTGTAACAATTTTACAAGAGGCGTGCCAAGGAGACCCTGGGGGGACAGTGTTGGAGATGATGTCTTCCTCCACTACCCATTCTTAGCATCAGTGTTTCAGACGAGGTGGGGACCAGACTCGTCTCCTGCTGCATATATCTGAGTCTGCAATTACCTGTGCAGAAGGAAGGGCCCCCAGCAGCCCTGAGTGTGTCTGAATGCTAGACTAGATCTTTCAGGGACTGCAAGTCCTCGCTACTGGCAACATATGTTGCCTCCTCTCATTAGGTCCCCAGGGAGTAGAGTCTCATTCAGCTCCCCAAGGAGACCCAGGATCTTACCTTATGTCTACATAGTTGCTTCTGGACATTTTGGTGAGCTGACCCACCTGTGTGTGGGTAGAGGTCACCAGCAGGGTGCAATTAGTTCTCAGTTCTCTCTTTTTCCCCTGCGGTTGCTTTGTTACCAGGAGAAAGTGATGCTTTCTATTGGAGACCAGCCAGAAGGTCAGGGTGAAAAACTCAATGCTGACAGTGCACTCCTGGCAATGGCCACTAGAGGGTGCCAGAGCATGAGGTTGACAAACCCCAAAATACCATCTTCTGTGGCCCGGAGAATCCTTAGCCAGTCAAGAAACAGAGACCATAGAGGGCTAATGGCTGCCTGGAAATTCATTTGACTGGACATGGAGCCGAACAAAAAGCCTTGAAGTGTAATGAACCAAGTGTCCTCCTACTTCACTGGTGGGGGAGGGGCAATGACTAAGGCTGGGGACTCAGAAGTGTGAGGGAACTGCTTATTGGCTACTATGGAACAAACTTCCTTCTTTCATGAGTCACAGTCAAAGCCATTAAATAAGTAACGAGAAGCACCGGGGAGTAAAATAATAAGAGTTAAGGGAGAGGCGTAGGGCCTCCGAGAAAGTAATCGAGACCGTACTCATCCTCTGTTGGACTCCACTTGCTTTCCCTTTGCTTTGGGTGATTTTGTAGGCTCCATGGCTAAGCCTTAGCGGCGCCCTCCCTTCGTCCCCATACTCTCCATGCCATGCTCGGAAGGGCCGATTTTCACCTCCCCTTATTTCTTAGGCCTGCTCTACCATGCTTCTTAAGGTTTATTTATGCATTTTATGTATATGGATGTTTTATCTGCGTGTACGTCGGCTCATCAGAAGATAGCATTGGATCCCATGAGATTACAAGTATAAACGATTGTAAGCCACAATGTGGGTACCAGGAATTGAACTTAAGACCTCTGAAAAAGCAGCCAGTGCTCTTAACTCCTGCGCCATCTATCTCTTCAGTCCCGATGTGTATGCTTCTTATGCACCAAAAATTAACTATCTTATGTGGGGGTGGGCCAAGGGAGCAGACCTGAAATCTAAAACATGAATCTGTTCTCCAAGAGCATCCAGCAGAGATGAGCCCCTTTTCATGTGTTCCACGTTAGCGTCCGAGTTCCGGAACCAGCGTTATGAAACAGTGAGAGACGGACCTTGGCGAGTGGGTCCAAACCACAGCGGGCAAGGGACAAACATGCCATGCAGACAGAGCTTACATGGGGAGCTTTATTTGGGGAAGGAAAGGAGAGGGAACGGAAGAAGGGAAGGAAAGAGGGAAGGGAAGAGATGAGGAAAGGGAAGGGGGAAGGTGAGGAGAAGGAAGGGGAGGGGAGGGGGATGAAGGGGGAAGGGAAGGAAAGGGAAGGGAAGGGGATAGGAGGGAAGGAGGGGGGAGGAGGAGATTGGAGGGGAAGAGAACGGAAGGGAGTGCAGATTGGCCTCATGGGGAAAGAGGGAGGGAGGGAGGAAAAGAGAAAGGGAGGGAGGGAGAGAGGAAGAGAGGGAGAGAGGAAGAGAGGGAGAAGGCAGAGAGAGGAAGAAGAGGAAGAGGTAAGGTGGAGTTCTGCCATTTAAAGGGACAAGGTACTGCCTGCCATGCACACAGAGGTGCAAAGCACTCTGACAGGTCCCCAAGTGGTGGGACCAGGTGCCTGGGTGCTAACACACTGGAACATAGAGCTGAGGGCAATGGGGAAAGGACCAATAGAGTGGTGTGTGTCTGCTGGGGCCATCTGAGAACCAGTCAAGGAGGGGTGTCAAGTGTCAGATGCAGTAACCCACAGCCTGAGGTACTGTGAGCCCTTCTCAGGCCCTGTGCCTGCAGGTAGGCAGAGAGTGAAGAGGTCAGAATGGAGGAAGGAAGAAACTGAATAAATACAGTTTGGAATCTGTACCATCACACAGGATTGGACTTCTCAACACCAGGACAAAAACAAGAGACTATTTAGATATCACACACCTTACCTGGTGGTGACGATTGTGAAGATAGAACAGCAAGAGAGCAACAGCAGCAGCAAGTCTTATGACAGGAGGGTACCCACAGTTACAGAGAGGTCAGGAGACAGGAGGGTACCCAGAGTTACACTGAGGTCAGGAGACAGGAGGATACCCACAGTTACAGAGAGGTCAGGAGACAGGAGGGTACCCACAGATACAGTGAGGTCAGGAGACAGGAGGGTACCCAGAGTTACAACAGTAAGGTCAGGGGACAGGAGGGTACCCACAGATACAGTGAGGTCAGGGGACAGGTGGGTACCCACAGTTACAACAGGTGAGAACAAGTGTCCGAGGAATCAAAGCAGTGTTAACAGCAAAGCCTGTGGGATTATTACTGGGAGTCAAAGCCAACAAGCTGTGTTGAGCTTCTGCAGGTGGAGACGAGACTCAAATCGGCATCAATCTATGCAGTTTCCAGAGAAAACCACACATCCAAATGCCAGTGGTTGTTAAGTCATATTTCGCCAGCACCCTCTGAACGTGACATCCAGGTGGACACTGAAGGTGCCTTCAGCCTTACAGCTTGTTCTTACACATGGAACAGTGTGCCGTGGACAGCTGTTTCACACATGGAACAGGGTGCCTGGATAGCTGTTCTCACACATGGAACAGTGTGCCGTGGACAGCTGTTTCACACATGGAACAGGGTGCCTGGATAGCTGTTCTCACACATGGAACAGTGTGCCGTGGACAGCTGTTTCACACATGGAACAGTGTGCCGTGGACAGCTGTTTCACACATGGAACAGGGTGCCGTGGAAAGCTGTTCTCACACGTGGAACAGGGCACCGTGGACAGCTGTTCTCACGCGTGGAACAGGGTGCCGTGGACAGCTGTTCTCATGTGGAACAGGGTGCCGTGGAAAGCTGTTATCATGCATGGAACAGGGCGCCCTGTGGACAGCCATTTCACAGATGGAACAGGGCGCTGTGGACAGCTGGTCTCACACATGGAACAGGTTGCTTTGGGCAACTGTTCTTACACACAGAACAGGGTGCCGGGGAACAAAGGCGTGATGAGCAGCCACAACTCATTCGTCTCACCTCAGTGCCACCGCATTTCAGAAACATTAAAAGACAACGTAAATTCTAAAGGGTAAGGGAGGGTTGGAGAGATTTCTCAGAAGAGCACTGCCTGATCTTCCAGAAGTTCTGAGTTCAATTCCCAGCAACCACATAATGGCTCACAACCATCTGTAATGAGATCTGGTGCCCTCTTCTGGCCTACAGGACACTATACATAATAAATAATATATCTTTAACAACAACAAAAGGCTAAGGGAATTGTAATCTGAAATAAGCAATGTGTCTATGAACAAATCACTTCTGACAAAATCAATTGCGTTTTTGATAGACTTAGGAAATCGTTCCCTTATGGGGTGGGAGTTAGATCTGAACGTTATCAAATCATTTGTGGATTTCTCATGCAATTTTAAATAATTCAGATTCAACTTAGGCACCCGCAACCACAAAACAATTCACTGAAAACTGGCTGAGGGCCTGGAGAGAACCTGCTGCTCACAGGCAAAGCTCCAAGCGGAGCTTGATCAGGGTCCTCTCGGTGTTCAGAGACTTCATTAATATAATACAGTGTGTGATGGAGTAGACAGTAAAAATACAAAGCGACAGTCGCCTGTAATTGGGGGCCTATGGTGCTCCTCAGAACGACAATTCAAACAGAGGTGTCCCATACCTGGGCTTGGGGGTTTTACTTGATAATCTATTGTATCTAGGAGAGAGGCATTGTACCCTCTTTATAGGGAGATTACACTTAAACACTCTCTCTTTCTCTCTCTCTCTGTGTATGTGTGTGTGTAGCTTCTATATAGAGGGTTTCCATTCAGCTCATTTTCTTTCTCTCTCTCCTTTCTTCCTTGCTTCTTTTTCTCATTCTCTCTCATTTCTTCCTTCCTTCTTTCCTCCCTCCTTCTCCTTCTGTTGAGACATGTCTCACTCTATACCCCTGGCTGTCCCAGAACTCACTCTCTAGACCATGCTACCAGGGACTAAAAGTAATCAACAACCTTATATAGCTGTGAGCCTTGAGAGATACAGAGTAACTATCCTGGTAAGCTATTCCCACGGGTGCAATAGTGTCAGGAATGTTATGGGACTAACCAACCACTTTGTGATGGAATTTACAAGATGGAAATCATGCCTAGTTAGCTAGACCAAAAATCCATGGCTGCCTATGTCATATGCCCGAGGGAAGAATCTGCTATCACTATTCAGCTAAACATACATAGTATCAAACCAGCTCCTGTTGGCTTCTCAGTCTATATACAGATCATTGCATGTCTCAACCCTCACCAGAGAAGCTTTTTCTGCAATAGATGGTGAGTAACACATGCTGCCTCCAGCATGAACAGGATTTGACCTGACTAGAGGTGTCAGGGAATGAAAAAAAAATGAAGAAGAAAGCAGACACATTGACAAATGGGCTATGCACACCCGAATAGAGCCACACCAACTATGAAATGACCCAGAACCTCAGTGAGTCTGTTCTGTACAACACATCGGGGAGGAGCTGGCTAGTCTTGTGTCTGTAGGCAAGCAGTCTCAGGCTGGAGGGGGAAGGGTATGGCTGTTAGTTTGCACACACTGCCAGCGTTCACACTTGGACCAGAGGAAGGCTTTGCCGTTCTAAGCCTGACCCATATAGGAAAGGCTTTGTGAGGTCCCACGAGTCTGAGGTCATGCCCATGCCAACAGTACCCTCCGTGCCGAGGCTCAGGGATTGTCCAGGGCTTCTTCCTGGACAGAAAGATGGTGAGAGCCAGGGGAGGTGGTTGGCCGCAGTGAAATGGTGTTTTCTGGACATGGCAGAGCCTGGGCACTCATGAACACACAGCAGCATGCGTGAGACCTGCACAGACTCAAGCCAGATAAAATCCAGCTTAGACGGGGGAAGCCTTTGAAATTCCACCCCAGCTGGTTGCTACTGGAGGAGGAGAATCAGTTTCTTCGGTAATGTGGCCCCTGAGCGTGTACGCATGCTCCAGCAGAGGGTCCCGCTCTGTCACAGGACCTGGAGCTAGACTGGCAGTCAGTCAGCCCCAAGGATCCTCCTCTCTACGCCCCTCAGCGCTGGGGTCACAAGGCTACAGGAGGCCACGCCCCCTTTTTACGTAGGCGCTGGGGATTCCGACTCAGTTACTTGTGCTTGTGCAGAACGCTTGCTCTTCCCTGCTGAACCATCCCCCACCCCGCTCCCAAATATTAATTGTGATTGAAATATGAAAGATATGGAACTGAAGAAAAATATTCTAGGGTAAACAGCAGGGAAGAAAAGTGTAAGGAATGCAGCGTCTGGTGCCCGAGTGTCTTCTGAGGGATCTGGTCCCGTGAGCATTAGACCGAAGTGGCAAATCTGTAGGTAGCCTGGAAACGGAATAAAGTTGAGAAGCAGATCATCACCCCTCATCAAAGTCATTATCAGTTGAAAGTTCAAAGTGGAAAAACCTAAGAGACCTCCATTTTACAGACAGCAGCCCGAGACTGGAGATTGGGTGACCCAGGGTGACCCAGGTGTTTGGAAGGAGGACCACCTACCTTCCCCTTCAATGCCCACTCCCTCCAGTCTGTCACAGTGTGCACGGTTTCACCCTGCTAACCTCTGTCGTTGTTGAAAAGTCTGCAGCCGAGTGCTAGGGTTTCGATTCCTGCCTGTGCTTTTCTGACGGGTTATCCTAACCTGTGCTGCTCACTCGCCCTGTTTCCTAACCTGTAAAATGGGGACAGTAACAGATCTGTTCCCTGTGTTGTTGAAAGGACTGTCAGATAATGCCTATAAAATGCCTAGTGCGGGCGATGGTGGTCATTAAAGTATTCAATAAGTTCCCATTACAGCTTTGAATAGGTGTCTGAGGATAGCTTGCAGATTTCCTTTCCCTCCTTTCCCCCATGTGGGGCCAGGGATTGAACTCAGGTAGTCAGGCTTGGTGGCTAGCACCTTTTCCTGTTGAACCATCTTGCTGGCTCTCAGGTTCTTTTTAATTTAAAACATCGTTGGACTCGGCCCTCAAGTGCTTTTAAATTTTATAACATATGTTTTTTTTTGGGGGGGTTGTTTTTGTTTCTCAGCTGCTTTCCTGGAAATAGGATCTAGGGAATCTGGGTGGCCTTTCTAGGAAACAGAGTAAGCTTGGCAAGGTGGTGCACAAAAATAGCACAGATAACTCCAGCACTTGGAGTAGAAGAGGAAGGATCAGAAATGCAAAATCGTGCTTGGCTACATAGCAAGTTTGAGGCCAGCCTGGGCTACATTAGGCCATGTTCCAAAAACAAATTGGAAAAGACAAAAATCAAGGACGAATTCATCCTAACACTTCAAATTCAAGATTACAGTATTTGCACAAAACCTTTTCTTTTTCCTGTTATCTCTTTTTCCCATGCAAGAATCTTGTTCACCAACGACGGTGGAAAGGACAGACTGGAGATCGTTAGCATTACCTGGTAGGTACTTGCTTCATCTCACATGGTTCCCTCAGAATCACAGCCACGTTGCTGCCAACAGCACGATCATTGAAAGAGCTTGAGGGTAATTGGATTTTATTCCTTGCATTTGCTTTTTTGGGAGATCTTCCCCACGGGGACCCCACAGTCGAATGTGCTTGAAGATCATCTGGAGCGCCTTGCTCTGTGTAGCTCTGCCATTTGAATTTATTTGTGGCATGCCGTTTTTAGGGATTTTTTTCCTTTATGGTTTGTTTTCCTCCAAATTAAATCTATAAAAATCGGAGCTAGGTCCAGGACAGGCTCTAGAAACTACAGGGAAACCCTGTCTCGAAAAATCAAAAAAAAAAAAAAAATCAGGTGCAAGCTAGGTGTGCACCTGCAATCCTAGCGGTCGGGAGACTGAGGCAGACAGGAGGCCACCCTGGGCTGCAGGGAGACCCTGCCATCACCTGTGTGAACAAAGTTGCAGGTTATTGTGACAGAATGAAGGTTGGAAACACGCCAGGCTGTGGCTGAATCCACACTTCACAGACAAATACCAGGCTGGGCTCATTCTTTCTCTACCTCAAACAGCCGTGCTATGAATACTTGTACATGCTTCTGTCTCCCCAGCGTTTCCTTCAGGATTCATCTCTGATAGTAGTGGTACAGAGTAAAGGAAAAATTGTGTATAATTTTACAAAAATCTGCTGTTTCTTCCTCTTTATTTTGTCTTCCTTTGCCAGATGTTTGCACAGCTGCTTTTCTAAGTGGGAGATATGGTTATATTGATGACTTTTTATTCGAATTCTCTCATGGCTTTAGGCTGTGTTTTTCCTCTAGATATCTAACAAAAACATTTATTTCCTGTTATTAGAAGCTCTTTATGCATCAACTTTTTCATGTGATAAATACTACAAATATTTTTTTCTCCCAACTTATTTTATTTTCAGTTTGCTCAATGTGTCTCTTCCCAAGCAAAATATTTTTATTACAGTTATTCGTTGACTAGGGGTGGGCTGGACACGTGTGTACCGCAGGATGAATGTGGCAGCCAGAGGACAGCTTGCGAAAGCTGATGCTCCTTCTAGAATGTACGCCTTGAGGATTAAACTCAGATCTCGGGCTTGGCGTAAAGCACGTTTATCTGCTGAGCCACCTTGCTGGCCCACAAAATATTTTTATTCCTACCTAACTAATTTTTTTTTCTCAATCCATTCATCCTCTGACTTATTGAACCTTGTTCCTTTCCAATTTTGGCCCACCCTGGACGTCTTGGAGTCCTGTGGGGGTAAAAAACGTCTGCTTTTCCCAGGCTAACTTGTCGAGAACAGGTAGCCGTAGGGGGCTCAGCATAAAGCAAATCATGGCGGCTGGGCATGGAATACAGCACAGTGTTCTCTGGAGCCTCTAACTTCCTTATGTTCGCTAGCAGATGTTCAATGATGTCGGCAAGGAAAAGTGTAAGCAGGGCCGGCTACACGCTCTCCAAACTGGGTCTTCCTCCTCTTGGCTTCTAAATAAATCGATACATTGATGCAGGTTTGCTAAGCACCAAGGCTTCTCAGCGTGGGTACCGGTAAAGCAATTCATGGCATGAAACTAGATAGACTTCTGACACACTGTACTGTGGGGCTCTACACAGAGAGAGAGCAGATTCCATTCTCTTCCCTGGAGTGAGCTAATTAAGAGAATTCAGTGAGAGTTCTGCTACCAGTTCAGCTCTTCCGCCTTCATATCCTTATAGGGGCATAGCAACTGTGTGGCGCGTATGCTACTCTTGGTTTTTAGATGTAAATCCCCAACTCCACCTCATGGAAGAGGTTTGTGATCTAGATGCGGCAGTCTCCTCTGGAGATTGTGTGTGTAGCTTCGTCTTGGACCACTCCCGTCTAACTTCCTGTAATTTCGGCAGCTTCAGAAACATGAGTCCTTGGCCGAAGTGTTAACTATAGAGGACTGCTTGAGCCCAATAATTTGAGATCAGCTTGGGCAACG
The DNA here is from genome assembly GCF_903992535.2 of Arvicola amphibius. Classification (NCBI taxonomy): domain Eukaryota; kingdom Metazoa; phylum Chordata; class Mammalia; order Rodentia; family Cricetidae; genus Arvicola; species Arvicola amphibius. The sequence goes on from NC_052055.2 coordinate 54,680,713, forward strand.
TAGTGAGGCCTCTTATCAGAAGCAGTGAGTTTATTGCACATTTATGGTGTACTTTCTGTATGTTTTGGAGTCAGCCTACCTGTGGTCCACAGAAAGGAAACAAGCCAGAGCATGGAGCCTGGTGTCTGCGCATGCACCATACACTAGGCTAGAGGTCACGGTAATAACAGGAGTAGGGCAGCCTAATGTATACACAACACAGTCCCACTCCTGGGCTCTTGAGGCAGGGAAGACGAACGGGTCACCGTGGAAACTCAGTGGTCGTCACGCGGACCTTGAATCCTGGGTGACACTAGGTAACAAAGAAGACCCGGGGAGTAGGAAAAGTAGACGTTGCACAAGTTCCAGCTGCCCCTGCTCTCTCTCATCCCTGTTCGGGCACCTCTGTCTGTCTCACTTCATCAGTACCCTCCCAGGCATGGAGCCAGGGGACTCCAGGCTTTGACACTCTCTCCCTTGTTTTGATAATTTTTTTCAAAGGTGCATAACTTCGGAATCTCCATACTGCGAATCATATCCAGAAAATCACTGAGACTTTCAGTTTGGGCTAAAGTAGTGGGAATTTGGAAAGTAATATATAACTTATTGTTGCGAAGGTATCACTACTACCCTGATGATTTTGAAACAATGCGGGCTAGAGGCTGGGGAGATGGCTCAGTGCTTAGGGGCACCGGCTGCCCTAACAGAGGACTCCAATTCAGTTCCCAGCACCCACATAGTGCACAGCCAGCTCTATGTAACTCCAGTTCCAAGGGATCTGGCACCCTCTTCTGGTCTCTACAGATGCTGTACACATGTGCGGCACTCATGTACATGTGGACAAAACACCTATATACATTAAATACAAATAAATAAATCTTTTAAAAATGCAAACCAACAAAAACACAGATGCAGGTTAAAACTCAGGACCTGCATCTGACTCTGAAAGCGCAAGACCATCACAATCTACCTCAGGGCTAAATACCAGAGTGGAAAATGGTGTCATTTTATTTCTCTATTAAAGGGAATTTATCTAAATTCAAAATCCATGGAAGCAACCCGTTTAAGGTAAATTATCCAGGCTGTGCAATGCATGTGCCATCAACAAGGACCTGAGCTCTTTTTGTCTTTGTACGGTGCAGTTGAAATTTCACTTTGTAATTTTCTGAAAGGCATCAAATACCAATAGCCTCTGGCTGCTGGTGAAATATTTATTTAGAAAATATTCCATAGAATCTCCAAACAGCAGCTGAGCTCATAAATAATTGAGCAACTGGAAAACTGAATTTTACTCTTGTGAGCAGGGTGACGGCAGGGGTGGTACTGTTCTGAGACGGGAAGGCAAACAGCGGGAGCAGACTGGTGAAGCAAGGAACCTCCAGCACAAACGGCTCTGCTTTGTTTTCCAAGAAATTTGCTTCGGGACCAGAATGATTGTCCTGGCTCCTGGTTTCTACAAAAGGCACATGTGTCTGCTCCCTCGGTCTCCTCCTTTTCTCCAGTTAATAAGCAATGACTTGAGTATTTGCGGAAGGGTGTGGATTTCCTTAACACTGGCCAATAAGCAATTATCTTCGGTGGAATTGTTTGTAGATTATTTTTTAATGTATTGAAATTTTCTAAATAACTGGCCCTGAACTTGAAACTCAATTTCAAATTTCTAATATGAAAAGCACAATTTCTGCCTGGGCGAAGTGGCTCCGTGGGTAAAAGCACTTGCCGCTAAGCCAGACAGACTGCCTTAAATCCCCAGACCCCACATAGTAGGAGGAAACTCATGCCTGAAAGTTGTCCTCTGACTTCCAAATGTGCACCACAGACAGCATGTGCTCCACACACAGGAGAGCGGATAAATAAATATTAAAAAGTGAAAGAACGGGAAAGAAAAAAGAAAAGCACAATTTTGAACATCTGCAATTCAGTATGTCTAAGCTCTAGTCCCCTGTTCAGTACAGAAGAAGGTTTGTTGTACTTGCCTGGCGCACTGGCTGGAAGCAAGCCCTTGAACCCTGTGAAGTTTCTCAGCTATTTTCCTTCTCTCTTCTACCACAGGGACCGGTCTTGAGGGGAATACTGTTTCCTGTATAGAGGTGCAGGGGACAGGGAGGCTCTGCTCTTTACAAAGAGCCAGGTGAGAACCACACAATTAGTCTACAGCACAGCTGTCCTGATGCCCAACAAGGGGTTTTCCTTTTTTGCTTTATTTATTGTTGATAAAGTCTCACTGAGTGGCCCACACTGATCTTGAACTTGAAGTACTCCGCCTCCAGCACATTTCCCTGACCTTCGAGTCTCTTCCCCAGAGTAAAGATCTTCTTGAAGTTACGGGCATTGCAATCCCACTTACGGCTGCCAACTTCTCCCGGTCAGAGATGTCACAGGTTAGGGTCCTGGGTGTTTCAAATCCACACATATGATGATTTGCAGCTCACACTGAACATACTTATCCATATCTGTACATATGACTATGGTTCTTTCATTTTGATGGCTGGGTAGAATTATTCTATATAAATAAGTCATTGCTTATCTATTCTTTTTAACATTATTTTCTCTTTAGAGAAAAATGTTTCAGCGAATCCCTTGTACATGTCTCTCCTGTGATACAGGTGTCAGAATTTCTCCAGGACCCCTCTTCATGATCTGGAGACATCAGTTACACTTGGCTATTCCGTCCCTGAAATATAGCTAGTCACTGAGTGCTCCAGATATAAGACACATATAAAAGCTTAAAGACCTGGTTCCCAAATCTATAAAATACCGCATTGCTTTTAAATATTGCTAAAGTTATTTGGTAACGTGTAAAACAGTGTGGAGGTCCATGAACCCAAGTGCAGTTGCCTACTGAGGCCGGAGGCATCGGATCCCCTGGAGCTGGAGTTGCAGGTGGTTGTGAGCTGCCGTGTTGGGTGTGGGGACCCGAAGTCCTGTCGTCACACTTGCGAGGAGAGCACCGTGCTTGTTGAGCCTTTGCTGCAGTCTGTCATTCTTTCCGACCGTTCTCTTTAACTGGGTCACACACTATAAGCAGTTTCTGGTGTTCCCCTTTACTCCCAGACAGCAATAGATTTTCATAATTGAGTACGATAACCCATATTTTCCTTGAAAATGTAGTCTATTTGTGTTTATTTTGACTATGTAGCTGGATTTATTTCCTCTACCTTAATTTCACCTCCGGTGTGTGATATCTTTTCTTCGCGTTTCTCTAGTCCTTCATCTTGAGTTTGGTATCTGCCCTGCCTCCACCCCCACCATCCCCCACTGAGAAGGAAGTTTGACATTCTGTTTCTAGTGTTTTGTTTATCACCCCTAAAATTTTAGCATGCTGTCTTAGTGTCTGACATAATTGCATGTTTATTCAACCCCTGGAGAGATAAAATGACTCTCATTACCCTGCTCTGGTTTCTACTTATTTTCCCCATTTCTATATCTCGTGGGTTTCTACTGTACAGTCAGTGACTGTTTTGTTAGCTATAAGCTTACCATTCATTCATAATTGTGCCTTGCTTTCCACCCCCCACACACCCAGGGTTCAACTCCCTGCTTTCTACAGTACATCCTTAACTAGCTCTTCAGCAAATCCACGGGCGGAGGACTCCATTACTTTGAGCTTGTGGGTGAAGAACGGATTACACATATCCTTTCCCACTGACACTTCTAAGTCACTTTTCTTGTTGTCGGGCTTTGGGTCAGGGTCACCAACCCATCCTGGCTGGAAAGGTGTTCCTTGCTGCTGCCCTGAAAAGGTAAGGGTCCCTGGAAGCTCCTCGGTCCCAGTAAACAGGAATAACTTTTTGTCTCACCACGAACGTTTCTGTAGATCAGTCTAATAAGTGCGTATTCTTTTTTTTTCCTTGTAAGTACTAAATAAGAAGGAGATTATAATGAAAGGAACATTGAGAGAGGTTTTCAAAATGGAGTCTGGAGGCCACAAAGGGGGCCGTGCTGATTACAGCTCCAGCTGCTGCCTGGGAATGTGGAATCTGCCACCTCTGCTTTGACTACGGCAGCTGGAACTGCTCAAGCAACAGGACAATTCACGGCCAGAGGTCCAAGATGCTAATCAAGAGGTCACAGGACTCTGGTTTCAAGGGTGTTTTTCCTGTGTGCGCACATTCTTTGTCTTGTGTGGTCCCTGCTGTTGCTTAGCCTCCAATGGCCCAGCTTTTCCGATTTCCCTCGGACACTGAATCAGGGCTATACAAACCTAGCTCTCCTTCTACAAAAGACTTCTTTCTCCTTCTGTGTTTTCTGAATTCAGACAGATTGCATACATAGTCTGTATTTTTACTGTTGAGAGTTTCTCTTTGGACGGGGGTGGGGGATATGGGAATAATATGCATGCTGGAAATCCCAGCACATGGGAGGCTGGAGTAGCTCAAGGTTTTCCTCAGCTAAACAGCGTGTTCAAAACCAGCCTGTGCAACAGACAGGAGACCGCCTCTTCAGCTTCCAGGCCACTGAAACTGTTTTCCTCTTTCTTTTTCCCATACATTGAACTAATTGCCAGCACGCTAGGAAGTAAGCTGAGGAAAAGGGGACTAAATAGAAGAGATGCTTAATGTCCAATATGCAAAACTTTCTTGGATTCTTTGGGTACCATCTGGGTTTAGTTTTTAGCCTTCTCTCCGGAGGAATGGGGATGCCCCTTAGCGACCGCCTGTTAGAAACATGTTTCTGGGATTGGCATCACTCCCAGCTAATTTCCCCTTTCCTATCCCCGACTGCTGCCCTTGTCTTCTGACAACCTGGTGCTTTTCCTTCTTAGATTTCCCGTTGTTTAGTGGCATGAATTACTGTTGGTCACTTTTTGCCGTTGCGACAGCATACCTGAGCAAATCAACTTAAAGACGAAAAGCCATCTTGGCTCTTAGTTGTGGAGTTTTCCCGCTCAGGGTGAAAGACCCTCGGAGAGAGATGCTTATTGAGGAGTCCTCCACCCAAGAACCAGAACCAATCCACTGGATGCAAAAGCACAACGCTGTTTATTGGATACACAGGCGCTTGCGGATGCTACAGCAACCAAGTTACTGAGCATGCCGGGCTGAGGGCACATCATGTATTTATAGGGATTTAGGAGTTACATAAGAGGCTGCATAGCAACAAGCATTTCATTGGTTCTCAAGTTGGGGGCTTAGCTCACCCTGGGAATGGCCCCATGTCTATTCACGAATTTCCCTGAAAAACCATAAAGACAGATAAAACACCCTGCAACAAGTTTAGATAGAATGTCTTGGGGGGTGGAGTATTCCCTCTCCTTAGCCTAGTCAGTGAGTCTGCAACCCATAGATATCCAGTTTTAGCATCGACTGAGCCCGGGGAGGGTTTGCGGGGGCAGCTAAATTCCAGCAGAGTTTAGCATAGTACGTGGGCATGGGGGTCCTTCAAGTATGGGGGGGTTCAAGGGTTGACCAGCTCTATTGCGTTTAGGTATGTGGCAAGGCAGAAACAGCACGGTAGAGGAAAGTATCTCATTCTGAGGTGTGGTGGGAGAAGCCCGAGCATGGGGCAAAATATTCTCTCAAAGGCCCGCCTTTGACTCCAATCAGGCCCCGCCTCCAACCAGGCCCCGCCTCCACCACGCCCTATTGCTTTAGTAGCTAGAGGCCAGCCTTCAACACAGTCTCTGGGGACATTTCAGATTCCAACCACAGCAATACGTAGTTCTTTTTAGCCTCTCTTGTTCAATACTCACCATCAATCAAAGGCTTGGATTTTCACTTTCTACAGTTCACTATGTCAAGTGTGGAGCCATTTCCAGTTTGAGGAAACTTGTGGACATTGACTGACTTCTTTCCCTTTGTCTTGGTCTTGTCTATTCAATTTGCTACTTTTCTCTTTGCTTTCATTTTGGTGAGTTTCGGAAGTCAATATGAATGCAACTGGTTAATGGTTCGCATTTTACCACAGCCTCTGATTTATATATAATAATTTTTTTCTTTCTAGAGGTTCTGTTTAGATTTTGTAAAGTCTGGAATTTTTCCATCCTACAGTACTTTGGTAGTATTTGAAAAAATCATTCAATTATAAAACATTTTAAGTGTGGATGTCTCTGCTAGCAGCCTCAGGTCCTACCCAATGACAGTCTTAACCTTTAGTTTAGCGGAAGCCAAGGGTGTATATATGCATTCAAAAGGAATTTTATTCTATATTCATATTTATGTCACCAAATGTGTGGATCTTCTCCACAAGAGATTCCCCAATTCTCTGAACCCTAAATTAAATTTGACCATGGTTTACCTGGAGTTAGCATCAGAGCCCACAGTGGAAGGAAGGCTCAGTAACAGTCCTTGCAAGGTCACAGAATGGCATGAGATTAAGGGACTGACGTCAAATTGTTATTTCTTTGGAGTAAAGATTAAAGCAGAGAGGAAACATCAGTATAGGCACAAGGAATACTGGCCTGTTGGGGAATTTAGTTTTGCTCTTTCTAATCTGATCCCTCAGGTGTGACACACGTCTTGGTTTGTTGGGGGGAATGCAGGAGCTGAGTTCCGTGTCTTCAACAGAACCCCAAGCCGGGTAGTTTTCTCCTAAGCCTTCCTTTCATCTCAGACCAATAGGGATCTGGCCTATTCTCACCAAAACTCCTCCATTTTCTTAGTTGTTTATTGTTTATTACTTGTAATTATTGTTGTGTGTGATGTGTGTGTGTGTGCATGATGTGCGTGGAGGAAGGCAATGTCCACAACACGTGTGGAGATCAGAAGGCACTTTGTTCTATTCTCCTATATATCCATGGGGTCTGAGACTCAAACTCAGGCCCCCAGGTTTACACAACAAGCAACCTTTACCTGTGGAGCCATCTGGCAGGAGTCCCCTGTGTGTTTTTGGTGCTGCCTGAATTTACGTGTTCTTAGGGTCATCAATGGCAGTAACGTGTGCGGAAAAGAGTCGGTCGAAAGTGGTTTCGTGGGCTGAGTACACAGGGGAAGCACTTCCCACGGTCTCATTTCTTCTCCACGTGGGAATTCTTAGCCTGAGGGCTGTGTTGAATCTGTGCAGGCATAGAACCAGGGCTTTGATCTCAGTGGCCGGCTTTCATCACCAGGTGAAAGGCTTCCTCTCCTGCTTCCTGTCTTTCTGAAAGGCATTTCCGCTTAAAGAGAACTCTGAGATTGCTTCTTTTCCTTCTTGGGAGTTAAGACCCAGAGAGTTGCGGAGACTAATTGAACTAATAACTACTCCCTAGATTGCCTCAGAAAAACTCCTGCAAGGGCTGACTGAGCGCTCAGCTCCTGATTCATTCTACACCTGGAATTTGTACCCTGACCCTTTTCTCTCTTCCTCAAATGTTTATTTGCTTCTGTGTTTTTTAATGTCTAGGGGACGGGGGGCGGACTACCCTTTGTTTTCTGGGCCTGCTCTCTTTATTTGCCTCCAAAATACTGGTTAAAAAAAAATAAGGTTAAAAATGCAAAGACAGATGAGGAAAATGGACAGTTACTACTATAACAAAGAAGTTGTCTTTTATGTAATGATACATGAACTACCTAAGAAAGGGGGCTAAAGAGACAGTGTGATAAAGAGTGTAACTGAGCTGGGGAGACGGCTCAGAAATAAGGGCGCTTGCCACCGAGCCTGATGACCTGAGTTCAATCCCTGGAACCACATGGAGGAAAAGAGACAAATGAATTTTTGAAAATTGTTCTGTGACCTCCGTGCTTGTCCCACGTCGCACGCGCTCATGCACGCGCACGCACACATGCATATGCACACACATGCACCACATGTAATAATGATTCAGAAAGTGAGATGTTTCAGACAAACTCAACTTAGCAGCTTACTAAATATTTCAGTTTCATGCAGTATGCTTCAAAGTACTGGGAAAACAAAATGTTCCCAAATCTATCTACCTACCAAGTAGGGACAGGAGGCCTCGGCTAGATGCTGGAATGGAGTGGCTCGCTGGATGGTGGACCAAAAACAGTCACAAATCGAAAGGGGGCTGGGCTCCCACCTTTCAGTGCCATAGTGTGGATCCATCAGAGAATTAATCCATTGATACAGTCCCTTTCCACCACTCCATGACGGCAGCCAAGTCTCCAACATGTGAGCTTGAGGAAGGCATTTCATATTCAAACCATAACAGTTCACAAACACTTGAAGGGCCTGTAGGCTATGTATCCACAGACAGCATGGGAGCTTCACACCTCCCTCTGATAACAGAACTTCATCCATTTCTCTATTTGGCTTATTCTTGAATTGTGTTCTTTATAATAAACCAGCACAACTCTACACTCAGATAAGCGTAAATAAAAAAATTACGTAAGATTGCTGTAGACTAAGCTCCTTGGTGGGCACTGGTAGACGGGGCTGAACACCAAAGCATGTTTTTCCTTGCTAAAATTTGTCAAAAACTGAGATATGGCCGATTGCAGGATCACAGCCAAATTCCCCAAACCAGTCAGTTCCAATCAACATTAAGATGAAGTTCCTTTTGTCAAAGAGAGCATCTGAACTCTATGATACGTAAAACATAGAAAATATGAATACTTTAGATTCTAACAGTAACCCATGACGTCTGGTAAGGATCTTCCTAGTGTTCTCTTATCATGACTTTAGGGGGAAGCTATTTTGATGCCATCCACCCACTCATTGCTTCTCTGCTTTTCCAGCCCATTGTCCCCTAATTAAAAACGAACACACAGCTGGGCAGGTGGTGGCGCACGCCTCTAATCCCAGAACTGGGAGGCAGAGGCAGGCAGATCTCTGTGAGTTCAAGGCCACCGTGGTCTACAAGAGCTTAGTTTCCAGCAAGACAGGCTCTGAAGCTACAAAGAAACCCTGTCTCAAAAGAAACAAAACAAAAACCCAGAACCCCAAAACACACCCACACAAACAACGAACAAAAACAACAGCAACCAAACCAACTTCCTAAACTCAGTTCATTTGGACATTAATTTTATTCCAAAATAAAACAATGAAGCTTAAGTTTTTTTTTACACTGAATAATTGTAATATTGTTCTTTGACCTATACTTATACCCACGGTAAAAACAAGTAAATGGCTGCTGAATTCTGTGAACAATTCTACTGAGCTACCAGATCTAAGGAGGGCATTATGCGAACTGGTTTTGTGTCCGGCTGGTGGGAAGCATAGGCGATGTAAGCTTGCATTTGCTTCCTGAAGCAGAGAGTGTGTATGACACAGAGCCTTCCTTCCACTTGTGGGCTCTGATGCTAACTCCAGGTAAGCCATGGTCAGATTGAATCTAGGGTTCAGAGAATTAGGGAATCTCTTGTGGTGGAGAAGATCCACACATAGGGTGACATAAATATATGAATACAGAATAAAATTCCTTTGAATGTGTGTATACACCCCTGGCTTCCACTAAACTAAAGACTAAGACTGTCTTTGGGCCCCTACCTGAGGCTGCTAGCAGAGACGAATCCATGTTGTGGTATTTTCATTTGTAGTTAATAATAAACTTGCTTGAGGATAAGAGAAAAGTAAAACAGTCACACTAACCAGCCTTCAGAGCAGGCAGCAAAGACACACACCTTTAATCCCAGTAGCCACACTAGGTCTGTTTTATAAAACCAGACTGTAGTGGTGCAAGCCCTTAATCCCAGCGCTAGAGAGGATTCTAAAACGGGAGGAGACAGCTCTCAGACTCAGTCTCTTTCTGAGATTCCTGGAGGGCAGATCGCCATTTTCGGACTGAGGTGGAGGTGAGAAGCCAAGGCTGGCTGCTTTCTTTTTCTAGTCTTCAGGTTGAACCCCAATATCTGTCTCTGAGTTTTTATTAATCGTGCTTCATGTCCACACTTTGCTGTACCTGCCAACACTGATATTTTTCACGATATATTTGAAAAACAAAAGCTTTGGATTATAAATTTTTGTTTCATTTGTTATTTCAAGAAACAGCATAATAAACTGTCACTGTGTAGGAATGCGGTTATTGGAGCAACTGAAATCTGCATTCCTGGGCCTTGGTTATTCCTAACCTGGCTCCAGAATAAACTGTCCTCTTGCTCCCGTCGAGGAGAGAGTTGTGTGCTTTTGCATCAACATGAAACACTCCTCTGCGGTTTGCTGGTTTGTACCTGGACTTGGATTGATTCTAACATTCTTCTGAGAGGCTGGCACAAACCAAAATTCTCCAAGAAGAAAGGCGTGCTTCTGCTATACAATTATAGATATACACACAGTGAAAATAAACGTTCTATGTAATGAAGACCATGAAATAATTGGATCATAATTGTGTACTTGTTTCATGAATAAAACTATTGTGAGACTAGAGGGATGGCTCAGCGGTTAAGAACTCTGGTTGCTCTTCCAGAGGATCTGGGTTCAATTCCCAGCACCCACATGGCAGCTCATAACTGTCTGTAATTTCAGCTCCAGGATTTCCAACACCCCCACACAGCATACATGCAAACACCAATGTAATATGGTAAAATTAAATAATAATTTTTAAAAGATATAAAAAATCTACCTTGAAAATTTTTGTGTGTGAGCGATTGCCAGGAATCAAACACAGGATTTGTTCATGTAGGTAGTGTTTCTACTACTGTTAACCCGAGCCAGGTTTCCGTCTGAACCAGTCTGCGCTCTGAACAACCAAGTAAGGACAGACTTCGGCACATAAACCCATTGACAACTGCCTGTGCTTCTAATATGCTTTATCATCGGGCACCACGTCCCCAACCTCAGCTCTTACTCTGCAGTGATTCCCTGCTTCTACTTAGCTGTTTCTTCATGGCCTGCCTCTGTCTTCACTCCCCGTTCTTCTGCCACCTGAGACCTGCTCTGCCTCTGGCCGTGTCTTCCCTAGAGCACACTCATGGAAAGATGAATATGTATCCCTGTCTTCCCCACTGCTTTGGATGGAAGGCGTCTTGCTTGCAGCGCTCACAATTCTGTGCCTGAGCATCCCAGCCTCTGGGATTACACATGTACACCCGTGTGATGGTTTGAATGAGAAACGTCCCACACAGTCTTGGGGCATTTGGACATTAAGTCACCAGCTGGGCAGGTTTAGGAAGAATGGCCCTTGCTGGAGGATATGTGTCATTGGGTGTGACTTTGAGAGTGAAAAGGTTCCTCTACTTCTAGCTTGCTCCCTCTTCTTCGTGCTTGAGGATGAAGACATGAGCTCTCAGTTCCCTGCTCTGACCACCATGTCTGCCATCTGCGGCCACGCTTCCCTGGCATGACGGACTCTTATCCCCCTTGAACCATAGACTCAAATCAAGTGGTCTGTAAGTTGCCTTGGTCACCGGGGAATCCACAGCAGCTTGGGCCTGTATTGCTCACTCTCTTTTTAGGTTAACTAGAAGCTATGACAGCCCAAGGAATCAGACCAGGGCTTGGGAGGTCTAAGAGAGGCAAGTTCAAGTGCTTAGCGTTGAGAAGTGGGGAGATATGTGGCCATGAGAGGGCAGGAACGAGACCAGAGTCTCCTTGGGGTACACCCCATCTAAGGATGCCCACAGCTATATAAATCAGGTTGAGTCACTCCCTGCAGCTTCTCCTGTGTTTGATTTCTCGAGCTCAGTTTGCTTAGTCCGTAGTTTATTTTTATTGGTTTTATGTTTTCTTATGTGCCAGGTCACAGACCTAGTTGCTGAATACAGTCATGTTCAAAGCAGGTAGCCCCTAAGTAGAGTGGAGCACACCTGTAACCCCAGCGCTCTGGAGGCAGAGCCAGGTGGGTCTCTGTGAGTTTGAGACCTGCCTGACCTGGATAGTGACTTTTAGAGACCACTCAGGGCGCAGAGTGAAACCTTGCCCCAAAACAACAGCAACCCAGCCGGACGGTGGTGGTGCACACCTTAAAATCCCAGCACTCGGGAGGCAAGGCAGGCGGATCTCTGTGAGTTCGAGGCCAGCCTGGTCTACAAGAGCTAGTTCCAGGACAGGGCTCTAAAAAAAGCTGCAGAGAAACCCTGTCCTCAAAAAACCAAAATAATAATAAATAAATAAATAAATAAAAAAACCAACAGCAACCCATGGTCGTTATTTCTGTTTCTGAATCTCTCACCCCAGAGTCGGTAGCAGTGGGTACCCAGCGATAGCTGGTGTCACCTACAGTATGGTGCAGAATATGTGCCAAGGATACCGTCAATGCTGCTGTTGAAGTCTGAAGTGGGAACCTGGGAGTCCACTGGGCTGCATGACTCCAGGGCTCTTTTTCTAGAAAAAAATCCATTTGGAGGACCTCAAGGGTTTCCAGAGGGCAAAGAGATGCTCCGAGGAACTGACAGCAGGCCTGGAGTGTAAATACTTCAGGTGATGACAAGCGTTTGTCAGGCTAATGAATGGGCAGGAAAAACAAAATGCAGGGCTTCAAGAGCTGCTCAAATGATAGGTCATGACTGGAAGAGTACAGAAGAGCCTTCTGGCTTTCCTGGAAACTGACAGTCCGTCCGGGTGTAGCACACTCACAGGAAGCCTGGAAGCAGCTACTGAGCTATCGTGCAAGTAGAAATCAGAGAGTTTGCGGGGGGTCCTGGGATCAGTCCTGTGAAGTTAAGCAAATGGAAAATCCACTTGCTGAGAGTATGCTGTAGAGGAGAGGAGAGGGAGACCAGCCCAACAGCCCGACTGACTCTGCAGTCACTAGAGGTCAATAGCCTTTCTTCTCTGCACAGCCAGTGTGTGTGTGTGTTAGAGTATAAGGAATGCTAACTGTATTTGGGGTGTGGTTTAAACGGACAGCCCTTATGTCTGCTGAGATTAATAAATTGAGATTAGATGTCATTTAAGGATGAGAATTTTTGCGAACGACAAAATGCAAAATGAGAAAATTCATGAGGGAGTTAAAAGAATAATGTTTAGCAGGGCATGGTGGCACACACACCTGAAACCCCCAACTTGGGAGAAGAAAGAAGGGAGCCAAGGTGGGGCTAGCAAGGGATATATGGAATCTCTCCACATGCACCAATAAACCTCCTGAGTCTCCTTCTCTGGTACATGTTTTATGACGGCCAAGTTAAATGTGCCCTGTCCACAGACATTCAGTATCTTCCAATCACACACACACACACACACACACCTCACACACCACACACACACACACTTGGTTATGACTTGAGTAGGAGATGCCCCTACCCCAGACTCATGTTTGAAGCTTGGTCCCCAGATGGTTGGCACTATTTTGGGAGGTGCCCAAGGATTTCAGAGGTTGGGTCTACCTAGAGAAAGAAACAACTGGGGACAGGGGCATGTATAGTTTTTCTTGGTCGATCTTTTTTTTTAGACCTCTCTCCTCTCCCCTCCTCTCATTTCCCCTCCTCTCATTTCCCCTCTCTCATCTCCCTCCCCTCTCCTCCCCTCCCCCCCTCCCTCCCCTCCTCTCCTCTCCTCTCCTTTTCTCTCCTCTTTTCTCTTCTCCTCTCCTCTCCTTTCCTCCTCTCTGTCTGTCTCTCTCTCTGTCTCTTTTGTCTCTCTCTCTCCCCCAGCCCCTCTGCTTCCTGGCCAATATAAGTGGACCAACTTTGGTTTTTCCAACCCTCCCTGGCATAAACCTCCACCTTATCCAAACTCCATCAAAAGAACCACTCGTATGGACTGAGACCTCTGACACTGTGGACAAAACAAATTTTTCTCCTCCTAAGCTGTGTTATCATAGTGATGGAAATTCTGACCAGAAAACACACTATTTGAATGTCCCAAAGTGAAGAAGAATGACCCCCCCCCCATTTCCTACAACCACTGCTTACCAATTGCTCCTCACTCGGGGTGCCTGGTGAGCTCCACTCCCATATTGCTAGAAGGTTGAAGAGTCCAGTCGTGTGCAGGTAGCCACGGATGCTATGAAGTCATGAGCACAATGGCCATGCCGTGTCCAGAAGACAGCATTTCACAGCCACCCCACCCCCACACCATATCACAGCTCCTCCCTGTCATCGTCCCTCTTTGGATGTTTCCTGAGCCTTGGAACGGGGATGCTTTAGGTGCTCTGCTTAGGCCGAGAACTTAACAGTAACTTATTCTTAGCTGTTTGACCAGTTATGGATCTTTACATTAATGGCCCACTGTAGAAAGAATCTTCTCGGACCAAGGCCGTGAGCAACACAAATCTATGTATATAAAGAACACAAGCATTCGGCAGTTGGACAGCATGCTCATTTAGTGCTGAGTTCCACCGTACGGCCTATGACCTCCCCAGCCTTGAACTTTCATGAGATTTCCAGCACCAGGCATGAATTCCTTCCTATGGAAGAGGCCTCGCTCCCAAACACAGTGGTTGGCTATCCCCCATATCAGTCACGTCACCATGGCACCAGTGGCCATGTCTTCCCTGGAGAGTAAAACCAACGATGGTGTTTCTCCTCCAGCAGCCTGTGTAGCCCTGTCCTGCATGATAAACAGAGCCGGCAGGGAGAAGCTTCCACCCCAGCAGAGGATCTTTCTGCCCTGCGACCCAAGTATGTGGTGTCTTCAGCAGTAGGGGCTTACTGTCTAGTTACAGTAAGAAACCAAGAGCAATGGCAAGTAGCATGTACTGTTTTGGGGGCCTCGGATCATTCCTGACTAACAGTTCAAAGAGACGAGATGTTCCATGCCTGACACTGAGATCTTCCTTTGAAAACCATGACTTCTGGGATCACTATTATCCACCCGTGCAGAGTACCTCTGTTCAGACTTTTTAAAAATGATTTCTTTAATTATTCACTTATGTGTGTGTATGGGCACACATGTGTCACGGCCAGTGGTAGCCAAAGGCATCCGATCTTCTGGGCATGGCGGTGAGCCAACCAGTGTGTTTGCTAAAAACATCGGTCCTCTATAAGAGCAGGAATAACTCTTAACTAGTGAGTCATCTCTTCAGTTCCTCAAACTCTTTTCAAAATTATATTTTTAATTACGTTACAATGTAGGTAGTTTCTGTAAAGCTTTTTCATATATCCTTAATTTTGGTTAACTTCCTGACCCATCTTCCCCCACTCCTATACCCCTGCTTAGACCTCTCCACTCCCAGTATAAAGCTATTTACCTCTGTAGACACATTCAAAGTCCCTCACTCAAATAAACTTGGCTACGATCCCTCCAACCTGATGATCCCTTTAATCTTAGGAAGCTTTTGGGGTCCAGAGTACTAGTCAGTACAACCGGCACCCGGATCTTCCAGTGTTGTATTTGCTTCCTTGCTTCCAAGGTAGGAGCTTTTCTCTCACCCACACTGTGAAGTGCATTTGATTGGACGGCTGGATACAAAGTCACCAGAAAGACTACTGTGGCTGAAGCTACTAGGCTCTGCTTCTCGACACAGGCCCTTCACCAATCACATCCTTGCCCGTAGACCCCAGTGGAGCAGACACAGCAAAGACGCCCGGGTTGCACTTTCTTTGGACCGCTAACAATGAAAATGGGTGACTACTGGGGATGACTAGCATGTGCGCTCCCATGTCTTGGCTATGTGAATACCATTTTTAATGGATGAAAAAAGGCGTGGAAAGTATCTCTCCAAAGTGATTAATTATCGATAGAAAGGAATCTAAGCCCTTTTTTGTAAGCCTTTTTTTTTGGTTGGATTTTTGAGACAGGGTTTCTCTGTAACAGTCCTGCCTATCCTGGAATTCACTTTGTAGACCAGGCTGGCCTCGAACTCATTGAGATCCACCTACCTCTGCCTCCCAAGTGCTGGGATTAAAGGCACGCGCTGCCACCACCTGGCTTCCAAGCTTTTCTTAATCCTCACTAGTGTAGGCTCCTCTCCAGCTTTCCCCTGGGTTGGCTCCTGAAAAGCTAGCCTTCAGCATCTAGCCAAGTTTACCCTTCAACTTACAGTAGAGTAGAACTTTGATAAATAACTCGTGAGTTGGAACACCCAGAGGCTAGCCACCAATTCAGGAATAGGCTAACCCTTCACTTCGAGAGTCCAAACAAGTAACGAAACATGAACCGGAGTCATACACACTGACGTCTTGAGATGCTAGAGGCCCGTGTACTCCCTGGAGTCCAAGCTGAGAAAATGGAAAAGACACAAGTCTTTTAACCAATATACATCTTCAGTCAGGTTGTGTTTGTTACCTTGCTGTGTGTTTTGGACATACATAGGAGGGAGACACTGGAGAATACTAAACGTCAAGCCCCTGCCTCGCTCCTCAGCTGCTGCACTGCCAAATGGTGATGATGGAACTTTGCTCACCGAGGGCTGCAGCAGGCTCTCAGCAAAGACTTCCTCGCTTCACTAGACGTGTGAAGAGTGACTCCAGGAAGACAGAGCTTGAGAAAGGGTCCTATTCTTGGGAGAAGGGGCAATGCAACCATACCTCTCATTCACAGTAGTGCTGACCAGAACTCTGACTTCTTCAGTTTGGTGAGGCTCCTGTACTCTTGCGCGGCTCTTCTTAATGGGTTGATCAGAAGTTCCCTCGCTTCTCAACTGAAGCCTGAAGTTAAATCCTTGTGCCTCAGCCTCTCCAGAGTTGAGATCACAAGTGAGGGTCACTATGGCCAGCAGGACCTTTTCCAACTACATCAACATATGTGATGGTCTACTTCCAGGGAAGAATCATTCCGGTGCAAAATGCCTGCATTTCAAGGAAGATGGTCTAAGTTCTTATTTCAAAAGTAGGCCCTAAGGTTTTCAAAAATGAAATGTCCTGAGCTGCGCTTTCTTTCAGTTGTCAGTAGGTGGCAGCATGCTCTTCCCAGCTCACTGGGGATTAGGTTGTCTTCAGCAATCCCGTTTGTGCAAGACCATTTTATGATTTAAACAGGGCACAGCCTTTCCCATGTGGAATTCAAATTGTCTCGCAGGAACGTCCATTTAATTCTAGGCAATTTTTTATATTTGTGATGCCCCTGTTTCATGTTCCACTCACAATATCACGGTGTGCCATTATGTGTGCTAAAACAGCTTTGTTTGTTTGTTTGTTTGTTTTTTGAGCAATACAGTTTAAGAGCCTGGAACTCCGTGGAGTGCAGGCTTATTTTGGAAAGCTGCCTCTGAGCCATATTGAAAAACTAAGGAGAACCTCTTTCTTGTGTTAACTTTCAACACAGGGCAACACTTCACCACAGAACAGAAAGGAAAATCACTTAGCCTATTGGACTTTAGCTTGTGCCTTTGTCTTCAGAGAGGAGTAAGAATAGCTATTCTTCAAGGCAACTCATTTGTCTTTTAGAACTAAAAATTTATAGGTTTCCAAAAGTAAGTGTGTGTGTGTGTGTGTGTGTGTGTGTGTGTGTGTGTGGTGGGTTGTGTGTGTGTGTGAGTGTGATATGTGGTGTGTGTTGTGTGTGTGCGTGTGCTATGTGGTGTGTGTGTGTATGGTGTGTTTATATGTGGTGTGTGTGTCTGTGTGTGTACTGTGGTGTATGTCATGTGTGTGCATGTATGTGTGCATGAGGTGTGGTGTGAGGTGTGTGCCTGTACTGTATGTGTGTGTATGTATATATATTTATGTATGTGTGTGATGTGTGTTTGTGTATGTATGTGTGTGTTGTGTGTGGAGGTCAGAGGACAGCTTTCAGGAGTCAGATCCTTCCTTCCATCATGCAGGTCCCGGGAATTGAACTCAGGTTTCTAAGTGGCAGGTGTCTTTACTCCCTGCTCCATCTCTCTGGCCCTCAGCCTTGTTTATTGTACAGAGCTTTTCTCAGGACCTGGGACCTGATCAGGCTGGACCTGTCTAGCACTGTGATTATAGTAACTTTTTTGTGGGTGCTGAAGATCAGACCAGGTGTTTATGTCTGCACAGTGAGTACTTACGTCATCAGGCTATTTCCCCAGCCCCCAGTCTCCAAAGCCAAAGACAAGGCAGTGAGTCCAGTTCACCAAATGTCCATCAGCGTTCAATCTTTCGGCCACCCAATGAACCTTTTCTGAAGCCCTTGTCTTTGAATGGTGTTCCGCTAGATACTATAGACCTGCCAGAGGAGGGCAGCGTACACTTCCTGTTCCCAGGGAGTTAGCCTAAGGAAGGACGAGAGATGCAGACAGACATTGGTGCCATAACTCATATAGTTCATGTTCAGTGAACGTGTCGCATGAGTGAATGGCCGCAAGACGGTTGTAAACAGTGCTGTGGGGATTCAGAGAAGGAAATCAGCTAGCCAGGCTGGGAAAAAAAAAGCACAGTTTCTTAAAGGAAACACACAATCTAGGGCTCAGAGAGGAGGAAGACAAGAGCCAAAACTTCTGGGAAACGACAGAGAGCCAGGTTGACTGGAGGGCAGGTGAGACCTCATCAGCCTCCCACTAAAGAACCGTAATACCTCTGACGGGCGTATTCACTGAGGCAGGAGCTGGACATAGATTCCTACAGGCAGGGCTTTCCCTGGAACCTCCGTGGCTCCGGCACTCAGAGGCCAGTCCACAGTGAAGGGCAGGCGAGCCCGATGCTTCCTTGTCAACCAGTAAGTTACAGAATTTATTTACTACAGTGGTTTTAAAATACATGATTATTTTAAAGGTATTGAGGTATTTAAAGCACTTCTTAAGTATTTTGCTGTGATAAAATACCCCAACACAGGCAACTTAGGAGAGAAAGCATTCATTTCAGATCACAGTTAGTAAGGAAGTCACAGTGCAGGACTCTGAGAGAGTCGGTTACATCACACTTAGAATCAGGAGCAGAGGGAATGGTCATCTGGTTCTCCCTGCTTCATTTACCCCAAGGCCCTACCTAGGGAATGGTGCTGCCCACGGTCAGGATGGGTCCTCCCACCTGATTTACCTGATTAGGAAAATCACAGGCACGTCTGAAGGCCAGCCTGGTCTAAATGATTCCAAATTGACATTCCCTGCCCAGCTGATTTTAGACTGTGTCAAGATGACATTTAAAATTAACCATCAAGCAGTACGGTGGTGGCACATGCCTTTAATCCCAGCACTTGGGAGGCCGAGGCCGGCAGATCTCAGTGAGTTCCAGGACAGTTATGTCTACAAAGCGAGTTCCAGGACAGCTAGGACTGTTACACAGAGAGACCCTGTCTCGAAAAACAAAAACAAAACAAAAAATTAACCACCATAAGAAACAATAGTGAAAACTATTAATTTAAGCATGTCCCAAATTTCACTTAGAAAGAACCATAGTTAACATCATTCATCACTTCAGATATCTGGCTAGAAGGAATAATTTTGCCAAAATGGAACCTTATTTTGTGTTAATTTTATACTAACGTATTATAATATAGTATCCTTGAATTTTTATATTTTAACCTGGTGGTAGCATTGTGGGAGGCAGTGGGGGAGAGAACAAATACAACAGCAGGGCCTGCCCTCTACCACTGAACTATAGCAAAGCTGTGGTAGAGATGGAGAAACTGGGGGAAGTCACTTAAATAGTTATTGAATTTCAGTTACTCATTCTTTGTTGTTGTTTTTCGAGACAGGGTTTCTCTGTAGCTTTGCAGCCTGTCCTGGAACTAGCTCTTGTAGACCAGGCTGGCCTCGAACTCACAGAGATCCACCTGCCTCTGCCTTCCGAGTGCTGGGATTAAAGGCGTGAGTTACCTCTGCCCTGCAGAATTTCAGTGAATCTTTTAAAGGAAAGCAAAGTGCAGAAGTGTATTCATGTGGTACAAGTTGCAAAAGCTGCTCACTGGTGAAAATCTCGCTTCTCGTGGCTGCTTCCCCATGGGCATCACTGACACCACTATGACAAGAAGGTCCACCTCTCCAGAAAGCTCTGAAATGTTTTTATCATTAATCACTGGTTCCTAATTAAAAGAAAACTTTATACACATTCTTAAAATTTAAAGTTTTTTTTTTAAAGAAGTCATTATGAATGGTGGGATCTTCTGGAGATGGCGCTGTGAAATCCCAGGGGAAGGACCGTGGGTTGACCCCCTAGAGCACCACAAATAAAATTAAAAAGTGAAAGTACTCAACCAGTCCCATTGTCTGAAAATAATGGCACTGAGTGTAGTAGGAGGAGCAGGCTGCATCCCACCGCCTGGCTAGCTTAGCCCCCCGGAAATTGTATTAATTAAATCACTGCCTGGCCATTAGCTCTAGCCTCTTATTGGCTAATTCTTACATCTTGCTTTAACCCATTTCTGTTCATCTGTGTATTACCACGAGGTCGTGGCTTACCGGGAAAGATTCAGCATGTTTGACTCTGGTGACTCCATGGTGGCTCTCTGACTCTGCCTTCTTCCTCCCAGCATTCAGTTCTTTTTTTCCCCACCTACCTAAGTTGTTGCCCTATCAAAAGGCCAAGCAGTCTCTTTGTTTAACCAATGAAAGTAATACATAGACAGAAGAACCTCCTATACCAGTGAGCACATTCTTAGACATGAAAGACCTTAGCAAGTGTGGTTCTTCTGGGAAAGCCCACTAGAGATGAAGTTGGGCAACACAAGAAATGAAACATGCTAAGATAGAACATGCAAAGATAACACATAATAAGATAAAACATGCTAAGATAAAACATGCTAAAATAGAACATGCTAAGGCATTGTATTCATTTGAGACAACAGAGCATGCTTGGGCAGCTGGGGAATTAGACCCACTGAATGTGAATCTCTGTTCTGCCCACCCTCCTTTTGGGCCTCAGATCACTTAGCCTGCCTTGTTCTCTTGCTGATAACACAAAGATGGATAATTTGCATGGGAATCAAGTGGGATCACCCATGTACAGTTCTTGGTACCATGCTGGTACCAGATACCGCCATTCATTGTGATGCTGAGAGTTGGAGAGAGGTCTAGATCATTTCTGCATGGTTGTCCCAGGCAGGGGACTTACCTCCCCATGCCTGCCCTTCTAACTCTTCCTTTTGAGTCCCAAAGTCACCTGCCTAACTAGGGCATACATCTGCTTTAATTATCCTGTATCACTTATTTTCTGGGACTCAGATAGATAGTTTACATATAGATATATATTTAGTTCTTCAGTTATTGTAGAGAAAATTTTCTTTTCTGAGGTCTGTTTCAGCTTCATTTTTATGATTCTGTACCTAAGAGACACTGCTGTCCCCACGCAGTATTGTGCCTCTTCCCTGTGAAGGCTTTCTCATGTTTCTGAATGTGTGACATTGATCTCGGGATGCCCCTTGTTGTCACCCCTGCATCTCTGTTCCACTTATGAGGTTTTGTTTTTTCCAATGAGTTAGTTTCCTTGGGTGTTATTTTGGTCCTCGATTTGTGTCTTAACTCATCTGTTTCCCATGCTACCTCTTGTTTTTATTTCTTTGCCCTTGAGATCTTGGTAAGTTTTTCTATATTTTGTAACTGGCAATGAAGTTTTCTTAATCTGAATTATAGTTTTTTCCATACTTCACTTTGCCTTGTGTTTTAAATGATTGTTCTTATCTGCTCATATATACATGCATATACATGAGCATGTGTGTGTGTATGTGTATATGTGTTTGGTTATCTGCATAATCATTACATTACTTATTTTCTTTTGGTTTCTGCTTAAATAGGAGAAGTGTTTACCGAGACAGTCTATTTAGTTTGTTGTATTATGGGTAATTTCTCCTTGATTCTTTGCCCATACTATTTAGGCTATGGTGTCATAGTAACAAATTAGGCCTGGGTTGAAACACATCAGCTGGAAATACTCATAACTTTGGAGGGAAGATCATTGTATACCTCTTGGATCTCTCTTCTCTCTCTCTCTCTCTCTCTCTCTCTCTCTCTCACACACACACACACACGCACACACACACACAAGTATACACACACACATTATAAAGCTATACCTTAATTCCCAGAGACAGTAGAAGGCAATGTTGACATTTGGAAAGAGAGTGCCCTCACTATAACGTAGCCTGCATAGCACAGAAGGGTTTTATTCATTCGTTTGTTTGTTTGTTCTCATCATTAGACGGGAGACACAACAGTCATGTAGCTAGGATCGCCGCTGCTCTAGACTGAAGTCCCAGCTCTGCCACCTACTACCTGTGATGATGAGCAAGGTGCTGCTCTTTTTACAGCCCCGGGTGTCTGACCTGTACTGTAGAAGGTGGTGAAAGGGCCAGCCTATAGGTAATGCAGTACATACAAATACAGAGCCTCGCAAACAGCAAGCATGCAGTTAGCGTTCACTATTGTCCCAAACAGTAACCGTTTCCTTTGGTCCAATCCTCTGCTCTTAGTCTTTGAGCAGGAGTCGTTGTGAATGACAGACATTGAGGGCTACCCACCTTCTGACAGTGTGGACTGACTGGGCAAGAAGTAAAAGGAGATTGAAAACTAAATTGTGGGACCTTAATGCACGGCTGGTAGTAGTATGAACGGGTTTGGTCTGGGAAGCGGACTGGCACTTTCTTTAAACCCAAACATGCAGTTACCATGTGACCCGGCAATTGTACGCGCTTGTATATTTACCCTAGAGAACTAAAAAGAAAAAAATCTGTACACAGATATCCGTGATACCTTTATTTATTGAAATAACAGAGGAGAAGGATCAACTTGTAACCAGGAAAAATGCAAACAAACCCTCTAACTTCACCGGCTAGACCACAATGCTAGGCAGTAATTTTGTTTTCTTTCGGCTTTTCTGTAGAGGTAGATGACATTATGGGTTACAGTGGCAGTTGCCTAGGTTACTTTTCAGATCCCCGAAGGCTGCTTTTGTTGTTCTTCTAGCTAAGTTCTTGCTGCAGCTGTAGTTTGGGTACTCTGAGTCCTGCAGAGTCTAGTTCTTCACAGAAGATGAGCTCCTGCTAACCCAGCCTAGCAAACCGTAACGGCCAAGCTCTCCCTGTCAAGGATGCTGGGCTGGGGGCTGAAGTCCTGTTCAAGCCGGCCTGTATTTCTCAACTTTGGCTCTTTCACGTTTCTATTGCTTTTCTGCTCAATGACTCAAGTATCTGCTAGCGTGCTCAGATGTCCTTAAGCAAACATTAGATTAAACGAAGTTTAAAATATCTGTTCATGAATTCAACAACTTGGGTGAATTTCTGGGGCATTCATTAGGCACCGGAAGCGGAGAGTGGGAGGAGCCTCTCCAGAAGATCATGAGCTTATAGATCACTTCAAAAGGCAAAACTTTGCCGGGCGATGGTGGCGCACGCCTTTAATCCCAGCACTCGGGAGGCAGAGGCAGGCGGATCTCTGAGTTCAAGGCCAGCCTGGTCTACAAGAGCTAGTTCCAGGACAGGCTCTAGAAACTACAGGGAAACCCTGTCTCGAAAAAAAACCAAAAAAAAAAAAAAAGGCAAAACTTTACACATGAAGAGGCCGAATTAGCGATGGCTGGGTCTTGGGGGTGTGAAATGGACGAGGAGTTTCATGTAGCTATAACAAGATGCCAAAGCTTCTTTTTCTTGACTGTGGTGGTGGATACACTGTCGGGTGCAAAGGAAATTCAGGGCAAATGGCTAACTGTGGTACACCAAAAAACTCAGACTCACTCAGGAATAAAGGCTTCCCTCAGATACTCTCGCCCTGCCCCATACCCTAAGCTTCTCCAGGTTGTGGGCTTCCCTTCCCCCAGTTTCTTATTCCTATATAATCCTGCCATTTTAACCATGCCCTCTCTTGCTCTTCCCCCCATCTCTTGCCCCCCTCTTGTCCCCTTTCTTGCCCCCTCTCTATTGCCCCTTCTCTTGTCCCCTTTCTTGCTCCCCTCTCTTGCCCCCTCTTCTCCCCTCTCTTCTCCCCTCTCTCTTATCCCCTCTCTCTTGTCCCCTCTCTTGCCCCCTCTCTCTTTCCCCCTCTCTTGCCCCTCTATCTTGGTCTCCTTTGCTCATACTCTCCTCCCACCCCCGCCTCATCTGACTCGATTTGTTCAGTTTCCTGAACAAATCTTCTACTTTCTCTCCCTGTTCTAGACTCTTTCAGATGCCTTGGGCTGTACCTTCCCTTACGTCTACAAAGAAAATCTTCCCCCAACCATACCTTGGAGCGGTCACCTCCTCACTTTATACATACACAAACCTACACGAGTGATAAGGTTGTGAACACTGTAACACACGCGCACATGCAAGCACAAACACACATGGGTGAAACTCAAAACGTGAATTGGGAAAGTCTTGACAAGGCGGGTAAGTGGTATCAGCAACTATATACATTACCTGTAGTTTTCTAGAATGTCACCGTTACTGGGACCTGGGCAGAACGTCCAAGGGACAGCACCTTATTTCTCATGAATTCAGGATAACCTGTAATAACCTCAAAAATTTCCAGACACAAAGCAAATGCCTACAACCCAGCTTCTCGGGAGGCAGAGGCAGGGGGAGCACAAGACATCTGAGGGAACTGAAAGCCAGCCTAAGCAATAACAACACAAGTCTCAAAAAGGAAAAATATGGGCCAGGCGGTGGTGGCGCACGCCTTTAATCCCAGCACTCGGGAGGCAGAGGCAGGCGGATCTCTGTGAGTTCGAGACCAGCCTGGTCTACAAGAGCTAGTTCCAGGACAGGCTCCAAAGCTACAGAGAAACCCTGTCTCGAAAAAACCAAAAAAAAAAAAAAAAAGGAAAAATATGAAATAGCATTAAAAAGGAAAATTAAAAAGTAGCATTAAAATAAAGAGAAAAGTTTGTATCAGCTCTCTCGTGACCACTTCTTCCATATAAACCTTTCTCTGTCCTTGAGCTATTTATATTTTTGGATGGAAGATGATCATCTAGTCTCAGAGGGAGGAGGAGGAAGTGTGGGAAACAGTGTTTTCTTGGAATGCAGAGGGATCGGCCCAAGGACCACTCGTGGATGCCAAAAATCCAAGGATAATCAAGTCCCTGCTATAAAATAGCACACAATCGACATGCAACCACTGCAATCTCTCTACTGTATTTTAAATCATTTACTGGCTGTTTATAATACCTAATGCAATGTAACACAAATATGGAGGGATGACTACATATTATCTTTTAATAATTCCACCCCAGACATTGGATGGGGCATCAGCCCCGGAAGGGAGGTAGGGTGGGGCACACAAAAGAACCTCTAAAATGTTTTGAGGCTGGTGATGTGATGTGTTTGCTGCTGTGTCACAGAAAGAGTGGCGAACGGTGGTTAAACCACACACAGGACGAGTCAGGAGATTGGAGACGGGTTTAACTGTGTATAATTACAAGAGCAATGGGTCATTCCCTCCTCCTTCTTGGGTTCGAAATGCCTTCCTTAGTTAACACCTAACATTAAGGCTGAAGCACTCCATTAGCCAAGCACTTATATTATCCAGGACTCTGACATGACTTGAGTCTGGGGTTTTCATTTGTTTGTTGAGACAGGGTCTCACTATGTGACCCATGGTGTCCTCAAGCTCAAGATAATCCTCCTGATTCTGCCTCCGGAGGCTAGAAATCCAGGCTGCTAACGTACAGAAATAGTCTGGCTGTGCCTCATTTTTGACATTAGTTCATCTAGCTCCAGCTCACCAGCTAGATTAAGACTGGAAGGTGAAGGGGTGAGTAACGGACTGAATTTCAGTGAGGAAGCAGAGGATCTAGAACTGACAAAGGTACCTTGAGCTGCAAGAGAGGGTGAATTCTAGGCTCCCCGGGAAGCCACACGAGGGCACTGGAGGACCAGGGGAGAACTCTGAGAACACAATTCCCTAATTCTTCCCTCGTATTCATCAATCTGTGATGCTAACAGGTGTGTTGGCATCTTTGGGAGACAGGAAGAGGCGGAGGCTGTGATCACACATCAAGGGCACACAGAAGGTTACAGGGCTGGGAAAGAGCGGAGAACTTCCAATTACCCACCCAGGCCCTTCCCACAAACTGCCCCTCCTCCTGAGGGAACTGATTGACTCTCCACAGTCTCCCAGTTAGTGAAAATTAGGTCAGCAGGTAGATGGTTGCAAATCCTACTCAATGTATAAGCAGCTAAAACCCCCAAGCATGCCTCTGTTGCTGACAGCTAGGTTTTGAGATGAATTAGCTCCCAATTTGGTCACCATTTCCTCACTTCTCATCCACGCTCTTCACCCTGCTCCCATCCACCTTAAGGGTTGGGAGTTTTTGCCTCCCAAGGCAAAGCAAGACCTTTCAACACTCAGTTGCACTGGCGAGATTGACCTACCTGGCATGGTAACTCACACCTTTAATCCCAGCACTTGGGATCCCAGCAGATCTCTGTGTGTTCAAGGCCAGCCTGGTCTACAGAGTGAGTTCCAGGACAGCAAAGGATACATAGTGAGACTCTATTTCAAACACACACACACACACACACACACACACACACACACTCCACCAGCACCAGCACCACCATCACCACCACCAACAAAGTGGCAATGAACCAATGTTGAATTTTGGCAAAATTCTATGGGATATGGTTGAGATGGTCTGGGGTAGAACTTCCTCGCAAACATAATGGACAGGGCCCCAGGTTTTTATAGGGTGCTAATATAATTTGATAAGCGACTGACTTAAACTAGGATGGGGGCTGAAGAGATGACAGAGTGGTCAAGAGAGCACACCTCTCTTGCAGAGGACCCAAGTTCAGTTCCCAGCACCTATGTCATGGCTCTTGACAGCCTGCAGCTCCAGCTCCAGGGAATCCAATACCGCGTTCTGGCCTCCGAGGGTACCTGTGTTCATGGGCACATACATACACAGAGATACAGACAAACACATTGATTATTTTTTTTAAGTCAGGATGGTAGCGTTAGAGATAGAGAGACAGGAGGTATTTGTGAAGGGGGAGTAGATTCCAGAAGAGAGGTGTGAGAGAGGGCTCAATGCTTTCACAGGTCTCTGTCATGGGAAACAGGTGATGGGTGACCGTTGGTCAAGACACAGGAGCCACGGCAAGGAGACAACCTGGAGAAAGAGACAGATGGAGACAGAGAGCTCCATGTTGCTCTACTATCTGTCATGTGTGCGCCTGTACCCGAGTAGAAGCCGACACACTGGGCAGATACCTCACTCTGTAGCTTGTAAGGTGGTCAGAGTGTCCAGGTGTCCAGCATACAGATGGGGTGTGAGGCCAGGGGTCTATGAAGTTGGCAACAGAAAGACTAGAAAGGATGCAGATGCAAACAGCACTCAAAGAACGGTGTGGCAGAGACACGGTGAGAACACAGCGCACAGAGGAAAGAGGCAATCGGCATAAATGATGCCCCACTCCACCTGTGTCAAAATTAACCGGAAACCTTAACCGTCACTAAAGGGATTCCTTCTCTCTCAGGCTCTTCCCCTCCACAGTCTGCCCCAGCGTCCCAGAGTGAAGGCTGCTCTCTCTCAGCTTCTGACATCAAGACACTCTGTCCACTCTCTCAAACTCCTGTTTCTCACTTCAGAGCACCACACGGGCTGCAGATTAGCTCGTTTGTTTGTACGATGCTTGTCTAAAGGCTGTTCCTTCACTAGCCTGTAAGCTCCACGTGAAAGGCAGAGGTCATGCTGTTTGGTTCACATCTGTATTCTTATGGCCTTGCATGTGGTGCTTAATGAATGCCTGTTAAATGCTTAGGAGAAACATTCCTTCTTGAGGTCTCTTGCAAGTGTTGGGATTATGGTTCTGGCCACATCTGTTGAGAACAAAGTTTATTTATCTTTGAACTGTGTATGTCACAGAAAATTTAGTATTTCTCTTTAAATTTGGTATGTTTTAGATTTATTTATTTTTTTATTTGTTTATTTATTTATTTATTTATTTATTTATTTAGGGTTTTTCAAGACAGGGTTTCTCTGTATCTTTGGAGTCTGTCCTGGAACTAGCTCTTGTAGACCAGGCTGGCCTCGAACTCATGGAGATCCGCCTGACTCTGACTCATGAGTGCTGGGATTAAAGGTGTGTGCCACCACTGCCTGGCTGGGATTCTTTTTTTTTTTTAACACCTGTAACTGGCCCTCTGCTGAGTGCATTTGTAACTTTGGGGAGAGGGTGTGTACAAGATGGCTAACTAAACCCCTTACACCAAGTGTGGTGGCACACACCTTTGATCCCAGTATTCTATAGGTAGGCACAGACAAACTCTGGGTCCGGGGCTACATTGTAAGATGCTGTTTCAAAACAAACCAAAAAGAAAAGTCAAACAACAGCGACTGATGTAACTGATCTCTCTGAGGTGTTTGAACAAATGACGTCAGTGCATCCTGGAGGCTCTGCAGTCACAGTCACACCGTCACAGCCGGGAAGTCAGCCGTGGAAGCTGCGATTAGCATCCACTGTACTGCTACATGCCCGGTCTCTCTCCTGCCGCCTTTGCTCTTCTGGGTGTCGAGTTGAGGGCACGGGATAACACAAAGGATCAGGTTATCAAGTCAGACTCACTCGTTCCCAGTCGCCTCACAAGTCCTTATCATGGTTTCAAGAATAAACACCCAGAGCCGGGCGGTGGTGGCGCACGCCTTTAATCCCAGGAGGCAGAGGCAGGCGGATCTCTGTGAGTTCGAGACCAGCCTGGTCTACAAGAGCTAGTTCCAGGACAAGCTCCAAAGCTACAGAGAAACCCTGTCTCGAAAAAAACCAAAAAAAAAAAAAAAAAAAAAAGAATAAACACCCAGCTGGTTGGCTCGGCAGTCCATGACTACAGTCTCAGCATTAGGAAGGCCAAGGCAGTGGGACTTCTGGTCCCAAGGCCAGTCTGAGCTTCACAGCAAGCTCCTGTCTTGAGAAGGGGAGGGTGGAAGAGGACAAGGAAGAGAAGGTCATGTCATCTCCTGAAGCTGAGTGGCACACAGGAGCCAGTATAGATCCCCAGCTGATGTTTTGGAAGGTTCTAATTAGTTCTGGCCCTAAAAAGTGGACTTTCTTGTGATGTGTACTGTCTCAGCCCTTATGCAGGACAGCTGTTTCTTATCTGACACATCCCATTTACGCTTTCATGGTCACACGGGTTCTATGAAGATGACATCATTTAGGGAGACAATTCCAGCACAACCCAATTTCAATAGCTTGTTAATCAAGTTCCCCTGCTGGCAGAATTTCCTTAGATGAGGACTGCTCTCTGCACCTCTGTCAGCTTGTTTACCTGGAGGGCTGCTATTCTCTGCTTTCAAGGCAGTTTCAGCGGTTACCGTCCCCTCTCCTTCCCAAGATTTCCTCTGGAAGAGGTAGGAGGCAGACATCAGGGCCCGGACTCAAGCGCAGCTCTGCCTCACTTGGTAGTCTACCCTTGCAAGACACCATTCTCTCTCTAAGCTGGAGAGTTGAGCAGAGGCAGTATTTACAAGTTCTGCATCTCTGGTTTTATCCGGTCTTGTCAACAACATCTCTCCAGATGCTGCAGAGAGTCCTTGGGGAGGTTTTGCTGATGGATCAGCTCAAAGGTCTGAGTTTTAGAAGAAAAGGGAGACAGCAGGAAGGAAGTTTATAGGGGAGGAAGGCAAAGAGCATCCAACTAAATGACGTGGTTTGAACTGGATGCTGACATGGGTGGTATAAGACCCAGCCATGACAAGCTCACTAGAGGCCTAAGTCTCAGTAGTTTACCCTGGTTCCAAGAAAGACTGAGACCACCCAGGTACCACCCAGGAACAGACCATTCAAAGGAAATTCCTAATGTTTCAACCATTGTAGATAGGATCACCTGCCAGCACACACCCATCCCTTTCCACCAGGACACCCCTAGACAAATGTCAGCCAATCAGGGGTCGGGTCCTGAACCTTAGAAACCTGTCACCTCCACCTTTGCTACTATAAATACCCAGCCCTAGCTGAGCTCAGGGCTCTCCAACCACTCCAATACATCGGACACATGGAGAGTCCGAGTTTGCAAACTTGTGTGAGAATAAAGGCTCTTTGCTTTTACAGACAGGGCTCGGTCTCCTAGTTGGTTTTGGAAGAACTCTGTGATCTGGGCATAACAGGTGGGTCTTCAACAAGAAGTTAAGTCAGGACTATATGCACACGACAATTTCAATAAATAGTAATACGGTACTTTGTTTACAAATGTGGCATAACTGGAATGTAGTCTCCAAAATTCCTGCATTCAAAAGTTTCCCTGTATTGGTGGTGGTGCACGGCTTTAATCCCAGCACTCAGGAGGCAGGTGATCTCTGAGTTTGAGGCCAGCCTGGTCTACAAAGTGAGTTCCAGGACAACCAGGAAACAGAGAAACCCCCTCTGCCAGGTGTTGTAGAGGTGAGAAATGGGCCAGACAGGAGGCGTTTGGGTTCTAGCTCCTCTCCTAATTAATAGTAAAAAGACCTTTTGTTATTTGCCAATGGCACTTGGGGTCAAACCCCTGGGCATTGGACTTGGTAGGAAATGCTCTGTCCCTGAACTATGACCCGGACCCTTTTTGCCCTGCTAGAGGGCAGTTGGTGCTATGAAAGGATGGGAAGAACGTGGTCCTTTTTGTTTGTGTTCCTGTCTTGCCCTTCTGCCTTCCACCATTGCAGGGGCTGGGGGACGACAAGATGCCTTCTACCTGATACCCCTGGCTCCATCTTGGTCTCCCCTGACTTCAGAATAGTGAGGAAATACATTTATAGTTTTTATGATTCCCCACTCTTTGTTATTCTTTACAGAAGAACAAAATGGGCAAAGGCACACCGTAATCTTGGGAATTGATTTCTGAGTACCTGGAGAAATTCAGCGTTCTTTGCAGATGGCACCAAGCTACAGCTTTGTGGAATAGCTCTGTGCCTCTTTCTCGCCCTGAGTTTGGGATCTTCACAAGGACCGTTTGCAACCAGTGATGGCAGAGATATTCATAGGGCAGAAGTAAGCAAACACTGCAGACAGGGCCTTCTCTTCTCAGAGAGCTGGCTCTTGGGTGGTCACCAATCTGCTGATATTCACAGGGAAACATACGACACGCTCCTACTCCTGCCATGATGAAAGAATCTGATGAAGAATCAGTGTATCAACTGGAATAGATTATTTAAAAGGACTGGATTCCTGGAAAGAACAATAAATAATGCTTCTCTCTTCCTTTCTTTCCCTGAAACGAAGTGGAAGATAGAAAATCAATATCTCCACTTAATTACCAATAAGCCCGATTAGAAGTTGCAACTTAGAAACCCCTCACCCCCGCCTTTGCTACGATCACTCCAATACGTTGGACACATGGAGATTCCGAGTTTGCAAACTTGAACTTAGAAGGTGGAACTG
This sequence comes from Arvicola amphibius, assembly GCF_903992535.2. Lineage (NCBI taxonomy): Eukaryota > Metazoa > Chordata > Mammalia > Rodentia > Cricetidae > Arvicola > Arvicola amphibius. Next base: position 54,711,556 of record NC_052055.2, read on the forward strand.
GGCTAAATGGACATTCTTATTCCTTTCTGCTAAACAGAGCAAGTCCATGTGATCGTTGACTGCACTGGACCATGACAGGTTCCAAGTCTCCTTCACACATGCCTCTTTCTCTCTGCATGTTGGGTGTAGAAAATGTGTTTGTCCTGCGGTCAAGCTACTCTGAGTAGCAGGGGGACCAAAACAGACCAATATGCAGAGGTTGTTGCTTGCTTACTTTATTTCTGCTTTTGTGTGGGGGGATCCTAGCTGAGCAATTTTCTGGTGGAGAAGATGATAATTAGTTAATTCAAGGAAAAATAGATAGGCATTTGATTTGAATGACTTACTGTTCAACTGAGTTGGCTAGCACTTACAAGAACTGACGTCAGTGTGGTAGGGTTAACCCAGAGCCCTGCAGAGCCAGGCTGCCTCTCTCCTCATAATGAATTTTTGTCTGCATCTCCAATTTCATCGGCAAAGGTTTAGAAGAATGCACAATTCATTCTGGGATTATAGGTATGATATATTATCCCTCTACTGGGCACCATATCATGTGAGGGTTGAGATGATTCAGGCATTTTTGTATTTCCTGATTTTCTGCAATGTGTATTCAGGCCAAGCATTCAGATCTCTGTATAGGAATTGCCTCAAAAATATATTCTTTGATGAGTGACTCTTGTCTAAGCAACATCACTGTTCCAAAGGCTGAATGAAGGGGTCTCTGTGCATCATCTAGATCCAGTCTAGGTTGCTGATGACTTGGCATCCGCAGACGGTTTTCTCATCCACGGGAAATGAGGTGTCCCTTCTCAGCACTGCAGGGCCCACAGCTGGTACAAAGTGACACCATTGTTAGCAGACCCTGCCAGAGTCACCACTGTGCTCTCTGCTCTGGGTCGGGGTGAGGGAACACTGGCACACCATTGTTGTCCTGCATATGCGGCCTTCAGAGGGACAGTACCAGGGCACCTCGGCTCTGGTGTGAACTGCCTGTCCTGTTACAGACGCCCGCGCACGAATCGCTTAGGGAAATTCAACACATTTTGCATTATTTATTTGATGGATTTCATTTCAGAGAATGTCTCATTTGCCCAAGTCACTTTGAAAAAAAAATGTCATGCTGATGATAATTTTGGCAGGGATTGTGGTTAATATTATTTTGCTATGATAGTCCTGGTATAGAAAGCACTAGAGCATGTTTGTTCCTGGGGATAATAGCCCTCTAACGTGTGTGTTGTTTCTCCACCATTGCCTTCTAAACAATTGGCAGATGCCTCCACTCGTGCGAAGGGTGTGGAAGGGTGGCCCTTCCCACCCAGGCCTTTACGAACCTTTTCTTTTAACCTTCATTTTCCTTGGCTCCCTGTCTTCTCCACTTTAAATAAAAATCATATGTAAGAAAGGCTCTGGTTAGATGTCTGTAAAAAAAAGAAAGTATGTAGGAAAGGTTCTAGCTAGATGTGTAAAACGCTGGCATTTCATAGATGATGTAACCTGACTAGCGGGTCTCAGTCTTTTCCATTGGTACTCAATAATACTACAAAGTGGAGATCTTATAAAGATTTATTTTGGTTCCTGCTTCTGGCCCAAGGTAGGCTGAGGGGCCACATCTGGTGAGGGCCTCGTTGCTGGCATGATCCTTCAGTCAGAATCTTATATGGCGTGTTAGTCAGATGTTTCCATTGCAAGGACCCAAAAAAATGAAAAAATACCTTAAGGGAAGAGGAATTTGTTTTGCCAGTGCCTGGAGTCTTCCTTCATCACTGTGGGGGTGATGGACTCAGAGGCTTTACTCTGTCATTGTGTGGGGGGGGAAAGGACTCAGAGGTTTTACTCCATCACTGTGGGAGTCATGGGCTCAGGGGTTTTACTCCATGGTTGTAGGGAGTCATGCAGAGCACAGCAGCTCATATGGTAAAGACAGGGAAAGAGAATGTGGGGCTCCTAGCCTCTCTTACCCCCACTTCATTCCACACACTTGCTCAGCCAATGGAAAAGTACAACCCACATTCAAGAAGGTTTTTCCCCTTAAGTTCTCTCTAGAAAAGCTCCCCCAGCACACCACAGGTGAGCTTTTTGATTCTGCAAGTACTTCCCAACCTAGTTGGAGTTGAGCGTTAAGATTAACCATCTCACTGGGCATGGCGATGCACACCTTTGATCTTAGCACTTGGGAGGCAGAAGCAGGAGGATCTCTATGAATTCAAGACCAATTTGATCTACATAGAAAGTTCCAGGTCAGTCAAGGTTATATAATGAGAACCCATCTCAAAACAAACAGTGCCAAGCTGGCTTGTAGAGCAGACGCGGAAGCCCATTAACCCTGTCTCCTGTTAGTCACAGGAATGGTCTATCCCACTCATCAGGAAGATTCCGAAGCTCTTGAATGTTCTGCTTGGCCTGTGCTCTATGCGTCTTGCAGTGGGGATTAAATTTTAGCATGAGTTTAGTGCTAACAAACCATATTCCAACCTGCTGAAGAGCCGTGTTTTGAGATTACATTTGTAGATCAAACTGATCATGCGTCTTTATGTTCTCCATGCTTATTAACTGGTTGTTATTATTGAAAACAGACTCTGGGCAGTTTTCTAAACATTTGAGACTTCTTTATTTCATGGACTTGCAATATCATTTTGAATTCTCCTTTGTCATTATTTAATAAATATTATGTGGATACCAACCACGTGCCTGGGACTGTGCTGAATCTTGGGAATATGATATGTCTCCTTACTGGTGACCAGGAGACTCGGGTTCGGTTCATCCCTGAGAGTAGCTCACAGTTTAAATGTGCAGAGAGACCCACAGATAGGGGCTGTGATGCCAGACAATAAAAATGATCAAGTGACAGAGGAGACATTGTAGGTGGCCTGTAGTTGAGGTGTGGTTACATCTCTTTCCTCAAAAATCTTCTCTATTCATACAAAAGAATAGCAGTGAACTAAGTAAGTTTAAAATTGGATATATTTCTATGTACATATTATAAATAAGGCAGGCGTGTTTGTGCTACACTTGAAGTATGGTGGGGACATCCGTGAGATGACTCAGCAGGGAAGTGTGCTTGTGGCCAAGTCTGCGACAAGCTGTACTCAGTCTATGAGACCCCCAGGGAGAAGAAGAGAACAGACTGCCAAAAGTTGCCTGCCAACGTCCGCACATAACATAGCATGTATGTACACTGCAGAATGTGTTTTAGAGAACATGTTAGAAAGCCATATTACAGTAAAGAAGAATTTGGTATGATAAGCAAAATTAGCAAAATATTTAAACATGGAGAGAGAAGTTGACTTTTAGAGTCTGGCTGTTGTCTTAGGGTTTCTATTGCTATGAAGCAGCACCATGACCATGGCAACTCTTATAAAGAAAAAACATTTACTTGGGGTGGCTTGCATTTTCAGAGATGTAGTCCATTATCGGAGTGTGACATGGCATGCAGGCAGACGTGGTGCTGGAGAAGGAGCTGAGAGTCCTACTTCTTGACTCCCAGGTCACAGGAAGAGGTATAAGACACTGGGCATGCCTTGAGCATACATGAACACTCAAAGCCCACCTTCACAGTGACACACTTCCTTTAGCAAAGCCACACCTTCTAATAGTGTCATTCCTTATGAGTTTATGGGGGCCAATTACATTCAAACTACTATAGCTATAACCCATCTAATTCTTTCTAACATATCTGACTTTTTCTGTGTTAATGAGAATTTCTCTTATTTTGAAGTCAAAGCTATTCTCTGTGGTGGAGCCTTCTAAACATTACACTCTAGAGAATTGAGAGTGTCTTTTCCATTCTCCAAACACTGCAGCTGTGTCAGACACAGTGATGACATCTAACACTGACTTGGCAGGAAGCAGTAATCTGCATCTCAGGAGGGACCATGCAGAGCTGGAATGACAGGTGCCAGTGGTATGCATGATCTCAGTTATTGGGAACCTAGAGAGGATGATAGCACCACCTCCTCCTTTTTTCTTTCTTTCTTTTCTGAGAGAGTCTCCCTATTAGCCCTGGCTGTCCTGGAGCCTATGTAGACCAGATTGGCCCAGAATTCACAGAGATCCTCCTGCCTCTGCCTTCTGAGTGCAAAGTTGAAGGTATGGACCACCAAAGCACCTTCTTTATGATATGTGTCTTGTCTTGAACATTGTCTTGGGTCCCTTAAAAACACAGCAAAAACAAAACAAAACAAGGTTTCTCAGAGAGCAGTGGAAATAGTGACTCTAACTGATTTCAAAGTCAGAGCAGAAATGTGCCTAGAAACTACCACTTCACTTTTGGGTGTGTGGAGTGCTAGAATCAAACACTTACAAATGTTAAACGCTTTGCTCTCCCAGTGAACTAGCCCCTCAGCTCCGTTTTAAGCTTGTGGGAGCACAAAATAGTCATGATCTAATACAAATGTTAAAGAAAGCAACTCTTTCAGTTTAGAAAGAGGGCCTGGCCTGAATCCAGTCCTCGTTTTTGCAGCCTTTCCTTCTCAGGTTTGGTTCAGATGTGTGTGGTGTCTATGTGTATATTGTGTAAGGATCTTCAACACTGGGACCAGTGTCTGACTGAAACAACTTGAGGAGGGATTGCTCATCTGGATTCATGGTTTTAGTAGTTTCAGCCCATGGTCCTTGACGTCAGTGACTCTAGAGAGGCAAAATATAATCTTGACAGAAGCAGGTAGCAGAGGCCACCCAACTGTGGTGGCCAGGAAGCAGACACACACACACACACACACACACACACACAGAGAGAGAGAGAGAGAGAGAGAGAGAGAGAGAGACAGAGAGAGAGAGACAGAGAGAGAGACAGAGAGACAGAGACAGAGAGAGAGAGAGACTGCATAGAGTTTTCTCCATTTTCCTTTTTGGAAAATTTCCAGACCCATCTAGCCAATGGAATGGAAGGGTGCTACCACCATTCAGCATTCAGGGTGCGTACACACACACACACACACACACACACACACACACACACTTTGCAAGTCACTTAAATTGACAATCAAAATTAACCCTCATACAGGACCCGGCCATTGCTTGTGGTCTTTCTTCTCTGTCACATTAGAACCCTGAGTGGATTCTAAGTCAAGGACGCTTTGCAGTGATAGTCACATATCATTGCCTACAGAGAGAAAGGGGGGATAATAACAGTGACATTTTTTAAAGTGGCCATTCTTTGCATTGCCTTTATTGTGAGGCCAACATTCCACATGGTGTATAAAATGCAGCACCTCCCCTTTGTAGATTACTTACCTATTCAATGTTAGAGAGTCTCAATCATAAAAACGTTCCTATTTCAAGAAGAATGCTTTGGAATCTAGTCCAGTGGTGAATGTAAAAATTCCATCACTCGCCCCATGAGAGCAAAGTGGAAGAAGCAGGATCCCAAGTTTAAAACTGCTCTCTCCACAGTGACATTCTGTGTGCCTTCATTTTCGGGGTAGTACCAGGATACCAAAGGCAAAAACAGTATACACATGTCAGCTTGTGTTTGCTGGATGCAAAGAAAGCCCAAACTGCCAAATAATAAGTCTGTCATGGAGGTATCTAGTTATTTCTTTTTTTTTTTTTTTTTGGTTTAGTTATTTCTTATTTGAAAGTCAGGCAATATTGCTTTCAAAGCGCAAGGGCACTTACAGGAGTAGCTGCCATACGCTTCAATATGAGTCTATTGTTTAGAGAGAAAAAGAACTGAAGACAAATACCTTCTCCACTCATTTCACCAGCGACATCACACACGAATAAACAGGCACAACGGGAGTCATCCCTGCCGACTGCTACTTCGTCTCTCCCTACGATCCGGTACAGAATGAGTCAGCCCTTGCCCTTCGGAATACGGTATAAGCGCCTCTCTTATTTAATGGGTTCCACTCCTCTGGCAATTTTACCTCAGGATTTAAATTCTTAGACTCATCTCTTTTAGGAGGCGTTTGCATTTCTCCTGGCTTGGGGAAGAGCTGTGGTGTCCTGGAGGAGACACAGTGCAGTGTGGCTTCTGTGGCTCTTGTCTCTTGGAGGTTTGAGCAGCCATGTAAGAAATCCTACTACCCTGTGACCGCCATGTGGAAGAGGCAACATGTACGTGTTTTCTGTAGTGGATAGTCCCAGCTTCTATACTTCCCCACTAAGTCACAGGACACAAGAATGAGCCATCCTGGATCCTTCAACCTCCCTCTCTACCATCAGGCCACCTCATCAACACCATGAGAAACAGATGACCCCCAAAACCCACAAAACATTGTTTTCTGCCAGGTAGTGGTGGCGCATACCTTTAATCCCGCGCTTGGGAGTCAGAGACAGACAGATCTCTCTGAGTTCAAGGCCAGCCTTGTCTACAAAGCAAGTTCCAGGACAGCCAGGGCTGTTACATAGAGAAAACTTGTCTTAAAAAAAAACCAAAAACCAAACCAACAAACAAATAATAAAACACAAAAAACCCATGGTTTTCCATTCCGTCTCAACCATTATAATAAGTGTATTTCATTTAAAAAGATAGTTTTTAATATAAAATCTCCAAGTATGAACTGCTACGGAAAGAGTTTTTTTTTAAACCTACAAAACTGTGAACTCTAACAAAATTGGCTGTTTTGAGCTACACCATAACTTGTGGGTGATTTGGTACAGTGCACCAAGTAACTAGATTAATCTTGTTAGAACCACTTTGGAGAAGTCCATGCTCTCTGAAGCTGCCCACTTGTGATTCAGAACTACATTTTGTATACTATTACATGTTTGGCACTAACTGATGTCACAATTGTCTTAGCAATACATAGTTCAGTCATCCTGTAATTAAAATGGGTGTGGATTGTCTAGTCTGGGCACCTCACCACCAGGAGGGAATCATGCCTGGGTTCTGAGCACCCAAGGCCTAACTCATGACTCCATTCTGGACTTCAGTGTGTTCAGGCTGGAAAGTGAAGCATTATGGGTACATTCAGCTTTGTGGGCCGGTGCTGTCTGTACCTGGAGTGGGCACAGCACAGACAGGATGGTAAATGGAGTACCAAGTCCTTTTCCTGCTTGGTGCTGGTGTGGCGGCCTTAGTTCACAGGCTCCCGGTGCTCAGGAACATTTCGTTGCCATGGTGCTTGCCACACTCCGCCGTGGGTTTTAATGTGTAGGCTTGGCGTAGGAGGTACTTCTGTCTATGTGTTGATTTCATTGGTTAATAAAGGAACTTCCTCGGCCTGTTGATAGGGAAAAACTAAGGTAGGCGGGGAAGATAGAACTGAATGCTGGGAGGAAGAAGGGCGGAATCAGGGAGAGACACGCTAGAGATGCCAGAGTCAGACATGCCGAATCTTTGCTGGTAAGCCACTTCCACGTGGCGACATACAGATTAAAAGAAATAGGTTAAATTAATATAAGAGTTAGTCAATAAGAAGATAGAACTGATGGGCCAAGCAGTATTTTAATGAATATGGTTTTTGTGTGATTATTTTGGTTCTGGGCAGCCAGGACAAACAAGCGCCCTTCCTGTTACATAGGCTCATTTGGTTCTCCATCTCCTACTAACTAACCATAAGGTCCGTGAAAGTGGAGGCTGTGATTCATAACCTCCCATTGCCAGACACACTGGCCTACAAGAACCTGCTGATTAACCTGTCCGTCGAGACTGGTGAGTGACAGTCAAGGTGGAGCTTACAAACAGTACACCAGATTCCCATTTTCCCCAAGACCTCGGATCACAGACGTCCAGAGCCGACGGGGAACTCAGTGGTATGTTGAGGGGGAAGCAGTAAGAACAGGAACAGGAGTCCAGGCTTCCTGACTCCCCTAGACTCAGCAGCAGCCTCTTATCACCCCGTTCCTGTCATCTACAGTGTAGCAGTGGCAGCCATAGGGCGTCGACAGCCATTCCACTTGTCGGTCTGGCCAGATTTGCATCTTTGTCTATGTCTACCGCCCTCAGTTTTGTTTCTCCAGCTAAACTATCCTATTTGGTATGCGTTTGTTGACTTAGCCGGCCTCCACCACGTTTATCGACAGCTAGTGTCTCGGGAGACGGCTTCGTGATGCTCTCTCATTAGCTGAGCTACCTTTGGTTTGTTTACGGCCACTCACCACTGCAACTTGATTTCATTTCTTCATCAAACAGTCGCCTTTCTGGATGTGCTGCTCATATGTGCACTCAGCAAACACTTGTGGCACATGGGTCTGAACAGGGTGCTGAACGAGACCAGCTCAGTCCTTGTCTTTGGAGATTACAATTGAGCCGTGTTTTGACGGCCTCAGTTCTGACTTTCCCCAACCTGAGAGCCCCTGAGTGACGTGGGATGGGCGTGCTTTCCAGTCCAGTGCAGTTTGTCAGCTCTCCTAAGGCTACAGTTTCTACTAGGTGTTGGGAGCAGTGAGACCCCAGATCCTGAATTTCTTGTAATCCCCTGATCTGAGTGCCTACAGCTGCTCTGAGCACGAGACCTTCAGGAGTTCCTGATGGCAGAGTGGTTTCTGGTGGGTTTGGCTGGGGCGTGGCTATCTCGATATACTCTGTCCCTGAACACAATAAAGGGGGCATTCTTGGGGAATTCAAGGATGACCAGTGTCGCTGTCTCTCTGTCTGTGTGTGTCTGTGTATTTTAACTTACAACCCCATTGCCCGAATCTCGTGAACTGGGTTCAAGTGCACCGAACGCAGATACGGGGGTGCGGTGCGTGGCAACTAGGGTCACTGACTTCCCTTTCACCTCCGTCGCCAGCGCTCAGGAGCCTGCTGCTCACAGGTGATGTCTATGCACATCGCCATAGGCCCCACTCAAACCCGTTCCCAACTCTGGTCTCTCCTACACGCCTTTTGATCCAAAAAATATCCATTTATCTTTTAAGATCTAAATAAGAAGCTATTTGCTTATGAAGCGTCCCATACCTTGGTCACACTAGCTATCTACCTTTCCAGGGTGCCTTAGACCAGTGTAGGTGATACAAAACACTCAAGAAAACAAGTCAAATCAAAATAGTTAAGGTTTTTATTTGTGACAGAGTTTTACTATGTAGTCCTTGCTGTCCTTGGAACTCACTCTGTAGACCAGGCTGGCCTTGGAACTCACAGAGATACTCCTGCCTCTGCCTCCCAAGTGCTGAGATTAAAGTAATGCACCGCTGTGCCCCATTAAAATACTGACGATTTTTTTAAGATTAAATTAATCTTTGTACACTTTAGAAAGTTCAGGTCTGTGAGATTGAGTGTGCACACAAAAATAGCAAGCCCCAAATTTTATGAGGGTTAGTAATGAAAAAAAAATCAAGAAGCAAGCAAAATCAAACCCCCAATACACAAGGATGGCGAAGGGTGTTCTAAAAACCACAGTTAACTCGGTCACCACCATGAGCCCGGCACTGTTCGAAACGCTCTACAAGAATAAGGCATTTTGCCCGCTGACCACCCTATGGCTTATTTCCCTTCACACTAAAGTTACTTGGCTGAGATCAGGAAGTTGGAGACGTGGGATCTAAAGCCCAGACCTTCAGTTTAAAAAACTCCTGTACTTAAACCCACTGTGTCTGGATTTCGATTCTTCAGCCTCAGCGAGGACGGAACTGAACCGGAAGAGAGCAGAGTTCAGATGCGGGTTCCTAGTGAAGGTGAGGACATCCCAACTCAACGGGAAAGGGCAGGATACTAAATACATGATGATATATTGTTGTAGGCCTTCAGACTACATCAAGTTTAGATTCTTTTCTGAGATTAGACCTAATAATTTTTTTATGACAGACCAATCTAAAACATTTTTTTTAATTCAAAAGGAGCTGAAATGTCATAAGGAAAAAAGCAGGCATGGGGGACAACTTGAAAATAAAATTAAAAAATTTAAATTAGACTAAAAACATTTGTATTATATATAGGAGAGGCAAGACAAATTAAAAAAAAATCTAAATCTAACAGGAACATGAGCCAAGTTTATCAGGAGAAGATTCGGGTAAGATTCGTAAATGTCCATAAACAAAATAAACTATTCAATTTTTCAAGTAACCCAGGGAAACTAACTAAATTGTACAAATTTTCAGCCACAAAGTGAGCAAAACTATTTAAATGGTGACATTTAGCCCTAGGGGAGTCCCAGGCTTTCACTGTCTAGAGAAGCGGCCATTTAGCACCTGGGTCCTCACTTCCGGTGTGGGAATCAGTAGGAGCCTTTGCGAGGAAAATTGATGCTGTCTACGGAGATATGTGTGCCCTGCTATGATGCCCAAACCCAACACGGGAGGTCCTCCCATGATGCCAGCGATGGGCCCTCCACTTCCTAAGACCATGCGTGTGGTACTTGCTCCTGAAATGAGGCCATTCGTGGGTGGCTACCAGGCTGCGAAGACCTCCAACGATGAGATCTCCCACTGGTCCCAGGCAGGTGACAAGAGGGGTGGGCTTTCTTTGTATCAGTTTTGTATTACTTTTTTCTATTTTACCGAAGAGCACAGTACTGTGTCTGAGTGGCTTTTAGCGGCATAACAAGGAACGCTTCTCCGAGCCCTTCCTAAAGAGAACGGTTTTGGAGGGAGAAGCGGGTTTTTTTTTTTTTTTTTTTTTTTTTTTTTTTGGTTTATATTGTGAAATGCAAAATTGCAATTTTCAGCTATTTTAGTCTAAAAATTAAAATGGTTGTTGAGTACTACAGCCAGCGTGTATTTGTCGTCTGGTTTCTATGACACCTTGCAGCAGAACACATTTTGTCCTTTTCCTCCTATCCCCATTGGACTCAAATGTTCCCATCTCTGGAAGCCTGCCTCTCAGAGGATCCCCTGCCAGCGGAGCCTCGAGTCCTCTGCCTGGCTCCACGGACAGGCTTTCCTCAGACCCATGGCTTCCACCCATTCCTTCAGCAGACCAACATTAACCGAGCGCTGTATTTACTTGTCCGCCCGCCCTTTTAAGGGTAGAGATGGTGTTTCACGTCTTTAGTCATCTCTCCGTCTGGCACAGACAGAGTAGGTGCATGAAAAATGAACTCCGAGTGGCAGAGCGGATGGACGCCTTTGAGGGACCCTTACCGTGTATGGTGTAGTTAATGCGCCTATTTTTGGAGCAGTCAAAAATATCATTGTCCCCGTCAGCAACCTTAAAAAAAAAACCTGATGATTAAGGAAAGTATAAACACTTTTCTGCTGCATCTCAGCGGAAAAGAAAAATCGCCAGGACGGTTTTATTTAAATTAGCCTTGAGAGGTTAAATATGCATATCAAGTGTTTACATTTGTAATAAAAATAGCTTTTCTCGCCCGTTCTGCGCTCCCTCTCCTGTCCACCAAACAAGTCCGAGCAGCCAAAAGATCTGAGCGTCATCGGAGACGAGGAGGATACGTCACATGGTTTCCCAAGGCCTGCTTTCTTCATTTCTTCAATGGAAACCGCTTAAAGCTGTAAGATTACACCACCATTGTAAAATACGGGATATGTGGAGATTCATTAAAGACAAAATGAAAATCGCCGAAAACCGGTAAAGAAAACATTTACTAATTGTTAAGTCTTAAACCCAGGACAACCGGCTGAGGTACCTATTTACATATCAGAGGACCTGGCTGCCAGGTTTCCCAGCATCCCTCAGTCCCTACCTGTTACAGGGCATAGCAGCCATACCCAGCCTCCACACTAAACTCTGTAGCCCAGGAGCTGGACTGCCCTCCCCGGAGGCTCTTCTCCAAATCAAGCCGTGTGGGCTGTGCAGATACTTTAAATCCTTTTATCTGCTTGGCCTCTTGGCCTCCTGGTCTCCTGGCTCTCACCTCTTGCCTCTCCCCCTTTCCCCTCTCCCCTCTGCTCAAATGACCCAGCTCAGTCTGCTGGTCATGCCCACTCTGGATTCTCCCAGATGCCTCTGCTCTGGCTGAGCTCTCCCTCACAGCCGCATTAAACCTTCTCCTCCACATATATATCCTTTTTCTATGCCCACACTCACCAAAAATTTTAATGGTACAAAGTTATATCAATCTCGCTATTTTGCCACCTGATTTTTCCCATTTAAAACAAACCTTGCCATTTCCCATACGATTAAACAGAGCCGCACCAGGACTGTTCACGGCTTGTCTTCTCTGAATGTCTCATAAATTGCTCAGCTTCCCACTAGTAAGTGTTTTAAGTTACTTCCACTTCCTCTTCCCTGAAGATACACTCAGGGACTGCTCTCTTGGGTTCTGCACTTAACAGACATATTTTTTTCCCCTAGGGAAAAAAATAATCTCGATGGAATTGCTTGATCAAAAGGCACATATATATTTTAAAGGTTTGAAAAACACTGCCAAATCCTCCAGGAAATATTCCCCAGTTGCTTGGCCCCTTAGCACTAGAGAGCAATGCCAGTGCCCTCAGGCTGCAGAGCTGTCCCTGTTCACACTCCTGAGGACTGTGGACTCCCATTCATGGCTATTTGCATTTCTTTCCTTCAGCGTGCGACCAAGTATTTCCTCATTAGTTGTTCTGAATTTTGGTGGTAGGGAGAAGGATGTGAGCTAAGGGGTTTTTATTGTATTTGATGGGTCATCTTGAAGATATTTGTGTTTGAGGTCCTGTTTAGAAATGGACCTTCTACATCTAGAATTATAGATGAATTTATTTATGTTTCCCCCTATATCATGTAATTGTCCTGTGCTATCTCCTTTGTTGTTGTTGCTGTTGTTACTAGTTCGATCTTTGATCCACCTGCCACTTCCTTTGGTGGAAGAAATAGAACACTAACATATTTATACCAAGTTCTGAGATTAAAGGTGTGTACCACCACCACCAGGTTATCATTCTTTTGTAAAATAACTTACCTTTTCCCCATTCAATTGAAACATGGCAGCAATATTAGGAAGGGGTTCATCTACTGGACGGAGGTGAATTCACTTAGATCTCAGTATTCACCACTCTGTGAAGCAGTTATTAATCCTAACTTGTCCAGAAGGAAACTGAGAGGGCCGGGCTCGCATGGCAGATCCTGATTGGAGAAGCCATTCGGGAATGCAGCGCTTCGCTCTGAGAATCCAGTTCCTTCCCTGCCCTGTGCAGCCTCTAGGCGAACACTTCACTGTCTAGAGCTGAGCTTACACCTTCTCGCCAGCCCTCAGAGAATATGCTTTCCTCTTTGTAAATTCCTGCCTGGCAGGAAGCTGGCATGGCTCCCTAGCTCACCTGCTATACCCAAGGCAGTTTCTGGGATGACAGCAAAAGAGAGCTTATGTACATTTGTCAGGTCAGTGTTTAGCTTGTAGAAGGATTTGTTCTTCCTTCCTCTATCGTTAGGTTCCATTTCACTTGACAAATTAGATAACAAGACTATGAACAGTTCCACCGCCCAAGAGTAAACACTGAAACAGGTCTGTGTCCCTCTGATCCCTACTCTTAATAGTTTAGGTTTCACATAAATAGAAACATTTTAGCGTGTCTAGCACCTTACCCTTCCTATTCCGTAACAAGCTTAGCTAGCATGAATGCATACTGGTCCAGTTTGTTCTTTTGGTAACAGTGTAACCGTTCATCCCCTTGTAAGACGTAATTTCTTTTAGGAGTCCCCTATGAACATTAATTTGTTCTCGACATTTTTTTTTTTTTTTGCAAACGATGATTCAATGAGCAGCATCGGGTCCACCAGGTTAAGCACCACTAGAGTAGTAACCATGAAGGAGAAAAGATTCCCAAAGAATGATAGGAGTGGAGTTGCTAGTTCAAAACATGTACATGATATGCATTTTGATAATGCTGAAATTGGGCCGTAGAGTTTTAAAATTAGATAATAGTGTGTAAAGTACATAGCTGATCTTCATTAAGCAGTTTTGATAAACTGAATGGCTTTTGAAGGGAGAGCAATTTAAGCATGTGCATGCAAAACCAAAACTAGTAGGTATGGAGGGGGAGGCTTACAAAATTGATTTGGTCATTGTTTAGGAGATGCTTGCATTTAAACAATAAGATGCAAAGTGGTACCCAACATCAAAGGCCACAGTGACCTGTCATTCACATCAGAGGAAAAGCACAGCAACATTAAATGAATAACTCTGTGGTTCAGGGAAAATCTATTTAGCCTTTTTGTTCTTCAGTCTGATAAATGGAAAAACAATCGTGCCTACTTCATTATGTTCTAATGAGATGCATGAATAGGTAAGAACCACATTGAGCGGGGAGCTTTGTAAGTGCTTGGGGTTGACCACTTGTCTAGGACAGTTAGAGATAGTGAGGGAACGTGTTACCGCGTGCATGGCTCACATGTTCAAGACGAGCACTGAAACACAATGCAGCAGGAGGACTAGCAGGGTAGGACGCTGTGGGGAAGGACGCTGTCTGCCCGGCTCCTGTGACACAGTGGAGAGGCCTGGCCCTTTGTTTTCCAGGAAGCAGTTGTTCTTGGCGCCACTTCAGAGGTAGCGCATGGCTCGGAGTAGGATGAGACTGATCTTGGCAACTGAATGGAACATTAGTGGGCAAGAAGGCCATTGATGAAAACATCCTAATACAAGAAAGGCGATTGTTCAGTGTTGAAGCCATTTTTTTTTAAATTTTTGGATAAGATGTTTTGTTCATTCATGGGACTAACAATGATTTTGGCAAATATTATATAATGCTTTCAATCTCAGAAGGGTTTGGGATTTGCATAATTTTGCATACTGATGGGCAGTTTTACTATTGTATGGAGCCATATTAGAGCCACATGTATGTATTTATATGTACCATATTTTGGTGGTCTAAAGAACTTATGTTTAGTAATGATAATAATGATTTTATGTATTGAAATTTTTGCAGTGCTTACATTTTTTGGCAAAATTTTCAGTTTCAAGGGACTGATTTTATTTTTTTTCTATTGTGTATCTTAATCACTGCACTAAAAAAAAAAATCAAAACTTCAAACTTACTACACATCCAGTTAAAAGTCAGACAGTTTTGAAAAAAACACAGCCAGGAAATAAATATAAAATTAATCCCCACTGAAATATTAATTTCATAATATACTATAATACTATGAGCCGTAAAAGAAATCATGTGACTATTTGACTATTACAATCGGTTTCTAAAAGATACCAAGTTCACAGGTCTATTGTGGGGAGAGGACAACTGTTATTTTAGCCCGACAAAAAAACTTCACAAACTTCTCAGAATGAAAAAAGATTTAAATAATAAAAAATCATTTTCAAAAACTTAAAATAAGTTAATAAATGCTAATTAAAATAAAAGCTAAACCTCAGGTTTTCTTCCTATCATGTCATAATCAACCTCCTAGATTTGTTGCCTGAGCAAACCTTGGGATTCCAGACGGTGGCGCTGTTCTCCCGGAGGAAAGCTGTCTACACTTGCTCTTTACCTACAAGTCAAGCTGCTAAACACCAAAACAAAATAATACAAATTTCCATTTGTTGCTTTCTTTTCAGCTGCTGCTCTTTAGTTGTGTAATTACTTTAGGCTCCAGTGACCGGTCAGCAATGTGCTCAGCCCAAAGCAGTGTGGTGTGGAAGGGGTATGAAAACACGGGCGTTATTCTTGTATCTGAACAAAGACCCAGAGATGCCTCCGAAGACGTAAAAACTTGCAGAAAAACAGCAAGACTCGTGACAAACAATTACTAAGGTGTTTAAAATAGAGACAGTTTTGATTCCACAACGAAGAAGAGGTAAGGCGCAGGATAAGACCCCATCAGCTCCGTGGTTATCTTAAACAGCGCCGTCGCCCCTGGTCTCCGCTTAGTCTTTCCGGTGTGAAAGTCATCAGCAGAGAAAAGCAAATGCTTACATAGTTAGTCTCAGAAGCCACTCCTTAAAAGACAAATTTCTCTTCCAATAAAACCTCCTTTTCTGTGGGGAATGGTGGTTCATGCCAGCAATCCCGGTGTTCAGGAGGCTGAGGAAGGGGAATTGTCCAAAGTTTGAAGGCTAGCCTGGGATATGACAGGGTGAGACTGTCTCAAAACTAAAACAACGAATAAATAAACAAAATAAAGTTATTTTAAAAATAATCTTTGCCGGGTGGTGGTGGCACACGCTATTAAATCCCAGCACTTGGGAGGCAGAGGCAGGCAGATCTCTATGAGTCCAAAGCCAGCCTGATCTACAAAGTGAGTTCCAGGACAGTCAGGACTACACAGAGAAACCCTCTCTTGAAACCAAAATAAAAATAATAATAAATGAAAATAATCTTTAACAAAATGAATTCAATGGTTTTTTGTAGAATTTGTTTCATAAAGCTTTGTTGGGTATTTTTATCTTACTGGTGTTTGCTTGTATATTATGGTTTCTGATTTTATTTTTTAAATATTTATTTATTTATTATGTATATAATACTCTGTCTGTGTGTATGCCTGCAGGCCAGAAGAGGGCACCAGACCTTATTACAGATGGTTGTGAGCCACCATGTGGTTGCCGGGAATTGAACTCAGGACCTTTGGAAGAGCAGGCAATGCTCTTAACCACTGAGCCATCTCTCCAGCCCCTGATTTTGTGTTTTTATAAGTTTTGTATATGTGCATATTTCTTGTGCTTTTTTTTCTTTTAAAAATTTATCATTCTGGTTTCTTTTTCTTTTTTGCCTGTCTATTTGTTTTCTAAGGAGAGAAAAAGAAAGAGGGAACATGAAGTTGGGTAGTGGGGAGGTGGGGAGGATCTGGGAAGAGTTGGGGAAGAGAAAACCGTGATCAGAACATATTGTACAAAAAGAATTGTTTTCAATATATGTATTTTATACATATACTAAAAAAACCAATTGCCATAAAATCACCAAAAAATGAGTAATGTCAAATACCACTATTGACTCTCCCGATACCTGTGGATGCTTACAGGGAAAGTATTAACAGGTGCTTATTTAAGCAAGATGAAAAGTTTCTTATACCAGATCTAAAGCAGTTTCTGTGAATGCAAGGAGCTGCTTCTAACATGAGTGTTTTCCCCTGGTCTTCCTTACATGGTAACAATATTGAATGAATTGCTCACTGTGTGGAAACTCCTCGTTCCTCACTAAAAGATCAGACCAATGTCACTCACCCTCACCCAGAAGGTCCAGATGATTTTTTGAACTATTCTTTGTTTTTTAGTAGAGTAGACAACATTGTGAAGCCAGAGAAGAATCCAAAGATGGGGATTTCAGAACCACTTGCTTTGACCTTGAGCAAGGTGTTTTCCTTGACCGGGCTTTGCTTCATGAAAATGGAAGAGATAGATGGGATCACAGATGACCTCCTACACATAACCAAATACAGAACTATAATTTTACATAAAAGGAATTAATAATGATAAATATGTATTGACATATACAAAGCAGTATGTTTGCATATTTAACCATCAAGCCCCATGTGCTACCTTGACTGACTGACAGGGCAGTGTGGTTGCAGGATTCATTATCTTAGCAGCTCGGTAGCACGAATAATAAAAACCCAGAGACAGATAATGGGGTTCACTCTGAAGATCAGAAAAAAAGCAGCCAAGCCACTAGAGAGACCTTTGACCTCTACCAAATCTTCAGACAGAAAGGGCAAGAACCTGTCTCCATGAATTCTCAGACTCCACATTTCACCGAGTTCCTGTCTCTTCCCCTTTGTGCACCTCTCTCTGCCCAGCCATATCACTCCCGTGTCCACCTCCCTAGTGCTGGGATTAAAGGTGTGGGCCACCACCATCTGGGTCTGTTTCTGGATCAATCTTGTGTAACCCAGGGGAGCCTTGAACTCACAGAGATCAGTCTGTCTCTGTCTCCTGAATCCTGAGATTAAAAGTGTGTGCCACCACTCCCTGGCCTCTGGTGGCTTAACTCTGCACTCTGATCTTGAAGCAAGATTTATTTATTAAGACACCAATAAAATATCCCTACACAGTGCAGTGACGTTATCAGGGATGCCATGTTTATCTTTCCGAACTGTCACCTTTACTATGTGTCTTAGTTACTGTTCTATCGCTATGACCAAACACCATGGCCAAGGCAGCTTACAAAAGCAAGCATCTGATTTGGAGCAACCGTTCCTGAGGGTTAGAGTTCATGATATGAAAGCAAAAGCAGCTGAGAGTTTGCATCTTGATCTGAAAGCAGGAGGCAGGGAGCACACTGGGAATTGTGCACATCGTTTGAAACCTCATTGCTCATATCCAGCGACACAAGCGACATATGCCCCAACAAGGCCACCTCTCTTACTCTCTTAATCCTTCCCAAACACATGAGTCTATGGGGGACATTGTCTTTCAAACCACCACACCACCTGGATTTTGTCCTTCGTTTGTGTGACAGCTAGGCTTGTGGTTTATGATAACTGCTGCTGTCATAGATGTCACATATACACATAACCATATCAAGCATAACAAAAGGAGCCTTTAGTCTGTGCCTTCTCTTAATAGCAAGTAAGTCCTTTGCAGAGTCTATGCTCCAACCTGGCCGACACAAGCTCATCCCTGTTAGGCCATCAAAAGCTACCCTCTGTGTCAGGTCTCAGGAAGTCTGTATATAGGTCCCAGGTAGTCCATACACCTAGAAATGGGCTCAGACTAGACTACAAGAGGATTTCTGGTGGTTAGGGAAAAGCCAGCTTTTTTTGTTTTCATTTGTTTTTCCTGGTGCAATTACAAAAGCTAAGGTGCCAGCTGCTGTTACAGAAATGATGAAAAGGCCAGCATCCTTTTACCCCAGCTGCTCACCCGTTGCATCTTTTGGGAGCATCTGAAGGTCATTTTGAACCACGTTCTGTCAAAACCAGCAGCAGCCAAAACCACCTGCTCATCAGGATGCTACAGGACCCCTGTGAGAAAGATGTCGTATCATCTCAGAGTTCCACCGCCCGGAAAGGAACTGCTGAGTGTGCACTGCACACAAGACTCAAAGAAAACCGATTCTAAAAGTTCAGAGACAAAAAATTCATCATCTAAGACATGTCAAGAATGTTTAATAACGCGATGTTCTCCAAGAGTATTCAAGCGTGAGTTTTGCAGAAAGTGTCAAATTGCTTCCCTAAGGAACTCTTGAGGTCACGTGAGTGGAGTGGGATTCCAGAGAACACGTCTAGAATTATTGAGCTTTGCGGAAGAGCACACACGGTGTGAATTTTCCTAGGAAGAAGGAGTCAGATGTCTACTCAGCCCGGACAGGGCACCAACCTCAGACCCCAAAGTAACAAATTCCTCCAAATTCAGCTTGGTGTGCTAATGACGTTATTGGGCTTTACTTGCAGAAGCACACATGGTGGGGGAGGCTTCCTCACAGGAAACATGAGAGGCCTCAGGAGAGCTGCAGCATCCTAAAATCCCACTCCAGCATGGATGACTACCTCCTCACAGCTGTCGAGACAGAATCCCTCCTCCACTTAACCTTCCACGCTGTATGTATTGTAGTACCTCAGCGGGGTAGGCTTACATGCACCCAGAGGGCGGTGTGAAGGGTGGCTCTGATCTGAGTGAAGAATGTCATGACCCTCTTCTACTTGTGAAGGAATGTCACAAGGTCCTATCTTATGAGGTCTTCTGTCAAGTGATCTCACTTGCTCTGATTTTGAGATGAGAATAGTTACCCCAGGCCAGAGGGCAATGTCAGCAATAGTGTACAGAGTTCCATGGGAAAGAAGATTCTAAACATCACTCAAGTCTCGAAGTGTATATGAAGTTCTCCGGAAGGCAGAGTATCGCTTGCATGGCATGAGATCTGTAGAAAGGGGGGAAAACTCATTTGCTTTGAAGAGGAATGCCTCTTAGAAGGAGTTTCAATCAGTTAACAGACCCACTGATGTCCAGTAAAGAATCCATAAAATGTTCACTGTGGTATCTTGTTTGTACAAATAAAGTTTGCCTGAAGATCAGAGGGTGGAGCTAGTCACTAGCTAACCATAGAAGTCTGGAGGTCTGTACAGACAGACAGGAAGTGATATGGCTGGGTAGAGAGAGGAAATGATAAGGTGGAAGGAGACAGGAACTCAGTCCCTTTTTGGCTGGGAAGTTGAGTAGGTAAGGTGAGTGTGGTTTTGCTCCTTCGTCTCTCTGATCGCTCAGCATTTCCCCCAATATCTGACTCCAGGCTGCTATTTGTAAGACCAATTAGAACTCGTGCTACAGTTCACTTTAGAGGTGTATCTGAACTTCTCTCAGTAAATGCTAAGTAGTATAATTTCTGTGGTGTGACACTATTTTAAGGAACCCCAACAGAAAGGGGTATTCCACATCAACTACATCAGTGTCCTTCACGATTTTTAAATTGAGTGACAGCGGATGAAGGCAAACAATTCACAGCCAACCAGCACCCCAGAAAAACCCAACTGACTTCGCTCTAATCCTAAAGCTGTCTGGGAATCAGGTATAATCTTTCCTAGATTTCAGGAGTAGATGTAAGAGCAACTGACCTTGCTCTAATCCCAAAGCTGTCTGGGAATCAGGTATAATCTTTCCTAGATTTCAGGAGTAGATGTAAGAGCAACTGACCTGGCTCTAATCCTGAAGCTGTCTGGGAACCAAGTATAATCTTTCCTAGATTTCAGGAGTAGATGTAAGAGCAACTGACCTGGCTCTAGTCCTGAAGCTGTCTGGGAATCAGGTATAATGTCTCTTAGATTTCGGGAGTAGATGTAAGAGCGAGAGCTCCGGAATCCTCAGGGAAAAGCCGCAGTGCATCCTCATGACCCCGGTCAGTCACGTGATGAAGAAGAGGCAAATGGATCCAGATTAAAAGTGTTTGAGCTTTGAAGGATTTCATCAGAATAGCAGTGAGTGGGAGAAAGTACCTGTAAATTACATATCTCCTAAGATATAGTATAATATCATATAATAGCATAAAGATATAATAAAAATAAAATGGGCAAGAATTTTAATAAGCATTTCTCCAAAGAAGATAAAAGAATTGGTAATGAGGATCATCATTAGTCATTAGGGAAGACGGATCAGAAGTACATTAAGGGTGGTGGTGGCGCACACCTTTAATCCCAGCACTCGGGAGGCAGAGGCAGGCGGATCTCTATGAGTTCGAGACCAGCCTGGTCTACAAGAGCTAGTTCCAGGACAGGCTCCAAAGCCACAGAGAAACCCTGTCTCGAAAAACCAAAATAAACAAACAAACAAACAGAAGTACATTAAGCCAGGAGTAGTGGCCTATGTTTGTAATCACAGGACTTGAAAGGCTAAGGCAAGTGGTGGGGAAATTGCTGAGATTGAGGCTAGCCTGGGCTACATAGTGAGTTTTAGGTCAACCCAGCCTATGCAACAGGCTGAGACTCTGTCTTAGAAACAAAACCAAAGAGCTGGACATGGTGGTGCATGACTTTAATCCTAGCCTGTAGGAGGCAGAAGCAGGTGGCTCTCTAAGTTTAAGGCCAGCCTGGTCTACATATCAAGTTCTAGGCTAGCCAAGGTTAGATCACATAGTGAGACCCCATCTCAAAAGGACAAAACAAACAAACAAACCAACAAAAGACCCTAGGGAATGGAGAGATGGCTCAAGAGTTAAGAAGCAATGGCCGCTCTTCTAGAGGACCCAGGTGCAGTTCTTATAACATACATGACAGCTCATCTGTATGTAACTCTGGTTCCAG
Source organism: Arvicola amphibius (assembly GCF_903992535.2). Classification (NCBI taxonomy): domain Eukaryota; kingdom Metazoa; phylum Chordata; class Mammalia; order Rodentia; family Cricetidae; genus Arvicola; species Arvicola amphibius. Next base: position 54,732,953 of record NC_052055.2, read on the forward strand.
GGGCTCTTACAACCTCTTCTGGCCACTGTGGGCACCAAGCACATACATGGCACAAATACATTTAGGCAAAACACCCATATACATTTAAAAAAAATCCCACCAACAAAAATGCCCTCCTCAAACTTAATAAAAATGTCATTCAAATCTATCAGTAAGTTTAAAATAAAATTTAGAAAAGTAACAGGAGCTGGTGAGGGGAAATCGGATCTCTCCAACATTGCTGGTGGGGAGTATAAAATGTATAGCAACTTTAGAAAAGCTCGCAGCTGGCCGAGCATGAGTTCCCCCATGTGACTCTGCACTGCCCCGTGTCTGTAAGAGATACGGAAACACAGGCCTTCACAAACATCTGAACATGAGTGTCTACAGCAGTGCTACTCACAATCCAAGTAGAGACACCCTAAATGTCCATCCAAGGGGTACTGCTTGTCCATAAAAGTAAGGGAGTTTCGACTCTTATACTGTGGGTGAACCTTGAGACCACTGTAGGCTTCACTCATGCTACGTGGAAGAAGACAGTCAAAAGACCACAGACTATGTGGCACCATTTATACAACGAGTCCGGAACAGGCCAGCTTGGAGAGACAGAAAGTTAGGCTGGTGATGATCGCTAGCGTCTGAAGGAGAAGAAGGTGGGTGGAAATTGACTACTATCTGGGTCAACGTTTCCTTCTGGGGTGATGAGAGGGTTTAAATTGGGCCATAGAGATGATCACACAGCATCTCAATTGAGGCTGTAATAAGCACTGCCCCTACTGGGTCCTGCTTCAAGCTTTTAAAGCTAGAGGTTTATTGCTAGGACGAAGCAGTGCTCAGAACAAAGATTTACAGCCATAAATCGGGACTTGGCTATCTTCACGCTCTCTTCGGCTCCTGTCTTCCACAGTCTGATTCTCTGATGCATCTAGCCTCTGACTGCCCCTTGGTGAGCTTTAGATTTGGGGGCCCTTAGCTCTTGGTGACACTTTAGAACTCAGTCAACTTCTGAGCTTTGGGCATCAAAGGCCATTGTCAAGTGAGCAGGGTCATCGAGGGCTAACTGAGGAGCATGTTACTCAGAGTGGAGCTTGCTAAAGCTGCTAGCAATTGTTTGGAGCTACTGTCATGACTGGAATAGGCCTCCTGATGCGGAAGTCATGGCTTCGTTAGTGCTGTGACTCTCCAACTTTGAAGCTGGAAGGAGTTTCCTAACAGGCCGTTGTCATGGGAGTCTAGACCGGTGGTTCTCAACTTTCCTAATGCTGAGACCCTTCAATACAGTTCCTCATGTTGTGGTGACTCCCCCAACCAGAAAATTATTTTGCTGCTATTTCATAACTAATTTTGCTACTGTTATGAATCATAACGCAAATATCCGATATGTGACCCCTGTGAGGGTCGCAAGCCACAGGCTGAGAACCCCTGGTCTAGTGGATCTCGAAAGAAGGGTTTCTCAGCAAACATCTTCATTAGAGCAGCCACGAACAAGGCAAGGTCTGATAGCCATCAGCTTAAGGCTCCAGTCAACCTGCCCTCCATCGGTTTAGCTTCTCTGAAAGAGACACTGAAGTATGCTCGCATTAAAGGCTCTTTGTTAACCTTCTTAACAGAATTTAACAGTCTTAACCTCTAACCACCCTTCCCAGAGGATCCTCGCATCCTCTCAGCTGCATCAATTCGCGTTAGGATGTCCAATGACAATCAATAAGAGTAGCGTCAACAGGAGTCCTCCTGACTCAGTAAGTGGTCCTAGTTAAGATCAGAAGCTGGTGTTTTTCCTACCTGGTTACAACAATTCTCTGTCAGGAGCTTTTCCTTACGAGTATGATGCCATTTAGCTTAACAAAAACACCTAGATTTCTTATGTGGGTGTGTGGCGTTTGCTAGAGAGGTGAGAATATTTTCTTCTTCCCGCTTCCACGGTTCATGGCTGATTCTTTTACACAGAATTCAGTGTGCTTTACCCAGCAACCACCCATGCTAGGACTCAAAGAAAGGAATTTGTTTGGGCCTTTCCTAGACTTTAAGAAGAAGGTAGAATGTGGTGGTTAGGATTTGGAAAGGAGTGGACCTAATTAGCTGACGGTAAGGAACAGAGATGGTGTGCCCCCTGGGGCTGTCTTCAGCAAGATGAGCCAGATGGCTGTTGACTGACAGCCACTAGCTTGCCTGCGGCCTACACAGTGTGACCACAGTGAGCTCAGCAAGTGTCAGCTGACAACCTCACAGTCCAGTCACCCCAGCAGTGGTTCCTGAGATTTATATTTCATGGAGAAATACAACTAAAAATAAAGGAAGAGCTGAGGGTATAGCTCAGTGGAAGAGGGCCTGCACAAGGCTGCAGGGGCGGGGGGCGGGGCTAGCCCTCAGCACCACAAATAAACAAGTGACTGAAATAAAAGGAGAAAACAGAAGGCTGAAAACTCTTAGAACAAACGGGTCTTTAAATGGAATAAATTCAAATATATGGAAAAGCCCATTCCATGACGTTACAGCTCTCATTTTTCCTTGGCCAATGTTATGAAAATTAGCTCCCTGATCTGCACCAGACACCCACTGATATTTCTGAATCATGGCTCCAGTTGAGTGTGGTAGCTTGTGCCCATAACCAAAACACATAAGAAGGGCAAAAGCAGACAGACATACCAGCAAACAATCATACAAACCAAAACAAATTAAAGAGAAAGAAAGAAAAAAAATCACTATTTCTAGTTTATAAAGTAGTGTAGCTATTCGATCTATAAATCCACTTTGGATGTTTATAGAACTCTTAGGTGCTGTGATATTGCTTTGATAAACACTGTATGTCTTAGGGTTTGCATTGCTATGAAGAGACTCCATGACCATGGCAACTCTTATGAAGGGAAGCGTTTAGTTGACAGGTTTACAGTTTCAGAGATTTAGTCCTTTATCATCATGGAGGGACATGGTGGCATGCAGGCAAGCATGGTGCTGGGGAAGGAGCTGAGAGTGGAAGAGGAGCTACATCTCTATCCTGTAGCCAACAGGAAGTGAGCTGAGAAACACTGGGCATGGCTTGAGCATATATGAGACCTCAAAGCCAGCCTCCACACTTCCTCCAATAAGACCATACCTAGTCCAACAAAGCTACACCTCCTAATAGTGCCACTCTCATTTACCCTGGGCTCGGTGCCACGTGCTAGAAAACACCCTTCTCGCCCACTCTCCACCAGGCTAAGATCGGCTTTGACTCGGTGAGTTCCTCTTTTAGAGTACATGGCCAGTAGGGTCAGGGGACCCATTCACTTTTCAGGCTTTCTGATGAAGTCGTGGCCGCACCGGAAGCCTGACCCACACGGCTAATCTGGGTTTAGCTGAGATGAGACCTGGGTGTTTGGAGCTGTCCACCACTCTGAGATTCTCTAAAAACCAAATCTGTCACCCCTGTCCTTCCACTCTCCTGAACTCTGCCATTTAACTATGCCCGGATTTTAAGTTGGTCAGCTGACACAGGTTTTCTAAAAGTATCTGTCTGTTAGAACAATGTGGCCACATGCCGGAAGCAAAGACCTATATTTTGAGATCTGCATTTTGGTTACAGCCATCTTAAGCTCACAAGTTAAGAAAAATATTTACCTCTATCCCCTTTGCAGGGTCTAGGAAATCAACCTGGCATCTTATCTCCTAGCAGAGACCTGCAGGCACCAGGCTCCGAAATCAGTTAGTATTTTCCTTTATTAGTCAACAATTACAGACCCTCAGCATTTACTTATCAGCTAGGGATGTTTCCGGACCTGAATTCCAGAAGACCTGAGTTTCCTGACACCCTTCCCTTCCCTCTGACACCTTTCCTTTCCCCCCCTTTGCCCGTTTGCTATATAACAGCTTCTAAGGAAATAATAAACGGGACGGTTTGATCAGAAATCCTGTCTTGTCATCATTTCTCGTGTGTCTTGTCTCCTTTCATTCCTCTCCACTAGGTTTATCATGGACCCCCGTTCGTATCCCGAGGGTCGGGATAGGCCACAGTATGTCTGTGTAACTTTGTGGGTATGTTCTCAAAGTATGTAAATTTATGTTTCTGTGTGTATGTGTGCTCGTTTTAAGATAACTCCAGACTAAAACAGCTCTGGAAAAATACAAACACATAGGTAACCACCATTTAGACCCCATGACCATCTTGGGTAAGAATACCCGTGTGTGTGTGTGTGTGTGTGTGTGTGTTTAATGAAATGTTTATTTATTTATTATTTGTACAGTGTTCGGCCTGCATGTATTCCTGCAGGTCAGAAGAGGGCACCAGCTCTCATTACAGATGGTTGTGAGCCACTATGTGGTTGCTGGGAATTGAACTCAGGACCTTTGGAAGAGCAGGCAGTGCTCTTAACCACTGAGCCATCTCTCCAGCCCCGTATTCTTTGACTTATTGAAATTTTCTTTTTAATCTTCTTACATTTACTAGCATTGGCAAACTGTAACTAATTGGATAAAATACACATCTAAATTTAGCTTATATGTTTAGTTAAAAATAACAGATAATGGTACCCTGACTCTCAATTGCCTTCACAGATCTGAGAGTGTGGCATTTAACAAAAGTGCTTCTAACACAGAGACACGCCAGCTTTTGCAGCATCCTATAGCTCCTCCAAGAAGACACATGGTTACAGAAGACCTTCCACCTTGAGGCTTGCCTTTGGGTTTGGCAAAGCCACCCACACAGCAAAAAGTGGCCTTTCACTTCTTCAGCGTCCTGGATGCCACTTGAGCAATCGACCTTTTCATCCTGCCGAGACAGACAGACTAAATCTTCCCCTCCCCACAGAAAAATCTTTGGGCATCTTGTACTCAGCAGTAAACAGCAAGCACTGCCTCTAGGCTGATGTTCTTCAAGGACTAAGAAAAAATTTGGGATTGCCTGCATAGCTAAAAAAAGCTGTCTCGTTTTTGCTCATTTATTTATTCCTCCCAGATCTGTCTAACGGCATTTGATGACTTAAGGTACTGGTAGCTCATTACTTTATTTGCTAAGTTTCCTGTTAAAATACAGAGATGTGTGCCTCCTTAACAGGCTTCATAGTCCAGGACTAACCAGTTCCCTTTAATTGTCTTGTAAAATGTTCACACCTTTTAACCTAAAGCCATAGCCTTTTGCTATGACACCAAGTTGTAAATCTGTTCCAGTTCTCTTATCGATACCTACAGGTTCCTGGAAAAAAGTTCTACGGCTGTATCAAAAATCAGGTCTGGTGAAAAAACTAACAATCTCCAGAGCCTGTTTTAACCCCAGCCAGTTTCAAGCATATTTTACAGGTCACTCCTGCTGCCTGGGCCAAGATCAACTTACAAGGCGCTCTCCAGACAGTGCCAACACCTGCACCAGCTCCTGGGACTTCACAATTGGCACCAAATCCCCTGGATCAAGGACACCTACCAACTAAAATCTGGTTGTATCTGCTATTGTGTCCCAATTAGACACCCGAGCCTCACCTATATAAACAGGATACTTCTCTGACCCATTCTTTCTGCAGTTAATGACCTCCCATGGCTAGCCCCATTTTATAGGGTCAATAATACAATATTTTTTCCCTAGCCACCTGACTTCTCCTCTCCTTCAAAAAGCAGCTGCCTGAGGAGCCCAGGATGACAGTAAACTGGATGCCACTCCAGCCACACCTCTCGCTGAGCGTGAGCAACCAACTCCCAGTTCAACCACCACGTCACCCCATGCCTGCAGGAAGTAGCCAGACTTGAGCCAACACCCCTATATCCAAGGACTCTGGGATGTTTGGTCAAAAGTGAGACCCCAGCCCCCTCCCTCAGGGAGTTGCCTTGGTCCAGACTCCACCTCCGGAAAAGCCCACCAAGCGCTGACCCCTCCCTCAGGATGGATCAGGACCACTCCCACAGGCTATTTAGGCTGCCCCCCAGAGAAGGAACAAATGGTCTTTGGGTTTTGTGTGGTCCCCCCTCTGTCTCTCTCTCTTTCCCTCACCTTGCCCCTGGCCACCTGGGAGCGCTGTATTAAATGTGGGCATCTTTTACTTGGTCTAATTTGACCTGATTGGAATTATTTGCATCGCCGGAGTGGCTGGTCTTAAGAATATTCCTAACACTAAGTAGTGTCTTTAAATTCTTAAAGCCTGGCCTCAGTGACACACTTCCTTTAGTAAAGTCACCTCCTAAGCCTCCCTGAACAGTGCTACCAACAAGGGACAAGTTCTTCAGATGTCAGAGACTATGGGGGAATATCTCACTTAAGCCACACCTACCATGTGAGAATACAGAAGTAAACACAAGCTCTATTTAAAATATGTTAGCATGACCAGTTATCAAGAACACCTTACTGGCCGGGCGGTGATGGCGCACACCTTTAATTCCAGCATTTGGGAGGCAGAGGTAGGCGGATCTCTGTGAGTTCAAGGCCAGCCTGGTCTACAAGAGCTAGTTCCAGGACAGGCTCCAAAACTACAGAGAAACCCTGTCTCAAAAAACCAAAAAAAAAAAAAAAAAAAAGAACACCTTACTATAGTTGGACTTTCTTTGGACTGCCAACTCCCAAATAATGACATGGAGACTTTTTATTAATTATGAAAGCTTGGCCTTATTCCCAACTAGCTATTAAACTTAAATTAACCTGTTTATATTCATCTATGTTCTGCCTTGTGGCTCGTTACCTCTCCTCAGTATTGTATGTCTGACTTCCTCTTGTCTAACTGATGAAACTCCCACACTTTTCACGAGTTCTTATATCTGTCTGGAAATCCCACCTATCTTCTCCTGCCTCATTATTGGCCGAGCAACTCTTTAACAAACCAATCAGAAGGTGACTTAGGTGGGTAAGGTGAAACAGAGACACATCTTCACAGTGTACAAAAAGATTATGCCAAGACCTCATCAGAAATGTCTTAGACGGGTTCACTCTTCCTTCAAATAAAGATTAAGGGCTGGAGAGATGGGTCAGCCGAGCTCATGCTGCTTTTGCTGAGGTCCTGAGTTCAGTTTCTAGTGCCTGTATCTAGGAACCTCACAGCTGTCTGTAGCTCCAGTCCCAGGCATGTGTGACTCAGGCCTCAGAGCTCCTGCAATCACACACACATATTCCCCAATATATACATAATTTAAAATAAAATAAAAATATTTTTAATTAAAAAAAGCCATTTGAAAAAGTCTGATTTTTGCAACTGTAACCAAACAGACATTTGGGTTTTTGTGAGTTTTGTTTTTGTTTTGTTTTTTTAAGACACAAATATGACCCTGGATGAGTCAAAGGATGTGTGTGTATGCATTTGCACGTATAATTTTTTTTAATTTGAGCTGCTGGTTTTACACCCTTACTTGCTGAAGAATCAAGAAAAGTATGGGATGAGGAAGAGTGTGCCAGTCTCTTTGGAGTTAGGAGTGTATGACAGAAAAGCCGGAACTCAGGTAACTGAACTGCTGTCTTTATCCCATGCTCCTGGAAAGTCAAGACCATGTACCTCTCTTGTCAGGGCTTCAAGTACACAAATTGATTGCCTAATTAGGGGAAGGTTGCAGAAAGGTGAGCAAGGCTTTGTCGTTCCTGTCCTGGTTGCTCAACAAGCTCGTTTAACAGGCTAAATGGGTGCAAAGCAGGAGAGCCGGGGGCAGGAGACCGCTTCTTGCAAAGTATTACTGGACAGATGCCAAAAACAATTTTTAAAAAATTAAAATAAGGCAATAAAAACTGCTCAAGCATCCAACGCTTGTTAGAACAAGACTGACATGCTGGGGCCAAGAGTTTACGCCATAGGAAACCAATTACCATATACATAACTTCTCGTTATAGATAAGGGCTATTCATGAGGCACTGAGGACCTGTCCATTCTCCCATCTGCAAATTCATGTAGGTAATAAATATATTAATATGGAAAGGAGATTGGATCTGGCCCTGCTGTTGTGGGAACCAACTGGGCCCTCACACATGAATCCCCCCATACTCCTTCAGGCCTGGCAAACTTCAAGTAGCACCAGTTTTCATTGGAGGGTTTTTGCCCCTTGCGGCACTCACTGAACAGCTGATGTCATGGCGTAACGCTGTCCGCCCTCTGCCAAGAGTCTTTGCTGTGGGCACACTTCACCCATGAGAATCTAGCTTTACCCTTGCTGGCATCAGTCTCCAGCAGTGGCCTGTGTGAAAGTAACTCTTCCTTAAAACATACAATGTGCATGCCTTTCAGACAAGGGTTTAGTCACAGAGTCTCTGTGGCAGCTCGGCCTCCTGGACAGGGGCGCACAGAGCTTAGGCTGTTTCTGAACGCTAAGGACGATGGGATCTGGGCTTTTACCCCAGCCTTCTGTTCCAAACGTGATTGTGGATTTGCTGTGTAGCAAATCCTTTCATTGCTTTTGCCCAACAGCTTGAAGGAAGCAAAGGCTCTGCCCACCCCCCCGCCCCACCTGAGGGGATGGTAAATAGGGTGACCTTCACTGGATTCACTGTGTGACAGGCACATGGCAGCTAAAGGATTTACGGTGGACAATCTGGGCCAGTCTATTCCTTTCACTGGCTCTGTGGAAAGAGGTCACTGCTCTTATTCCTTATTTGTGGTTGAGGAAATTGAAACAGAAAAAATGAGGAAACCTGCCCAAACTTATGTTGCTTTTAAAGCAATAAAAGCTTTCTAGTCAGAATGAGTAAAGTGTTCCCCACTCCTAAATTACCTCCTAGACCAAGTCTTGTGAAGAATTTCACACAAGCATGCCCTCCTAGACAAAATCTTGTGGAGAATTTCACACAGGCATGTCCTCCACTGCCTCCTAGACTAAGTCTTGTGGAGAATTTCATGCAGGCATGCGTGCACAGACACACCCCTTTCCTCTCCAGCACTCAGGAGACTGGAGCACAGATTGCTATCTGGGGAGGTCTCCACTGAGTCTCTCTGAAAGAAAAGATGCTGAAGACAGCTCCAGGTGCCTCGACAGATGCTAGTGGTCCCCCCCCCCCCACACACACACAGAGGCACGCACGCACACACGCACACACCACACATACTCATGCACGCACACATGCACACACACATACACACACACCACACATACACCACGCACATGCACACCACACACACACCACACACACATGCACACACACATACACACGCACACCACACACACACCACGCACATGCACACCACACACACACATGCGCACGCACACACACACACACACACACTGTGGTCTGGCTGTTCCTTTAACCTAAGACCCAAACTCTGCCTCCACCCTATCACCTAGGGATCTCACTGTGAACGGGAGTCCCTGGTCAAGTCATTGTCAGGTACAGAATATTCAGTGTGTCTTTGGTCAGGAAACAGAGCTGCATTCTGCCACACTCTTATTTTCTGTGTGGTTTGGTGAAAGACTTTGTTTGGAGGCAACTGCAGCACAGGGCTTGTGGGAAAGTGCCTTCAGCAGTCAGTTCCCCCAGTTGTCTTTTCGTTCACCATGCAAGATAGACCTTCCTTCCCGAAACTCTCTCTCGGAAATAGGTTATGAGAGCTAGCTTAGATTTAGCGTGAAAACCATTTCCCCTGCCGAAATATAGGAAAAGTAGTTCCACAGAATATTTTGAGAACATACACTAAAAATTAATAAAAATATGCAGGGATTCTCAAGTGATAGCATTTCGGTCTGCCTTTCTCAAGTGGCGGCAGAGTTCTCTTCATAGCTGAATTCTGTGTTTATTGTTTTCCGTTCTCCTGCATGACCTTGGAGTTCCATCTCATGGCCAGGGTGTTGTTTGCAAAGCAAGGTAATCTAACACCAAAAGAACCAGTGTTTGCTCGATTCTCTTCAGATGAGCGTTGCACAGCTTGTTCCCAGATCCCTGACCAGGGGCAGGAAGATACGGCAGAAACAGCACTACAGATGGTAGCCACGCACACAGCAAAGCTGGGGTCTCAGATGCAGAAGCTGCAGCACTCTGGAAGCTCAGTGCATTTATTAGATACACAGTTGATCAGGGAGGCGGGGTTATAGTACCTCAACTTACAGGCTTCTCTCACGTCCACAGGAACAGTCTCTGGCCTGTAAACATCCGGGGAGGGAAACTATGTGGACATTTTCCACACACAATGTCAACATTTGCCCTCCAATCAGCGAAAGGCCCTGCCACCCCTCATCCCCCATACACACACACATGCAAGACTCACCCAAGGAGGGCTTTGCCACTCCCACGGGTCTGAGACACTGGGATCTTTGACATGGCTGTGCTCATGTCAAACAATACATGTTCAACCAGGACTTCATTTGCTCCCTATACTCCTTTGCTTTAATAATGATGGACTGCAAAAATGAATTTTAAAGGTCTTTTTTGTGAAAATAGATTCTTATTTTATATTTTTTTATATTGCCCTTTTGAGACAGGGTCTTGTGGAACCCAGATTGGCTTTGAACTCCTGTCGGATAGTTGAGATTGGTCTTAAACATCTTCTCTTTCTGCTTCCACCTCCTCAGGGCCAGGGTTGTCAAGGACACAGTTCAGGACTGCTTTGTTTAAATAACGGTTAATTAAACAATAATGTTTTGTTTAAATAATGGTTGGTGTTACTGAAGGTGATCTTCACGGTGCAATCTGGTGTTGATTTAGTTGGTATTTGGAAGAGATCTTTTATCCTGAAATTCTGCTGAGTTCCTAAACTTGGTGTGAAACCGTCCATTTCTCCCAGAGGCAACCCTTAAATCTGAAGGATTTATGGATCCTGGACTGGAGGGCATTTAACAAAAACCTAACTGGGAGAAAAGACAGTCTGTATGCCTGGTCAGAGTGTGAGCAGGAACTTCTCATCCCTTACCTAAGATGAAGTGAAGGAGAATAAAATAGGTCATAGGAATGGTTGAATCAAGTAAATTTCATCTGTAGCTTCCCAGTTAATCCAAAACATAACCCAAAACATAGGTCATTTTAAGGTTAAAGTCATCGTGTGAGAGTGTGTGTGTGTGTGTGTTTATGTGTGAGGGTGTATTGTTATATGTGACAGTGCATGTGTGTGTATATCTATGTGTGAATAAGAGTATGTTGTGAGAGTGTGTGTGTGTTTATGTGTGAGGGTGTATTGTTATATATGACAGTGCATGTGTGTGTGTTTTAAAATCCAAAGCAAGCCGGGCGGTGGTGGCGCACGCCTTTAATCCCAGCACTCGGGAGGCAGAGGCAGGCGGATCTCTGAGTTCAAGGCCAGCCTGGTCTACAAAAGCTAGTTCTAGGACAGGCTCTAGAAACTACAGGGAAACCCTGTCTCGAAAAACCAAAATCCAAAGCAGAAGAGTTGAGACAGACTAAAATGAAGCAGGGTAGACTGAAGTAGGGCAGAACCCGTCTCATGTACAGCCGTGGTTCTCAACCTTAGTATGAACCTGGGTTGTCAGGAATCCAGCTGAGACACTGACTCTCCAAAGCAGGTGAACCACAGGCTGTGCTTGCAGAAGCGCTGAGCTCCACCAGAAGAGTCCTGTCTGCAGAAGTTCATACAGCAGGCTGAACAGGGAACCCCTGAAGCCCATCTCCACTCTGGATTTGCATATTGTTATACTCCCTTTGGGTTAAATAAGCTAGTTTCAGGAGAAAGTGGAGTGCAACAAATCCCACACATATGTATGCATTCACACACATGCACACTCATATACTCCCATACATGCACACACACTCATATACTCTCATACATGCACACACACTCATATACTCCCATACATGCACACACACACTCATATACTCCCATACATGCACACACACTCATATACTCCCATACATGCACACACACACTCATATACTCCCATACATGCACACACACACTCATATACTCCCATACATGCACACACACACTCATATACTCCCATACATGCACACACACACTCATATACTCCCATACATGCACACACACACTCATATACTCCCATACATGCACACACACACTCATATACTTCCATACATTCATACACACAGTCATAGATGTGTACACATACATTCATTCACACATATATACATGTAGGAAGTCAGGCATGGTATTTTCTGGACCATGTAGAATTAATTCTATAGACCCTGATGAGCATTGCCAAGGTCCCCTCCACTGAGACTTCCACTGCCCTACGATTGGAGCATCTGGCCTTCTCTTCATTTCTCCACACAGATCTCGGCCTTTACTAGACTCTCCTGTCCGGGCACACCCAGGTCGATTGTAAGTTCTGACCTGATATTTGGTTTTGAGATAAACATGGCATGACCAGAGCTAGAGCCCTCCACGCATCCTACTACTTAAACCAGCTTGTGTGACTGGAGGGATGGCTCAGCAGTTGAGAGCGTGCACTGCTTTCCACGTGACGCCGCTGACAACATCCTCTAACTCCAGAGCCAAGAAGCCACCATTCTCTTCCAGCCTGCACTCATGTACATACCTACACACTACATTAAAAATTAAATAAATATTTGAAAAGAAACCATTACCTTGCATCTACTCAACAACATCTAAAGGCTTATTCAATAGTTGAGGGCCACTATGTGTCAAACATGGCTCTAGGCCCTTGGGATGTATCAATGAGCAAAGAGAAACCCTTCACTTGTGTAGCTGACATTACGGCAGAAGGCCGGCACACGCTAGCCGAGGTGAGGCGCTAAGTTGTGTGTGTGCTGTATTCTCACAGGAAATGACCAGGGCAGATGGTACTGAGGAAGTGAGGCCTGGGCAAGGGTCTAAGGAGAAGAATGGCCTGGGCAGAGGACAGTTGTGGGAAGACATTCTGGTCCAACGGACATAGAGAAGCAAAGAGTCCATGCTGGACTTGTGTCTCCATTTTCAAGAACACGCAGGAAGCCAGGGCAGCTGGAAACAACAGAGGAAAAAAGATGCTAAAAGACAATAAATAAAGAGTAATTGCAAGTGAGTAACTCCGACTGCTGCTTTGTCTGGGAAGTCACTGAGTGGGCGGCGGTGAGGACACAGCAAGACTAGGGAATGAGGAGGGTTGTTTCTGAAGCCTCAGCTAAGGGAAGGTGTGGGGCAGGCACATGGGGGCTTCTGGTTCAAGAGAGCTATATAAGTCACGCTCATGTATGTCTTATTCAAAGACCAGGGACAACCTGAAATCACCAGAATGTCAATAAAGAAGAGATTCTAGCCTAATGTAATTTTAATACCCAGGAGGCAGGGTCAGGAGGATTAGAAGTTCAAAGCCATCATCAGCTACATAGTGAGTTGGAGGCCAGTCTGGCTAGGCTACATGAGAGCCTGTCTTAACAAAAACAAAAACAAAAAAAGAAAGAAAGGGGGCAGGAGGAGGTTCTGGCTGAGCCTGCATCATCCAATAAGGGGATGAGTTAGAAGAAGCAAAAAACAAGAGAGTGAGAAGTGACTGAAGAGACGGGGGTGAAAACTGAGAGCGTTTGGGATTCTGGGATAGCGCCACAGGTCAGGTTAGGGTCAGGCTTGACTGTTCTAGTCAACGTTGGTGACCTTGACAAAAGCGATTTGGCAGAGTGACTGGACTGGACCCTGGCTGGAGTGGGCTGTGTGAAGGAGAAGGAGGGCAGTCGAAAAAATTAAGGATGAATATTTCTTCTAGGATTATTGCTGCAAACGGACAGGAAAGGAAGGAAGCAACATGGGAGCTGATAAAGGCTTAAGAGAAGGCACTAGCTTTGCTTGTAAAATGGCACGCAGGGTCCTCTCCCTGCCCTGATCTGTCATGAATAAGTGGGAGGGAGCGAAGAATCACAAACATACGTCTATGACCGATAATGCATCACTGCAAGGAGAGACTTTGTGTTCACTGTTTGGCCTTCCTCTCCTTTGCTGGAATCCATGTAAGCTCTATATGAGGCATGATCTTTCTGTTTGGTTCACTTGTGCATCCCAAGTAGCCAGGCTGACATATGGTAGGCACGCGAATGCCGAGTAGTCACTTGCTCAAATGTCGTTGGAATGGGCCCCAAGTACTGAGGCTGGCTTTCCATAGAGAATAGGAAATTCATCTGCGGAGACAGAAGAGTACCTCTGTGGAGGACGGTTTGGCTGGTGGGTGAATAGGGTTCTCTTCTGACTGCTTCAACTGTCTCAGTGAAGGAGGAAAACAAAACCATGTATGTGAGAGTTAGAAATGGATAAGAAGCTTGGGGTTCAAGAAGAGAGAAGAGACTCAAGAGCAGTTTAAGAGGAGTAGGAATGAACTTGAAAGCTATGGATTCAAGTCTGTGAGTGATGGGGTACAGCTTGGATTCAGGTCGGGTGCATACAGCACAGCTTATCAGGATGCTGACGTTTTCCCAAGATGTATGGAGATGCGGTGTGGGTGTTGCTAAGGAGCAGATCTGATCCAGGGCAGACGCTCTAAAGAGGAACCTGATGAAACAGTTCCCTTGAGGTGTTTACAGTGTTAAGGGAAGCTGTGGGGCTGGTGACACCATCAGGGTTAAGAAGAGAACTCTGTGACTAAAGGGCAAGAGGCAAGAATGGTCATCAGGACCCTGAGACAGGAAAGCTATAGGAGATGGGGTGTCCACTCATGCCTGCAATCTTAAAGACAGCCACTGCCTAAGAGTAGCCTGAGGGAGAAGACCGCACCTACCTCCTCCTCCCACCCTCTGCCGCGTCTGTCATTGGCTGGACACAGCTGGCCCTAGAACTTAAGGGAGGCATCTCCAAAGGCTCCAAGTGCCTGGAGCGGAGCAGAGAAAAAACTAGAGGGGAAAGGATATTTAAGTTGACTGGGGTGCTTGTGCCAAATCAGCCTAGCGAAATTAAAGGGAGCAGGGGGCCCAGATGAGAATGTACAGAAGTTTGAGTGGTCCTCAGATTTAAGCTGGGCACAAGGGATATAGAGAATTCCAGAGACACGCTGCCTGGTGAGAAACATATGGTTGGTATTTGGGGAACAGAGGAAATAAACCACACAGGTTGGGAGGGTGGCATTCAGAAACTGAATGCATGATTTGAGCCTGGCTTGCAGGCTTGTAATCCCAGCTGCTCATAAGATGGACACAGAAGGATCACAACTTCAGCGCCACCCCGGGCTTCAGGATGAGTTCAAGTGCATCTTGGGCAATTTAGCAAGAGCTTGTCTCAAAATTGAAAAAAGTCAAAGGAAGGCTAGGGACATAGCTCCGTGTTTGTTAGCATGTGCAAGGCTCAAGTTCAGCTGGGACTGTGAAGGGATAAAAGGAAAAAAGGTGACAGAAAAGAAAGGGAAGGGAGGGGAGGATGAGGAGGTGAGGACGAGGAGGTGAGGATAGGGAGGGAACGGGAGGAAGGAAGGAATGCATTGTTGGAAGTCGTGAAACACGGCTGTAAGCCCAGCGTCCAGGAGGCTGAGGCAGGAGGATTACCTTACCAGTTTGAATCCAGCCTAGGCTACATAGTGAGACTAGCTGTCAACAAGCAAAGGAACAGACTCTCCCCCGCCACTGCTACCAAACAAACAAAGGAATTTAAAGCATGAAGTTGAGATGAAGGAGCTGCAGTTGCTGGCGGCGACAGGTCTAGATACTGCAGTGTGGGTAGAGCGGACAGTCATGAAAGACCGGAAGGGCCAGGGCTAACCTGGGAGCCCAGATGGCCCCTTAGTGCCACCTGTCTTGGGTGTCTGTTAGCTGCCTCATCTGCCCCGGTTCCTGCCTCGGCCTATGGTGCTGCGGAGGGGCCCTGTGGCTGATGATCACAACCACTGACATCTAGAAACTGCCCTGACAGTCTATATTAGAATGTCACCACTAGGAGGAGCCTGGCTTCTTTGCCTTGGCACCTGTAGCTATGACCGAGCTGATGGGCACATGAAGGGGTATGACGTCTCCTGGCCTTCAGCTTCCCAAAAATCCAGAGTCAGACTGGGCTGTTAGGTGGACCCTATTGTGCTTGGAACGCCGGATGAGCTATGAAAATACTGCTGGGGGAAGGACTGAGAGGCTGGCCCAGTAAAGGGCAGTGTGTGCCGTACAGTATTTCTGGTTGCGTTGTGTGAATACAGAGAAGCCCTCATCCTAGGGCAAGTTCCTCATAACCGAGACTCCCCCATAAAACCTACAAAACACCTTTGGTTCCTAGGAGGACCTCCTGCACTCTGTTACACTTTCTGGAGAGGGCGAAAAAAATCATATGAGTTTTATAGAAAACACCAGATATGGGGCAAAAGTCACTTTCCAGACTACTGCAGTTTTTAGTGCTAAACTAATGGTAACTTTAAAAAACACAGTGAGCGGTTTGTGTGTGTGTGTGTGTGTGTGTGTGTGTGTGTGTTTTCAAGAGCACACAAATGTAAGTCAAAGGACAACTTGAGAAGTTGGTTCTTTTCTTCTTTCATGTGGGCTCTTGGGATTGATCTCAGGCTGTCGACTCAGTGGCAGGTGTCCCTTCTCACTGAACTTAGTGTCCCTAATGATACAAAAAGTATATATATATATATATATATATATATATATATATATATATATATATAATGTCATGATTTTGGGAATGTGGGAATGCCTGGAATAGGCTGGTGTGTTGAAATAATCTTGAGCCTGGTGGTCATCATGGAGGATGTACTCAGTTTGTAATTATGACTAACTATACAGTCCCTAGGAAGGAAGGACCTAACTATACAGTCCTGCAGAAGGAAGGACCCATATAGTGAACCTTTATGAAAGGTATAAAACAAAAGCTATATAAATTAGGAGTCTTGCAATGTCTTGGGTGGGAAGTTGATAATCGATGATACAAGTATCTATTCCTTGCAAATCAGTGCTAATGTCCTTCTATTCACACCTATGATGTATCAATTTACAAAGACCCAAGGTCAGGGCTATTTCTTGTAGTGATGTATATACCAGTAAAAATTACCCAAATGTCTATGTCTATAGACAGAGGGGAACTGAAAACTTATATTCTAGGCTTATTCATGCTAGATTCTTAGAATTGCTAGAATTGAATCTGAAGAACTGTTTCAGAGGGATTTCAATGTGGGGGAAAAGCAGATGCAGCCTTGCACGTTGGTGTGAATTAGTGCAAGTCACTCAGTCCTCACAGTGATTTCATGGAAAGTAGCTAATACTATTCATGTTTGACAAAGGCAAAAACCTTCCAAAGGCATCATGATAGCAAGGGACAGACCTGAGGTGGCCAGACAAGAAGATCTGAATCCAAACAGGACTTCAGAGTCTGTGTGTGAATCCCAACTCGCAGCTCTGGCGTTCACTGCCAGTTCAGTGTTCAAAGACAACGTCAGCCCTGGGTGCAGCTCTGTAGGAGTCTTGGCAAATGATGCTAATTTTAGAAATGGCATAAGACAGAAGAATATTAGCCATTTCTTTTTTAAATTGCATTTACTTGCATGCACTCTCTCTCTCTCTCTCTCTCTCTCTCTCTCTCACACACACACACACACACACACACACACATGCTCTGTGTGTGTGTGTGTGTGTGTGTGTGTGTCTGCCCACACTTGGGTGGAGGTCAGGGGATAACTTGCAGGGGTCATTTCTCCCTTACCATGTGCATTCAGGGGATCAAACTCAGAGAGAGAAACCAGTGTGGGATTGCAGAGTTGAATTCTATGTTGGCTTACTTCTCCTTGGGGAGGAACAAGGACTTCCTGTGACTTACTATCCCCTCCCCTGTCATTCACCTGTCATTCAACAAAGTTCGTTGGCCGCCTCTCTGGTACTGAAATATAGCAGGGACCCAATCAGACGTGAACCCAGCCTTCCAGGGGGCTGTATTCCAACTGGAGACAGAAAGACCACTCACAAGGGATGTGCTAATGAAAGTGCTTCTAGGGCACTTAAAGGCAGCTAGGGAGAAAGGAAAGCCAAGTCAAGGATGTATGGAGTGTGATGTGACTGGAATAGAGGAGTTTCTGTCTCCAGGATGGGCTCAGTGATGAAGTGACATCTGAGGAGACACTTGAGGGCAGTGAGGACAACTGTCATGGATAAACCGTGTTAGTGACTATAGGGGACTCTGACCTCAGCGGCAACAGCAAGTCAAAACCCTGAGGTCAGGGCACTTTGGCACAGCTAAGGAATGAGAAAGCCAGTTTCAGGTAAGAGAATGCATGGTGAACTCTCTTGGTATGTGCACGTTATCAGAAGCCGCTGCAGGGTACAGCCAGTGGGTGGTATGACTTACTAACATACTGCTTGGAGTTAGTTCCTGGCCCGGTAATACCAGACTTAGGTAGATAGTGTGTGTTCACATACGACCCACACAGCACGCACTGTAGCAACTGACCCCACCCCCAAGCATTGCTTGAAAAGAGGATGTGGCCTGAGAGTTTTCAGAGATCTCTGAGGAGAACCCCAGGAGCTCCTGAGAATGGTTCAGAAGTCCCATCCCAGGCAGCACTTGAACAGGCCCTTTGGTTAGAATGTGTTGTGTACTCTCTGTGGTTGGCCATGAAACTCTGTCATTTAGAGAAAGGACTTTGGAAGAACAGAATGATTTCTTTGATTTTGAACAGAACGAAGGATGGTCATCAGACGTTATTCAGGATGACTCCCCACCACACACACCAAGTATGACCCCACCTTCACTAACACCTTCATCACACAAAATGACCAAAATACAAACAACAACAACCAGGAAAACAAATAAAAACCAAACGGAGTTTTATTTGTCAAGATTTAAGGCTGTTACATCATCAGGACATTCTTGCTCTATTACTTAAACTTCACCCATGCCAGTCATGGGCTAAGAAATCAGGGATATGCTTGCTAGCCATCAGACAGGTGTGGACTCCATTAAAAAAAACCTCCAAGGGAAAGACCCAGGCATAAGGACATTATTTGACCATCAAAGGCATCTTTGAAGGCTTTGAAAGGAGCGCAAATCTTCCCCTCATGCCTTTGCAACCTCTAAGAATTCTCCAGGAAAGGAAGTCAGGGTGCGAACTCAAGGAAGGAGACCTGGGGGCAGGAACTGAAGCAGAGACCATGGAGGAATGCTGCTCATTGACTTTCTCCCCATGGCTTGCTCAGTTTGCGTTCTTAGATATAGTAGGACCACCTGCGTAAAGGATGGCAACACCCACAGTGGACACGGACTTTGATCATTAACAAAGAACATGCCCTATGGACTTTCCTACAGGCGATCTAATGGAGGCATTTTCTCAACAGAGGTTCCTCTTCCTGGATAACTAGTTTGGCTCAAGTTGACAAGAATAAACCCAACTAAGACATCTAGTCATATCTCCTGGGGAGGAGAAACCACCATTTTAAGGATCTCTCTCTCTCTGTCTCTCTCTCTCTCTCTGTTTCTTCTCTGTGTGTCTTATTCTCTCTCTTCTCTCTTTCTCTGTCTCCTCTCTCTCTCTCTTTCTCTCTCTCTGTCTCTCTCTCTCTGTTTCTTCTCTGTGTGTCTTATTCTCTCTCTTCTCTCTTTCTCTGTCTCCTCTCTCTCTCTTGCTCTCTCTCTCTCTCTCTCTCTCTCTCTCTCACTCTCTCTCTCCCTATACTCTAACTCTTCCCCATTCTACACCTCAGAGATCAATACCAATTCCTGTTGGATATGAGGAAATGAGCTCTCTAGCTGCTTTGGGATGAGAAAGCGTGCTGTTCAAGAGTTGTTAATCCATGATAGAGTCCTTCTATGAGGCAGGCTCTTAGGACTGGTTTAGGGGACTGTGGGAAAAGTCAAGCCAGCATTGCACCTGAGGCTCCATCTATGTAGTCTCTGATGGTTTGGACGAACTGACCTTACCTGCCATTTGCATGTAGCCCGAACGCTATTGTTGAAACCGTTTCCTAGTTGATGGAAGGTGTCCTTAAACCAGGGGCTGGGGTCATTCATCTTTCTTCCCAGGCTTTGATATAGTTTTTCATTGCGAGTTTAGTAACAGAGAGACCACCTACAAGAAAAAGGATGTGGCCCAGAATGGGCTGACATTTCCAACAAAATCCCACACGGTAGCAGTTGAATGGAGACCAGCCGGAGGGGGTTGTGTGGCCGTCAAAGAATGCTGCTTGTCTAGAGCTTAGGTGGCTGTTTCCTGGAGAGCAGTCTGGAGTCCTCCATTTTCCCACAGGAGCATGTCCTGGGGACAAGCTTGCTGGATTCTCCTCAGGAGGGGACAGTGTGAAGTGCCACTTCTTGATCCTGCTGTTAGATCCAGGAGTCCACACCGACCCCCTTAACGACCATAAGAATGGATAAATCGGCACTTAGAGAAGGTAGCTCCCTCATTGTTTTGACAAGAACTACATCCCCAGGAGAGAATGGGGGAGACTCTGTGTCCCTCATTTTTAGACCTCCTTGTTTAAGTTCTGAAAGGACTTTATGAACTTGGCTAGAGGTGACGTATGTTACCAGATGGTTGGTTTCGAGATCAACAAAAGGAACACAAGGTCTGCCATGCATTATTTCAAAGGAGGACAACCCCAGTCTCCCTGGTACTCCTTCAGGTGTCAGAGCTAAGGGCATGACTTTATCTAAGGCACTAGAAAAGTCCCTTTCTCCCTGGCAAATGACCCTCAGCTGACAGTCATTGAGAGGTTTAATGTTTGCTTTACTTAAGCTCTCAGAAATACAGCAGGTAAAATACTTTCTTTCCCAATGACATCTCAGGGTGGATCACTCAAAGGGATGGCCGGGGCTCCCGTGGGAACGCAGGCCTGTGGGTATCGGGTCTACTGTGCAGTGGTCACGAGCTACAGTTCTCTCCCCCTCCGTTACCCTCTGTCTGTTCACTGAAGTCCAGGTCTGATCTAAGATGACATGCTACCAGGCCATGTTATAGAGACTGCTCAGATGCTGGGAGGCCCATACATATTGATCAGGATTCCCAATGAATCTACTTAATTCCTTTTTGATAGCTTTAGTCTCTACTAATAAGGGGAGGGTCTGGCTAGAGAGACTAAATCCAGCAACTGATAGGGAGCAGATGCGAATTCTCACACCAATCATTAGGTAGAGCTCAGAGAGTCTTATGAAGGATCAGAGGAGCCAGAGGGGTCAGGGACATTAGGAGAACACGGCCCACAGAATCAACCATCCAGGGCTCACAGAGATCAGGGAACCTGTAGGTGTCTGACCTGGGTCCTCTGCATATATGTTATGGCTGAGTAGCTTGGCTTCATGACAGTGGGAGTGGGGGTGGGCACTGACTCCTTTGCCTACTTATTGGACTCCATTCCTCCTCCTGGGTTGCCTCATCTGCCCTGAAGTGATGGTATGTGTCTGGTTTTGTAGTAGCATATTATACCATGTACGGTTGACATCCCTGGAAGGCTTGCCATTTTCTGAGGGGAGACGGAGGGAGGGAGGGTAGATCTGGGTGAGAGGAGAGGTGGGAAGGAGAGACTTGGGGGAGGGAGGGAGGGAAGGAAAATGTGGCTGGGACGTGATATATGAGAGAAGAATTTGAAACAATGGGATTGAGGCATGAGTGTTTTACCATGAAGAAATAATAGCAGAGTAGGAAAAAAAAAGAGGAGGCTCTGGAGTCTCCCACGATCTCCTGCAAGGGAGACATCGCAGTGCCCTCTGGAGGTGGTTGAGAAGCCTCAGAACTACCTGAGGTCCTTCTGTTAGGGTGGACAAGGTCCTGGAGAGTAAGGGAAGCGGGTTAGGATGTATGGGTTTTAGAGAAGCTAGGCTTATGAAAGTTATTCAGGCAGTGTGGTTATAGGGTTGGGTAGGAGGCCCCCTGACTGCAGAGGCAAGGGGAGCCAAACCACAGACAGACATCCAAGTAGCAGGATCTAGCTAACAATTATGGACTAATTATAGCTGGTCTTGATGCTGAAGAAAAGCTGGACAGAGGGAACCTCAGACCATTCTCTCTGTTTTGTAGAACTGGCCCCGTCGAAAGGTAGTATTACAACTGGGGCTTCCCTAGAGGCAGCCATTTTCCCTATCATCCAAAAGATACTGGAAACACAGGAGGGGCAATTAAAGGGGTCTGGGCATGGGCAGAGGAGTGACCTTCCCCATGGACCTTTCTCACGCATGTCGTCCTGTAGGTGCAGGAAAAAGAACAGTCAAGAATGGCAAGTGCAGAATCTGCCCTCCCCTCCCCTTCCCTCTCAAGAGGAGGATTGGTTCCTTGGGGTCTAGTCTCAGTGTCTTGGCTAGAAGTGACAATACATGCCCCGGGTGGGCACTGAACGCATTCTGTTTAGTCATGTGAGATCAAGCACGTTGTTCTGTCGGAATCCAATAGCTTCCTCTCCCTACTCCCGGTGGAGGACGGGGTGACTCGAGCTTCCAGAAGCGCTAGTTGTGGTTGGATGGGGCTCACCTGAAAGGCGTCACAGAACACCAGGCGGGCACTTACTTTACTTCTGAGTCCTTTGAGGTTTTCAATCAGGCATCCCAACCTTGAGTAGAATTCCTCCCCAATCCCCGATGAAAGCCCCTAAGAAGTGTCATGTGGATGATGGTGGTCCTCTAGGGGACTGGTGAGCTTATCCATGGGACAGACAAAGAATCCAACATCGGGGAAAGACAGAAGATCCAGTCAAATGTGGAGAAAGCGAGAATAACCATTTCATCGACACAGTGAACAGTTCCGTTCGGGATGGGAGTCCCTGAGCTGTGAGTCTGCTTAAGGTGTTTTATGGGGCCCTTAGGTCCTCCCCGTTCTCCTTTTTGGTCCTGTTTAGGTACCAGCTGCTGTGCCTTCCCCGTCTCTCCTGAAATTGTCTTCTGGGGACAAAAGTTGCAACTTAGGAGCTGCTCTTGTTTTCCCAATCTATCTATGACACTCTGTAACCGTTCCTCACTCAGGAGAGAAACCTGCTTCTAAGCTTCCCAGAAGAGCCAACCTTTCCAAAGATGGGACAGCTTCTCTCATGCTCACTGGCAAGAGCTAAGCTGTTCCAGAAGGCCAAATTTAAGCCAAAAGTTCCCAGCTAGCACTTGGGAGCCTGGTCTATTCACAGACATGTCCGCCTATGCTGTACAAGGCTTTAAGATGTATACTTTTGCTTTCTGGAGGCAGAGTCTCTAGCTGTGGTTGGCCACATGCTCACTGTGCAGTGGAGGATGGGCTTGACCTCTGACCCTCCAGCTCCTGTGCACCACACTCTGGCTTTCCCCCCTTTCTAGCATTTTCACCTTATATTTCTCTTTTTTCCCCCCAGTGTACTTTCTTGTATGTTTCTGTTTTCGTCTTTAACTCACTGTGTATTTTTTAGGGGAGAATAGACTAAGATGGCCATTTAAATGGATAAGCTTTGAGGTTATTTTTCTACCGAGTAGAAGACACTTTCATTTCTACCAAGAAAAGAAAGTTCATGTTAACAGAAGGACAGGTTATTCAATAGTAAACAGTATGTCCTGGTCTAATATTACATCTTCTCTTTATTTTAAGTTTTGGGTATTTTTTTTTCCTTCTTTGGTAATAGACTCTGAGAGTCTATTAGGTTTGTGTGTGTGTGTGTGTGTGTGTGTGTGTGTGTGTGTGTGTGTGTTCTATGTTTTGAACTGAGAGAGCCTTCCTTACTATATGGAATGAGATGGAGATAGACACTTGGTAGAAAAGCTTTGAAGAATGCTGGGTATATTGGCACATGCCTTTAGTTCCAGCATTCGGAAGGCAGAGGCAGGATCTACGATCTCTGAGTTCAAGGCCAGCCTGGTCTGCAGAGCAAGTTCTAGGACAGCCAGGGCTCTCTCAGGAATTCTCAGAGAAAATCTGTCTCAGGAAAAAAAAGGAAGAAGAGGAAGAAGAGGAGGAAGGCGAGGAGAAGGAGGAAAAGGAGGAGGAGAAGAAGAAAGAAGAAAATCCTTGAAGACATAAAATGAGATGCTGGCAGTTCTTGGGAGACCTGTCGGCAGATCACTACACAGCCCTGTGAGTTTATTTTAGGAAGACCTATGGTGTGGGTAAAGTGACAGCCAGAGCTATCACAGTATGTCAACTGCAGCATCAGGGTCTAGTCTAGTCTTTTTAACAAACAGATTTCTGCTCCTGAAGCTTGTCCAAGGCTGTCACACACTACAGGCTGACACTGGGATTTCCAGCAAGGCCTTTCTTCCCCAGAGTCTCATGGAGAGAGACTGCGTGCCAAGGACCTTAAACTATTGACACTTCCAAGAGGAGACACTTGGGCACAGACTTTTGAGCTGACATTCCCTGCACATATTTCATGCTGTACCGGGAGAGGGTGAGTGTTCAGGACTGTTTTCAATCTAGAAACAACTTTATATATGCCAAGTGCCAACCCAAGACTGAGCAGAACAGAAACCCCAAGGGCGGGATGACCCAAGGAGAAAAGCTTCCTCAAGCTGATGGGGTTTTAACACCCCGTTTCATGTCTATATAAGGAAGCCATAGCTCTTCCGTCCCAAGCTGTCTTTAGTCTATTACAGCGCAGTAGAATCTGCTCAACAAAACAGAGTTAAACTTCCCTGGCACCTACTGAACACTGTGATCCTTTTGTCAAGCAATGCAATCATGTGTATTGGTTCATTGGGAAGTTCTTCTTTTCTGGATGATCTGAAAACTAGATTGTGTAACCCTGGCCTGCCTTAGAAGAGCATGCTGGAGAACACTGTCATTTGACAGATATGTCAAGGAGTGAATGTCTGCAAAGCCCTCACTCAAAAAAAAAAAAAAAAAAAACTTAAAAAATAAAACAAAACAAAAAAACCCAAAACCAACCAACCAACCAACCAAACAAACAAAAACAAAAAAAAAACCCAAACAACAAAAACAAAACTGGCCTAGAACCAATCTTCTGGCCTGTAACCTGCACCCTAGTTCCAAAGGGCACTAATCTCGGATAGACTATAAAGGGCACTTCCTCATAGACCAGGAACCTCATTGAGAGGAAAATTGAAGTAGAAAGGTATTCTCTCAGATATATAGACAGTACAGGGAAATGCACTCATTCCTTAGGTTGCCTTTCCTAGCTTGGAACTAGGAAACAATAAACCTTTGAAGGTGTGTTCTATTGCCCCGTAGCTAGTCAGCACTGCACAGTTCTAGATTGCAAAGGAAGCCTTTATGGTCACTTTACATGGAGACACACCTACGCATGTAAACAGGCCAACCCTCCTGAGAATAGCTGCTTTATTACCAAGATTAATCTACAGAACTTTTATTGCGACCAAAAGGGAAGTCAGAAAAATTGACTTTAAAAGAGGTGCAAAAGACTATTTGGTAAACTTCCAGTGAGCGAAGGTATTTTCCTCCTGTGTTATGGTATTCCCTATATCCTACATGCTGTTTTTGAGTCCCATTTTTAATTTATTTTTTTCTCTAAGCTATTTTACGATCCTGTAAATTGTAGCAAACCAATAAGAAACAGAAACTTTTATTGTCCAGAGAGAAAAAGTGAATTCCGGTTGAGATACTAATAGGCTTGTCTTGCTTGAGAAGGGCAGTTTACACTGATTACTTCCATGTCTGGTCTTGAATTCTTTGAACCTCCCACCTAGGCTTTCTGCTCAAATACTGAATCCAGAGCCTTGCAAATATCTTTTTAATGCTTCAGTTTCTAACTACATAGTCCAGGGCTGGGCTCAAACACTCTGTGTAGTCTAGACTGCGCTCCTCCTCCCACATTCTCTCGAGTGTACTTCCGTGCCTCACGTTGTAAATCATTTTAAAACATCTTGTTCCTCAGTTATTAAATGAGCTAAAGTTGGGTATAGTGGCACATGGCCCTAATCCCAGCACTCAAGAGGCTGACGTAAGAGATTGCCCATAAGTCTAAGGTCAGCCTGGTCTACATAGTGAATTATAGGCCAGCTTGGGCTATGCAGACTTTGTCTTAAATAAATACATAAATGCAAGCTAGCTAATTAACACATGATTTTAAGTTGTGCCTCAAGTACACAGGGTGCTCATTTGTGTTTTGTTTGTGTGCGTATACGTGCACCTATGAGTTGTTTAAGGTCTTTGAGTTCTCTTTAGACATAAGGAATAGTGATCTTGGTTTATGTTCCTCAAAGACTACCCCGCCCCCAGTATTTATTGAGTAACCTTTATCTTCTCCATAGGTTCTAAAGACCACTGTTCTGGTCCCATTTGTGCTGTCCATGGTGGCAATTATTTTTATGCCAATACTAATTTGGTTTTACTGCTGTAGCTTTAAGATGAATTGACAATCTGGTTATTTGGATACTGCGTTAAATCTAGCAAAGCAGATCATAATTCAACTTGAATTAGTCTAAAATTTACAGTAACCAGGCTTTTTTTTTTTTTATTTTAAAGGCCCAGTTATTTGGGCCTCATCTATCTCTCTGGACTAATTAGAGCAATTTCATGTCTCTAGTATGCAAGTAAACAGGACCCAAGGTGCGTGCAGTTTTCACAAGGCCCAGTTTATTCTCCAGGGGTGGGGCAGACCAAGCCCAGCCCGACAAAGATGTTACATAGGCCGGAATGAGACAGAATAGCACACACACATAGTGACAGTGGCAGGCATCAGACCCTTTGGAAGGCTCATGGCAACAACAGTGAAAATCATTGTTACACTGTTTGCCCTCGTGACTTCCATCACTTAAGAAGTTTGTGGGATGTGGTGGCACACGCCTTTAAATCCTGACACTCAAGAGGTAGAGACAGCCAAATCTCTGTGAGTTCCAGGACAGCACAGTCTACATAGTGAGTTCTAGGCCAGCCAGGACTCTTTGTAGAGATACACTATCTCAAAAAGACACACACACACACACACACACACACACACACACACACACACCACAAAAAGACATGTAAGTTTAATGGTATCAGCTTTATTCCTAATGACGCTAGGTTGGGGTACCTAGCTTGCATACCTGTGTTCCTACTTCTGTCTGGAAATCTGTATGCGCCATTGTGGCTCTGTAAGATGGGCTGTTGTCATCAACAGGACAGGGAGAGACAAAGTCAGCCTCATATCTAGTAATAGGGGGAAACAAAAGCAAAAACCCCAGGCTATCCTTGCAGTAACTGTTCACATGAGGAATTTGTGTATCTGACCCTGGCCTTTTTGCCTGACTATCAAAATGTTCTTAAGGTCAGAAGAGTAAGTGATGGAAAAGCTTAAAGGCTAGATTTCTCCCAAGGTAAAATGTATGTGTGGACGGGATTCTTGATTTCAGGGTGGCTGCAATGTGAGAGGTTACCGCAACACAACAGAAGCTGGAAACACTGTGTCCAATCCACTGATTCCAAAGAATGAGGAAACATGCATAAGCCAGACCAGATGATACCACTAAAAACAAAATAAAACAAACAACAACAACAACAACAAAAAAAAAACATTTTTAAAGACAAGACCTTGCTGTATAGCCCAAGCTGGTCCATTTTCCATATACTTGTCTCAGCCTCCCAAGTTGCTAGAGCACAGGCATGTATCATCAGGCCCAGCTAAAGTCTAGGTTCTTGAAGATAAGTTTCCAGGATCTGTGTGATCAAGCCCTCTTCCAGTAGCTCACCAGCACACACATGATCTAGAACCACACACATGATCTAGAACCACAGTGTGTGATCAAGCCCTCCTCTGGGAACTCACCAGCACACACACGATCTAGAACCACAGCGTGTGATCAAGCCCTCCTCCAGTAGCTCACCAGCACACACACGATCTAGAACCACAGCGTGTGATCAAGCCCTCCTCCAGTAGCTCACCAGCACACACACGATCTAGAACCACAGCGTGTGATAACCTCTTCCAGTAGCTCACCAGCACACACATGATCTAGAACCACAGTGTGTGATCAAGCCCTCCTCCAGAAACTCATCAGCACGCACATGATCTAGAACCACACACATGATCTAGAACCACGGTGTGTGATCAAGCCCTCCTCCAGAAACTCATCAGCATGCACAGCGCTGCTGCCCTTTCATCACGGCTGCCTGGAGAATCACACAAGATGCACAGGTACTTTTAATTCACATTTTAATGTTTGAAAACTATGTTAACACTGTCTTTATAGAACACAGCTTCCCATACTTTTTTATTTATACCATACCCTGAAAAAAACCAAATAAACCCAACTTCCCAAGATGGACAGTTAAGAGCAGTTTTGTGACTTGTGGCTCACTTTGGATGTCCACCGGAGATCATTTACAAGATTTTACATTAATAAAACAGTGGTGTGCTACATGTACTGAGTCAGAGGGAGTCTAAGACACATTGAACTCTAGAGATTGTATTACGTACCAATGGTTAAGTTTCAAGTGTTGGGTGGGCGGGGGAGGGGGGGATGACAGACAAGACAGTCTATGTTGGCATCAACACTAAAAGGCAAACATGCAAGACCTTCAAAACCTTAAATAACAGGATGTTTTCCTTCAAATCTGTGCTCGTAAGAATATTCAGCCCTCCCCTCAAGGATCCCAAAGTTTGGGAAAAGATAATTCCATTTTGGAAGAAGAAAAAAACCCAAAAAACCCTCCCTAACTTCTGTTTTCTTAAATTCTATGCAGTAGCATCAATGTTAACCATGAAAGAACATTATGAGGAAACAACTTCTCATTTTGGGCAAGTCTGCTTCTATATGACAATGGTTTTCTTCTAAATTGTCCTTATTTGTATCATCTAAATAACAGATCTTAACAGCAACATATGAAATCAAAGCAGTTATTTCTCAGCACGTCTTTCTCCAAACAATTAAGGTTTTAGGCTCCAGGTTTACATTGACAGAACTATGGGAGAGAAGGTAAAATTCTTCTAATTCCCAAACAAAACCACTAACATTTATGAGAATGTATATTTCTTATGTGCAGAGACTAGTGACCTCTATTTCCATGTGGATCAACAACTGCAAAAATATACAGCCTCCTATGTATTTACAACATATTTACATACAAAGGAAGGATTCCTAAAGTGAGCCTCAGCTGCATAGATTCTTCAAGCCTGTACAGATAGGCCCAGTGCTTTATGGTTCTTCCTCAGGGGAGCCCTAAGAAAGACATCTGCGTCCATGCCAATTTTGCATTATTCTTCAAGAACCTACCCCTTTAGGTTATTACCCACAACCCCAAAGTCTTTGATTATTATCAGCAACCCACAGCATTTTAGAGGAGCATGTCCCATTGTAGGATTCTCAGATCTGCCCTCCTGAGAGGAAGCCACTGATTAAATTGCAAGGTGGCAGTGTGACTCCTTTTTCTGAGTGCCCAGATGTTCCCCCTGAACAGGCAATGCTATTCTTTGTTGTTTCTTTTGATTTTTCGAGACAGGGTTTCTCTGTGTGGCTTTGGAGCCTGTCCTGGAACTCGCTCTGTAGACCAGGCTGGCCTCGAACTCACAGAGATCCGCCTGCCTCTGCCTCCTGAGTGCTCCACCACCCCCAGCAAAGCCATTCTTAAAGCCTATCTCCTTGACAGATGAATGGAGGCTTTGCCCTAAGGCATAGACCATGCATATGATACTAACCACCTCTACCCTACTCTGATTAACAATGCCACCTCACACCATGGTCCAGAGACAGGCTGGGCTCTGCTCTTCCTTCACAGCCCCTGGCGGCTCCCACAGCAGGTGCAGACTTTTCACTGAACTATTTATTGTATGAATATTTTATATTTTTCCCAATGCCAGGACTGAACTTCACCAGGGCCTTACACCTCGCAGGCCAGCTCTCTAGCCAACCATGAACACAGTCTTCTTGGAGAACCAACTCCTGGAAACTCAGCGATACCCATGGAGTTGCATTCTAATAAGGCATTTAAATTTACCTACATTTTGTAAAAGTCTCAATTTGGTGTCTTTACAACTGTAAGAAAATATGTTAGTGCCTTAGGCCATTTTCCCTAAAGTGCAGGCACCCCGAGTTTTACTCATGCCCCTCCACTGCACTCCCAGCAGGAGGGGACACAGGTAGGGGTCTCACACAAGATGTCTCCTTCATCTGCAGAGACACTGGCTGGGGTTCTTTCCTTCCCTTTCTGAGTCCTGGCTCTAATTCCTCACCCCGGGAACTATCTTCTGAGCTGTGATTGACGGGAGATTGGCTCCAAAGTGGCTCCCAAACTTGATGTGGCTGGCATCACCTGGAGTCTAGACCCGAGACTTGCAGAGAACAGGTTGCGTCGTCCACGGCATCTGGCAGCACTGAGGACTGGTGTTCTGATGTGTCTGAAGATGCGGTCCATGCTGCTTGCCTGGGGGCCACAATTTGAGAAACACCAGCTTGGGGGCTTGAGTTCAACTTCAGAATTCTGGCATAATTGTTGGAGGTATCCTCTGAAACATTGAGACATCTTACCGCAGACTTTGGTCATCTGCAACCCAACCCAGTGACGCTCTTACATTTCTCAATATGGTCCATAAACATACAAGAAAGAAAGTGGATGTCGACCCCTTTTGTGTCTGATTACCAAGCAGCTAAATCATGGTTAAGACAGAAGACATTATAAGTGTCGTGTGCTGCTCTCAAAGATGGCTCTCCTGCAAGGAGATATGATGTTAGTGGCCAAGAAGGAGGCAAACTCTAGGGGGTGGGGGGAAGGCCACAGAACCGGAAGCAGCCAGGCCAAGCTTGGTAGTTTCGGAGAAAACAAAAGGTGGTAGCTAAGGAATCCCTCTTCCTCCTCCATCGCTACCCTACCAGCCCGTTTCTGAACTCAGTTCCTCTAATGTTGCAGGAACCCCAAACTCAGTGTCCAGCAGACACTGTGGCAGAGATGAAGTCTGGATTCCACAACAACGGGCCATGGCTTACTCTTGGTCACTCTGATTCCAGCATACCCCCCCCCCCAAATCTATCTGGGGATTTGTCTTCTGCAGTCCTGCTGCACTGTTCCATTGCACCCCAACTCTAGGTTTGGCAGTCTTTCCCCGCTGCTCTGGAGGGCCAAATCGTCACGTACAACCCAGTCACAGAAAACCCATTCCAGGTTACAACACTTTGGAGTTACATTCTCCCTGTGACCTGGGAACTGCCTGTCCATGCCTAAAAGATGGGTTTTCTTTCTGCACATTCTGCTAACCCTACTTCTAACCAGCAACACTAAGCTAGGAATCAACAGTATTCTGTGTTACAATGGCTAGAAGACAGTTCTAAACCCAAAGTGTGAAACTGGCCCTGGTCAACAGTGTGGAGATACTATGCGCCAAAGGAAAACACCACTTCCCACGGCTAAGGCCTACTACTCTCGGATCTACTAATTTAGCAGAAAAATGTCTATTGCATTTGATTGTGCTGTTGAATCCTACCTAACATCTGTGATACAGGTATGTTTTGGCTACCAGTTCATTATTCTGAACAAGAGTAAGAACAGTACACAGGAAATACCACAGAAACCACGGAATTAATCTGCGGTACCTGAAGAATGATAGTAGGGTCTATTCCAGTCCAACAAACTTGGGACCATACGTAAAGGAGCTTTAAAATAAAACACGCATCGCAGACATCGACAACAATGTGCTTCCTGCAAATAAATACACTGTAAATAATACAGTAATTGTACCAACACATTAAATCCAGAGATCCAAAATCACAGCCCATCCCAGAGTTAATGAGAGCGTTAGAATTCACTTCGTGAATGTAAAACGAAAGGATTGTTACAGAATAACGGGGAAACAGAGGGTTGTACCGCTTGCAAACTGAGTTGATACATTTTAAACAGTGGCGATACATTTTAAAACAGTGCCAAACAAGCTATAAATTTTCCACCATTCCCCCGTGACATGAAGAGCATTTCCCCAAAGGGCAGAGGCAGCTGTGGGTTTTACCCTTTTCCTGTCTAGGCCCTGGTGTTCAGTTGTCTGAACTCAAGGCAGACAGAACTCTGAAGCACTGTACCAAGGTGATGATGTGATACAGGAAGTAGATTTTCCTTCTTTCCCAGGAGGATGGTGGCAGGCCCTTTGACACCTACCTTATCTGTGGGACATGAGTGTACAAAGGGACATCTCTGTGTGACTCTCATGAGATTCCTGAAGAGCTTTGGGGACTTTAGTCAGCAGAAAGAGTCTACAGCTAAGCGTCTGGGTCCTCTGCCCACTCTGTTAGCTCCTACCTGTTTCTAGGTAAGAAATCTGTGCACAGTGCATTTTTGTATCTGAGAATTCAACCAGAATACATCTGGCTGCAAACGAGCCCTGTCGGCACACAGTGCTCACAGCATGTGCACTTCCTACTGTAAATAAGCCATGGCCACCAGCAGGTATGGTCACCAGCAGGACACGCTGCTCTGGGCTCCCTAGCTGCCATGTCCAAAGCTCTTGTAGTTTTCAGTCTCCTTGTTATTTCTTTCTGGTCCCCTCAGGAGGCGCTAGGGAGAACATAGGAGACTCCGCCCTCCTGCGTGGGTCACAGGGAACAGGCAGTAGAGGGATAAAAGGAAGAAACACAGCTGGGGAAAGGCCTCTTGTCTTCCCCAGCTCGGGCAAGAGGGGACACCGTGACTTCAGAAGTTTTCCACAAAGACTGTCTCAGAAGATTTACCTTCAAGATTGGATGGAGAGTTAACGGAGAATAGAAATGAGGCTTATTTAAGGTACAAAACTCTTGTATTTGTAATAACCTAGATTTATAGATATAAAACAAGTCTTTTAAAGACTCCCCTAAAGTAAAGTACCCAATATAAAAGAGGATGACCTAAGGCAGGCCATCCTTAGGTCCACATTATTCTCTGTTGCAAAAAGCTGGTGGACATGACTAACTGCTGCCAGGCTCATAAACCAACACCTCACACACACCCCCTGCCCCTTCAATGATATGGGGGTAGACCGATGGCGTCTGCACCAGGAGGGTTTCCTTAGGCGTTTGGGGCAGTCTCATTCATCACTGTGGGAGCCACGGGACCCCAAGCAGGTGACTCAGCCTAGAGTACCTGTGACACCAGATGCCAAGGGGGAAACAAAGCTTCCCTTGTGTGCTCTCCCAAATGCACATTTTAATATATTTCCACAAATGCCGTGCCCACCCCTGCCCAGCCACAGACACTCCCAGGGACTAGCTCCATGTGGGAGCAGGATGGAGTACCAGCAGGTCCAGGACAGCCCATGCTGGGTGACGAGAGCCGCCTCAAATACTCGGCATGCTCATATGCAGCAATGGCAGGCAACCTGTCTCTCAAAGGATTACTCCTGTGTGCTATGTTAACCAAAATAGGCAAAGTATTTATGAAACCTTTTTTTTTCCTGAAACCTTTTTTTTCTGTAAAGCAAAATAAATATATACAATTTAAGATTATTTTCTTTTCTAAAAAGATACAGATAGCGTGAGCGGGGACGTCAGTAGGAAAACGATTTCAGAACCCGGTGTCTGACAAATAAATACACCCGATGATCGTGTTTTCAGAGTTCTAAGGGACCGAGAAGGAGCCACAACACGTAACGAGAGGGAAAGATGACTGCATGAAACCCGGGAAAGATAAAATCCACAATCCCAGGAGGACATGAGTCCTTCCAGAGGGGGTCTCTGTGTCG
This sequence comes from Arvicola amphibius, assembly GCF_903992535.2. Classification (NCBI taxonomy): domain Eukaryota; kingdom Metazoa; phylum Chordata; class Mammalia; order Rodentia; family Cricetidae; genus Arvicola; species Arvicola amphibius. Next base: position 54,766,179 of record NC_052055.2, read on the forward strand.
CAGCCCGGGGTGTTGTCATGTGCATTTCTGTCTGTCTGTAAACTTGCAAAAGAAGTGGCGAAGGGTTGCTGATGGCTGACTGGATGGGCGGGCGAGGGTTGCTGGTCTCAGTGGCCTTCGTCGTTGCTGGACGAGCAAGCCCAGTCGTAGATGACCAGCGGAATGCTGATCAGGGAGAACAACACCCCCAGCGCCAAGAAAAGGGCCGCCTGCAGCAACGAAACATGCGTTATTTGAAATGCACCCGGCCTTTCCCCACATGTACCTGGAGGAAGAGTGGAGCGCTCTGCCCCCTCCTCTGTGTCCCGTGGTGTTTGGAGTTCATTACAACCACGGCTGAACTTTGCAGACTCTTCTAAACTGGGTGAATGTGGTCCTGCCAGGATGGGTGAATAGCAAATGGCCCTGGTCCTCTGCATTTCACACTTTGGCTTCTGGGTCATCTCGGGTGTGTCCATGGCAAAAATGTCTTAGTCTCCCTTATGACTTCCACTCTAAAAGGATTAGAACCTAATGAACTGGGTGTGGGGATACACGCCTTTCGTCTCAGCACTTGGGAGGCAGAGGCAGGCAAAGCTCTGCGGGTTCCAGGTTAACCTGGTCTACATAGGAGTTCCAAGCCAGCCATGGTTACAGAGTGAGACCCTACTTAAAAAAAATATTACAACTAAAAAAAAGTTTGGAAATAGATCGAGGCCATTTTGTTGACCATTACCTATCAACCAGCATTGCTACTGAGAAGGAAATGTTTCTAAATGTAAGCGTATAATACGTGTTCATTTGACCTCAGTGGATTGACAGCAAGGCAAAACTCAGTTGCTTGAAAGGTTGGCGAAGGGCACAAGTGGATCAGACAGTCCAGCACCTGGGACACATTTGCTTGGCCTTGATGACAACCTTTGCAGGGGCGGAGTGCTCTTGAGAGCCAGGGGCTGGCCTGAAAACTGGGGAAACAGCTAAGGAAAGCAAATGGTGGGCAAGTGGGGCTAACACTCTGCTGTCCCTGCTCAAACAGAGCTCCTGTCTAGTGCTCTGAGAGACCTCAGTTTTATTGCGGGAGCAAGGACTGGAGAAGCCTAGAGAACTCGTGGGGGCTCTGCTATTTGTAGCTTTAGTATGAGTGGGTTTCACTGCCCTGTGAGGACTCCCTGTGTGGGGCTAGAGGATCTGGGACTCATGGCTTTGGGGATAATTCTCTTGGGGAAGTAGAGTTTTACCAGCGTTAGTGACCCCAGTCCAAAGTGCACAGTGAACGGACTCTTGCTTGCCACTCTCCCCTGGGTCCATAGATGAAGGTGACAGATGTGACCGCAGTGCCTACACCACCTGGGAGGTGGCTAAGAGATCTTCTCTGAGGTCAAGCAAAAAGATACTCCAGACAGGACTGAGTCTCCCCTGCTCCCCTCACTGTCCAAGCACAACACTCTCAAGGTGCCCTTGAATGTCACCAGATCTACAAACAACCGTCCCGACACAGAAAGGCAGCTCCGAATCCACATCACCTGCCGATCAGAAAACAGCCTCCCTACGCTAACTCCCAACATTTGGTGCATAACAGCATCGCCTGTGTCCCGAGCTGTGCAAGGGAGCCGCATGGTCATAAATCGTCCGGGGACGGTAGATAGCATCAAAGTCTTCTGAGTCCTCGTTGACTTCCCATCTTGCTAAAGACAAGACACTACTCTACAGAGACACAGGGCTGGAAACACCCACTCTCCAGCCAGCCGTGCCCTGGGTGAGTACACAGGCAAGGCCCAGTCAGAGCCACACTGGAAAAGCGATTGTGAGGACGGAAAGAGCTCTGGGTCTCCTAAGGGGAAACCTAAAGGACCGACGCACCCTTCTCTGCAACCGAAAGTTCTCTTAGGAGACTGTTTACTGGCAAGTTTAGCTGGGAAACTAATCAGAAAAAAATTAGAGTGGCTGGCAGCCGACATACCCAAATTCTTTGAGTGCCTTTATCTCCATCCTGGTTTGTGATTCTTAGGTAGAGAGATGAAGGAAGAATGAAAATGAGCATATTGGCCGACGTCACTCCTGCAGATTAAGAGAGCAATTGTTTAGGGCCGCCATTTCCAAGTGTTAAGCATAAATAGCTTCTATATGCTGTAGGACAACCGTAGAACCATACCTACAACTCCAAAAATATCCTTCATGGAGGGAATAAAGATCACCAGCAAGTTGATGATCACCAGGAGTACGATGGTCACCAAGACATGGCGGCACAAGTTGAACTTCGTCTTCTTAGCCAGCTCAAAGAGTGATGAGCGGACCTGCGGAGAAAGGCAGAAATCGCCAAGGGCTCCAGGCATTCGCTGACCCTCCACTCTCAACAGAAGAACTCAGACATTTACTAGTGCATGGGATTTGTCAAGACTTTTTCCTCAATGCCCGGAAAACTTAGAGGTGGCGTAGCAGTTTGAAGCTATGGGGGGAGGGAGCTTGGTTCCAACTCTGAGGATCCTTCTATATGACACAGCAAGCTTCCCTTTGGGTGGTGGGGTAATTTCCGCTTGGGTGGTCTCTGTGGTCAGGTAAGACAGAGGTGCAACCACTCTATCTCTATTCTTCTACAAAGAGGAAGGTGGGAGGTCAGAATGCAGAGTCAGCCCCTACAAGCAACACTAACGTATGGATCCCACTTGCTGCCTAAGAGGCAGAGCCAATGACCAGAAAAGCGCCCGTGGCAGACCTTCTCTGGAAACACGATCCTGTGGTCGGAATGAAAGTCCCAAGCCCAGCATTTCTCCTGTGACTGTGAGGTCCTTTACTTACTGTGAAAAATAACACCGGCACAGTGAGGATGACAGCCACGATGACAGCCAGCCGCACAGTCAGGATGAGGATGTCATCTCTGCTCTGGTATTTGTGAAGGAGATCTGACTGCACCTTTTCTGAAATGAAGGGGGTCAGAGGGTTTTTAAAGGAGCACTGCAAACAAGACTCCATAAAGAGCAACGGAGGCAAGGTTCCGAAGTCCATTACAATAATCTGCAAACCCAAAGAGATGCCCACGTGTGTGCTGTCATTGCACATGCACCATTAGCTAAAAGGGCCCCGTGTGGAAAGCTTTCTCTCTCCCTCTCTCTCTCTCTCTCTCTCTCTCTCTCTCTCTCTCTCTCTCTCTCACACACACACACACACACACACACACACTGTACCTGACTTTCCACACTGGGAGCTCATACCAAACACTGCCCGTCTCCCTGCAGGAACTATGGGCCACACAAACACTTCTCCTTCCAACTTGATCCCTGTAACTTCTGGGACCAAGCAGCAGAGGGTAAGTCAACTCAGCCACCTTCAGGAAAGAACCCTTCCCGGTTACGTTCACTGCTCTCACAAAACAGTCTTTAGTGTTATGGGCTCCTTTGATTTTCCTTAACTTACAACTGTAGAAAGCGTTATCTCAAAGGCTGACGAGGCTGCAACAGAAGCCTCGCAAGGGCGAGCACTCTCTCTTTTGACAAGTGCCTACCCCTCAAAACTCTCTTTAGGGGCCTCCCTCGCCGCACCTGTATCAAGGTGGTGGGCAAGAAATTCAGAATGCAGCCAGTCTCAAAGACCTTGGTGTCAGTTTCTGAAACGGGACTAGAGGTTGTAATAAAAATCTCATTAGATCTAATTTTCTTTACTCAAAATTCATAGCCATCTTTAAATAGCTGAGGTATCACCCACGGATCATATCAAACGACCCAGCGTTCTACTATAGATGACAAAATGAGCTCACAAAGAAGACTCATAACTTGAGCAAGGTAACCCGGGCCTTGACTGTTAGCTCTCTTCTCTCTCCCCTCACCCACCAGCCCTGCCATGCACGACTCTCCTGACAGCATTTCTATAAAAATGAAAGGAGTCTGGCAATGCTGTCCCCTGTTGCTTATGAAATCAGCACCCTTTCTCCGAGCTGAATTAATCTGTGAATGTGTTTAAATTTTATTTACTTTTATGGTGGGGGGGGAGTCCTAAAGAAGCATTTAAGAGAGAAGATGGTAAAGTCTACTTAAATAGTTCTCAAATGTGACAGTCATGGAAGGATTAAGCAGAGCTGCAGGGTCATTAGATGAACGGAAAAGGCACAAGATATCCCGGCAGGGTCAACAGCACAAATGGGACACACTTGTGGACACACTTTCTTTCTCAACTCTCACTTCTTCCCGTCTCTGCAGGGCACCTAGTTCCGGCGGCGAACAATTAGCTGCTTTATTTTTAATTAACACCGAATGTCATGATCGTGGGCCGGGCCTTTTCCCACTTCCAGCATCCCTCTCCCTCTCCCTCTCCCCCTCCCCCTCCCTCTCCTTCTCCTTCTCCCTCTCTCTCTCTCCTATTAATGGAATCTGACCCAATTTTCAGTATCAAGTAGGAAAGCCTTCCGTGATGTTTTAAATTTTCCTAAGATGGCGTTTTTCTAGAAGGCAATGCTCCTGAAGAAGAAAAAGTGGCACAGGAAAATAACTGATATTGTTTTTCACTGATTATTCTAGCCTGCGGCCTGAACGAATATGGGAGGAACCATCGCCGTGTGCTATGAGGACAAGCCAAGACGAAACAAAGCAGAAGACACTGAGCTTGTGCGCGCTCTCTGGCTTCAATGCGAAGCCACTTCAGTGTTGGTTTTCCCTGTTATTTTTAAATACAGACGGGTACACACAAGTGGAAGTAACTTACCATAGAATGTCAAGTACCCAAAGATGGCGGTCAGGAAGTACATGACAAACATGGCGAAGAAGGAAATGTTGGAAACCATCTGCATTTTTTTCTGTGATCGGCTAAAAACAAAGAGCAAGATTAAAATATATATATATTTATATTGTTATAAATATATATATAAATATATATAAATATAAATATATATATTGCTGATTCAAAGGGTCAGAGTTCAACCTGAACCAGAGACTAGCTTGAGTTCTCTCCTCTTAGGCTAGTATTCCCTGACCAGCTCAGCTGGCCCCCTGCAATGATGTGGTATAGAGTAATTCTTTAACAAAACAAATGGGGACTTTGAGGCAGCTAGCCCTGGGTTACTCACGAGCGCCCTTCCAGATCATATGAGGGGTAGAGGGGTCAAGGTCATGATGGGAAAAACCACAGAGACAGCTGACCCAAGCTAGTGGGAGCTCACAGCTATGGACTGACAGCTGGGGAACAGAACTAGGCCCTCTGAATGTGGGGGACATTATGTGGCTTAATCTGTTGGTAGGGGTTGGAGGGCCTGGCAGTGGGACCAGAACTTGATCTGGGTGCATGAACTGGCTTTTTGGAGCCCATTCCCTATGGTGGGATACCTTGTGCAGCCTTGATACAGGGAGGAGTGCTCAACTTGGTATGCCAGACCTTGTTGACTCCCAAAGGGAGGCCTTACCCCCTCTGAGGACTGGATGGGGAGTGGGAAGGCGGGGATATGGGGCAGGGGGAGTAGGAGAAGATGAAGGAGGGGGAACTGGGGTTGGTATGTAAAATGAAAGGAAAAAAAAGGTTTTCATTAAAGAGAACAAAACAAAAACAAATATAAAAAGAGCATCCAGTTCTCATCTGGAGGGTGGAATTTTTAAAAGAATATCTGTGATTGTTTTGATTTCCTATGCCACAGAAAAACTTCTGTACCATGTACAGAAAAATTCAAGTGTTTTTCTTTCAGTCCCAGAGATTGAATAAGAGGTAGACCCTGACCCCACATCTGCTGTCTGGGTCCTGGTGCTGCACGGCCTAGCCTCAGGGACCACACTCAGCTGAGGTGGTGTTGGGTTCTGGCTCTCAGTCAGGCTTATGCCAGGGATGGGATGACCCTTAAAGCCCAAGTGCCTAGTAAATCTCCAACCTGTGTGGCCCCGTGCCAGTCACCGCTGCCAGTCAGGCTGGCAGACAACGGAGGTGTCATGCGGAGTCTAGAACACAGGAGCACTGGGGAGGACACGCTTGAAGTCACTAAATACTGATGACTCAACTCAATCTTTGTATATTCTGAAGTGCTTGTCTATGCATACACACCTTGTTCCTCCTTGATGAGATATCAGATACCTTTAATATACTTAAATCTTCTAAGTTTGGGACCAGCAGGGAAGAACAAGGGGTGTATACATAGATATAGGCACTTCAAAATTCAGCCGTGAGTCAGTTACATAGGAAAGATAAAGACCAAAGAGGGAACTCGGTGCCCTGTGCTAAGGGACATCTCAGAATGGGCATCATATTGCGTCTTTCTTCTGGACTTAAGACTGTGTGTAGAAAGAGTCTGATAACGGTGGGCTAAAAAGAGAAAACATGGGGATTTGTAAGCTGTCCTTTAGCCCTCTCTGAGACAACATCAAAGGTGACTCCACAGGAAGGCAGTGTGGTAGTATACCCCTAGGAGAGCTGAGACAGGGGGATTGTGAGCTTGGGAGTAGCCTACATTTCCTAATAAGTAAGATCCTGACTTAAAACAACAAATTCACTTACAAAACACCCTTGAGTAACAATAAACTTCTAAGTAACACAATATTTAGAGAAAAAACAGACTCAAAAGCCCACGTGTGGGGAAGGGGGGGTGCTGGGGAGGTGGCCCAGAAGCTAAGAGCACTTGCCATGCAAGCAGGAGGACTTGACTTCAAATTCCCAGAAACCCAGTAAAGACCTGGCTGTGTAACAGAACTGCCTGTAATCACGGTGCTTGGGGTGGGGGATGGAAGGTGGGGAATGGAGGGTGGGGATGGAGGGGGGGATGGAGAGTAGGGGATGGAGGGTAGGGGATGGAGGGTGGGGGTGGAGGGTGGTGATGGAGGGTGGGGGTAGAGGGTGGGATGGAGGGTAGGGGATGGAGGGTGGGGGTGGAGGGTGGTGATGGAGGGTGGGGGTAGAGGGTGGGATGGAGGGTAGGGGATGGAGGGTGGGGGTGGAGGGTGGGGATGGAGGGTGGGGGTAGAGGGTGGGATGGAGGGTGGGGGTAGAGGGTGGGATGGAGGGTGGGGGTAGAGCGTGGGATGGAGGGTGGGGGTAGAGGGTGGGATGGAGGGTGGGGGATGGAGGGTGGGGATGGAGGGTAGGGGATGGAGGGTGGTGATGGAGGGTGGGGGTAGAGGGTGGGATGGAGGGTAGGGGATGGAGGGTGGGGGTGGAGGGTGGGATGGAGGGTGGGGGATGGAGGGTGGGAGATTCAGGTTGGGGTATGTTGGGAAGGTGGTCACTGGCTTGCTTGCTAGCTGCCATCTTGGTTAGGTTCTTTCTCAAGAGAATAACGTAGGGACAGTGACAGAACCTGAGTGTACGCAAGTGTAGCACACATACAGGCACACACAAACAACTAATTAATTAAGGTCACATGGCTTCTCACTTTCTTATTTATAACCAAAAATACTGCAGATTTCAGAGCTTCCTTCATGTAAGAGCCTGCTCAAGAACGGCAGGAGCATTGAAGCGGGATGAAGAGTTTATCTTTGTTTATCCTCACACAAAACTTGCCCATTAGCAGGAGGCGGGTGAGAATGTAAGGGATCTTACTCTTTGAGCTCACTGTAGATCGGCAGGACGGACGGGTGGCAGACAAACGCAAACGCGATGGTTGGTAAAGCGTACACCGTCTATTTGAAAGAAAAAGAAAACCGTCATATTTCTGAGCTGTCATTATCAGCCTGCTCCCGAGGACCCTGGAATTACTAGGTTATGATGAGGGTTTTGGTCTTCAGATAGAAGCAGCCTTTCCGAGAATGCTCATCTAGCAGAAGCATAGGGCACTTCTGACAGAGGGGCTTCAGACCTGACTCCCAAGGTGAGTGTCAAATATTCCAGCACACCTTTGCTATGTTTATGCTGCACTAGCCAGGTACGTAGGTCTCCATTGCAAGTGACAGCGAGGGGCAGGGCACTGCTACTCTCTGACACCCTTCACAACTGAGGTGATCTGCCCACTGTATACTTAAAAAGTTGGTATCTAAGCCGAGTATGGGGACACACGCCTTTAGTCCCTGCACTCAGGAACCTGAGGCAGGCAGATCTCTGAGTTCAAGACAGCCTGGTCTGCAAAGCAAGTTCCAGGACAGCCAGGGCTACGTAGTGAGACACTTTCTCAAAACACAAAATAAGCAGAAAAGATGGTATCTAGATAAAATTCAGTTTCACAGCTTACCACTTTGACTATATTTTTAGAATCAATAAAGAAAGAGATCCATTAATTTTTTTGGAGGAGACTTTTTTTTTTTTAAAACACTCAAACCCCAGCTTCTTCTCCCTTCCTTCTTTTTTTTTTTTTGAGACAGGATTTCTCTGTGTAAGCACCCTGGCTGTCCTGGAACTCACTTTGTAGACCAGGCTGGCCTAGAACTCAGAGAGATCCTCCTGCCCCTGCCTTCCAAGTGCTGGTATTAGAGGTATGAGCTACTATGCCCAACTCAAACCCAGTTTCTTATACAAAAGCAAAAACAAAAAAACCAAAAAACCCTAAAATAAAACAAAACCCAAGAGAAAGAAAGGGAAAAGTAACATATCTTAAGCACTAACTGTACCAAGCATCTTACAACGATGGGAATCCCACAACGCAAAAACAGGACCGTCATTTTCACACAGCAGTTGGGGGACCCCCTGTGTGACTAACTGCAGAGGCTACTGTCTCCCAGGCTGCCAACCAAACCCCAATAGTACACAGGTCTTCAAAGTGCCCATTTGTAGTGATCCCTCCACCACCTGTACATAGCAGCAGGGAGCTGAGAGTGACTAACCAAAGCGCCAATCAGCATGCCACACGGGAAGAGAAACGTGGCGACAACTCTCCAGAGAGACTGTCACAAGAATGTGGAACTTGTCCTAAGCCAGATAAAGGGTGTGCTGCGAAAATGTGTGTGTGGGTATGTGCTCACGAAAGAACCGTTAAATACAGAGGAACAATGCTGTGTTTTCTTTTAAAGATGAATACATCCCAACAAGTGATTACAATACACACACAAGAAATATTGCCCTTAATAAAAAAAAAGCTCATACTTATTTTTAACCAAACTTACCTTTGAGTTGAAGATAACATATTTTGGCGTACACGTGTCAGTTACATTGGCATTGATTGTTGAGTTTTGTTCTACACTCATGCATGAAATTTGAAATTTCTTGTAGATAACCTGGTATTGAGAAACATACGAGAATCAACCGAGATTGTATTAAAGCCAAATCATGAATAACTGTTACAGAGCTTTGAACACCAAAACCACAGCAATGGCTTCCATCAAGACTTACCACTATTAGGAAAAAAACCATACAGCTCAAGGAAAATCCACTCGTGTAGCCAAGATACCCTTTTTTAAAAAGAAAAATATCTATTAGTATTTTATTAATATAATTATTAATATTTATTATTATTAAAATATCAATTACTTGTACATCTTACTTCAAGCATAATTTGGGACTTCACAATATGCCCAGATGAAAACAAGATGTGTCATTTCGTAGTGCTATTTTATTTGGCAAAATAATAGTAGGACTTTGAATAAAAGCATCATATTTGGAATTTTGATTCCAGGCATCCCTGGCACATTCCAGGACACAGATCTCAGAATCTAGGAAAGAGGAGCCTCCCGGCTTTGGCCCTGTCTCTGTGTTGGTACGCTGTAGTGCTAAGCCTTAATCCCTGATTCTCTCCTGAGTTCTTTCCTGGGCACAGACTGTGAGAATCCTGAACGTGTTTGATCAAGTTCTCTCTCAGTGAGAGGCCAACACAACCGGATGTGAGCTTCCAGGAACAGAGCAGTGGTTCTCAACTTTCCTCACGCTCTGGCCCTTTATCATAGTTCCTCATGCTGCAGGGACCCCAACTGTATTTTCAATGCTACTTCATAACTGTAGTTTTGCTACTGTTATGAATCGTAAAATAAAAATATGTGTTTTCCGATGGTCTTAGGTAACCCCTGTGAAAGGGCTCTTTGGCTCCATCCAAAGGGGTCATGACCCACAGGTTGAGAACCACTGAAATAGAGGCTTTGCAGGCCCTACTCCGCTTGGAATGCCAGCGAAAGGTGGTTACCACAACCTTCACAATGGCAGATCAGGAGCCACATTATTTTTATTCCCCAGGGAAGGACCATTCTCTATACTAACTGGCAGGACAGAAAGCCTACGGAAACCCAGAGAGCAGAAGTTAAAAAAATCTACTTGTGGGGTTGGAGAGATGGCTCAGAGGTTAAGAGCATTTCCTGCTCTTCCAAAGGTCCTGAGTTCAATTCCCAGCAACCATACGGTGGCTCACAACCATCTGTAATGAGGTCTGGTGCCCTCTTCTGGCCTGCAGGCAGACACACAGACAGAGTATTGTATACATAATAAATAAATAATTTTAAAAAATCTACTTGTAAGCTTCATAGATGCTCTTCAGCTCTGACAGATTAGCTAAACCAAGACAAAAACCAAAAACCAAACCAAAACAAAAAATCAAAACCTCCTGCGATTCATACTTCGTTTTCTTTCTCTTTTTTTCCTGTGGTGGGTGAAGTCACGGAGACTGGCTACACTCTAAACTGAAGTGAGATTCGTGAGACTTCTCTGCTGTCTTGCTATTAGATTTGAAATCTCTGGGTATGAATGATCAGAATATTAAACACCACAAACGAGCTAAGGTGGGATGATTTTGAGTTTAAGACTTAGGGAGACCGTTTCTGAATTCTCAGTAGTAGAGCACTTGGGTAGCCTGCACAAAGCCCTGAGTCCGATCCCCAACACCACAAAACAACAACAAAAACAAACAAAACAAACCAGAACGTTATAGGAGAATTCTATTTTCTGGATTTCCGTAGGCAGACTATATATAAACTTTGCTACTGAAGACAGTATTCTAGTCTAGGATTCCAGTCCCACAACCACCCTCTTCCAGCTCTGGCTCGGTGGAGGGGCTTCTTAGAAGGTCACCACATGGTTTTAATCTCACATTAACACCAGGTCTCGTTAACTGTTGCAATTTATGATTTCTTTTGCCATAATGAAGGCAGGCAAAGGTGTTCGTTTTCTAATGTTTCTGATTGGAACCAGGGAGTCTGAGATAAAGGCCAGGTCTCTGCTCACCCAGGTTCTTCAAGAGACACAGCGGGAGGATTATGCCGAAGGTGACCATCACGACAAGGACACGGCCGTCTACGTACCAGGCTCTGAAAGGCATGCAAGAGGCTAGGTTACAGTCTCCAGTTAGAAAGTGGCATTGCTTTCCTCAAATGTAAAATTCAACAAAGCATTACAATGCATTTTCATTCATTTGTATATATAAAATATATTTATTTTTATCACTGCCTTTTACTATTTTCTTTTTGAGGATTATTGGTCAAATACTTCCCCTACCCCCATTGGCTAAATGTGGTGTTCCTATGAATTAAATAATTATGTGGCTTCAAAGCAAGCCGCATATGTGGCATTCTGTCAGGTTACAACGTGTCCTATCAATAATTTAAAGAGAATGTCCCTTTTGTTTTGTTTGGATGGTATCAGGAAGGATGGAGAACCTACAGGTAGGCACTCCCCCTCCCGGATCCTTCGCTTTTGACCTTGAAGAGAACACGGGAGTTACAGCTTCTTTCGTTTCCCTTGAAAGAAAAGGAGAGACTAGGCTGACAAGGGTTCTTGGATGAGAGGTCAAACATAACTTTGCGCCAAATGTTGCTGGCAGCACTCCCTAGGGTAAATTACATTTTTAATGATGTCAGGTCATGGAAATTTTGCTCCCCAAATGTCATTGACTTTCTTTAAGAAAGAAGGTAGATCCAGCTTTTTTCTTTCTTTCTTTCTTTCTTTCTTTCTTTCTTTCTTTCTTTCTTTCTTCCTTCCTTCCTTCCTTCCTTCCTTTCTTCCCTCCTTCCTTCCTCTCTCTCTTTCTCTCTCTTCCATGTCCTACTTCTGTGTTTAAAATATTCCTATGTATCTATGTATTATTTTTCACAGCACATAGACAGAGTCCAGGCTCTCTACCATTTTCAGGGTGACAGATAAACCTACAGTTAAGTGGCTCTCTGATTCTTCCACTTATATTGCCTCCCCACCCTACCCCCCCAAGAAGAAAAGAGGCTTAGAAACATTTTATTTCTAGAATTTTTGTTAAAACAAAATTTGATCATCCTTCATTTAAGCCAGTGGTTCTCAACCTTCCTAATGCTTCGACCCTTTAATACAGTTTCTCATGTTGTGGTGATGCAACCATACATTTATTTATTATTATTTTGTTTTATTTTTGAGACAGGGTTTCTCTCTGTAGGCCTGACTATCCCAGGATTTGTTCTGTAGACCAAGCTGGTCTTGAACACACAGAGATCCACCTTCCTCTGCCTCTTAAGTGCTGGAATTAAAGGCATGCATCGCCAACAGCACCCAGCATATTATTTATGTATGTATGTGTATTTATTTAAACATTGGATATGCAGGGTATCCGATATACGACCCCTGTGAAAGGGTCATTTGACCCCCCAAGAGGTCGTGAGCCTCAGGTTGAGAACCACTGGAGCAATCGGTTCAGTGACATCACACACCAGAAACAAGAAAAGGTCGAAAGCTTACGAAAATTCCTCCTCTTTTCCCATGAGGAATTTTATGGCCGAAGGAAGTTCGTTTTTGACTATGAAGAGATAGCTCAGCATCGCTGTGGAAGAAGAGCAAGTTTAGAAATGCAATACCATGGCTCTTATTACAAGGTAAGGAGTAGTTGGCAGCCGCTCCGAGGCTCTCCTCAGTGGGCGCAGACAACATCAGCTCCCACTGTGGCATCCCACCGCTGCCTCTGCCACGCTGCCCACGTGCCACGTTTGTTAAACTGCATGTGGACACCCAACCACCAGCATTAGAAAAGCCAATAATAGCCATGCATGGCCAAGTTGTGTCAGAGAAATAGGCTCTTACCACCAGTGTTCTGTAGAGAGGTGGCTCCAAAAATCACCAGCTTCCCCGTGGTGCCAAAGACTTGTTCTCCAAGCTTTTCATAAACCATGCAGCCTATTAAAAGTTGAATTTGGAAGTATAAGAAACGATGGGACTCTGAGAGTCGAGACCAAACATCTCCTTATGCTGCGTGTTACTCTTCAAGCTCCTTGAGCCTTTCCCAAACTCTAACCTCGGCACTAGAAGGGCGAAGGCATTGTTATTTGGAACCACCTTGACCTGTCTAATGTCAAACACCATCACGGTTTCTCCTTTGTCACGCTGGCTTCCGGAATATTACAAGGAAAGATTAGGTCCCACTGGGTAGGGGTCCCCAACACTGACTCCATGGATCTGGTATGTAATATTAAAATCAAGACTTGATTTTTTTCAAGACCCTCATGCTTGAAACCAAAAAAAGATTTCTTCTGAATTAATGTGCTGAACTGATTAGGCTAATAGAGAATTGTCTTCTACTTGAAGTAGGAAGCCCACCCATACTTTGACTCCAGCCCTGCTTCACCATTTGAGAATAACGCCTTCTTGCTGTGGGGGCAGTTAATGCAGAAGCCGTAACGGGCCACAGTGCTAAAGGTAAGTGATGGTGGAGTGCTTGGCCTTAAATAGGAAAACCCTTATCACCTCCTCCGAGGCTCAGGGAACATCATAGAAGAAGGGCTGTGGAGGAAGCAGAGCCAGAGGATGGTGAGGGGTGGAGGGAAGGATGGGGAGGGATTCAGGGAGGATATAAGAACCAGAGGATGGGGAGGGGTGCAGGGAGGATGTAAGAGCCAGAGGATGGGGAGGGGTACAGGGAGGATGTAAGAGCCAGAGGATGGGGAGGGGTACAGGAGGATTGTAAGAGCCAGAGGATGGGGATGGATGCAGCAAGATGCTGTCTACTAGACTTGGCACAACTGCTGCACTTTGGAGCTCACTGCAGCTGTGGTTGTCTGCATAAAGCCTGCACCTGATTGGGCCCATAAACATTTCATCGCAGACCAGGGAGGGCCCATGAGGCTCCACCCTTCCTGGAGGAACTACTGACAATTAATGATTGGAGGAGGGGGGTCATTTTCTTGAGTGGCGTAGCCACTAGTAGTTGCCCTTGATCCAGTAACCAATCTCCCACCCGAGCTTGAAACTGTTAAATTCAGTGGACCACATACAAAAGTAAGTGGGGGAGACTTGTTGGAAGGGTTCTAGTTGGAAGGCATGGAGGGGGGCAAAGCTACTAAAATCCACTATATAAACGCGTGAAGCTGTCAAACACTTTTTCTAAACTTACGAGAAGTATCTTCATAATGTCCCATCAATCCCTCCTGTTTTAAATGTAACAATGTCTAATAGTCACTAGGTAAGAGTTTCATCACATGGAAATAGAGTCCAAAGACAAGCAACTGCCTAGTGAAAGTGCAGACAAATCTGCCTGAAGAGAATTTTGGCTGTAGCAAAATTCTCAAGTGATCAACCAGTTCATTTCAATAAATAGTAAATTCCTAAACCAATTCACAGGAAGGAAGGAAGGAAGGAAGGAAGGAAGGAAGGAAGGAAGGAAGGAAGGAAGGAAGGAAGGAAGGAGAAGGAAGGAAGGAAAAAGAAGTTTATCCTTCTTGAGGGCAGTTCATAATTTCAAAAGTTCATAATTTCACAAGAAGCAATTTGGGTCAGGCTATAGTTAAACCTTTGCTCAACCTCATGTAAGACTGATGTTTAAACTAGATAATGGGTGGACCCTGAATTTATTACAAAACATTCCAGTCATCTGTATACAATAGCTGGCCAAGGTGGCTTTAGCTAATGTAAAAGTCAAAGTATTGCAAACATGATCCGGTGTCCCAGCAATAGAAAATAAACACTTCAGGTGTTACACTGGCCAGAGAACTTCAAGTCCCGGGTAGCATGCTCACTCCCACAATGCCTTGGGAGTAACATTTTCTCCTTGGAATATGCACAAAAGAGCACAAAAGACCTGTTTACTTAAGACCTTGGAAGCTATGACATAAAAGCATAGGATCTTTGTTCGAGGTTCACAAAGACCTAAGGAAACAGTGAAGCCTTTAAAATGAAGTGATCCCAAACTAGAAAAACAGGTACAATTGAGAGGTCACTGTGAACGACACAATACACACTGCCCATCAGCATCCTGCCTTCAACAAAATCGTGCATCTCAGCTTACCCGTTTCCTTGGAACAAATCAACAGTAGGTTTATTGAGTATATAGACAGCAAAGTCACCGAAGTCAGAAGTATCCTGTAGCAAAGAAAATAATCCAATTGTATTATCTAGAAAACACATTTTGGAAGGGCAAAGGTCTCCTGCCGTTTATTTAACATGACTAGTTAGCATCAAGTTAGCTGCCTGCTGAAAATCTCTATGAAAATTCTATCAGATGAAAGGCTCACCAGAGTCTAAGTCAATGCACCAGTCCCCACCTATGAAGTAATTCAAAACCCAAGCAGCTACATGGGGACATTCAGGTGACGGCTGTAAGATCGGGATATGAAAGCAAGCCTTTGTAGCCTATGGCATGAACACTCTCAGGTTACATCCAGGTGGGAAAG
Organism: Arvicola amphibius; assembly: GCF_903992535.2. NCBI lineage: Eukaryota > Metazoa > Chordata > Mammalia > Rodentia > Cricetidae > Arvicola > Arvicola amphibius. The sequence goes on from NC_052055.2 coordinate 54,781,589, forward strand.
CGATTTGATAGGGGTGGCAGGGAAAGACGTCAGTGACCTGAGACAGCGGCCGTGTGACCTTAGCAGACCTTCTTGACTTCCTCTACGTCTGATGTCCCATGCATATAACCCAAAGACGCCATCTGATGTGACCACTCGGCGGCTATTCCTCAATCTGTACTTGATGCCATTGATTTCATTTTTTTTCTCTTTGCACCTGGTTCCTCTTCGACAAATGCAAGCCTCTCTAAAATGTGGGGCACTTTCACAATCAAGAATGACGTGAGAACAACTTCATGTTTTTGTTTGGGCACAGCTGGCTCATGAGCAGACCCGTTCTCAAGAAAACGAGTGTTTAAAGTGACGAGGGAGGGCACACACATTATTCCTAAAGCACTTGGGTAAAGCAGACATGATAACTGAAAATAAAGCTTGTTTATTAAAAAAGAAGAGAGAGAGAGAGAAAAGAATACAATTCTTGTCCTCACACAAAACCACTTACTCCCTCCACACAAGGACAGTGCTTTGCATATATTGGCTGCACTTTAGCCTTTAGCATAATTAAAAGCAGTTATTTTCACGGTTGAGAGGCACCTGTCTCTCTGTGAGCTCAGGCTCCCACACGCATACCTGTAGGCCTGCAGCCCTGGGGCAGCGGCCACCCCTTCTGGCCCCTCTCTCCCCGCTTTCCCTGGGCGGAAAGGCTGCTCTCTGAGTCCACAGCGTTTGTTTCCCCTGCACACACACTGTGCGTCCTTGGAGGGACGAATAAGGAGCTCACGGTCTCCAGAACAGAAGGGACTCCAGAAACGGATTCCGAAACAAGAAGGCAAAGTTCCACAGAGGCAAAACAAACCCCAGGAGAAAGGAGAGAAAAACCGAACACTGGAAAAAGCCAAACCGCCCTGCTGACAGAAGGGAACGGAGGTCTTCATGATTGTAGAGAAACTGCATTCTTATTCATATGTATCTGGCAGAGATCCGTGAGTGAAGACAGGAAGGTCCCTATGGTCTATTCCGACTGAGGGGCAGGAAAATACCAAGAGCATTTCTTACCCACCCAGGAGTTTTCAATGGGTTAGGACTTGACTGGCTTTAGAAAGGGAGAACCAGACAAGTCTTCTAAACAAACTACATGCTGAAGTAACAAACTTTGTGTTTCATTGAATATTAAGGGGCAACTTCTTACAGGCACGTGGGATAGCCCCAAGGCACGGGGGTAATGTGGACTTCCCTCGTGTGGACAGGAAAAGGGCCAATTTCGGATTGCCTTGTGCTCTCCTTGACTAACCAGGAGTGTAGAGGAGGCATGATCAACCACAGACCCAACAATGGTGGATGAAAAGTATAATCTTTTTTTTTTTTTTTTTTTTTTTTTTTTTTTTTTTTTTTTTTTTTTGGTTTTTTCGAGACAGGGTTTCTCTGTAGCTTTAGAGCCTGTCCTGGAACTAGCTCTTGTAGACCAGGCTGGTCTCGGACTCACAGAGATTCGCCTGCCTCTGCCTCCCGAGTGAAAAGTATAATCTTGTAAGGGGAGGATGCACCCAGCCGAAGGGCTGGTTATCAACATCTGCAGAATGTCTCAGGCATTCTAGGAACACATCCGAATACTCTCCCATCCAATAAAGAGCACCTGGGACCACACAGCTCTTGCACACGATTCCTTTCCACATTCTGTGAGCCCCGTTTCTCTGTAGACGACACTCAGTGGCCTCTAGTCGATGGAAGAGGTAAAGAACCTCTTCAAAAGCTCTTGTTGCTCCTCTTCCTTGTTCAAGAACAAGTATTAATCAGGGAAAATTTTTTGTTTTGTTTTGTTTTTGTTTTTGTTTTTGTTTTTGTTTTTGAGACAGGGTTTCTTTGTGTAGTCTTGGCTATCCTGCAACCCATTTTGTTCAAGGACAGGCCGTCCTTGAACTCACAGAGATCCGCCTGCCTCTGCCTCCTGTGTGCTGGGATTAAAGGCATGCCACCACCTCCAGCAGATCATGAACGATCTTAATAAACTGTCCCCATCTTTCCCACACCTGAACACAGCGGGAGATTCTCTTCATCGACCTTCCCAAAATGCATCCCTTCTTCTTCCACTCTCCTTCCTTAGTACACTCTTACCACATAATCCAACCTACTAAAACTCATGAGCCTCCTGCCTCAGCCTACCGAGTGCTGAGATTTCAGGTGTGAGCTACCACACCCAGCCAGATCTTGCCTATAACAGAAAACCGACATAATACAAAACCTGAGGCCGAGAGATGGCTTAGAGATTAAGAGTTCGGGCTGCTCTCCCAAGAGGACCAGGATTCAATTCCCAGTGGCCACATGGTAGCTCATAATAATTTGTAGTTCCAGTCCCAGGGAATCTGAGGCTCTCTTCTGACCTCCACAAGGCATTATACACATATGGTACACAGACACACACGCAGGAAAAACACCCATACACAAAATAATTTTAAAATACCCTTTTCTAACACACCACTAAAAAGCAAACTATATATGTAAAATTCCAAGAAGCTCCACCAAAGTCTAGCGGGTAATTTAGCAAGCTGCACCTTTCAGCTTAGATCTTAGGAAGAAGCAGTATGTCGTCCGATTGTCGTCTGATTGTCGTCTCACACCTAGAACAGTCTCAGAAATTCAAGTTAGAGATGCGTTAAGACCTGAACACCGTTGACACCTGACAGAGTGAGCCATGAGGAATAAAACAGAGAAACATGTGTGATCTGAACACTTGGGTTTCCCGCAGACAACGACCCTATTTGTCTAAGACACAAGACACCCAGCGATCACTCCAGCCCCCAACCACTCGGGAAAAGCTGGCTGCGGGTAGTAACTACTGCACTGGAGAGGTGCTTCTCCTCCAACCTGTTCCCCTTTGCCAAGAAAGGATCTAGAATGAGTAACTGTATGGGGACAGGGTGAGAGGGGTGGAGAGAGAGAGAGCTGCCACGGTAAAGGATGTGGTTAGGAGTCTGAAGAATCGTTGTGTTCGTACACTCTAAAAGATGCGGTGTAGGAAACAGCCAGATGTGGTGGCACAAGCCTGGAATCCGAGCGTTTGAGGGGTGGTAGCAGGTGATCACACGTTTAAGGCTAGCCTCAGCTACTTATCATGTTCAAAGGCTAGCCTGCGCTACTATGAGACATATAAAGACCCCCAAATAAAGAACCTCTTTCCCAAGCTGTGTTCCAGGAATAGAGTAGATTTGTTTCTCCTGACGAGCGGGCTGCTAGGAAACAGAATTCTGGACTCCTGGAGCAGAGCACAGTCTTCCAAGACTGCCTGGCATTTCACCCCAGAAAGGAGGACCTCTCTGCTCCTGCCAACAGGCAGATGTCGGAATCCGCAAGGCCTCCTGATGGGGGATGCGCTAGGCAACCTGTTCTTTTTCTACACGTTCTGTGTGTTAGAAATGAGCCTGAGCTGACACAGCTGCAATTACTTCTACATTTGGTGTCAACTGACTTCTGGGCCTTTCTCAACCTCCCCGAAGAGGCTTTTCTGCTGCGCAACCCTGGCAACTGCTGTGCCCTGACTTAACCAACTCCGGCCCTTCTATCTGTTCATCCTGTAAGCATCTGGGCTGTCTCCACCTCAAGCCAACCTCAAGGGCTACATGTTGGGACAGCATCACTTTTTTTTTTTTTGTCTAAATGGTGCAAACCATAATGGATTTTTCTTTAATTCTCTGAGAGTTGAACATCATACACTAAGAGAAGAAACAGCTCATTTTGAGATTCATTTTTCCAGCAATTAGACCAACTTCTTCTGTTTTGTTGCTGTTATTGGCTTGGTTGGTTTGGGTTTTTTGAGATTCTGCTAAGTTTACCTGGCTCTATTTTGTCTATCAAAGCGCAAAACGCCACCTGTACATATACTACATTTGATCTCTCAAGTCTTGTGACATCTTTTTCAATTGCTAATCCTCCTCACCATATACTCATCAGCTTCCGGTCTTCTGTGTGCTTTCTCCCAAATGACTGGTGGGGACTGTGAGTCTCATGGACTACACCTGCGGAAGATGACCTCAAATAGTCACCCATAAGGCAGCCATTCAAGTCCAAGCCTGCAGCTCAGACAGGCCTGTCACCTACTGCCTCATGCTTCACAGCTGCCCAGCAGGAAGGACTCTCTATTTCTACTCACAAGCATGCCCAAAGGCAACCATCGGCGGCCGCCTCCCCTTTCCACCTGGCACCCAGAATCCTCTTCCTGCCTTACTATGTGTCTTTATCCCTAGATTACAAGTTAGACAATGACGGTTTCATTCACCTGCTCATACTCAACAACAACATGCAAATGAGCTAAGAATCCATGAACTCAAAATAAGGATCTTGCCTGCAAATTATGTGAGACTACATCAGTATCTCGGTAAAATGGGGACACATCTATCTAGCTAAGCCGCTCCTGTGACCTGGCTGTTCACACTTATCTCAGTTGTTAGTCTGGTGACTCTAAATGGAGCTTTCTCCTGCAGCAACTGTATGTAAATGAGCTGTTTAATCATTACTCTAAGATAAAGCTTGAGACATCACAAAGCACAAAAAGAATCTCCCTGACATTTAGTCCTAGGGGATAAGCCTGTCCTCCACAATATTCTGAATTACTGGGATAGTGTTCTTTTTTTTAACTCAAATTTTTTTAATATAATCTTTTTTTTCATTTTACATAGCTATCTCTGCTTTATACTCCCTCCCTTCCTCCCACTCCGCCCCCCTCCACTCATCAAAAAGAGCAAAGTTTTCCCATGGGGAGCCAACGAAGTCCTACACCTCACTCCAAGGCAAGACCAAGGCCCTCCTCCCTACATCCAGGGCCTAGTAAGGCATCTCTCCAAAGAGAATGCACCCCTAGACACCAGCTCAAGCACCAGGGACAAGTCCCGGTAGCACTGCCAGTGTCCCCACAAACTGCCCAAGTTGTGTGGTCTGTGTTGTGCCTGCCCCCATCAGTCCAGGTCAGCTGATCGTGGATATCACCATCATGGTCATGAGCCCTCCCCACTCATATTATCGCTCCTCTCTCTGCTGGGCTGGTCTCCCATAGGTCAGCTCAGTGCTTGGCTGTGCATCTCTGCATCTGCTTCCATCAGTTGCTGGTTGAAGGCTCCATGATGACAATGAAGGCAGTCATCAGTCTGATTACAGGGGAAGGTCAGTCTAGGTATCGTCTCCACTGTTACCTAGAGTCCTAGCTGGGGTCATCCTTGTGGACTCCTAGGAATTTCCTGTGCCCCTCACCAGTCCTTTAATGGCTCCTCTAATCAAGATATCTCCCTCCTTCTCTCCCTCACTGACCCTCCACTTCTTGAGCATCCTATTCCTCATGCTGCTCTCCTCTTCCTCTCCTAATTTTCTCAGGAGATCTTGTCCGTTTCCCCTTCCCAGAGGGATCCATGTATGTCTCTCTTAGGGTTCTCCTTGTTACCTAACTTCTCTGGTACTGTGGACCACAGGCTGGTTATCCTTTGCTTTACATCTAATATCCACTTATGAGTGAGTACGTACCATGTTTGTCTATCTGGGTCTGGGTTCCTTCACTCAGGATGGTTTTTTTTTTCCTCGTTCCATCCATTTGCATGCAAATTTAAAGATCTCATTGCTTTTGACCGCTGAGTAGTACTCTATTGTGTAAACATATCACATTTTCTTATCCATTCTTTGGTTGAGGGGCATCTGGGTTGCCTTCCAGGTTCTGGTTGTTATGAATAATGCTGCTATGAACATAGTTGAGCAATGTCTTTGTGGTATGAGTGTGCATCCTTTGGGTATATGCTCAAGAGTGATAGAGCTGGGTCCTGAGGTAGACAGATTCCCAGTTTTCTGACAAATGGCCACAAATGATTTCCAAAGTAGTTGTGCAAGTTTGCACTCCAATGGATGAGTGTTTCCCCTTATTCCACATCCTCTTCCAGCATAAGCTGCCATTGGTGTTTTTGGTCTTAGCCATTCTGACAGGTATAAGATGGTATCTCAGAGTCATTTTGATTTGCATTTCCCTGATGGCTAATGATTTTTGAGCATTTCCTTAGGCTTTTTTTGGACATTTGCAAGTCTTCTGTTATAATTCTCTGTTTAAATCTGTGCCCCATTTTTTGATAGAATTATTTGGCAATTTGATGTCTGGTTTCTTGAGTTCTTTATATATTTTTAGAGATTAGTTCTCTGTCTGATGTGGGATTAATGAAGAACTTTTCCCATTCTGTAGGCTGCCGTTTGTCTAAGTGATTGTGTTCTTTGTTTTATAGTGTTTCTTTGTGTTCTTCTCAGTTCAGGAGGTCCCATTTGTTAATTGTTGCTCTCAGTGTCTGTGATACTGGTATTATATTTAGTAGGTGGTATCTTGTACCCATATGTTCAAGGCTACTTCCCACTTCCTGTTCAGTGTAGCTGGATTTATGTTGAGGTCTTTGATCCATCTGGACTTAAATTTTGTGTATGGGGATAGATATGGGTCTATTTTCATTCTTTTACATGTTGACATCAAGTTATGCCAGCACCATTTGTTGAAGATGTGTTCTTTATTTTCCATTGTATAATTTCAGCTTCTTCGTCAAAATCAGGTGTTCATAGGTGTTGTGAATCAATATGAGGGTCTTCAACTCGATTCCATTGGTCAACCTGTCTGTTTTTATGCCAATACCACGCCGTTTTCATTACTGTAACTTGAACTGGTGTCTAGGGGATGTTCTTCCATGGGCAAGGGCCTAGACCGCTGAGCCCTCCAAGCGGGAACCCAGACACTTACCTCTGGGGGGGCAGTGTTCTAAGATACACTTATTCTACTTTCTGAGAGAAAATTTTCACTAATTTCAATGAGCTTCTAAGTACCTATTTTCGTGTGTGTGTGAGTGTGTGTGTGTGTCCGCCCTGCTTGTGTAGGTGCATGTGCATGTGTGTACATTATGACTCTAGAGGCCAGAGGACAATGCAGGTGTCGTTCCTCGGAAGTTGTTCACCTTGTTGTTTAAGATAAGAGTTTCTCAATGATGTAGAGTTTGCCAAGTAGGTGAGGTTGGCTGGTCTGCAAGTCCTAGGAATCTGCCTGTTTCCAGCTCACCAGAGCTGGGATCACAAGCTTGAACCACCACAACACTTTTTTAAAAACACAAAACAAAACAAAACCCAGGTTCTGGGGATTGAACTCAGATCTTTGCACTTGTGGCATGTACTTACCAACGAAGCCATCTCCCGAAACACCTGTACTTTTCAAAAAAAGATTTATTGTTACTGTGTTGAATTATGTATGTTTGTTTTTTAAAAAGTACAGGTGTTTATGTGGATGAAACTGAAAGGTGTAAGGACAGAAGGAACTAGAATGTGTGCAGTGATTAAATATTCTATATCATGATCATGGTAATGATATCACAAGTATTGGGAGATTTGACTGTAAAGTACCCCCGAGCCACCATCACAAACAAGTATGTCATGACACCTTAGGAGAGGTGACACTGGATTGAGGTCTAATTATACAGCAAAGTGCTCCCAACACTCCCACCTCAGCAGCTGAGCCCTCGGAAGAGAGGGAGCTGAAACAGCAGCCACAGCTGTGAACCCAAAAGTAGTGCAGGTGGGGGGTATCTGGGGCTGTCACACAGCTGAGAGCTTGCACCTCCTCCAGAACCAGTTGCTCTCTAAAGAACAGATTGCCCTTCCCTGCCCTGTCTTACCAGAGTCTGCACCACACTGTGTGCTCTAGCATGAATTACCTGGAAGACTCGATAAGGTGAATATTCCATTGGGCAGGTCTGGAGTGGAACCTCGGATTCTGCATTCCTAACAAGCCCCCCAGAAGCGCTGGTGCTGGTGGTCCACGGACACACACACTTGCAACAGCGAACAAGCCTCCCAGAAGCACTGATCCTGGTGGTCTGGTCCATGGACCACACCGGCAGCAGTTAGACACACAGCCCAGCTCTGGCCCTACGGCACACACTTCTCAGTCGTTCCTGATTGTCATAATATGACACATCTGTCTATGGACCTCCCACGCTGTCTGCAGAGAGATGCCCCACAGGCGGCCCAGCTCAGCTACTGGAAACCGGGAAGGACACTGTGAAAGGAAAGCCCACGTCGCCCGCCCAACTACCACCGCTGTGTGACACCGACGGGCTCTGTGAAAAGCCAGGCTGTGACTGTGTTTCTGGCAACTCCTTAAGCTTCCTTCCATCACACAGGTATATATTTAATCATTATTTTTCACCCCTCCCCCATGCCTTCGCTAGGTGTTGAGCATCAGCACACGATGTAATTTTCCCTCTTTTTTTTTTCCTTGTCAGATGTTTTGCATAGAGCTATGGTCCACTGGGCAACCCACGCCATGTTGATGCCATCTGTGTTGTCATAAGGATGGTGGCCACCAACCTCACAGCCCACAGACTGAACAGTCCCCAGGATCTCAAGGGTTCCAGAGAGTTCCCTCCCTAAAGATTCAGGTTGAATCTATCAGGCAAACTCTGGCCATCTGATTAAAGGTGTTGTTTCCAGGGTATCTGGGTTTTTCTCTTTTGCCTTCGGTCTTCTGGAGGTTTCCTAAGGGCTCTGAGAATTACCAGACCAGCATAGATATGGCCACCAGAGCCTGACCTGTCCGTTCTGAACGTCCAGTTTCGCTGTCATCCTCAGACTTCACCACTCACTGCTGCCTGTGACCTTGAAGCTGTTCCCGGGAGTCAGGGTGGCCTTGGTGCCCAACTCACATGAACACACACCGCACGCACAGCCCACATCTCGTCAGAGCTGAACCCCAGTGGCATGGTGGGAACAGCGGGTGGTGTACCAATTTGGACTTAGAACCAAGGAAAGCGGCATGTTGGCCTCTTCTGTGCTGACACCAAACATCTAATTCTTTCCCTTCTAAATCCAGGTAACAGTATACAACAACTTTATCAGCTTCAACGAGGTGGGCAGAACAGCTCACACAAACACCAAACCAAAGCAAAGGCAGTCTGTGGGTCAAGTGCTGTTCCCCAGCAACCCACACCCTCACTTAAAAGCTCAGTCTGTCTGCTGGTTGATGTAGGGTATGTGTAAGAAAGATTTTAAATCCAGTACAACAGAATTGGGTCAACCAGAAGAAACCATCCACTGCTTTCTAGCCATTTACTTTCCCTCCTCCCCCACACTCTTCCTCTACTGCTGGCTTCACATTCATGGGCTTCTTTCCTCACCTTTTATCTCTGCTAACCTCCTTGCTCCTCTGTCACATCCCAATTCAGTCCGTAAAGACTGAAATCTCTGTTGAGGAGAAGTGGAAATAGCAGAGGGGCAGGACACCACAGAGGACCCAGCTGAGGACAGAAATCAAGAACTGGCTGTCTGGTGGGAAGGCTCAGACCTGGGGATTTCCCGGGCTCATGTGGTAGAGACCTTGACAGGGGAAAAGAAAAACGGGCGCAGGGCTGGAGAGGTGTTAAGGGGTTAAACGTTTGTACTCCTCCTCCAGAGGAGCACAGTTCGGTTCCTAGCACCAACACCAGGCTGCTTACAACTGCCTGTAATTCCAGTTATGGGGCTCTGACGTCTCTGGTCTCACAATCACCCACCCAGTACTCATGAGCATATGCAGACAAACACACACATACTCATATACACATACACACTCACACATACACTCACTCTCCTTCCCTCTTTCAAACAATAAATCTCCAAACAGGAGTGGACAAGAGATGGGTATTTGTGAGGGACCCTGATATTGAAAGCAGATGGGGAAAGACACAACTGACCACAGGTCCTCAGGAGGTTCCAGCAGTGGTGGCCCCCGCCCTGGGGAGTCACACCAGTGCAGCATGAGAGGCAAGGGACACAGAGAACTTCATTCGCTGAGAACTCAACGAGAAGGAGACAAACACTGAAAGCGGCGTGAAGAGGACCACGGGTTTCAGTCCATAATTCACGTCAGTGTTCTAAAGGCTTTAAAAACTCAACATCCTCCTACACGAAAAGATTTTTAGACCTTTAATCTAAAAGGATTCCCAACGTAATTAACAAAGCATTTAATTGGTTAATAACAAAAAAAAAAACCCCACAAACTTTGGAGTGTTCATCCTAAGCACTGTATTTCACTTCCCAGCGCTACCATCCCTGGCCCTACGTACAGGTCACCGAAGCACAGAAAGGTTAAGGATTCTTCCCCAATAGCAGAGCTAGAAGATCAGGCACTAGGATCTGGTGGAGGGCAATGACTTGTACTGCTCACACAATGGCCCAAGGAAAGCCACGGGTCTAACAAGCTGGTTCAGAACCAAGCGGGATCCGATCACCCACCCGACACCTTTCATTTGTTCCCTTGCAGACAAGTCTAAATCTGTTCATGCAAATCTTACCTTGCACTAGCCCCACGGTTCGTTAGCTATTTTTGTCTAGGAAGCAAAATCCATCTCCCTGATGTCCGAGTCTAATATTATCCTACAAAGAGAGGGGGTTTAAAAAAGACACGAAGACAAAAATAGAATGCAGGAGGCCTGAGCTAGGAGGAGGAAGTTGTACTGGTTGGAAAGAGAGCTCCTACAATCACTTCCTGTTTTCCCCGAAGTGGGGAGAGGCCTGTGCATTTGTACGGGACTTAATGTGTGACTGTTGACATTGTCCTCACTCCTCCGGTATCCTACAAGGACAATCGGCTTCTCTTCTCTTCACTTCAAACCTAGAATATTCCACCGCCCACTTTCATCCTCTGAAAGAGAAATGATTTAGACCGGGTTTAGATTACAGTCCCAGAAGCCTGCTAGATGTGGGGCGGGGGGATCCATTTCCACTGCAACTTTCACATATGCCCATGGATAAGAAGTGGACCAGGAATGCACAACAGATATGATTCCTAACCGCCAGGAATTATTGTCACCCTAGAAAAGCCATTTAACCTCTGTGAATCTCAATTTCTTCATCTGTAAAATGGGAAGTGACAAACAAGGGTCTTGGAATTCCATAAAACCATGTGTAGTTTATGGCTGTCTTCTTTATATTCCTTCCAAAATTAAAGACCACTCTCAGTAGATGCTGTGATGCTGTTCTGTCGTCCACTGTGCACCAACCCTTGACATGGATGTTGATCTTTGATGCCACGCATCTAAAACATGGAGCAAAGCAAAACTAAGGCTACTCTGTAGGCAGAGACTGCAGATTTCCTCTCTATTAAGGTGGCTATTGCTTCAGGAGATGAAATTTAAGTTCCCTTTGCAAACCCATACCTCCAGACTATATTTAACCCCTATCTCCCCTGCTGTGGCCAAGCACGCCCTGTCTACTGTGAGCCAGGGTTAACAGAAAAGCATTCTGGGCATCGTGGAGCTGGATAACGGGGTGAGGACTAAGGACCACAGAGTTCTCTCTTACAAGCTAAGAAGAATACAGTAGGGCAAAACAGAGGCCATGGTGCTGTGCTCTTGATACGACTGAAGCACCAGAGGCTTCAGAGGTAAACCCTGCACATGTGCATAGCACACACAAGCAAATGCAAACACACAGGCTCCCATCTGAGACCAAGAGAATTGGATTCTTGGAACCCATTTATCAGAGGGATCTCAGATGACCCAAGCTAAGCAACGGGAGTTCAACGTTTGAAAACAATGCCTGGGACCCAACTCCTACACAGGCCAGCTCTTTCTGTTTACAAAACAGGCCCTCATTGTTGAGGATTTCTCTATTTCTGAAAAGCCTCTAAATCCAATGAATTTCAATAGAGTTCAACGGCTCTAGCCCTGTTCTTTCTACATCAGTTCCAAATGTTGGCAAGCCGATTCTGCCACTTCTCCGCTTCGAGTGTCATTATTCTTGAGCAAGCGCCTCTGAGGCCAGCGGGTTTTGCAGCCAGCAAAAGAACATTTTTTTTCTCTTCAAATCATTTCTAAGGGACTGTGACCATAACTCAAAGAATTTTAAAAACAAGTAACTGATTGACAGAAGAGATGAACATAGCCATACCCACGGACCTCCTAGGAGCATTCGGAAGGACAGGGTCTCCTTGGTGACTTCCATTTAACTGCTCCATTCTTTATATTACATATTTGTCTTTCCTTGGGAGTGCCCAAAGAAGATGACTTAGCATTAACAAAAAATAATCCGATATGTAGCACATAAGCCATCTTTGCTTAGAACAAAATTATCACCGTAGGGGGCATCTTTCATCACTCTGAGGCCTTTGGGGAATGTATACATTTAGTATAATGACAGTTTTTGCTTTGTTTTGTTTTTTCGAGACAGGGTTTCTTTCCCTATGTAATAGTCCTAGCTGTCCTGGAACTCGCTCTTGTAGACCTGGCTGGCCTCGAACTCACAGGGATCCACCTGCCTCTGCCTCCCGAGTACTGGGATTAAAGGCGTGCGCCAGCACCACCCGGCCTATAATGACAATCTAAGAACAGATGAGTCTTTAAAGACGCACCACAATTTTCAACTCTGTGGACTCTGGGAAAACGTTTAGCTTAATAATAAATGACTGAAAGTTCAGTTACTTCTTAGAAAGGGTTCTTTAGTCGGTCTTAAACAGAATGCGAGGGAATGCAGGGAAACTGTGTGAAAGCCACAATGGTGGTCTGAAGGAGAAATGTCTCCCATGGTCTGGGGCGTTTGAATACTCTGTCCTCAGTCGGTTGGTGGGGCTGTTCGGGGAGGTTTAGGCGGTGCAGGTTTGCTTGAGGAATATGTCATTGCAGGCGGGCTTTGAGGGGAAAACCTCTTCAGCCCCCACTTCCCTGTTTCTACTTCGCACTTGTGGGAACAGATATGAGCTCTCCTCCACGCCCCCACTTGCTCTGCTTCCCCGTCTGTCATGATGGACTCTTAACCACTCTAGAACCTTAAGCCCAAACAAATCCTTTCTTGATTAGTTGTGATATTTTCATCAGTGCAAAAGAAAAAGTAACTCATACAGCCATATGCAGTTTAGAAGGTTCATGGTTTCGCAATGCACTTTAGGCATGGAGTTTGACTGCTGCTGCTCAAAATTTAACGGTCTCAGATCTGCATATCACACCGTCGAACACTGCCTGATCTTACAGGAACATTAGCAAGAACATTCCGGGATGGTGATGATTTCATCATCCAAAAGCTACATTACATTAGGAAGTAAACAGCAACTGACCAACATCCATCGGTAAGGCTGCATTTCCCCCAATACATTAGTAATACTTCTGGTTCCGGAGGATGGCAACATTGGGGGGCAATCCCCTAGACCACAGAAGCCTAGGTGGAATCCTGGGTCCCCCTATTCTAACTCACAGGCATGGATACTTACTAAATCAGTTAAGCTTGTGGGGATAGTTCATGGGGTTAGTTAGATGGAACTAACACTTAACCCATAAGGTTGGTGGTGGGGATTAACAGGATAATGTGGTCTGCGTAAGTACCTATGGTTACTGTGTAATAAATGGTCATAAGCACTTAGTGACTATTAACCTAGCACTCTGACTACAAAGTGCTTACTCTGCCAGGCACGACTGGCGCTGTCTGAATTCTTCCTCACCCATGTACACAGATACACACACATGCGTACAAATCACACACTCACTCCTCATAGCTGACCTGGAGTCCTAGGGGCAGGCACCAATTATCCCAGCTCCTCCTGCTGCCCCGTTTGAAGAATGTGTCCTTAGATGCCTTATACCCTTTCTGTTTCCCCAGTCACTACCCACAAGAGACAGACTTTTCAGAAAACAAAAAACCCATAACCATCTGACATTATAACCAACCAAATTAAAATCTCAACTATTACGTTTGCACAGGACTGCAATGCTGTTTCAAGTGTAACCGTGTGCAAAGGGTTGCTTACACACTCACTGTCTACAGCGAAGTGGTATTTCAGAAGTTATTGCGGAGTGTGTGTTCTTTCTTCATGGTTTGCAGTTTAGGCGCTGGGCTAGGGAGATGGCACAGAAGATAAAAATGCTGGCTATACAAAGTTGACAAACCTACCCTCGGTGCCTGGAGTCAAAAGCCGGATGGAAGGCATACATCTGAGAGACACACAGCAAGAGACAGCGTTTCTCCTTCAGGTAGCCCTGGCTGTCCTGGAGCTCCCTATGTAGACCAGGCCGATTTCAAACTCAGAGATCCACCTGCCTCTGCCTCTTGAGTGCTGGGATTAAAGTCATGCACCACTCCACCCAGCTCGGTAAATTTTTTTTAAATTCGAAATGATTATAAATTTAAAAGTAAGACTGTTAAAAAAAAAAAAAGAAATAGTAAAATACGCTAAGATGCTTATGGAAAAGGAGTGCAGTTCATTGTTTCACTAGATTCTGTCATTTAACAACTATTTTCATTTATTTAGTACTATGGATAATAATCTACTCTTAAAGCGATTCAATTCTACAAAATGTATGCCTTTAACAAAAGTATTTAGAAAATGTGAAAATACAAAATAAACACCATTCCTCCATATCAGTATTGATGAAACTTTATTTTTGGTTTTTAGGGGCTATTCTGTTGAGACAGCGTCCTGCTGTGAACCCAGGCTGGCCTCCAATCTATGATCCTCCTGCCTCAACATCTCCAAGTACGGGGTTAAATAATTAAATAAATTATAATAAATATATTAATAGACACATTAAATAATATATTAAGTAAATTTAAAAAATAAATAAGTGACTTTTTAAATTAGACTGGTTTAGGGATAATTCATCTCGTCTGTTGCCCTTTTCATCTCTGGAAGAAGCTAAGGATTGAGTAACTGGTGCTTTGTGTTGAAGGGGGAGCAGGTGCCACTAGTACTGATGCTCAGTTCAATACTGATTTTATTATTATTATTATTATTATTATTATTATTATTATTATTACTATTACTGAATTTATCAACTTAGTTTATTTTAGGGGTGCACATCCTATTTTTACTTGCAGGAACTGGTTCTCTCCTTATACCATGGGGGTCCTGGGGGGTCAGACTCAGACCATCAGGGTCGGCAGCAAATGCTTTTACCTATTGAGCTGCCTCACCTGCCCTCAGTACTGATTTCCAACTCTTAGTTTTGCTAACATGAAGATAGGGGAATGCTTATAAAAAGACTGGAGACAAAGAAGAAATAACAGCGTGTCTCTTCTGCAGTTTTTCCTTCATTGGATCCCCACCCCTGGGCAACTTGGATCCTATGATAGCTTTAGTCCATTTTGTTTCCTGCAGAAAATAAATCCTTTCTTTGAGCTATACTTCGAGGTTGCTCACCAGCAAACTTCCTGTTTCCTGGATGTAATGTAAAGGACCCAAGATTCAGCAAAATCCAACTCAACGGTGCTCTGATAACAGGGCAGAGCCTACTGCGTTCATTGAGGTTAGATGCCGTAACACAGTAACGGCAGCCATTGTACATGCCAATAATTGAACCTGAAACTCATCCAGGAAGAAAAAAAAATCACACCAAGAGTTTCCAGGGGACCCAGTGAAGAAGCCCACACCCAGCTGCAGGGCGACAGGGAGGAGCCTTCCCAGCAGCGGCTCCAAAGCCTGGGCAGCCTCGGACCCCCTTTCCCTGCTGGCCAGCGAGTCTGGATCAGGGCCCTGAAGCAGCTGATACCTGAGCCTGCCAACTGTTTTGCTGGCTGTGAGGAGCAGGACCAGCTGGCTTTGAAACAAGTCAGTGTTGCCTTGCTCTGAAGCCACAAAGTTTCATGTTCTGGGAGAAACTTGTGAGTCTTTCTACAACTGCCTTCAAGAGATGCCACCCCGGGGTTTGATAGGCTGTGCTCTTTGTGTATTGAGTGCTTTGTGTAATGACTCCTTGCTTTATTCATCCAGGGGACCCGCTCTCCCTCTCAACACAAAGCACCAGTTACCCAACCCTTAGTTCTGCCAGAGATGAAAAGGCAGGGGACAACATGAATTATCCCCCTAAACCAGTCTAGGTTAAAAATCACTGATTTTTCTAGGAATGGTAGATTGGATCAAGGATTTACTCCCTCGTGAAGGCTACGGATGGGATTTTGTTTTGTTGTTGTTGTTGTTTGTTCTGTTTGTTTTTGAGACAGGGTTTTCTCTGTGTGGCCCTAGTCATTATGGAACTCACTCTGTAGACCAGGCTGGCCTCGAACACACAGAGATCCACCTGCCTCTGCCTCCCGAGTGCTGACAGTAAAGTCGCCACCGCCACCGCTGCCAGGTGGATTTTGTTTTATTTTTACTCACTCATTTTCTATTAAATTGCTAAGTCAGTAGCACAGAGAAAACAACCCCATTTTGGAGGAAGGGACAGACAAAGCTGGACCCCTGAACTGATAGAAGAGAAGGCAAAAGCAATCTAGATCAGACCAGAATCCCCCAAAGGTACTGGTAGCTGGATCCTGCAGCAATGGGAGAGGAGACTAAAAATATGCTGAGTACATTTAATTTCCTTGAAGAAGCTGCTGGACACCCCCCCCCCATCCCACCACAATACAATATAATATCATAAAATGACCCGCTATTCCTCTCCCGTATTGACAAAATTCTGAAGACGTTGATCAACATATAGTATAGGTCTAACCAGGTGTGGTGGCACATATCTCTAATCCTAGCATTTAAGGGCCTGGAGGCAGGAGCCATTAAAATGGTCAGAGGCCAGCCTGGGCTACCACAGCGAGACCCTTCTTTTAAATAGACAAACATGGTCTTAAGGTAGGGACTAGATATTGAATTGTAACACAAACTGGGCATTCAGGAACATATGCATGCTTAGGACAGTCTCGCTATCCCTTTGGCCCCCACAAAGATGGCAGTCACAGTCACGGCCACGGCGCCCTTGCAAGGTAGGATAATCTGAACAGCCAAAGGGGGGCATCCACACTAGTGGTCCTTGGGTGAAGGACTTCTGCAAGTAGCTCAGGGAAGCTCTTACCTACAAGCCCTGTGCATCTGTGCCGGGCTCAACTTAGCTTTGTTTTCCCATTCTAGACCAGAGCAGAAATAGAAGCACCACCTGATGCTGAGGAAAATGTGAACTGCAAGGCTGCACCCAGCAATCCAAAGTTAACTGGGCCTGGAAATCAGTAGACAAATGACCCAGTTTATCCAATAAAGGAGAGAAGTGGGGAACCTACACAGATTCCGAGAGACTTAAGGCACAGTAGCCAATTGCAGTCTACAGACTTCACTTGACTAACTCAGTTGTTTCTGTCCGCCGTGGCGCATACCTGTAATCCCACCCCTGGAGAGGCAGAAGCAGGGGGATCTCTAGGAGCTGTGAATAGCCAGGTGTCTACGTAATGAGACACGATTAAAACAAAATAAAAACTACAAAACAGAGCAAAGTTAATATTAGCTGGGTCGTTAGTAGCGGCTAGTGGGTTTAGCTGTAACATCAGAGGGCTTATACATTAGAGCTATCCAGAGACGGGTCTGTGAATGACACAATGTGACGGCTTGGTTTTCAAGGAAATCCAGGGGTGGAGTTGATCAAACAAGTGGCATTGGGGAAGGAAGGGGACACGAAAATTTTTTCATTCCAGTCAATGTTTGAAATTTTCCATAATGGAGAAGAATTACTGTGAAAGCCCTCAGAGAACATGCTGAGACCGTGACAGAGAGCCACGTGGTGCTGGAAGGGAAAAGTTTAGAAGCTTCACCAAAAGAAGGACTAACAGACGTAAAATAGTCAACTGGAGGAAGATTGGCAGCCTCAAAAGTACAGTAAAATATCATTAGAGGTGAGGCAAAAGAGGTTCAAAGTCTGGGGGAGAAAAAGATGTATCAATACATAATAAGGTAAGAAAATGTTCCCAAATGGAAGGCCAAGGATTGAATTTCAAAATGAAGATGGCGGGATGTGGTGGTGTATGCATTTAAAGACCAGAACTAGGGAGGCAGAAAGCACAAGGCAGATCTCTGTGAGTGAGTCTGAGGTCAGCTGGTCTCCATGGTGAGTTTCAGGACAGCTGGGGCCTATGGGGAGAGGATTGCTGTCCCGCACCACAAAAAAAAAAAAAAAAAAAACAAAACAAGAAACAAAATAAAATGAAAAAGACTCCACAAAGGCTTTGACATGACTGAAGAAATGATCACATCAAGGGCACCACGTGGACCTCCAGGAAACGCCATACGTTCCCAGTAAAACCAACCATGCGAGACAAAGTGAGAAGCACCGAGGACCCTTGACCAGAGGACGGCACAGACAGCAAAACTCCTTCAAAATCCTGGAAGGCCAACTGTTTGCGATACAGAGGGCTAGGACTGTCCAAATGCTGATCAAGACACGGAAATCCGGCTAAAATCATAGAACATTGCTTCAGAAGCGTGAGTCCTCAAAAAGTCAGAAAAGAGCAGGTGATGACTACAGGCATCCAGAGGATCTGACAGGGAAAGAGGAATTTTCAGAAATAAAAAGAGAGATGAGAGAGGGATGAGAGAGAGGAGGGAGGAGATGCGACTGAGAACCATCTGAACCCTCCGCCCGGAGAGAGAGATGGAAGAAGAGAGAGAGGCAGAGATGAGAGGAGAGAGAGAGAGAGAGAGAGAGAGAGAGAGAGAGCGCCAAGCTCAAGGAGTCTCTCCAAGCATCGATTCCGCCACCCGTGAAACAGGGAACTGGCAACAGTACCTTCCTCTACGGTTGACACACAGACTCCATAAAGATTTGGTGCAAAGCAAGAGCTATAGTGGTTATATTGTCAGGGTGTCAATGCTTAGCACTGTGTCCACACATAACTTGACATGTTACCATATATTTTTAAAAAGAAAACACACTGAGGCCTGAGACAGCTCAATGAGCTCAGACATTTGCTTCACAAACCCTGACATCCTGAAAAAAAGTCCCAGACCCTGGAAAGGTGGAGGACCAACATCACAGAGTTGTCCTCTGACCTCTGATGTGGGTGGGATGTCCTTCTGTATATCTGTTGCTTTTATTGGATAATGGATAAAGCTGTTTTGGCCAATGACTTAGCAGAGTAAAGCCAGGCAGGAAATCTGAACAGAGATATAGAGAGAGAGTAAGCGGAGTCAGAGAGATACCATGTAGCTGCCGAAGGAGAAAGACGCAGCCAGAACCATTCCGGTAGGTCACAGTCTTGTGGCAACACACAGATTAATAGAAATGGGTTAACTGAAAATGTAAGAGTTAGTTAATAGGAAACCTGAGCTAATAGATCAAACAGTGTTGTAATTAATATAGTTTCTGTGTGATTATTTGGGTCTGGGCGGTTGGGAAACCAAAACACAGTCTCCATTTACAGATGTCCCCATTCATGCACAAGTCCACACACGATGATGATGATGATGATAAATTTAAAAAGAGAAAAAGCAAAGAAATTTGATGAAATTCACATTTCTTTTTTTTGTTTGTTTGTTTTTTTTTTTGTTTTTTGAGACAGGGTTTCTCTGCAGCTTTTTTAGAGCCTGTCCTGGACCTAGCTCTTATAGACCAGGCTGGCCTCGAACTCACAGAGATCTGCCTTCCTCTGCCTCCCGAGTGCTGGGATTAAAGGCGTGCACCACCACCGCCCGGCTGAAATTCACATTTCTAAATAAATACAGGGCTAGCATCAAGATGACTGCAAAGTCACAGAGCCATGGGGCTTCTGAGATTGGCAGGGCTCCAAGACACTCCCACCAACATTTCCTTGCCCAGAAAAGGGCGCCAAAGCTCAGATGGGCTCAGATTGCTGCTCAAGTCAATACCGGTGTAGAAGAGGATACCGGGACTGACACACTGATGTTCATTTGCCACACAATGAAAACCAACTGTAACTACCGAAGTTCCTGGGGTGGGGGTGGGGATGACAACAACAATCGCCATCAAAGCATACTGTCCAATATCACCACTTTACTCTCAGACCTGGCACCTGGCTCACGATATATATCACATATACACATGAACTGTGAAAAATGCCCAGTTTGGTCATTGCTTCCAATAAAACAAAGCTCCCATTGAAAGGACCAGAGGAGCATGGGGCAGGCCAATGTGGTGACAGGCGGGTGTGACCTCCCAGGCACCTGAGTGTGAGTGCCAAGAGTCAGGACATGTGACGATTTTCCATGCAGCCCATTTTTCCTCAAGTTCCAACTGAAGATATTTACCAAGCCCCACCTAACAGTTTGAGACAAACTTACGCAAACAGAAAATTGCCCGTTGTCACTGACTCTGAGGAAAGGTGTGCATAACGGCTCGTCTCCAAGACAAACGGCTTCTTGTTACATCTGGGATGGTTACCATGACACATTTGCAATTACCTTCCAGCACAGTACATGCTCCAAAGCGGCTCAAATACCAGAGTGACGAAAGCTTTAATATTGTGACCACGTGACAGGTTCAGTGACAAGGGTTCAAAAATGACATAAGGAAAAAAGGCTAATGTCAAATGTCTCAGTCCTTACAAGTTTCCGCATTCAAACAAACCTGAAAGTATGTCCTGGTTCCTTAGCCAAATCAATAAATGAGCAAATATATAAAAACTCTTTAGAAACGTTTCTATTCCTTTTTTCTGTATGATAAAAGAAGTGAGCGAAAATGGAAACATGACTGTTAGCTTCCGGGCACACCTCGGCCCTGGCCCTTGGGAGCTCATCACAGCGCATCACACTTTTGCGCATGGCAGGCAGTACCCTGACTGTGCGCAGGTGCAAAAGGTCCCTTTAACAGACAAGCCCCGCCCACTCCCCCCGCTCTTCCGGCTGTTCTTCGGAAGAGGCAAGCAGGTCTCTGCTTTTCTCCGTTCCCCTCCCCTTTACCCATCTCTCAGTAAACTTCGCATGCAAGCTCGGTCTGCATGGCGTGTTTGTCTCTTGTCCTCAGCCCTCACCTGCCAAGGTCCCTCTCCCGACCGCTGCTAGGTTGAGGAGGGTTTTATTATATACAAGGGGGAGTACAGCTGGGGGTAGGGAGGGCGGAGGGAGGGTGGGGGGCTGGGGAGACACCAAGCGTGAAAGAGAAGAGAAAGAAAACAGAGCAAGAGAGATCCAAGAGTGGAGCCTAGACAGAGAGAACCAAGAGAGGAGCAGAAAGAATGCACGACCGAAATGGCAGGTTTTCATAGGAGTGAGAAGCTGCGGGAAAGGAAGGGAAGCCCCCTGGGCTGTGAGAGGTTTATAGTAGGGAAAGGATGAGAAGTGCTGGAGTAGCCACAGGTACTGAGGGACCCTAGAGGCCAAGCACGAATAGACACCACAGTTAGCCACTCATCCTGAGTTTCTTTGGGACCTGGCAGGAAACATACATAAAACAGATGTAAAATAGAATTCATGGTCACGCCAATACTCACAGAAACAGGAGGATTCCAGTGTTAGCCAGGGCAAAGGCGAGTCCCAGAATCCCACTGCCCATAATGGCGTTGCTCAGGTTAAAGACAGACATGCCCAGGGAGGTCGTTCCTGGAATCTGAACGGTAGAAAGAGACATGCTCACTAAGCACATGGTCTCAAGGCAGTTCTTCAAGCCAAAGCCTCTCAAATACTACCAAGAACCCAGAGAGAAATGCAACTGCAGAACCTTCTTCGAAGTCTAGTTGTTTTTAATGGGCTGCGTGAGAAAAGGTAGCCATCGACGGTACCAATCTGAGCGCTATGCTATGTGAACTGCGGCGCCGTCCCCGCGTATCTGAGGGGTGCGCTGGCGAGCACGTACTGCACCACACGCACACAAACCACGCACACAGATGCTGTCCCCAGTCGCGTGGCTAGGGTCGGTGCTCACACCGAGGACACTTACATATTCGTCGCATTTTCTTTTCTCCAAATGGCTGTTGGTGAGACTTCTTCGGCTCTCACGGTCGGAGATGAACTTGCTGAAAAGACACACGGAACACCTTTACCTCTATGCTAATGACTAGGAGTTCAGCAGCAATGCTAGATGAGTTACCTACCAAAACACACTGCCCGCAGCAAGCTGTCTGCTGGGTGCTTGCTCAAATAAATAAAATCATCTTATTCAACACCTCCCCGCTGTGTGTGTGTGTGTGTGCGTATGTGTGTGTGTGTGTGTGTGTGTGGTGCGCGTGCATGCCTGCGTGCTGTGTACACACATTATCTCCATTCTTGCTTTATCAAATAAACGCTAACACTCTCGGGGCAGATCCTTCGCCTCATTCTTTCTATATCTCCCACTCAACAGGCCAAAGCTGCTTACCGTGAGTGAGAGGAAAGGCCGCTATGAGCTGTAACAGAGCTACACACTTTATATCACTTTCAAACTAAACTAAAACACCACACACAATGAATGTTTGCCTTTTGTGCAGATTCTTCCCTAAGTAGATTAGGTAAGACCAAGACTACATGCACCTGGTATTAGAAAGAATACTGGAGCCAGGCAGTGGTGGCGCACGCCTTTAATTCCAGCACTCAGGAGGCAGAGGCAGGCAGATCTCTGTGAGTTCCAGGCCAGCGTGGTCTACAGAGCGAGTTCCAGGATAGGCTCCAAAGCTACAGAGAAACTCTATCTTGGAAAACCAAAATTAATAATAATAACAATAATAATAATAATAATAATAATAGAGGCAAGCTCCTCCAGAGCTCAGATCCTCCCGTTTGGGGGCACTAAACACGAAGCCCCACTCCCTTGCGAAAAAGACAGCTGCTGGAGTTATTCTATCACAGCGGCTGATGGAACGCTCAGTTCAGAGCAGGAGCCACAGAGGTCAACTGTTTCTCTCCTAGGGGAGGGGCTTGCATTGGGATGGGTAAGATCCAGATGGCGGGAGACACTCCAGCATGAGACACAGACACAGCTACGCAGAAGAACATAAAACCTTCTCAAGGCTAACATAATGCATTCAGGGTTAATTTCAGAACCTTAAACTTGTAATCTGTACACTAAACGAGAACTTCTATCAGAGAAAAATCAGCACAGACAAACGGATGCTTGTATCCTTTCCTTGTCTATGGACGCGGACATGCACAGGTGTGCCCCCGTGTGCCATGGAGATGAGAAGACAATGTTGTGGAGTCAGTTCCCCCCCCCATCTTAACATGGGTTCCAGACTGGCACAGAAAATGCCCTTACCCACTGAGCCATCTTACTGGTCCCTCTTGTGTATACTCTTAAAACATTTTAAGATGATTTTTGGCCCTTGTGGTGATTAGTTTTATGTCAACTAGACAAGCTAGAGCTATCTGGAAGGAGGGACCCTCCATTGAGAAAAATGCCTCCATAATACTTAAGCTGTAGGCAAGCCATTTTCTTAATTAGTGATCCATATGAGAGGTCCCAGCCCACTGTGGGTGGTACCATCCCTTGGCGGGCAGTCCTGGGTTCTATAAGAAAGCAGGCTGAGCAAGTCATGGGAGCAAGCCAGTAAGCAGCACCCCTCCATGGCCTCTGCATCAGCTCCTGCCTCCAGGTTCCACCCCTTCTTGAGTTCCTGTCCTGACTTCCTTTGATGAACAGTGATGAGCCAAATAAATCCTTCTCAACTTTTCAGTCCTGTCTCTTCACAGAACTAGCAGCCCTGTCTAAGACAGCCTTTCCAGAGAGTTCAATTCTCTAGTCAGCCGCAGTAAATGTTCATTAGTAGACATAAAGCCACCTGAACCAGATTTAAAGAAACATCTTTAAACAGTGCTTAAAACTTTATACATTTTTTGAATAACGCTACAATTTCACAATAAAGTTCCTTTTAAACGAACTGTAGGGATCAGTAGTGTCTTATTTATTGCCTTTTTCTTTTTCAATTCAAGGGATCTGATCTGTCTGCCATCGCCTTTCTAAGTTCATATTGTTTTATTGGAATAAGCCAAAGGCCGCTGTGTATGCACATATGACAAATTTACTAAGCTGCGGTCCACAGACCCTCTTTGTTTAGAGAAGAAAACACTGGTGTCCTGAAACGAAAAGGCCACACCAGCTAACACTGGTATAGAAGTGTGAGGATGTCCAGAATGAAAACAGATAAGGAATCCAGAGAAGTCAAAAGCAGTATTGGGTACAGTTAGGCAGAACAAACTCAGAAGCAGAAGCCAGAGAATCAGAATTGCCTGTTTTCAGCGGGAGAACAAGAGGATCTTTTAGATAACTGGCATAGCCCCTAGCGCTTCATGTGGCCCTGCTTTTGTCCCCAGCATTCTAAATCTTTCCACAGACTGAAGGCTTATGGTCTGGCTGCAGAGATGTGAGGAAAGGCAGCCCAAGGGCACGTGGGTGCTGGGCTTGTCCAAATAAAGACTCCTGCTTAAGCGACTCAAAAGACAACCAGGCTAAATTTAATAACAAACTTGGATCTGTGGTATCCTGGCCCAGTAAGTCTCCCATTTGCCTTTCTCATGAAGGATGCTTGTTTTCCAAAGAGAATTTCCACTGTTTCTTAAACAGAGGAAAAGCCCAAGCACTTTTTCCCCCTAGATAAATCAAAGCGCCAGTGAGTCTGATGTTAGAGCAGACCTCGATTCCAGGACTGGCAGCAGCCCCTGGAGCTGGAGACAGAGGATGCTGGGCAAAGAAGAGAGGGTGTGGGAGTGGCCTGAGAGGAGACACTGTTGCAGGAGGGGCTTTCATCATGCTCACACACTTCTGCAAGTGGAGGGGATGAACACTGAGGCCTCTGCAGAACAAGAGGGATGATACTAACTTACAAACCCTGGCCATTAAAATACATGAAAACACTAATTCTGTCTCCCGCCTCACTTACTGGGGCATGACATTAGATTGCTCAAATACTTCTCCTGGTGCCATAGACCTTTTCTATTGCTGTGATAAAACACCATGACTAGGGTAGCTTATAAAAGAAAGCATTGGAAGCTCAAGGTTCCAAAGTGTTAGCGTCCATGACCATTGGGGTGGGGATCATGGTACCAGGCAGACATGCAGGCATGATGCTGGAGCAGAAGCTGAGACCTTATATCATGATCCACAGATGTGAGGAAAAGAGAGAACTGACTGGGAATAGTGTGGGCTTCTGAAACCTCAAAGTCAACCCCTAGGGACACACTTCCTCCAACAAGGCCACGCCTTCTAGTCCTTCCCAAACAGTTCCACCAACTGGGACCAAGAATTAAAGCATATGGGGGGGGGGGGGTCATTCTTTTTAAAACCAGCAGAGTTGGCTTCTCCACTGGGCATTTTGAGTGTTGACTGGTCTGCCCTCAGTGCTCTAATCACAACTCCCGCCTATGGCTCTAGAGAAACCTCCCAAGTGTGGCTATGGCTGTGATGGAGATAAGAAAAAGCCAAAAACAAGGCAACAGCAGGAATCTGCTCTGCCCTGACCCTGAGTATCCCCTCCCCAAAGTTTCTTCCAGAACTCACGGAGGGCACCAGGTGATGCTCAGTGTCAATAGCTCCCAAAGTGTGGACCTTCCCATACGGGAACTCAGAAGAACCCTCTACTAACTAAGCAAACATCTCCTATTAGTAATTTGTAATTAGGAACTGCCTTAGGCTGCAGGGAAATTTAGCTACATAATATGGAAGTATTTAATTACATGTATTTATTTTGTATGTGCATGCGTGGGTGTGCACACATGCATGTGGTGTGCATACACATGTGTATTAGCATGCGGAGGTCAGAGGGCAACTTTTGGGAGTTGATTCTCTTTTTCCACCAAAATTAGAACTCAGGTTGTCAGGTTTGGCATTACAGACTAGATGCCTTTGGGGGGATGTCAAACAACCCTTTCTGCGGGGTTGAATATCAGATATTTACACTACAATTCATAACAGCAGCAAAATTAGTTATTAAGTGGCAATGAAAATGATTTTAGGGTGGGGGTCACCATAACATGAGGAACTGTATTAAAGTGTTGTTGTACCATTAGGAAGGTTGAGAACTACTGCTCTAGAATGAGGGACCACTGCTCTAGAATGAGGAACCACCACTCTAGAGTAAGGGCCACTGCTCCAGAATGAGGGGGCACTGCTCTAGAATGAGGGGCCACCGCTCTAGAGGGGCCGCAGCCCCAAAAATGAGGGACCACTGCTCTAGAATAAGGGACCACTGATCTAGAGCTGGGGACCACTGCTATAGAATGAGGGACTGCCCCTCTGGAATGAGGAGTCACTGCTCTAGGATGAGGAACCACTGCTCTAGAATGGGGAGCCGCCGCTCTAGGGTATGGGACCACTGCTCTAGAATGAGGGGCCAGCGCTCTAGAACAAGGAACCACCACTCTAGAATGAGGGAAACACTGCTCTAGAACGAGGGACTACCACTCTAGAATGAGGGATCACTGCTCTAGGATGAGGGACCACTGCTTTGGAATAAGGAACCACAGCTCTAGGATGAAGGGTTTAAAGAAAGTCCCTTTATAGAACCTGAGCAAGGAAGTCAGGACTGCGAGGGGTGCATTCACCCACTGAGATGGTGGGACAGATCTAATGGGAGATCACCAAGGCCAGTTGGAATGGGACTGATGGAGCATGTGATCAAACCGGACTCTTTGAATGTGGCTGATGGTGGAGGCTGACTTGAGAAGCCAAGGACAATGGCGCTGGGCTTTGATTCTACTGCATGGATGGGCTCTGTGGGAGCCTTGTGAGTTTGGATGCTCACCTTCATAGACCTGGGGGGAGTTGGGAGGACCTTGAACTTCCCATAGTGTAGGGAACCCTGACTGCTCTTTGGCCTAGGGAGTGGGGGTGTGGGTGGAGGGAAGGGGAGGGGAGGGAAGTTGGAGGAGGAGAGGAGATGGAAATTTTTAATAAAAAAATAATAAATTAATTAAAAAAATAAATAAAGACAAAAAAGAAAAGAAAGAAAGTCCCTTTATTCTCTTTGTTGCTTTTTCTTCTCTTCAGTTCTTAAATCTTTGTTTTGTATTCCTATAAACTTAAAAAAGAGAAAAACCAATCTTTCTTTTTTTATAATGGAAAATTCCATTCAAACAGCGAGGTCAGGCAGCTTCCCCCACAGTTTTATCTCACCATTTTTAAAAGGCAACTGGCTGTTTAAAATCACTGACCTCTGGCACTGAAACTGACATAAAACTTCTTTTTATTGACTTAAAAAGTGCTGTGGGAGAAGGTATCTGTGACAAGTGATTTTAAGGTACAAACTTATTATTAAAAAGAGTTTACACTGGGTCAGTCTGTCCCCATAAAACAGAACTAAACAGACCATCACGTACTCAACCGCTCTGTGAACAAAACAAAACGAGACAAAGCCTACAGCTCTTAGTGATAAACCTTAAAAAAGGACTTCGGCGTCACACTCAGACACAACGTGAGAAGAATATAAAGCAAGCTCTTATCTGATATTAAAAGTATTTGACAGAGTGGTTAAGGATGTGTTGTGCAACAGAAAGATAATCCTTGGACCAGAATCTCAGCCGCTGGGTTCTCACTAGATTACAGTCCTGGGTTTGAGGATTTACAACACAAGAGATGAAAAGAGCAGTCGCTGAACGTAAATGCTGGTTCCCAGGCCTTTCCCTGATGTGTGGACATTCTACAGAGAAAGGGGCAGGAAGAGGAAACGGATAAAAAGGGATCAGGGCCAGTATGGTGGTATGTGCTTGCAACAGTAGCAATCAGGTGGGAGAATGATTTCCAGGCCAGCCTGGGCTACACAGTGAGTTCCAGATAGCCTGGGCTACAGAGCAAGTCCTTGTCTCAAAAGAATTTATGTGTGTGTGTGTGTGTGTGTATATTACACACATCATATATTATATACATACTAAATATCCTATATCATATGTATCATGTATTGTGTATCATGTATATCACATAGCACACACACACACACACATATATATCACAAAATCAAGAAGTATGGGGAAATAAGTAAATATATCAAAAGAAACAAACAGGAAGCCATGAATGGGAAGATTGAGGGTAGACGAAACCTTAATTTGGCTACAAACTCTACTGACCACAGGAGAAAGGAGAGCTGAATTGTTAGGGAATAGCAGAAACAAAGGTATAATAAAGGTTATCCCAAGTTCTTTTAAAATTAAGTTTTAATCAAACTGTGTGTCTGATTCATAACAAATAACTACACATAGGAGTGAAAAAAACAGTACACTGATAGGAAGATATGCTTAGAGTTTTCTGGAGACATTTAAGACAGTGTTTCTCAACCTGTGGGTCACAACCCCTTTGGCGGTCAAATGACCCTTCCACAGGGTCACATATCAGACATCATGCCTGTCAGATATTTACATTATGACTCATAACAGTAGCAAAATTATGCTTATGAAGTAGCAACAATTTTTTTGCTTTTATTTTATTTTTATTTATTTATTTTGGTTTTTGGGTTTTTTGAGACAGGATTTCTTTGTAGCTCTGGAGCCTGTCCTGGAACTCTCTCTGTGGACAAGGCTGACCTTGAACTCACAGGGATCCGCCTGTCTCTGCCTCCTGAGTATTGGGATTAAAGGCGTGCGCCACCACCGTCTACCCCAACGAAATTAATTTTATGGTTAGGGGTCACCTCAACATGAGGAACTGTACTAAGTAAGGGTCTCAGTGTTAGAAAGGTTGAGAACCACTGATTTAGAATAACCTACAAATATTTCACCAAACTGAGGAGAGCCATAACAAGAATCATTAAAACCAAAAGCCAATCATCATTTCATGAGGTGGAGAAGCACAAAATGCTAGCCAGCCAAAAAGAGCGGGCTACAGCTACTAATGCAGACTCTTCTTATACTAAGAGGCTTATAACCGCCAGGCCAGACACTGGGCCAAAGGCTTTACATGGATGCTCCCATCTATTTTCGTAACAATTAACTGGGCTCGGTCCTATTTTAGAGACATTAACCAACCCGATTGAAGTTACGTTGCTAATTCCTGAACTGCTGAGCCAAGAACCTGAGCCTAAACAGGTGACTGTTGGTTTTTCGAGACAGGGTTTCCCTGTAGTTTCTAGAGCCTGTCCTGGAACTAGCTCTTGTAGACCAGGCTGGCCTCGAACTCAGAGATCTGCCTGCCTCTGCCTCCCGAGTGCTGGGATTAAAGGCGTGCGCTACCACAGCCCGGCTCAGCCAGTGTTCTTAATCTACCAAAGGTAGCTCTGTTGATCCCTGACAGCCCCGGAGTCTGCCTCAGGGCCATAGGTGAGACTCCCAGATAAAATCACAGGAAGTCTGCGACAGCGTCAGGATTCAATACAGATCTAAACCTAAAGCTAGACTGTCCCTTTCCATCCCTCCTTCAGCCTTCACTCTGCCTTTGCATCAGTGATTTGCTAAGTCCACGCTGTCTCAGCTACGGTAGTAAGTACAGTCATACCACGATGGTAAGGACGACGCCCTTTCTCGGGGAGCTCATCTAAAGGATGCATTAAGAGCCGGCTACTCAGTGTGGCTCCCAGGGAGCAGTAGGAGCAGGATTAGATTTTACTAGACTCCAGACTTCCAGAAGTAGAACCCGTACTTTAACCAGCAGTTCAGTGAAAAGTTTTCTGCATCCCGATATTAAGTCTCTCCACCGATGCAATAAATTACTAAGACCAGGTTTAATCTGAGCAAAGCAACCCCTGGGTGATGGGAGGAGGCCTCATGGTAGGTCTGTGGGCCTAGGGGGCTTGGTCTTGAGCAGCTTGGGGGAGGACTGGAGGGTGGCAGCGTTTAGAGAAAGAGAGGAGGGGCTGAGATGGAGCTTCCACCCAAACACTCGTGTTTCACACGTGTATGAAAGTGTCTCTGATGGAGGTCTAATTGGTTCTTTATAAGGCTGGCCGTCTCAAGCTTAAGCTTCTCACTATCAGGCAACACTTAGGGCACAAAAGAAACAACTGGCCTGGAATAGCAGCGAGCATTTATTTGAATGCCTAAGCAGCTCTACTGTACGATTAATTAATAAGAAATGATTCTTATTGTATCCGGGGAAGTTTCCAGACAAAGCTATGAACTGGATGATCTGTCAGCCAAGATCAGTATCATCTTCCGCACTTTCTTTAGTCCCTACAAAGAGGCACTGGCGGGGAGACTTTCAGTGCTTGGGGAACTCTCTTCTCTTAGACTGATATAATTGGCCCCACCCTCCCACAAATGTGAGCTTGCTACAGAAAGTGCAAAGGGCAGTCAGTCAGAGCTGGAACCAAGCAAAGATGACTGGAATACTCCAGGCAAGGAATGCTGGTCACTCTGTGGAGCCTTCAATAAAATTAGCTGTTTGTGTTTAACGTTTATTTACTTTTATTTGCCTCTTGCTGCCATATGTTGGGTTTAATTGTCAGAGCCAGAAATGAAGGAAGGGTTGGTTTCTACCACACACAAAGTCCGGAGTTCAATTCTTAGTACCACCAAAACAAACAAAAACAAACAACAAAGCCAGGAATGAAGCAAGAATTCTGAATTATGTCAGTAAAGGAGAGGAAATAAAATGAGGTAAAAAAAAAAAACAAACAAACAAAAAAAAAAAACCAGAAATGCAAGGCACTGACTTTGAGAGAGAGGGACAAAAATTCCATAAAATGTCAGCCAAAGCTCTCCTGCACCAGCTGTGGGCTAGTCACTGTCTGTGGGGAAGTGAGCTCACCCCACAGGAGGCCCAAGTCTGGGAGAACAAGGACAAGGGGTGTTCCTTCCACCTACTTCTAGTGACAATCACCTAGGAACCCAACGCTCTGTAAGCAAACCTTATAAACCTCAAGGGTGGACTCCAGGCTGGGCTGTAAATGACTCACTGTAAGGGCCTCAAGGTAACATCACTGCCAGAAAAAGGCTTCCTTATAAAACCAAAATGGCCTCTTACCACCGCTGGGTAGAGGTCAGCAGTGGCTCCAGACTGCTCGGGAGCACAGCGCCCAAACAACATGCCACTAGTAAAGCCCAGAATTTTGCCGAAAGCCCAGCACTGTATCAGATGCAGAAGGACAGAGGAGAGAGACAGATTTAAACGGGTCAAGATGGCCCCTTGATTCGCAGATTTTCCTGTCACTTGAAGATGTCTGCTTTCAGTGATGGTCTAAGGATTCATAGTGATATAAAGCAAACACTGAGAGTGAAGAAATAGAATCAAGTTCTGAGAGTTCGAGGTCAGCCTGGCTTACAAAGAGAGTTCCATCTATGTAGATAGACCGCTTCAAAAACTCAAAAAACAGTAATAACAACAACACAACGAATACTTGCTGCTCCTCTGGAGTACCCAAGTTCAATTCCCAACTCCCACGTTAGGAGGCTCACAACTGCAGATAACGCTAGCTCCAGGAAACCTGACGCCCTCTTCTGGTCTCCAGAGGCAACTGCACTCACATGCACATTCTTCTACATACACATAATTAAAAAGAAAAGAAATGGAAGCAACTCTTCATGATCACTCAAAAAGGTGGAAGAAGTAAATTTGATTCCAATATAAAGAAATATCACTGACTGTAAACACGCTTAGACGGTAATGAGGAAGTGTCTGTAGGGAGGCTTAACCTTCACTACAAGAAGGAAAGGGAACTGTAAATAGGCACGCTACATCAGAATGAACTTCAGAAATGATTTCCACAAAGACACCTGCTTGTGACTAGACGCTGACCCTCCTATCTCGGTCCCCTTGTGGCCTTAACAAAGTGTGCCATTGAAGGCCTTCTAATAAACAGTCCTGCGGGGCTGATATGATGGCCCACGGGTAAAAAGCACTGGCCACCAGGCCTAACCACCTGAGTTTGATCCCTGGCATCTACGCATTGGAAAGAAAGAACCAGCTCCCACAGGTTGTCATTCTTGCCGTGACATCACACACATCCAATTAAACTTTTTTAAAGGAGTCCCACAGACCCTGCAGGCCCTACTCTCTTCTACTGTTTTAGGAGATTGTCCCATTAACTCCTCCAAGGGAAGGCTTCCTGCTAAGGATCCATAAAATCAGATTTTAAAAAAGTCACTATGTCCCAGGATGAACTCAAGTCATTTACAATCAAAAAAGTCAGTTCTACCTTGATAATTTAACAGTCTCAGACTGACCTGTACCAGGCCAGGTCCTCCCCTCCCCACTAGTCCCCCCCTCCCATCCTTTTTCTTTTTCCTTCATGAACTATTTCTCTCCCACAGTCTTTCACAGAGTCATGTGGACCTATATCATTTAAAATCCACACTTCAAATGCTGTTCAGAATGATAACGCCGTTGTAGTTTGCAATCATCTGTAGAAAGACCTTGCAAACGCAGCTCGCAGAGTTTCTTGATTAAAATGTGTGGCAATGGCTATGGCACACATATGGATATGAGAGGCGATGAAATTCTATAGCCTAATTCACAGGCATAGAGTTCTGAGAAGTCTGGGCTGGTAGGGGTCCAACGTATTTATACATTTTTATTAGGCTCAGTTGAAAGATTCGAAAAGATGAATAAATTACTTCCCATTCCCCTCATCTGCTATTCCAGGCTATGTCCAACAGATGTCACATAAGAAATTCAAATTGCATCTTCAAACGAAGCATCACTTTCGTAAATGAATAATTGACGGGAGTAACTGAACACCGTTCCTTCCCTGGGTGCCACTTGCGGGGAAAGTCCTCACCTATTGATCTGGCCGTTCTCGACCTCGGTGAAGTCGTTCGAGTCATTGCTGACATTGTCGTCTTCGGGTACCGTCATGTTCTGCAGCTCCGTTAGCTCGAGGCCGCTTTTGAAATGCATCGTATTCAGGGGTCTGCCCTCCAACGGTCAGTCCAAACTTCCTCTGCTCGGAGGGGCTTCAGAAGCAGGAAGCAGCAAGTTTTGATGCCTGAGACCCCTAAAACAAAGCAAAATAAAGGATTATTAAATGGATGAAAGGCAGTCCTGTGGACCCACAAACCACTGTCAAAGGCAAACAGAAAAGTGAGCAAAGATGACACTTGGAGATGTTGCTATCAGGTGATTAAAAACAAGTTTATCTCGTAATCTTAGGTCTCCCACACATTTCCTCCATTTTCAACTATAGGGTAAAACATGTCCCATAATCTTTAGCTCATATTTATAGGAAGCTTGTTAGTGGCAGGCAACACACACTCTTTCATGAACCTGAGTTTTAAAAAGAAAATGAAAAGCCAGCAAGATGGCTCAGGAAGTTGAGGCACTTGCTACCAAGCCAACATATCACCTCTTTATTATAAGAAAAAGACAGGAATGTTATAATTGTAAGTAGGTTGGCCTGCCCTGTCTCCTGGCTACCCTGTCCCTTTAAGAGACAAGCCCCACTCCCTCCCCATCTTCCCCCTTCCCACTGAGGCAAGCTGGTTTCCCTTCTCTCTTTTTTTTCTCTCTCTTGCAGTCTTCTTCTGAAGAGGTAGCCTCTACCTCCTCCTCTCCCCCTCCTCTTTCCTCTCTCTGTCCCTCTCTTTCTCTCTCTTTCTCTCTCTTCCCCCCATAACCTCCTTACTCTTATACCCTCCCAATACCCACTAAATTAACTCTCCATACCCAAGCTCCCTCTGCATGGAGTATCGGGTGGGCCTGCCAGGGTCACCTGCGCCATAAATCACAACACCCATGACCCACAGGTGAAATCAAAGACTCAACCCCGCAACAGCCTCTGACTTCCAAATGTGTGCTGTGGTTTACATGTCCCCCAACCACAAATAAACAGATGACTTAAAATTTAATAAATAATAATCGAGTGAACGTGATTTCAGTGATTTTTAACTTGCTCGCCCACAGGGCACAGAGGTATGAACGGCAGGCACAATCTCATGAAGCAACCCCAGTTGAATGAGAATGCAAATCCTCCATATATGCCATCACCGGGGATCGACCTACAACCTGAACAAATTTTATTTTGGAACTCAGCGAACAGTTTATACATCAACAGCGAGAGATTAAATCAATCTCCTCAATGAAATCACTCCATGTCAGGGAATTAGGGAATTAAAAACTCATAGTCAGAGGATTTTAGTTAATGCACCTGCTTGTCTATTTTCTCATCAGACATGAAGGACGATCAGAGGTCCTGCTTTACACCCACGGACGGCTGTGGCACAGTCCCTGTGGCGACATTGATGGAAGCAATGGGAGAGTTTGGGGACACGGCATCAAAAGTCCAAAGGATGGCCACGGAGGCAAATGAAACTTCAGATCAGACGCAAGGCCACACCAGGGGTGGCGGCACAGGCCTGCTGGAGTGACGGTCTGGACTCTGCTTCCAAAAGAGGGGGACGGAGCTACTGAGAGCTTCCAAAGCGGGGGTGGGGGGAGCTACTGAAAGCCTGCTGTCTCGCTGGCTCTTCTAAAGTGTCCTTCGACGACATCTT
The DNA here is from genome assembly GCF_903992535.2 of Arvicola amphibius. NCBI lineage: Eukaryota > Metazoa > Chordata > Mammalia > Rodentia > Cricetidae > Arvicola > Arvicola amphibius. The sequence goes on from NC_052055.2 coordinate 54,815,550, forward strand.
GGAAGGGCATAGACTGTCAAAATGGCAAACCCCTAGAAGGTACTGCTAGCTGAGTGCTTCTCAGCCTTCCTAACGCTAGAACACTTGAGAACAGCTTCTCACGCTATGCTGACTCCAGCCACAACATCACTCCACCTCTACTTATCACTGTGATTTTGGTACTGTTACGAACTGTAATGTAAGTATCTGATACGCAGGATATCCGATATCCTGAAAGGGTCGTTCGCCCCCCCCCCCACACACACACAAGGTTGAGAACCACTGGATTGATAAAGAGCTACAGGCAATTAACGGCTGCCGAGTGAGGGAAAATCACTCGCCCGCCCCAATCATTATCCAACCCCCGTGGTCAGCCATGAATACACACATATGAGCAGCACTGAATGGATGTAGCAGGCTGTATTTATATTTGCATATATGTGTGTAACAGTAATAATTAAAGAGGTGACAAACTTGAAGAGTAAGGGACACAGGATGAGCTACAGGGGAGAGGGTATGGTGGGCATTATGTAAATAACAATCATTCATGTCTGAAACTCAAAAAATTAGATAAATGTGAAAAATAAAACTGAAGTTTAATGAAAATACAAATACACACATTTTCTATGGGGTATCTCCTTGAGAACATCCGATGTATTGTCTGATCCTGAATACCAAGATGACTGTGACCCACTTAAGGGAGATCTGATATGCCTGTGCAGGCGTCCCGGCCAGCCGGCACACTCTCTGATGTCTACCGAACCCACAGAAGTGCCCAGAATGATACAATCTGAGGTATAATCTCTTGGCACATGGAACCCACACAGTAATCCTTTTCCTTCCAGTCTCTCATCTAGATGGAAATTTCTCTGGTGTCAGGTGTTTAAACTCCCACAGCATAAGTATATTCTCATATCTCAGGTTCCAGGAGCCTTTCCCTCCCACTGCACGGGGCACCTCTGGCAAGCTAGAAAGTCAGAAGTGGGGAGCTGAGTCCAGCTCTGAGTGTTTTGGGGGTCTTCAAATAGTGACAATGGCCTCCCCTGTCTTCTCTGGGCAAAGTTGCATTTCCTTCAAGTGGCTGAACCCCACTCTCACCTCTGGGCCTTCTTTAATTAAAACTGGCCTACAAAGCAGGTTGTGTAATTTCTAAACACATGACACTCACTCTTGCTTCTAAAACTATGTGAGAGGCTGCTGTCGTGAGGGGCTACAGGCCCGAGAGGAGAGGATGGGATCTCTAATCTGTTAAGTTTTTCTCTCTCCAAATCAGAAGGTAGTGAGGCACCAGGAAGGGATTCTCTACAATCAGATTGTTTTTTGTTATTTTAGTAAGAGATTTGGTGTTTATTGTTTCAAGTCAATCTTTCATAACTCTGTGTATGTGTATGTGTGTGTGTGTGTGTGTGTGTGTGTGTATGCATGCATGTGCATGAATGCTATCTTAGGGTTTCTATTGCTAGAACAAACCAATATGACCATAAAGCAAGTTGGGGAAGAAAGGGTTTATTTGGCTCACACTTCCACATTGCTGTTCATCACTGAATGAAGTCAGGACAGGAACTCACACAGGGCAGAAACCTGGAGGCAGAAACTGACACAGAGGTCATGGAGGGGTGCTGCCTACTGGCTTGCTTTCCCATGGCTTGCTCAACCTGCTTTCTTATAGAACTCATTACCACCAGCCCAGGGGTGACACTACCTACCATGGGCTGGACCCTCCCTCCCCCACTGGTCACTAATCGAGACAATGCCTGACAGCTGTATCTCCTGGATGCAGTTCCTCAACTGAAGCAGGCTCCTTCCTCTCCGATGACTCCAATTTGTGTCAAGTTGACACACAAAACCAGTCAGTATACAGTGTGTGTATGTGTGTGTGTCCCTGTGTGTGTGCGTGTGTGCACGTGTAGTATACAAGCCGCCATTAACTTATCAGGTAGGGAAATGAAGACCACAAATACAACCCAAACCCCACCCACTACACCTACGCAAACACCAGTCAGTACAAGTTCATCAAATGGGAAGCTGTTGAGCGCAGAAACTAAGTCTCCTTGAAGCCTACCATGCTCTTGAAGATGGAAACTGGAGAAGCAACAGAAACACCACAAAGTCCACCACCACCATCATCATCATCATCATCATCATGCCTCTCGTCCTGCCTGGGCTTTCCTTGGGAAATAATTGATGCTCAAATTATCCTTATTTGAGAACTAAGTGATGATGATGACTTAAAAAACGGGACCTGGGACAGTGTTATAGAAAAGTTATTTGTGCTGGACCATGAATCTTTTGTTCCCTGAGAGGAATACACACTTGATGGAGAGCCTCTAGAACAAACATAAAAGAAATCCCGCCACCTAAACATAGGCCGCTGGGACTGACTCACTTCCTCCTCCTCATTTTCATTCCTTTTTCTTCCTTGTCTCTTTCTCCACCTCTACCCCCGCAACTTCCCCTATGATTTAACACCGAAGACTTTAGATCGTTTTTAACCTACTTTTTTCACGGAGCACCAGACTGTAAGGGTTCTGAAGGACAGAAGTGTTTTTGCTCTTTGTTCCGGGGACATGGCTCAGGAGTAAATCATGAGAACCCGAATTCAAACCCCATCAGTCCTCATGGAAAAGCTGTGTGCACGGTGTGTGTCTGTAACACCAGAGTTGGGGGGTAGGGTGGGGACCGGTGGATGCCCAGAACTGGTGAGCTCCAGGTTCAGTGAGAGACTCTGCCTCAAAAAATAAAGTGGAAGAGATTGAGGAAGACATCCAAGGCTGACCTTTGACCTCCACATGCACGCGCGTGAGCATGAGTGCGTGTGCGTCCACACTCGTGCACACACATGAACACGTACACATAGACTGCATGCTTACACGCATATGCAAAACCAAAAGCCAGTGCCTTGCTGATCAATAATACAGGGTTTGTGAGAAACGCAGCTCTGCAAAGGCAGGAAACACCTCTAAGGGTGGGTGACCTGCTGTCTCAGCAAGCAGTGATGTTGCTGTCAGGGAGTCACTGGAGGCTGTGCAGCCTTCTGCGGAGATGCTGCCCCTCACAAGGACAGCCTCAGTAAGCCAAACAAATGAAGATGACTACAAATGAAAATGTATACATTCAAGAAAATGAGAGCGTTTTTTCTTTTTGTTTTTTCTTTTGTTTTTCGAGACTGGGTTTCTCTGTGTAGCCCTGGCTGTCCTGGAACTAGCTCTTGCAGAACAGGCTGGTCTTGAACTCACAGATATCCACCTGCCTCTGCCTCCTGAGTGCTGAGATTAAAGGTGTTTGCTACCACTGCCCGGCGAGAGATTTTCTTCATGTATGTGTGTTTTTTGTCTTTTTTGTCTTTTTTTTTTTTTTTTGCTTTGAGGTACAGCCGCATTGGCTAGGCTGCCTGAGGATGCCCTTGAATTTCAAAATCCTTCTGCCTCTACTTTCCAAGTGCAGACATTACACTTGGGCATCACCATGCTCAGCTCTGAATCTTTTAATATATTCATTTTCATATATGATATAATTTTCTACCCTGAGTTCTATCAACAAACACAAGTCTACATGATCACTGCTAATACCTGGTTAAATGGCTTGATGCTCAATGGTACTCAATGATGCTCAACAGTGCCCAGTGCTGCCTAATGATACCCAATGATGCCCAGGGGTGCCTAATGGTACCCAATGGTGCCCAATGGTACCCAGTAGTATCCACTCTGTTACTGATGGTGCTCAGATGTTTGATGGAGAGATTGACAGGTAGAGATGGGACCTGAGCTGAAACTTCTTGGTAGAAGTAACACATGCTCAGACAATAGAGGTAGGAAATAGAGGTTGGATTTAAGAATCAAAAAATAATTACAGTTTCCCTGAATGAGAACTATCAGCATTAAGGTAGCACACTCATGTAATTTGGAACTTGGGTGACTAAGACAGAAGAACAGTGAATTTGAGACCAGTCTGGGATACCAGAGAGAGCCTTTGATTCAAAAGAAATGGTTAAAACAAAACAAAACAAAACAATACACCAGGGTCTGGAGAGATGACTCAGCCAATAAAGAGCTTGCTGCACGACCATGAGGACCCAGGTTCAGGTCCCCAGTGCCCAGATGGAAGCCTAGCAGCTTGCCTGTTACCCCAGTATTGGGTCCAGGAGTTGAGGGAGAAGGAGGAAATGAATGTATCCTTGGGGAATCACTGGGCAGCCAGCCTAGTGGAAAGAGTAAATTCTAGGTTCAGTGAGAAACCCTGTCTCAATATATAAGATGGGCCGGGCAGTGGTGGCACACACCTTTAATCCCAGCCCTCAGGAGGCAGATACATGGACATGTATTGTATGCACGAGGAAGGAATGAAGTGAAGTAAAGAAAAGGGAGGAGAGATAAATAGAAACTGGAGAGACCAGGACCTGAACTGCGTTTCTTAGACTGAGGGATGATGGTGAAGCACCACTTACACTGGCGGCAGTACTAATGCGCTTAGAGCTAATATGAGGTGATGGATTTGGCTAGCTCAGTATTAAAAGTGGTTGTGAGTTGCCTTGTGGGTGACAGAAATAGAACCTGGGTCCTCTGGAAGAACAGTCAATGCTCTTAATTGCTGAGACACCTCTCCAGCTCCTGTCGTCTCATCTTTATTATGAAGAACGAATATGATCGTGGGTATCCTAGCTCAATACCTGGTAGGCATCCTTGCTCAACATCTGATAGGCATCCTAGCTCAAACTTGGTAGGTATACTTGCTCAACACCTGGTAGGTATCCTAGCTCAACACCTGGTAGGTATCCTAGCTCAACACCTGGTAGGCATCCTAGCTCAACACCTGGTAGGCATCCTAGTTCAACACCTGGTAGGTATCCCAACTCAACAGCTGGAATCAACTCTAACAGCTAATTAAGTCAGCAGTTTAAGGAAGTGTTAACCAACAGGACATGCCAATAGCTACCAAACACATGAAAAGTACTCAGCACCGCTAATAACTGGAAATGCAAACAAATCAAAACCACAGAGGAACTACAACCTCCCACCCATCAGGATGGTGCTCGGCAAAGACTCAAGAGATAACACGTGTCAGTGAAGGTGTGGAGAAAGAGAGGCCTTGTACACAGTAGGTGGAAACTTACATCGCAATTCTAAAGAAATTAAAAATAGAACCACCATATGACCCAGCAAGCCTCTCCTGGGCACATACCCAAAGGAAATGAAGTCACCACTTCTTGAGGATCTCTGCACTCACTTGCTCATTGCCACATTATTCTAATAGGCAAGACACCAAGACCAGGGATGTGTCTGCTGATTGGATGGAAACAGAAACAGTAACACCACAGACAGACAGACACAAACAGGCAGGCAGACAGACAGACAATGGTCTTATTCTTCCTGGATGTCTCTTCTCACCACCAGTTGAGCCTGTTTCCACACTTGAGAGTCCCAGGTCTCTGCACTTACACTGGAAGTACCTATATGCTAACATGGGTCTATTTCAAAAGGTCTCAGATAAGCTAAAAAGTTAACAATAATGCTAATATGACATCATAACATATACATAACCCACCTTTTAGTAGGGTTATCTTATGTAAATGTAATAAGCCAAGGTTGTAGTTAACAATGTCACATATCACTGGGTAAATAAAACAAGAAAAAAAAATATAGTAGATAGCCAACCTTAGTAACCACCACACAGAGAATCTGATCACTATGAACCCAGAATAGAGGCACACTTTGTAATCTCAGCAGAGAGGCCAAGGCAGAGGATTGCTACAAGTTCAGCTTATCTACATAATGAGGGAGCCCAGCATGTGCTGTGTAGTGGACCATATCTCAAACAAAACTACAGCGAACAGGCAAACAAGCAAGCGAAAACAAAGATCTGAGGCTGAAGAGATAACCCAGCAGTTAAGAGCATTTTCTGCTCTAGCAGAGGCTCCAAGTTTAGTCCCAAGCGCCTACACGGGGACACAGCTCCAAGGGATGCAACACCCTCTTCCGGATTCCCAGGGCACTGCATTCATACATGCACATACCACACACAGATACACAATACATATAATTAAATAATAAAAACAAATATTTTTTTAAAAAACAAAAAGCCTCAAAGATTAAGGCTAGAGAGATGGCTCAAAGGTTAAGAGCATAGGTTGCTCTTCCAGAGGTCCCGAGTTCAATTCCCAGCAACTACATGGTGGCTCACAGCTATCTGTAATGGGATCTGGTGCCCTCTTCTGTTGTGCAGGCATACATGCAGGCAGAATACTGTATGCATAAGTAAATCTTTTAAAAAAAACTTAAAGATCTAGGGCAGGCAAGAAAGATAGGTAGATTAATACACTTACCAAGCCTAATGACCTGAGTTTGATGCCAGGATCTACATAGTAGAGGGGGAAAACTTCCTCTCAAAGGCTGTCCTCTGACTCTCAAATACACACCATGGCACCACACCGGGCACCGTGTTGTGTGCACACACATGCACACTTTAAATAAAAGCAAAACAAATATCCAAGTATTAGGGTGCATATAATACTTCAGTTAAAAATTTAATGTTGACAATCAAAATCTTTACAACTTGAGATCCTTGGGAGACAGGCAACAACAAAAAGGGTCTTGGAGACCAAGACTGAGAGCCGGCGCATCTCAGAAGCATGCATCCTCTTGTCTAAGGTGCCAGACCAGCCAACACCAATGGCTGGAGCTTCTCTCTGGCCTCCTAGCTTCTGTCCCACACACTCACCGTACCTGCCATGTAACCTGTCCAGAGCTGCTCTTTCCTTCCAACTACCTCTGACATACTTGCCCTAGCCTTCTCTACTCCCCTAAAGCCATGTTTGACCAGTGAATTCTTGCTCCACCATAAATGAGCCATGTGAGGCCAGGTTAAATCCTCTTGCCTTGGCTTCTCTATCTAGGAAATGACAGCACACACTACTCTGCTCATGTGGTCATTGTCTTAGTTAGGGTTTCTGTTGCTGGGATTAAAACACCATAACCAAAAGCAACTTAGGAAGGAAAGGGTTTATTTCAGCATGCATATCCCTCATGAAGGAAAGTCAGGACAGAAACTCAAGACAGGAACCTGGAGGCAGGAACCGAGCAGAAGCCACGGAGGAAATTACTGGCTTGCTTTCTTGACCTACTTTCTTATATAACCCAGGACCACCAGTCCAGGGGTGGTTGAGTCCTTCCACATCAATCATTAATCAGAAAAAACACTCAAATGACCTGGAAATAGCTCTTGTAGACCAGGCTGGCCTCGAACTCACAGAGATGGCCTATCTCAGCCTCCCGAGTGCTGGGATTAAAGGTGTGCGCCACCACCGCCCGGCTATAGGCCAATGTTATGGAGGCTTTTTCTCAATTGAGATTCCTCTTCGCAGACGACCACAGCTGTGCAGGCTGACTTACACTGGTGGGCACAGTCATAAGTGCCATGGTTTAGCCGTGCATCATAGTTACTGTCAGTGCCTGCCTGGATCTGGCAAGCTAAAATAGTCTTCCTGGGCCTTCTTTCGCTGACTTGTGACCTCTCACCTTGCCCCTCGCTGTCTCCCCTCTTGCCTACTTTGAGGTCACTTACCAGCCTTGCTCTACCTGCCCTAAGGTCAAGGGCAATTCTCTGGCTCTGTTCTTCCAGAGCTGCAATTCCAAACTCCCACCCAGTGTAATAACGGCCATGATGTGCAACAGAAAACGTGTTGTGTGACTGTGTGTGTGTGTGTGTGTTCATCTGTAAAAAGAGAGGGTGAGGGAGGAGAGCAGATCAGTTAGTTCCTTTCTGCTCAGAAATTTCCATAAAATCTTTAAGTCTCTGGCTGCCAGATAGACATGCCTGAAGCACAATTATTAATAAGAGAGAAGTTGGGGTTCAACCTGAAGATCCAAAAAGCAAAACAGCCATGGCAATCCTGCCTTCAGGAATCTCAGAATGAGACTGTGTCTGAGAGCTGTCTCCTCCCGTCTTATAATCCTCGCTAGGGCTGAGATTAAAGGTGTGCACCACTGGGATTAAGGCATGCACCTCCCGGTTTCTACGGCAACTAGTGTGGCTACTAGGATTAAAGGTGTGTGTCACCACTGCCTGGTCTGTAAGTTTGACCAGTGTGGCTGCTTTACTCTCTGATCCTCAGGCAAGTTTCACTTATTAAGACACAAGTGAAATATCCCTACAGCTGTCCACACAGATGTTCGCTGTCACCACAGCCACTGCAGAACGGGATCGGAACCTATCACCTGACCTCAGTCAATCTTCCGACTCTTTCACTTCAATCACCGGCCTCACCTTCAGACAACCTATCGAAACAGTTGCCAATCCGACCATTTTTCCTTCAAAATGCCCCATCCTTTCCCTCCATTCCTTACAGCTGCACAACCCTAACCCTTCCACAACCCCTCTGGGGCCCTCTGCTCTCCCAAAAGGATTCTTCCAGGAAACACTTGCCTTGCAGCTTTCTCGTCCCCCATGACCGACAGTGACAGTTCTGGATGTGTACAGACGCGGTTCCTGGAGCCTATTGTTCAAAGCCGCACTTGCTCCTTGCTTCCCTTTCCACTGCGCTGGGGCTCGGCATCCCTGCTGGGGGTCTACTCCCATGCGGTTCTCACACATGCTCCCCACTTTCCATCAAGCCTACACAAACTCAAATGGCACTTTGTTTCCAAAGCCTGTGTTGTTCGCTTTTACTAAGAATATCAAATCAACCTCTCTAGTGACCAAGCTGTGGTTATTTATTTGTGGTGAATTCACACATGCCTACTATGCGGATTACTCACTGGTTTAGATCAAGGACTCAGATATTTTAACAATTTTTTTGTTTTTCAATTGTAGTTTAATAGGGGATACAGTTTAATGTATCAAGGTAACACAGATCTCACAGGAACATGGCATAGTAAATATTCACTAACATTCAAGATGATGGAAGTTGTTTTCTTTCTTTAAGCTAAATCTGCAGACACAGTGACCCTGACAAGCATGATTCTCCAAAAAAGAGACAAAAACAAGACCATGAAGCGGAACAGACAGGTCCACTTCACCTTCATGGACCTGCACACAATTTCCTTCACACCGAATCTGGGTAGGAAAATTCATTAAAACCATCAAGAGCAGCCTAGTCGAAGGTATTCTGATCATATCCTGCCACTGCTGGAATGTTTAAGATATTCTGTGTTGTTTCTAAAAAGTCCAGAGGAGAAGGTATATCAAAGCTGTCTGTCTCAAGCAGGAGCAGTTTTGCCCATCAGGCGATATTTGGCAAAGTCTGGAGATGTCTCTGGTTATAACATACAAGGGGCTGTTGCAGGCTTCCAGGAAAGGAGGCCAGGCTGGAAAGACACTAAACCTCCACAGCAAAGGGAAATGGGATCTGCTCAAAATGGCCAGCATGCTGATGAAGTATCAACCCAGTGTTAAAGAAGGCTCTCCCAGAACAAGCCCCGCCAGTCACTGGGGACAGACTGCCCACTGCACCCTATCCTATCCAGGGTGTCCCAGGACCTGTTCCTACTGTGCCACTGTTCTGACTGTTCAGGTCTGCACAGTTATTACCCAAGTTCCTGCTTTCACTATGCCCAAGCTATGGTATCTGTGAACTGACATCCATATTTACATGTTTTTCAAAATGGCACTGATTTCTCTGAGATACAAACTTCAGAAGTCAAGTCAACATATAACACTGGATATAGGAAAACAGACTCTATACTACTATAAAATAATAATAATAACAATAATAACAATCAATATTTGAAGCTTAATTTAATGAGAACACTGGTGTTAACAGTAATACAACTACAACTCCCCTTAACCAACAATGGATTTCTAAAATTACTACAAAATGTAAGGAGTCAAAACCAACTTGGAACCCTCTAAAGAAAAGCGTAACTTTCTACAAATGTGTGTTTTGTTGTGTTGATATTTCTGGTGACAGACCAACCTTGTACTAAAAGCAGTGGGCAGCAGTAATTGTGCTGTATTTAACCCCGAGTTGAGCTCCGACCCATGGAGTCCTAATGAAATGCCTAATACAAATGCAGAGGGGTTAAAAGCACCACAAAGTAGCACGTGAAAAGTGGATCATTTTGACAAAGATATCTTTAAATATGAACTTCAATTTGAAAAGAGGAAGAAGTCCCCAAGACACTTTGCCATCCAAAAACCACAGGATGGTGCAGAAGGCGAAAGATCCCTTTTTCTCTCTCCAGGTCTCTGGAGGTGGAAAGGACTGGCATTTCTTCAAGATCTCTCCCAGTTCTCAGACCTCTGGTTTACAGGTCAACGTTAACTAAGCAGAGGAACCTAAGGAGACATCTTCTCAACAGCTGACTCAAGACTAATAGCTCTCATTCCGGCTGGACGTGGGAACCAACCAGGAAACTTAAAAAAAAAGAAAATCAGAGATCAAGAGTGAGCTCATGCCCCACAGATCTAGGATGGGATCCATGTGGATTTTAAGTGTTCTTCAGGGAGTCTCCTGGGAAGTCACCCTTCACATCTACAGCTGGAGAAGAAAGGCTGAGACCAAATGAAGCTCGGGTGTGTGTCCAGGCAGGCGAGGCAGATGAACAACACAGCCCAGGCTCACAGAACTAAAAAACACTGGTCTTATTCAGGTTCCTCCAACCAGCAGCAGGAACAAACCCAGTCTTTAGGGTTTTGTTTAGTTTGAGACAGGGTCTTATTGCATAGCCTTGGCTGGCCTAGAACTCACTACCTAGGCCCGGTTGGACTCAAACTCACAGAGATCCTCCCACTTCTGCCTCCAGAGTTCTGGAACTGAAGGCATGCACCACCACACCCATTGACATATTTTAAAAGGAATGCTGGAAACTCATGTGTGACGTGACATCCTATTTTTTATGCACCCCAAATCATTTTAAAAGTGTAACTCACACAAACCACGCCCACAAGCACTCACCAGTTTGCAATCACAACTGAAACGACTGTGACTTATGGCCTACTTTTCTCAGTTCTGTCCTCTCCCATCAGCCTTTCTTCCTCCCACACCCCAGGCTACCGATCCCTTTCCTTTCCCTTTCCAGCCGCCTTTGTCACTGCCAGAGACAACGGAAACTGAGAGGCTCACATCACATCTTCATGTGATCCCGGCCGCCTCACTGGAAGGGCCTCCAGGCCTGGGAATAATACAGGCCACGCGTTGTAACCTGAGGTCCCATGATGTCAGCAACTGGGTGGTTTGGTAAAATCGAGGGGAAAAGCCAGTCAAGCTCATAGCTTCACACTGCTAAGATTTCAGCAGGCGACGCAGACATATCATCTCTGATGCTCGGTTTGCAAGCTCTGCTCTAATCTAAACCACTCCAGAATCTCCCCTCGCGCTTCCGTGTCTCCTGCCTGATCTATCTTTGGAGACGGAGCCAATGCATTGGGAGATTTTCAAAGATACAGGTTGAATCAACCGAGGAGCTGGACTGAGAACCATGAAGATTGGCAGTGAACATTAGACTAGATAGTCCTGGCATGGCTGACTCCCATTGCAACTTCACAGGTCTGGATGGGGACTGAGTTGCCCACAGTCACTGCCACCTAGCTGGTGGTGGGTGCTACCACTCGGCCCCACCCCCAGGCCATGCGGACTTCTCTGAATTTCTCTGACATTAATGACAGGCTTGAAACCCATAATCATCAGAAAACCAATAACCGGGCCATCAAATAGTACAAATAAGAATGGGTGAGTAACCTCATCTCCATCATCTTGACTAAGTCTCTAGGATAACTCAATAACTACCACTACTGTCATCCTCATTTAGTAAATAAAGGGGGAATCCTGAAACTCAGAAAAATTCAACAATTTGCCCCAAGTTCCCTAGACCATTAAGTTGCAGCCTGGCATGCAGATTAGAGGCTCAGCCTTACCGTCTACCTCCCACAGCCTGGAAGGAGCTAGAGACCTTATGCAAATGTCATGGAAGGAGGTCACCTAGCACTTCTAAGGGGCAGAAAAACAGCACCAGGACAGGCTGTCACAAATACACAGAATTTCTAGTCTGAAAGCTACATAGCCACTGAGGCGGGAAAGTAACTAGGTGTAAGGTGAGTCTGCACTGTGACCTGGGAAAAAAGAGAATGTCATTTGGGAAAGATGGAAAGAGGTCAGGGGTCAGACGGGGGCGGTTCTGGGCACCTGGCAAAGGAAATCAGACTTTATTTGTAGGCAAGTGGGAACTCGCTGGAGAGCAAGCGCCTTATAAGATGTGAACAATTTTAAAGACAGTAAAATGTAAGATTCATGGAAGTACCCAACCAGATTGAGCGAGGGCAGCGGCGCTGAGTATGGACAGGAACAACTGGCAGCTGTTCCGTAGCCTCAGCTGAATCCTTCACTGCTAATCATGCTTGCATCTTCCTCCCGCACCCATGGACACTCAAGGCCTCTCCCATCTCGCAATTCCTGCGCCCCAAGAATCTGCTCGACGGGCATGCACACTTACAGCAAAATGACAAGCGAGGGGCAGTTGACATGGCCCGATTACTGCTCAAAAGTGGGGACTGGTAAAATAAAGAAAAGCAGAAAGACAGCAAGGTTTCGGCTTACGAGGCTTACGAGGGATGGGTGGCGAGGTAGGAAAGAGAGAGATGACCTGCGGCATCGTGGGTATCCTAAAGTGCTGGGAGAGCTGCCTGGCCAAGGTCACAATCCAGCAAGCATTTAGTAACCAATCCCTGTATCGCTGGCACTGGAGGGGGAAAAGGTGAGCTGAGCACGGTAACAGATGCCAGGCTTAAGACCGCTGCTGCCTTCATCCTAGGCTTACCAGTTCAAGAAGCAAGGAAAAACTGACCCTAAGCAGCAAAAGTTTAAGGATTCCAGAGTATTCGATCTACCTACCTATCTGCTGAATTATAGTCAACCGCACTTCTTCTGAAAGTCTTCCCCTAATTATTCAGATAGGGGATCCTTTCTCCTCATGGGGGGGGGGGAGACACGTGCCTTACACAACCCCTCCTAATGGGTGGCCTTATCTTAAGCATCCTCAGGTCTCATGATCCTGTCTCATTTCTTCACGGTCTGAACACCTGGCATTTCTGAATGCGTTCATCCGTAGCCTGGTGAGAATGGAAATGGCAAAGGAGCCGGAACTTGATCTGATTAGTCGCTGCCTGCTACACAGAACAGGCTAAATTCACAGCACCCAGTTAAAAAAAATTTAAAAAACAAAAAACCAAAAAAAACGCCGTGTTAAGATGATTAATACCTCATCAAACTAGGCCGCTTTTCCGTTGCTTTTCCGCCACACACTGAGGATTAAGTGACTGCACAGCAAAGCCATTTAAGTCATTTGAAGGCAGAGGTCGGGAGGCCATACCAGATCGGTGGCGAAACTTGCCAGTTTCTTATAGGGTGAGTAATTTGACAATGAGGCCAGCCAGCTCAGGTTTTATTTCCGTTGCCCTTCTGACGTCAGAAAAAGCACGAGTCGCAGCACTGTTTCTTCTGTCAAGGTGACAAATTACAGCCTTGCAGGCCCTGCGTTCCGCAAACCATCCATTTATTTTCCCCTCTCTATAATATGCTTTATAAGTTTTTTTTTAAAAAAAAACATGCGGAGGTGTCAAATCTTGCAAATGCATACCGTTTCCTAGCGGTGGGTCGTTTCCTCTCTTCCACGTACAATACTGGCTATTCGTCTGAGACTAGTACCCGAGCCCAAAAGCCAGTGTGTTTTCCACCGATGGAACAAGCTAGCGAAAGCCCAGGTCCACACCACAGAGCGAGACACAAAGGGCTGGAGTAAGCACCACCTTCCTCGGCCCGAGGCAGCTAGTGAAAGGCAGTCCACGGCGTTACGCGCTTACCGCGAAATTCCTTTTGCCGCCATATGCACTCGTGTCTGGTGCGAGCACAGTTGGGCCGAAACCCAGAGGCGGGCGATGCGCCAGCAACCGCGCGCTGTTCACTAGGGTGCGGAAGAGCTCCGCGCCGGGAGCCGGACTGTCTGGTGGGTGAGGGCGAGCCACACGAGATCTTGGGAGCGTTCTACTCCCTGCGTAGAGCCGGCCAGTTGAAAAGCCTTATGCCGCAATGTTTGGGGCCAGGTGCGGGGGAGGGGAAGACCAGGGCACCCGGCTCCGGGTCCTGCGCAAGCAGTGGCCTTTTGTTCTCCCGCCCCAGTGGACCGGGCTCTCGCAAAGGAAGTAGCCCATCATCGGCTCTTCATTCTGGAAAGAACCTCCAGGGCGGGAGAGGAAAGTGAGTCACTGCCAGCATCCTCCCACTAATCCCAGCCGAGACAGGGGCCGAGCCGGTGGAGGTGCAGCCAACGTGCACCTGTTTACGGCGCTGGGTAGCCGAGCCCCGAGACTCTGCTGCCCTGCCAGTCCCGAGATGTAGTCTGACTCACTCCTCGGTTTACCTCCTGTCCCTCACACGGCATGCTTGGTCCCTAAACCTCGAAAATAGAAGAAGATCTGGTGCCACACTCCAACACCATGAAAACAAAGTCCAAAAAGTAAGCCACGGTGTGCCGCGGTACAATCTGGGGTCCCTGCGTTCCGGGAAGAACACCGGACTCAGCCTTCGTGAAAGGCAGCGCCGCGCTCTGCCCGGGTCCAGGAGACATGGAGGCTGTCCGCATTGCCGCCTCCCCTTCCCTGCCCGCCGCCTCTCCCACTGCCCTCTTAACGCACCTTACCTCGAGAAATAAAAGGGAAAGGCGCCGCCAAAGTGTCCGCCCTTCCAGGCCGTCCCCGGCAGTTAGATGTCCTTTGTGTCAAGGTCTGGCTAGGGAAAAGGTGGCCCCTCTTCAGCAAGGCAGGGCGGGGAGGATCCGCGTGGCGGGTTTCGGAGGCCGGCCGGGTTGCCGGCGACCTTCAGGCAGAGTGGCGTGGCCGCAGATCTCCCGGCTCTCCTCCTCCTCCGGCTGATTGCATCAGAGTTCCCCCCCACCCCACACTCTGCCCGCCAACCTCACACTTACATCCACACGCCCGGCGCGGAGGGGCTCCAGCCTGACTCATTGGCTACCACGGGGCGCGTCGCCCTTTTTGCTTCTGCAGTTTGGGGACAGGAGCGCGGCCTTTCAGACCATCATCCCTCCCTGCCCGTGCGCCCTCCGAGCTGAGCTGCTTGCGGCGGAACGATGTGGGTCACATGCCGCTGGTCGCTGCACCTTCGTGTTTCCCTCCCAGGCTGTAGGACAGCGCGGCGACCCTGGTTGGCGGAGACCGAGCATCCAGAAAGCACAGTGCGAGCGGATGCACGAGCAGCGCACAGATGCTGCCCGAGCAAGGAAGCTGCGCGCCGCCCAGCACCTGCCCGCGCCCTCCCGGGGGCTCAGCTGGGGTCACAGCTGCCGCACCCGCACTCTCGGGGTTGAAGGTGGAGCGGATCCCTCGCCCAGGCCGTGGCAGGGGGGGCTGTCTCTTGGGGTACGCCAGGGCCGCAGCGAGCGGAGTTGCATTGTGGGAAGGGTGCAGCGTAAGGGTAGCCCCGCGACCCTGAGGCGGGCTAGGGGACGCTGGGACACCTTTGGAAACCTGGCGTCCCGAGCCAGCGGGCTAAGGTGCCTCCCCTTCCACTACGACCCCTGCAGTCCTCCTAGAACAGAGCTGGGGACCCCCTTGGGGCGCTGGGTGTGACAATGACCCAAGGGGTCTGCGCCATTGGCCCTGATGCCTCAGCCACGTGACTCTACCCTTGGTGGGCCGGGGAAGGGGAACAGGGTGCAAGCCGCATCAGTCTCGGGTTCCTCTTACTGCCCTCCTCTTTGTCTAAGGTACAGCCCCTTAACTGACTAGGCACTGGCAGGCACAGTAGCTTCTCCTTAAAATGGCGACAGGAAATCCCACCTGCGAGCCAGCCAATGAGACCACCACCACCACGGAGCCTGCAGGATGGAAGCCTGAGCCCCTCTCACACGGAAGGATCCTGTTACCGGTTTGCTCAGAGATTCCCCAGTCTGACCATAAATAAATTTTAACAAAGAAGAGGCTTTTATTCAGATACTGGCTCTGGGTCGGGATTCCCGAACGCAGCACCGGGCCACCTAGGCTAGGGGTTTATAAAGGCAAAGAATACAAAGTTACAATTTGTTCTTCTGCAAGCTTGTTTACATAGACCAGAAGCAGCAGGGAAAAAAATTAACCCTTAACAGCCCTTAAAATTTGACTGTCTAGCTTTGCTTCATACTTCTCTTAAACACAAAGATTTTAAACTTTTAAACATAAAGTTAGCCATCAACATAACGTTAGCCATTACAGTTCCGTTTTTCTGTTCCATCAAAACAAGAAAAGGGCGGTTGAATCATAATTTAAAAATGAGTCTACCTGGAGCTTTCTTAACGCGTGAGTCACGGCTGGTTTGCAGTGGTTACAGATTTTCAGTTTTCACTGGAAAAATGAGAGGACAACCAAGATTTAAGCTCCTGAGTGACTAAAATTCTTGCTCCCTTCCAATGGCAGTAAATGGTCGTGGTTAGTTACCCGGCTTCCAGAGAAGCAACTGGGAGGCGTGTTCTTTACTATGCCTGAAAACTGAAAGGTCATTGCAAACAGAAGGGCAGCCCAGCCCAGAACAGGGCAGGTTCTTCTGCATACACAGCGTCTTTAACCTGCGCCACTTTGGTCTTGTTGCTGCTTCTTCATATGCAAAACTTAGGTGTCACATTAATAATCTGCAGGTTTACACCAAGGTTGAAAGTGTTAGTTTTAAGTTATGGTTGTAGCTTTGAGGAAATTAGACTGAGTAGGTAAACTGAGGCTCAGCTCAATAAGCCTGTTGAAAGGTGTACATTGTTAAAAGAAGGTCTACACTCGTTTGTGTCTCAGAGAATCTGATCTCAAGACTTTTAGCTCAGGTTTTTTTCACTCATTCATTTATTTTTTTTTAAAATATAACAAAATAAAATAGAATAGGATAAAACAAAGCCTAACGCTTTGGAGTTGGAGAAGACAAACAGAAGGAAAAGGGCCCAAAGAAGGCACAGGAATCAGAGACCCTCTTGTTCACACTCAGGGATCGCTCAAATCCTTTACAGTGGAAGCCGTAATATATATGAAGAGGTGTATCAGGCGATCCAAAACCAGCTCCCAAATCATGATGCAGAGACTTAGTTTTGAATTCTTAGCCTAATTTAGGCACATTTCTGGCTAGTTCTTTTAACTTAAATTAACCTATTTCTCTTTATCTACCTTTTGCCTTGGGGCTTTTTCCCTTTCTTACCTCTGTGTATCTTGCTTCTCACTGCTTCTCTATGTCCGGCTGGCATCTGCCTGGGTTAGCTCGGATACTAACTTGCCAGCTCCTGTGAACAGTTATACCCATCACTGTTTGAATTCAGTAGTTAGAAACCCAGCTCCTTCCATTCACCAGCGTCTGTGCTTAGCATTTCATATTTAATATTCACATTTCATTTTTATACACTTCAGTGGGGTATTAATTATCCTCTCTATAAACAATATTAATTATCCTCTATAAAGCAGGTCCAAAGAGGTAAAATTGATCATATTTTGAAAAGTCAGGAAGTAGATAGAGGTGGGGACTGGATTCCCACTCAGGCCTGGTTCAAGTCCATTAACAGTCCTTAGAAGCATGGCGCAAGTAGACGTGGGTCTTCATACCCTCCAGGAGTGGGGGCGGGTGTATATCAGCCTCAGTCTCCAGAGAAGGACTCTTGCTGCGTAGAGACATCCCGGGGTTTTGCAGAGGCACTGTTAAATGGTTATTGCGGAAGCTTCCCTTTTGAAGTCCTCTCAATAGGTCAGCAAGTCAGCCCAATTGCTGTAGTCTCAGGGCCTTTGAATGATGCCACAGTGGTTCCCCACTCCCTGTGTGCTTACCAAGAAGCCAGCAACAGGACAATGCTATCCTAATCCCTGACTGAAGGGTTAAAGAGTTCACCCCAAGACCACACAGCCGTAATTGGCATGTCTAAGTCTTAGGCCCAGAAACGGTCATCTAGGTCTGGTTCTGAGAGGTTCCTGGAATCTGGGACAGCCCTGCTTACAGAACTAGGAGGTGAGAGGGGTCCAGGCCACTGCGTTTCAAATGAGAGCCTCTGTTTCCAGTTTTTTCTAGGCTCTAGGGGCCCATTTGCCCCGTAGTAGATTTATGAGCACCACAGGCATTGATGTTAGGATCTAACTTATTTGCCTACCATTTCCTTTTGAGTATACTGTCCAAGATGGTACTAAAGTAGTTAGGGCACGTTGGTGGAGTTTACCAAGCTGCCCTAGCGGACAAAAAATAGAACTTCTTTGAAAAGACTAATTTCAGTTTCATAAGGAAACAACAACAAAAATCAGGATGACTGAAACTATCCTGAATAATAAAAGACTGCTGGAGATCTCACCTTCCCTGATTTTAAGTTATACTATGGAGCTATACTAATAAAAACAGCATGGTATTGGCATAAAAATAGACTCATTGAAGACCTAGACATAAGTTCACAGACCTATGGATCCCTTATTTTTTGACACAGAAGGCTAAAAATACACACTGAAAGAAAGGCAGCACCTACAACAAATGGTCCTGGTCAAACCAGATGAGTGCATATAGGGGAATGAAAATAAATCTATAGTTATCATCTCGTGCAAAATCCAACACCAAATAGATCAAGGACCTTCCTCTAAGGC
Source organism: Arvicola amphibius (assembly GCF_903992535.2). NCBI lineage: Eukaryota > Metazoa > Chordata > Mammalia > Rodentia > Cricetidae > Arvicola > Arvicola amphibius. The sequence continues at coordinate 54,834,093 of NC_052055.2, forward strand.
CAGATATACTTAATCTGATAGCAGAGAAAGTGGGGAATAGTCTCGAACTCATTGGTCCAGGAAAAGACTTTCTGGACAGAACTCTGGTAGCACAGGCACTAAGAACAGCTTTAATACATATATGGGACCTCATGAAACTGCAAAGCTCTCTAAGGCAAAGGACACCATCATTTGGACAAAGAGGTAGGAGGCTACAGAGCGGGAGAAGACCTTTATCAGTTACACATTTAAGAAATAGTTAATATCTAACTTACGTAAAGCCAGAACCAGGCATCAAAAAACAACAACAAAAACGACAAAAACCAAATAACCCAATTAAAAATGGAGTACAGGGCTGGAGAAATGGCTCAGCGCTTAGGAGCACTGATTGCTCTTCCAGAGGACCTGGGTACAATTCCCAGCACCCACTTAGCAGCTCCCAACTGCCTGTAACTCCAGTTCCAGAGGATTCGACACCCTCACATAAACACCAATACACACAAATACTAATGTACATAAAAGAAATAAATTATTTTTCTAAACAGAGAGTTCTCAAAAGATGAAAGACAGACGGCTGAGAAACCCTTATGGAAATGTTCAACATCCTTAGCCACCAGGACATGCAAATGAAAACTACTTTGAGGTGTCATCTTACCCCAGTCAGAAGGGCCAAGATCAACAACACAAATGACAGCTCATGCTGGCAAGGATGTGGAGAAAGGCGAACACAGATTCATTGCCAGTATTCATTGCCAGTGAGGTGCAAACTTGTACAGTCACTATAAAGACCAGTGTGGCAGTTCCTCAGGATGCCGGGAATAGAACTACCGCAGGATCCCTCTAAGCCATTCTCGGGCATCGTCCCAAAGGACTCTACATTCTAAGACAGAGACACTTGCTCAACCACGTCCACTGCTGGCTCCATTCATAGTAGCCTAGATGTCCACTGGCAGACGAATGAATAATGAAACTGGTACATTTACACAATGAAATTTTTTTCAAAAGTTATGAATTCAGGGGTAAATGGATGGAACTAGGGGGATAAATCATGCTAAGTGAGATAACCCAGACCCAAAAAGACAAATATTGTATGTGTTCTCTTATATGTGTGTGTTTGCTTTTAAGCCTTTGATAGGCATACCTACCACCTGTACATCCACAGAGGTTAGATATTAAGTAAAGGACTAGGAGGAAGGGAAGGGGAAATAAATGTATAGATATAGAAAGACCGGAACAAGAGGTTTAGATGGGGAAGGGGAGAGAAAGTGGGTAAGGGAAGGACAACTAACACTAAGAGCCATTTGAGGGATCATATGGGAACCTACTACTTCAGAAGCGTCTTAAAATATACATGTGATGGCTATTTTGGCTGTCAACTCGACTCCATCTGAAATTAACTAAAACTCCAAAATGGCAGGGCACACTGTCAGGGGTTTTTGTTTAATTAAATCATTTGAAGTAGAAAGGAAGATCCACATCTGAGCCAGATCTTTGAGGTAGGAAGACACATCTTTAATCCAGATCTTTGGAGGTAGGAAGACCCACGTCTACTCTGGGTCACACCCTCTGCTGGAAGCCTGTATAAAGGACATGGAAGAAGGAAGCCCTCACTCTTTGCCTGCTTGCTCTTGCTCTCACTAGCAAGTCCAATCCTTCCACCGCATTGGAGCCCACTCCTCCGGGATTTCAGTGTATACGGAAGACCAGAGGAGACATCCAGCCTCATACAGACTGAACAACTACTGGATTCTTGGACTTTCTGTTCATTGGCAGCCATGGTTGGATTAGCTGAACCATGTAGCATATATATGATTTAATAGTAATATCTAATAAATTTATATACACAGAGATTGATTCTTTAAGTTCTGTTACTCTAGAGAACTCTGACTAATACATATATGTGAAAGAAATCTAAATGGCGTCACCGAATAGCAGGGGACACAGTGCTCCAACTAACCATCCTTTATCACAAGTTAAACTTCCAGCAGCAAAAATGACGACATCAATGAAACTGTTGTTCAAAGGGCCCCCTGCACATCTCCAGACTTGGCTATTGCCAAGGCTATTGTTTGCTCTCCACAACCTACCTGATGGTGAGGCTCTCTTGCTAAAGACAACTCTTATATTCCTCATGGAACACGGAGAAGTCAAGCAGATGCCTGACTGGAGCCCTGGCTCCTACCAACTAGAGATCCAGCTGTAAGGCATTTTCTCAGTTAGTGATCAGTGGGGGAGGGCCCAGTCCATGGTGGGTGGGGCCATCCCCTGGGTTTGTGGTCCTGGGTTCTATAAAAAAGCAGCCCGAGGAAGCAATGTAAAACAAGCCAGTAAGTAGCTCCCCTCCGTGGCCTCTACATCAGCTCCTGCCTCCAGAATCCTGCCCTGTTTGAGCTCCTGTCCTGACTTCTTTCAGTGATCAGCAGCAATGTGGAAGTATAAACTGAATAAACTCTTTCCTCCCTAACCTGTTTTTTGTTTGTTTGTTTGTTTGGGGGGTCATGGTGTTTGGCACAGCAATAGAAACCCTGAGACAGGGACCCATCTGGAGATCGCATGACTCTGTCTACAAAACACTTAAGTATACACTTAGTGTAATAAGTGCTCACTAAATGGCATTTGCCATTATTTTGTACATTTGCAAAAATAAGCAGAGGCCATGGATTTTCAGTCCCCAAACTTTTAAGCACAAAGCATCCTATTGTGTCCACCCTATACTGAAAAGATGGCTAAAGTCTCAGCTCCGTTCAAATTCCTCCCACTGTGACAGCGAGAGGGTGGGTACTGAAGATCTAGGCCTCCCCTTCAGCATAAAAGCTCATCTTTAAGGTGAGAAAGGAAGTTTGGGAGTGAATCGAACAGTAGAAGAGGTCCCTACTTTGAACGTGCCATCTGGCCTTACAAATGTTGCTGTTATAAACTGATACAACTTTTCTGTGGGCCCATATTTCCCCAAGGGGTAGGTTGCTTTTTCAGTGTGTTTGGTTAGTTTTGTTTTTTGAGACAGGGTTTCTCTGTGTGGCACTGGCTGTCCTGGAACTCGTAGTGCAAGCTGGGCTTGAACTCAGAAATCCACCTGAGTGCTGAGCTGCCCCCACCCTAGCTGTTATCTTGGCTCCACAGCATCCTTTCTCTGTGAACTTTTGAACATTGCTCGGTTTCTCTGCATCTTGGTTTTCTCATATTTACAAAGGAAACGATATCAGTTACTCTGTTCATCAGCTTTTGTCTCTGTGACAGAATACCTGAGAAAAACAACCTAAAGGAAGAGAGATTGACTTTGGCTCATTGCTTCAGAAGTCTCAGTCATAGAAATAGGTGACAACAAGCACATGCATGTCTCAGTAGCTCACAGTGCAGGTTAACTACCTAGTAAATGATAACTCTTGTTGTAAAACAATTTGACCAAAAGTAAGAGAAGCCTAAGCAGTGTGAGTGCCTCTTCTAAGTTTCTGGATCTTGGAAACTGTATATATAGACATGTTCTCAATGGCACAGAGGTTAAAAAGACGACAGACTTTGGAATGAATGAAATAAAAGTAAAATGTTTGATAAATATCCTTCTAGTGCTATAGTAAGAAATTTATAACTGACATTCAAATGAAATACTCAGGGCTGGAGAGATGGCTCAGAGGTTAAGAGCACTGCCTGCTCTTCCAGAGGTCCTGAGTTCAATTCCCAGCAACCACATGGTGGCTCACAACCATCTGTAATGGGGTCTGGTGCCCTCTTCTGGCCTGAAGGCATATACACAGACAGAATATTGTATACACAATAAATAAATAAATAAATAACAAATGAAATACTCAGGTGATTGGCCTGGAGGAAACTGGCTCCACACCTTCCAGAAGCACTCGGAGATGCCTGGAGAGACAAGATGCTGACCCAAGTGTTCTCAATTCTAACCCCATGTTAGTTCTAACTCCTACATACCAGACTGAGATGCCAAAGTTAACATGGTACAGAGAAAGAATCTTCATCTAAGACCAGAGAAGTGAAGGTGATCGCTGGAAAGTCACAAAAGATATCCAGAAAAGTCACAATGCAGTTAAGAAATCTTGAAATCAAACAAGAAGAAAAGCCAGGAGTATCTGGAACCAGCCGCAAATGCACAACCTAGGTTCTTGGGACAGGATGCTCTGGGACTTCCCAGAATGCTGTGGCTGGGCTGCCCTGCACCAGGGGCTGTGTGAGGCTAAAGTTTTCCAGGTCAGAAATAAGGTTTAGAATTTTCTGTAGGAAGGGCTGCTTTGGGAATGGCTTCTTTTGTCATCTGTCTTTCCTGTTTTCTTTCTACACTGACTGGATTTAAGGGGAAGGAACCTATTTATAACTTGTATAGAGTAACTTGTATAGTGAAAAATGAACTTCCATTCTAAATGATTGTTCCTAAAATAAGAAATAAAGTAATTTTCAGTGTGCTTGATTTTGTATTTGAGGCATAAAAGGCTATTTCAAAACCACAAAGGAGGTGATTTTAATGAGAAAGATATAAAATTGACGGTCTTCCAGGCTTCTATACTGGTGGTTATTTATACACACGTACTTCTAAAATAAAGCGTTCCAAGTTTTCATTCAAATATAACACGTTAGAATTGAATTTATTGTTCCTTCCTTCCTTCTAAACTCTCTTCGCCAATAAACCTCATTCTGGGAAATGACAGCATGCGGTCCCCAGCAGAGGAATCTTGGCTCACTGCCTTCACCATCGAGTTAATTCACTCGCTTTTAACTAACATTTACCAAATGCCAGGTGCTCTATGACTTCTTCAGGGAGCTTGGAGTTAAGGAGAGATTGACATTACTCAGAAGATCCCACCCGTGAACGCATGAACGAGAGGAGGAACAGAGAGACAAGCCTTGACCCAGAGGCCAGAGAAGGCTCCCCTGGGGACATGACCCTTGCTTTGACTCCACTCTAACCTACGCTGAGGACCAGGTGCCAGATATGATCAAGTGTGCATTTTTGAAGGAATGCTGCCAAAGCTGTCATTCTACCTCCTAGATAGTTCTGATTTGTCTTCCTCCATGACAACCTTTAATGACATCTTGACAACTGTTAGCATGCGTCTCTATCAACTCAGTCTTGGGCAGATGCCCTCCAAATACTCCATATAACTCACTTCATCACTGAAAGTATCTTGATTACATCTGCACATCCTAATGTGTACATGTATGTATATTGACAATAATGCATTTTTGTTTCTAATAATCATGTACATTTGACATTTGTAAAAATTAAAAATTCAAGTACCATGATGTTATGCTTTAGATTTATTTATTAATATTTTACTCTAACACTATAATATATTTCTAATTGTTATTCAGAGTTTAACATTTCAGTGGGAAAAATTTAATTCAATATACTTCATTTAACAATGGACTAATACACAAGTCTAGTCCTAGATTTTGCTCATTTAGATAGGGCTTAACGGCTACCACAACTGGAAAGAGATCTCGCAGAGAGACACTTTGACCTAAGAAAGACCATGCCAATGGGTTTCAAGCTTTGAGACCCCGAATATAGGCTCCATTTCTCCATTTCAGAAACTGTCTACCAGTTTCTGAAGATAAGCTTTTATTTTTAGTCTACAAGTATACACTCAAATGAGAGGAATTTTAAGGGGAACCTTGCTTCCTAATTCTGAAAAGACATCTTGTCCTCTATGAGTGAATGGACATTGTCTTCTCTCTCATGCCCAAAACTGTGCCACCAAAGAGCTCCTGGAGGGGGCGCAAGCCGATGCTGCTGTCCTTTGCTTCCTTGAGTTCATGTCATCTTTCAAAGTGAGATTTACTCAGAGCAATATAAAAATCCGGATGCCCACCATGGTAGGAGGTAAAACTACATAAATCAGATAATCTAATATATAAAACCACTCACCTCCGTACAAACACACAGAAGCACATCTAAGCACAGTGAACAGGGATAAGCCAACAAAATGTCATTTAATTCTTGGCTCCTTCCTCAAGATACTTTGAGTGTTATAATAACCTTTTGATGTGTGGGCCAAGGGAAGGCAACCGTCAAGCTAATAATGAAGGGTCCTGGCATATTTTCCATGTAGTGCGTTTTTTTGGCTCTTCCTTAGTATTCCATGAAGGTCTTTGAGATGGCTCTAGCTACTTGTTTTTGACCTCCACAGAAGCTTAGAGACGGGTAAACCTCAATTGGGTTGTGTACTTCAAGAGGAACTTGGTAAACAGTAGCTGAACGGATGAGCAATCAAATATTTTTACAGGTATGTAGGTCTAATTCTTTTTATATTTATTAATGTTTCAGGTTTTTCAGAAGACAAGAACGTAGAAAAACACACCGATTATCAAATTTACATTTATCATAGTTCTCAAAATTTAGTAGCCTGTATAGGCAAGTCAAATAGCTCTTTTGGGAACTGCTGGGTTTTTGTTTTGTTTTGTTTTGTTTGTCTCTTTGAGGATCCACCACTCAGTTCCCAAATAAATACACAAAGACTTATTCTTACGTATGAATGCCTGACCTTTGCTTGGCTTATTTCTAGCCAGCTTTTCTAAACTAATTATCCTGTCTACCTTTTGCCTCTGGGCTTTTACCTTTCTCTAGTCTATATACCTTTCTTTCCTCCTTACTCCGCAGCTGTCTGTGTGACTGAGTGACTGGCCCCTGGCGTCCTCCTCACCTTCTCCTTTTCTCCCTTCTCCTCTTCTCTTCTTTTTTCTCCTTTTATTTATTCTTTCTGCTTGGCAACCTGTCTATCCCTCTCCTGCCTTAGCTATTGGTCGTTCAGCTCTTTATTAGAACAATCAGGTGTTTTAGGCAGGCAAAGTAACACGGCTTCACAGAGTTAAATGAATGCGACATAAAAGAAGGCAACACATTTTGCATCTGCATCATTAAACAAATGTTCCACAGCATAAAAGAAGGCAACACATCTTTAACTAATATCCCACAACAGGGAACTGTAATTATTATCACTTTTTGGAATCTTATGTGACTAAAATATACTTTTTAAACATCAAAAGTACCTATTGCATGTTAGATTTTGTTTTGCTTTGTTTTGTTTTTCCAGATAGGGTTTCCCAGTAGCTATGAAGCCAATCCTAGAACACTCTCGGTGTAGGCCCATATTTCTCTATGGCATGGCAGCCAAGCCATCAAGCCATAAGGCCACACCTGAGACGGGTCACATATCCTGCCAGGCAGGCCGGCGCTAACCTAACAAAAGGTCAGGATGTTTTCTTCCTTTCTTTGTAATAGCATACGAGCAGACAGGTAGTTGTATACATGACAAAAGGCCATTCACCTGGTTACCTAGGAGACAGAATGCTAATGTATTTCACCCTAGGTTAAGTTATGGTTTTAAGACGGTTTGGAAAATAAATGGAGGAATTCTTCAGGATGTGAACTCGGAACTTCATGAGGGACCACTGAAAACCTCCCTCCCGAAAAAGCCATGTGAGTTGTGTCTTTATTTCCGTGCCTCTATGCCGGTCCAGAGAGAGAGAGTTTATGTTGGGGTCTGGTCGAGAGAAATAATGTATGGTCCGGGCTAGCATCGGACCCCGACAGCTCTGTAGACCAGGCTGGCCTCAAACTCACAGAGATCCACCCGCCTCTGTCTCCCAAGTGCTGGGATTAAAGGTGTGCGCCACCACTGCCCAGGAAGATTATTTTTAATAAAGAAATCTCAAATCTCAACCTGTGTTTAAAAAGTAGTATATGTAGTTTACCAGGTTTTTTTGTATATAAAAATTTCCTGTAAACCCAGGACTTCACCATCCAACAGTCACTTCTAGTGGGAAATGTGGTTATTTTGCATCTACAATTATCTGGCCGGATACCAGCGTTCTCCAAGTCCCATTGTCGATAGGAAATGAGCATTTGTAAATGAAGTCTAATTAACTGTTGTGCCTTAGGAGGGGAGCTGCATGTTAACGCCCTGCTGTCTCTGCTTGCCCTTACAGTGCTTAGCGTTTAGGCAAAATCCTGGGGCTCAGGTAGGAACCACTTAGCAAGATCAATTTAATAATGAGCTCAGCCCCTTGCTTCTGTATTCAGTGTTCTTATTTTAACAAGCAAAGAAATGTATTGTTTTTCCATCCTCTGTGCTAGAAAGGGACAGACTGTCAGAACCTGCTATCTGACAACTCCACACCCATTCCCTTCAGTCTGGAATTTGTTCCAATGCCCCTCTTTTCCAGTATTCCTCATTTGATAATTATCTCTCCAGAACATTTCCCTTTGCATTTACTTTCTTTTTATAATATTTGTGTGTGTGTGCACATGTGTGTGCACCCGCTGTATGTGCGTGCCAGAGCAGGCCAGAAGAGGACATCAGGTCCCTGCAGCTGGAGTTGCCATGTGGTTGTGAGATGCTCAGTGTGGGTGCTGAGCATCAAACTCAAACCCTCTGCTGGAGCAGCCGTCTCTCCAGCTCCTGCATTTTTGGTTTTTTTTTTCTACCTCGCTATCTATATCCTCTTCTCCAATGATTATGAAGTAATCAAATCATTTCATCATTAAAGCAAGGAAGGAAGGAGGGAGACAAAAGGAGAAGGAAGGGGAGTGGCCTTGATCTTTGCACTTCCCTTCAGCTCTCCTTTCTTGTGCTGAAGAACAAAGTCTCAGAGGACAGCCAGCAGTGCCTGCTTTGTTTCTTTACCTCCCATTCTGTTGTTCAAGTGTGCATGCTCTTAGAAAACTTGCTCACCGTAGAAAATGTACAAAAAAGAAAAAACAAACAAACCATGCAAACTTTATAGTCCACACGCAACTGCTGCTGATAGTAATTCGCTTTGTATGGGCACTTACTTTTTGACACTAAGAATAGCCTCCAGTTTTGAATTCAAATGTACTATTAAATTATGGTCATTTATCTACATAATTGGAAATTCCTTTCCCAGCGCTTGTGAGGTAGAGGCAGGGAGAATATGAATTTGAGGCAATCCTGGGCTATGTAATCAGACTCCAAATAAAAATTGCTCAAAACATATAAATGTTGATAGATAGAAGATGTTCACATTGTTTTATAATAACCCTCACTAGCTATATAATAATATACATAATAATATAATATATATGATAATATAATAACCCACTTCTGCTATTTTGTGTATGTGTATGACTCTTTGTCCTAATCTCTAAAAGTAGAAATTCAGGGTTAAAATATAGGATCATTTATTTAAAAATGTATAATGCAATGATGTGGGGTGCCCTTCTGTATATGTGTTGCTTTTATTGGTTAATGAGTAAAGCTGTTTTGGCCAGTGGTTTAGCAGAGTAAAGTCACGTGGGAAGGTGGAGTCAGAGAGATGCCATGTAGCTGCCAAAGGAGACAGAAGCTGGAAACTTACCAGTAGGCAACAGCCTCATGGTGATAAGTTAAGATGTAAGAGCTAGCTAGAAATACACCTCAGACATTGGCCAACATGTTGTAATCAATATAGTTTCTGTACGATTATTTGGGTTTGGGAGGCCAGAAAACCAATGTGCATTCTTCGTTTACATAATCATGTGTGCTGTCTGGGGCATGGATCCATATAAGACCTAAAATAGCTTAAGAAAAAAGAGGGGACTCTAGACCCACAAAAACAGAAGCCAAGTGCAGCTTTTTGGTAGCCACATTTTATTCCAAATAGGCTTGGATTCCTGGCTGCAAGCAGAGGAATGGCTTCTTTAAGCAATGGTTTTCTGGTTGATACTGGCACGAACAGCTCTGGCTCTTTTGGTAGGTCTGGCTATGGAGCACTTAAATGAAGTTTTTGAGCAGAGTGCTACAAGTTGCTTAATGATGACATAGACCCGCTGTGTCCCTGGAGCTGGGGCAGTGAGCCATCACAGAGGTGGTGAATGTTCCTCCGCCATGTTGGACGGATGAGAGCAAACAGCAGGGCTGCGGAGTTGGTCCTAGCCATGCCCACTTAGCATTTAAAATAAACAAAAGATGCTCCTGGTCAGAAAATGATTAAAGATACACAATAAAGACGGGTTCAGACAAAAATAAACCTATAAATGGATCATAGTGTGTTTAAAAAATGTACATGGGCTTGGGAGAGAGAAGAAAAAGAGTACAGACTAGAGTACAGACAATCATAAATTAAAGAAGCAAAGATAATAAAAAATATTAAAAAGTAATAGGGTAAAAAGAAGTAAGTCATGGAAAGATGGAATATACAGAGAGTCTGGATTATGCATATTATTGTGCTTTCTTTGAATTTTTTTGACTGCAGAGAGACATTTGATTCTGGGGGCTGCAAAGTTAAACCAACATAAAGATATATTGACTTCAAAATTTGAGTCTAAAGATATGTTACTTTGGAAAAGGAGTTCTGCTTTTGTTTTTACAGAGGATGAAAACCTGTGGATTCCTTCCAGGCTAATGTGGTTTGATGAAACAGGATTCCCCGAAAGGTCTCTGTAAACACTAAAACTACTTCACCCAACAAATAGCAGGAAGTAGTTTAGAGAAAACAACACCCAGATTCCCAAAATAATTGTTTATAAATGTTTGTTTTTATTTTAAGGGGAATATGATATAGAAATGAATACTTTACATTGGTATGTATTTTGGTTTATTGATACAGACTTAAGGTGATTTTTGTTATATGTATATTTCTACTTTTGTTTAAGGTATTATGTTTATACAACTCATCCCGAGTACTGGGATTAAAAACGTACACCACCACTGCCCAGCTTTTAGTAAATTCTTGAATCAATCCAGTAAGAGTTCAGACTTTACATGAATTTCTTCCAAATCATCCTTTACGTGCCAACTGTGGGCACTTCCCTTCCCCTCAGCGGTGGCGCCTTCCCTATCGCGGTTTGCCTTTCAGAAGAGTTCTACTGATCCAGCTCTCCTGCCCCCTGCTAGCTAAACTTTTATCATCAGCACTAGTTTATTAATCATGCCTTTATTAATTTGCCCGTGTAAAACTAGGGCATATTATTTAACTATTCTTGTCTGCTTAATATTCCAAATAAATTTAGAAACATTACTAAGCCAGTACAAAAAAAAAAACCCTGGAATTGAGCTTTTGTTATACCTGTAAAGCATTTTAAATACACACAGAAAACATTTACAACAAAGCATAAAACACTAAAATCTCTTTATCAAAAATGTAGTTGCATTCAATCTGTTTTTCTAAAAGTACAAACTGCTGAGTCATGTAACTAAATGTTGCTCGCTTCTGATATTAATTCATCCTAAGTATCTTCATTTGTTTTTATTTTTTCTTTGATTTGTTTTAGTTTTTCGAGACAAGGACTTTCAGTGTATCACTGGCTGTCCTGAAACTCACTTTGTAGACCAGGCTGGCCTCCAGTTCACAGAGATCTACCTGCCTCTGTCTTCCAAGTGCAGGGATTAAAGACAATGCACCACCACCGCCTGGCCACCCTAAATTAATTTACAGAAAAGTTATTGTGCATAAAATCCTCTTTGTTCTAAATAAATAATCAGCTGACTAAACGTGTAGCCATCACTTACTGCTGTTTTTAGTAGGTTGCATTTCTGTATTAGGCAAGTATCAGTGTGAAGCCCTTCTATGCTAATGTAACATCTACAATGATGAAAATTCCGACCCTACAGGAAACATAAAGACATGACTCATGCTTGCTAAATGACATCAAGAAAGCCTTGGTCTAACCAACTTCAGACTTTTGAAAAGAATCAACCAATGAGGTGTCTGGAACAGGTTGAGTTCCCCAGGAAACTGATTCTGAAGCAAGATAAAGTGAGCATAAGTCTATGAGCAAGTGGTCTCGAGATCTAAACTTGAGTAAAGAAAAGAAGGAAGAAAGTAAGCCTCAGGAAGCGGGAAACTCTGGATTCAGATACGACCCACCAAAGCCCTTGACCGGTGCCGTGGAGAGCCATGAGGCTGCCACAACCACCACAGAGAAAGGGCACACAGCTTACTCCCACCTCACCTCAGATGAAGGCTGCCCAGGGCAAAGTGGCTTTCTCAGCGTGACTTACTTCCTTCCATAAGAAGGCAGGAAATGAGACCTCAATGTCTGCAGCAAGGCCAGCCGCTGTTCTAAAGGGGTACAGGCAAGGATGCATAGTGTCCACTATTCCGTGCTCTTAAAACGATCCTTCAAATCCCTGCATCATTGATGTGTATCCAATGGGTATTTGCAAAAGCATGTAGCAGGCACTGAGATAATTCCTTCCAGAAACGTGGCTAGAGTTTGTGAGGTGAAGAGGCAAAAGTAGAGGAGGCAGCCGGGCGGTGGTGGCGCACGCCTTTAATCCCAGCACTCGGGAGGCAGAGGCAGGCGGATCTCTGTGAGTTCGAGACCAGCCTGGTCTACAAGAGCTAGTTCCAGGACAGGCTCCAAAGCCGCAGAGAAACCCTGTCTCGAAAAACCAAAAAAAAAAAAAAAAAGTAGAAGAGGCAGTTTTACAAGTCTCGTCCTTCTGGTTTGGCTAATTTGGAGGACTAAAAGGCTTGATAGAAAAAAGTGAATCTCCTCTTTTTTTATGTGAGTGTTTATCTGGTGCCTTTGGAGGTCAGAAGAGAGAGATGTCTCTCCTGGAACTGAAGTTACAGACAGTTGCCATGTGGATGCTATAGCAACCAAACCCATGTCCTCTGCAAGAACAGCAAGTCTTCCTAACCATGGAGCCATCCCCAAACCCCACCCCATATTATTTATTAAAATAGTATAGTAAAAAGAATACAAGAAGGCAGGGGTAAAGCACTTGCTAGCATTTACTAGGATATCGAGAAAAAGAGAGTGAGGAAGAGGAGGATAGGGGAATAAAGGAGGGGAGAGGAGAGGGAAGAGGAGAGGGAAAAGAGAGAAAGGAGAAAAGAGGGGCTAAGGTACTCCAGGTACAGAACAGGGAACAATGGTTGCTGCTAAGTCTTCCATAAGAAACGTAGCTACATTTCCCCTTCTTTCTTTATAAAACTGAATTGGAGCACAGGGGAGGAAGCAAGGAGAGGTTGAGGGAAAAAAAGAATGAGGGGGCTGTGTGCCTACGAAGGAAATGCTGGGGACCGTGCCATCTCTTGGTCATGATGACTGGTTGTTTGTTTTGCCTTCATAACCATCTTTGAGACCAATACTGCAATCGTCATTGGGCAGGAGAAGGATCTGGGGGGCAGAGTGCGGAGACAATTTAGCACCTGGCTGGCTGTCAAGTCTTATAAATCTGAGAGGGAGAATGAGCCAAAGCATCCATAAATCATCTTTCTAGAACATTCAGTCCTATCATTCTTCACTTTAACGCTCACTCACAAAGTTCCTATCAGACACTTTGCAAGAGAGGAGCAAAGGGCAATTTCATTTGCAAGTTGAGTAATATTGTAGCATGCTGAGAGAGTGAGCTCAGGGGTCCTCTTACCTTCCCTGGGCGTTAGCTGTGCTGTCTCACCAACCCCCCCCCCACACACACACACACAGCAAAGCAAGAGAAATGACCCCGACAGCCTGCTCCCGCTGCCTATATACCCTCCAAGCCAGCGTTCAAAAGACCTGTAGAGCATAGGCTATGCCCTGAGGCAGTGTTTTGGAGATGAGATCACGGTATGGCTGCATGAACAGGAGACCCAGACTCTTGTGATGCAGGCTAAGTAAACATGTGGGCTATAAAGAGAATAAAACTTCTCTCTAAGGGGGCTTATGTTGAATTGTTTGGTGACTTCAGGGGAGAACCTGAAAGAGAAAGTTAGTCATTCTTTCATTTGGGGTGGGGCAGCAGCCGCAAATGTGAGCTTTGCCGCCAGTCACAGGTGTTGGCGAGCTGATTTACTTTCCTAACCTTGAGTCTCTTCATTGTGAGGTGGGGATAAATAACAAGATCATTCTGTGGATTCCCCAAGACACAAGCTTATATTCTGCATCTGATAAATAAGCTTAGAGGTTGACTGGGGAGGGGCTATTGCTGACAATATTCCTACTGAGCATCTAGCTGACTCTTCCATCTATGTAGAAGACAGCACTGCTTAAGGAAGAAATGCTGGCACTAGACAACCAGATAGCAAACCCAGGCTAGCATAGGACTGGCTCTGTGAATGTGGTCAAGTTACTCAACCAAGAGGTCCTTTGATTTCCTGGTCCGCAAAGCAGAATTTATTACCCTTTCTGCTCACAGTTTGGCCGTGAAAATTTATTTAACGTTTATAAAACCTCTCTAGAAATGCCATACAGAAAGACCCATGCGCCACCACCGTCATCAACCATTGCTGAGGCTGTCAGAGCCTTGAGGCCCTCCAGATCAGCAGACATGCTAGAACACACAAGCCCTCAGACAGGCACTCACAGGCTGGTACGTGTTTTGCATACCATTCCCCCCACCCCTGACTTCCTTAATAGTCCCAGCACCAAGTTCCTTGTCTGAGAAGATCAGTCATACAAGGCTTGCTGGCTGAAACCTTCATTCCCACGTGTTTCCTTAAGGGATAGAGCCATTTCTGTAGAAAATGACTAAGAAATAGACAGCCTCGGCCAGCTCACAGAAAGGGTGCTGTGGCCTTTCTTACGCCTCTCCTACCCTCCACAGCCACCCAATGCCTCTCCTGTGTCTATGCACTGATCAATGAGCAGCGATGAGCCCTTGTTCAACCAATTATTGGTTGGTCCCTTTGGGTAGGAAGCTTACAGGAAGCTCTTTTTTTTTTAAAGAGGGAGGAGCAAAGCCTGCAGTATTTCTACCCTACCTCTCAGTGTCTGTCCCAAGATGGGGAGATCTGCAGCAGGCTGAGCAAGGGATCTTTTTTTGTCCTGCTCCCTTCCTCTCCATCGGAATGTGAGCTGACTCCCTTGACAAGTTTTGGCAAACAGGAGCGTTTCCCTTTGGTTTAGATTTTTTGCCCTTGGTGCTACAGATGGAACCAGCCCCTCACCTATGACTAGGCATTGCTCTACCACAGAGCTACCCCCTCCCACTCCCCAGCTCAACAGAAACATTCTCATCAGGTGTTTAGTTAGTCTATGCCACTTCTGTTCCCACGGAAGCTTTCTGTTTTAGCTGAAAAGGAACCCAACAGGAAAGCCCATGAAAAAGAGGCTGAAAAGGGGGTTTATGTGAGAAAGGATCTGAGCCTCTGGGAGGCTTGATATAGTCCTTGGCTGAAGTGGACTTTCAGTGGCAACTCAAGGGTAAGTTGGAGATGCGACCAGAGTTCCCAGCTGAGCAGCAAGAATGTCCACCATAGGGGCTGGAGAGATGGCTCAGAGGTTAAGAGCATTGCCTGCTCTTCCAAAGGTCCTGAGTTCAATTCCCAGCAACCACATGGTGGCTCACATGGCCTGCAGGCATACATACAGACAGAATATTGTATACATAATAAATAAATATTTTAAAAAAAGAATGTCCACCATAGCACATTCCATTGAGAACTGTGTCTCCGAACTTGGCACCAAGTGGTCTGCGAGGCTCTGTTTATCTTTCTTGTCTTCCCTGTTCCACCCAAATGAGCCGAGGCTAACCCCTCTCTAGTCTGTTTTTTTTTTTCTCTTTGCTGACACCAAAGCACAGAATCAACAATGACTTTAAATTCTCAACTCTGTTCTTACTCACTGTGGCTGGCTGATGTCAAACCATATGTCACAGCTTTTGTTTGAGATGTTGATCTGGGCCACCACCCTCCTGCCCAGAATTCTCCATGCAAACCCCCTTTCCTGTTCTCTTTCCTTCTGTCCAACCCATTACAACTTCCCAAACACTTAGAACAGATGCCTGACGAAGGTGCTGATCTCCCAAGAGCTCTCAGCGTTCGTCTAATATAGCACGAATTTTAATTGGTCTTAATGAATAAAACCTGGAGGCAGATATTGGGGGTGAAAGCTGAAGGATCAGAGAAACAGTGTACCCAGTCCCTAGAGAGACCTTTTACCTTCACCAGTGCTCAGACCGAAGGAGCGATCCCGTCCTCAGACTGCATCCTCAGGTTACAACTGTCTCCACCAAACCTCAGACTGCAATGAGTGTTTGTCTCCTCCCATCTTATATTCCTCCTCCACCCAGCCATATCACACCTGTCTCCACCTCCCTAGTCCTAGAATTAAAGGAGTGGGACTCCCAAGTGCTGGGATCACCTCGTGTGAGCTGTTTCTCTATTAGACAGATTCAATCTTGTGTACCCCAGGGTGGCCTTGAACTGACAGATCCCTCGGCCTCTGTCTCCCTGGGATTAAAGGTGTGTGCCACCACTCCTTGGCCTCTAGCGGTTCAACTCTGCACTCTGATCTATTTGTTAAAACACCTTACCGCAGTGTAAAGTGGTGGTGAATGCAGAACACGGGAGTGACCAGACTGGCTCAGGAGGGCAGCACAAAGGACAACTGCTAAACAGCAGAGAAGAGCACTGGGCAGGAAGATGGCTCCGTGGTGCAGAGCGTTCTGCACAAGTGTACAGGGCCTAAGTTCAGATCCCCAGAATCCAAGTGAAAGCTGAACGCGATAGAGTGTGAATCTGTGGCCCCTGTGCTCCTATGGGGAGACAGAAGGCAGGGGAAATTCTTGGACGTTTGTGGGCCAGCCAAGTCAACAAGACATCCTGTCTCAAATGAAGTGGGAAGTAAGGACTTAGACTCATGGTTGTCCTCTGATCTCCACACATGTACCATGAAGTTCTCTCTCTCTCTCTCTCTCTCTCTCTCTCTCTCTCTCTCTCTCTCTCTCTCTCTCCTTCCCTCCCTCCTCCCCACACATACATACACACACACTCTCTCCCTCCCTATCTCTCTCTCTCACACACGTACATACACACTCTCTCTCCCTCATACTCCCTCATACTCTCTCTCCCTCCCTCACACACACACACACACACTCACACATACATACACACACTCTCTCACTCTCTCTCTTACACACACACACACACTCCCTCTCTCTCTCTCTCTCTCTGTCTCTCTCTCTCTCTCACACACACACACATGCGCGGGCGTACACACACACACACACACACGCACAAACACACAGATAAAGGTAATAAATTAATCTAAAAATAAATTAAGCACAAATTTAGGGCCAGGCGAATCTTGTCCAGACAGATTTATAGCAGAAATCCTGGCACTGTGAGCTTTTAGCCCTTACCAAGCGACTATTTTCTCCTGGCCCTTCAGTTTTCTTTTAGAGTTTATGTTTCCCTCTTTTTGTTAATAAATTATCCACTTTCTATTTAATGTCTACTCAGTCCTTCCTACTCAGAACCCACCAGCCCTAGTGTCCCTTGCAAGCCAGCGAGAGAAGCATATTCCTGAGCTCTGCTCCACACCTGTAGAATCAGAACTCTCACTGTGGCTAGTTCCTGTCACAGACAGCAGGGCCACCTTGGCTTTCCAGAAGAGGCCTTTTAAGGGGGAGAAGGGTTAATGAGAAATCTTAAAATGACCTTTTGTTCCAGAATAATATCAATATTACTGATCATGGACCTTGGTCATTATTCTTAAGGTTTGCATAGAAATATTCAACACCATTCAACAAAGGTGCACTTTCCTGAGCACAGGCAGACCCTTTCTTTCTTATCTTTCTTTCTTTCTTTTCCACTTTATTTTAGATTTATTTATTGTATTTGGTGTGTATGGGGTTTTTTTTTTGCCTGCATATATGTCTGTGTACCATGTGTGTGCCTAGTGCCCTCAGAGACCAGAGATTGTGACAGATCCTCTGGAACTTGAGCTACCGATGATTGTGAGCCTCCATGTGGATGCTGGTAACAGAACCCAGATCTTTGCAGAACTGAGCTGCCTCTGCAGCCTCTATTTCTTTTTAATATTTTAATTCACACTTCGGCAATATCATACATATCTGTAATATATTTTGACCAGAGTTAGCCCATATTCCTTGCTCTTATTCTTTTCCACTCTCTCTAGAATTCTCTTCCCCACACACCCATCCCACTCCTAATTTTAAGTCTTAAAAAAAGAATAATAAACCCTGTGGTGATAGCAGTGATGGTATACACCTTACATCTCAGCAGTCGGGAGGCAGAGGCAGGCAGATCTCTGTGAGTTTGAGGCCAGCCTGGTCTGTAGAGTGAGTTCCAGGACAGCCAGGGCTACATAGAGAAATCCTGTCTCAAAAATTAAGAAACAATAACAACAAAAGCCCATAATAATAATAATAATGACACACTGAGTTTAATTAGGGTTGCTGCATGAGCAAGAGTGTATAGTTATTTACCAAAGCATGGGCAACTTGCCAGTGGCTACACCACTGGAGAAAAATGACCACACTCCCCACGCAGGGGCCAGGCCTCTGGAGTCTTTCTCATACTGGAATGTTGACAACCTTGGTGTTGTGCCATCAGCCATGGCTACGGTGAGTGCATGAGTAAAGCTTCATGTCGTGCGCAGAAGACAACACTACACAGCCCTCCCCACCCTCCAGTTCTCAACATTCTTTCTGTTTTCTCTGCTTTCATGCTGTTTGAACCTTGAACGGGGTGAAGGGATTTCCCATGTATGATGGCTACTCTTGACTACATCTGGAATTAATAAAAAAATCCCAAGTCGCTGGGCACACGGGTGACTGATTTTTTTTCTGAATTAAATCATTTGAAGTGAGAAGACCCAGTTTTAATCCAGATCTTTTGAGGTGGGAAGATTCACCTTTAATCTGGGCCACACTTTCTGCTGGCAGCCTATGTAAAGGACGTGGAGGAAGGAAGCCTGCCCTATTTGCTTACTTTTTCTCACTGTGAAGTCCATTCCTCCGCTGGCATTAGAGCCTACTTCTTCAGGATTCTAGAGTATACTGAAGACCGGCTGAGACATTCAGCCTTGTGGACTGAACAACTGCTGGATTCTTAGACCTTCAGATTGGTAGACAGCCATTGTTAGAATAGCTGAACCACAGCCTGTAAACTGTTCTAATAATTCATATGTATATATATATATATATACATATATATATACATATATATATATACACACACATATAGATTTCATTCTCTAAGTTCTGTTCCTCTTGAGAACCCTGACTCCATGTAATCAGCTTTTACAGCCTAAGCTAAATGCATAACTTTAATCTTCTTTTATTGTTTTTATTGAGCTATACATATTTCTCCGCTCCTCTCCCTTTCTCCCTTCTCCCCTTCTAACCTCTCCCATGACCCCTAGCATGGCTTTAATCTCAAATAACATCTCAAATAACATGCTCTTCTGGGTGATGTGGCACACGCCTTTAATCCCAGCATTTGGGAGAAAAAGACAGGAGGATCTCTGTGAGTTTGAGGCCAGCCTGGTCTACAGAGTGAGTTCCAAGTCCAAGACAGCCAGGGCTATTACACAGAGAAACCCTGTCTTTAAAAACAAAACAAAACAATCACATGCTCTTCCTTGTCTCTGACTTGGAATAATATGTGTGTGTATGTATACGTGTGTGTGTGTGCGCATGTGTGTATTTGTGTGTGTTTTTGTGTGTGTATGTGATAATTATTTGCTGAAAGCAGCCCACAAGCCCAAAACAACCTTAAACAAAACAAATATCCCATTCATAAATGTTGTAGGCAACGTGCAGTTATAGGTTGTTAACATCTGTGTGAGGTTCTGAGAGCTGTTCAGGGTCAGTGAAGTAACTTTTCCCCTTGTAAAGCCCTATCAATATTTCTGTAAAGAATTCCCCATTCCAGGGGCTGGAGAGATGGTTCCACTTAGAGCACTAGCTGTTCTTCAAGAGGAGCTGAGTTCTGCTCCTACCACTCACATGATGGCTCACAACCGTCTGCAACTTCTGTCCCAAGGAATCTGGTGCCCTCTTTCAGCCTCTGAAAGCACCAGGCATGCACATGATGCAGACACACAGACAGACAAAACACCCATACACATCAAATAAACAACTTTATGAAATTCTCATTTATTTTCCATACTATGTTTTCTGTGTTGCTCAATAAGTACTAAGTAATGATATAATACAGAGCAAGGAGATGATGTGGGATTCCCCTCTGTATGCTGTGAATATGTTTTATTACCTTTGGCTAATAAAGAAGCTGTTTCAGACTAAGGCGGGGCAGAATAAAGCCGGGGGAAATCTGAATAGAGATATTTAGAGAGAATAGGAGGAGTTAGGGAGTTGCCATGTAGCTGCCAAAGGAAACAAACACTGGAAACTTACCAGTAGGCCACAGCCTTGTGGTGATATTGATTAATAGAAATGGGTTAATTTAAGTTGTTAGAGTTAGTTAATAAGAAACCTGAGCTAATAGACCAAGCAGTGTTGTGATTAATATAGTTTCTGTGTGATTATTCGGTTCTGGGTGGCTGAGAAATGAATGAGCAGCCTCCATTTAAAAAATAATGCCCAACATAATCTACATAAAGCCTAAGAAAGCCTTAAAAAAGGGTTTCTAGACTCACAGAAACAGGAGTCAATTGGAGCTTCTTGTTAGTAACTTTTTTTTGGAGATAGGCTCTGTTTGCTGGCAACAAGTAGAGGTGTGGCTCTTTTAAGAGAAGGCTTCCTGAGTCAACATTAGCAGCAAAAACTGCATGGCTTCTTTAAGAGATGGCTTCCTGATTTGTGCTGGCACCATGTACTCTGATTCTTTTGGGAGGTCCTGCACTTGAATAGGGTTTGTGAGCAGCATGCATGCTACCAGTTGCTTACTGGTGACATAGACCCACTGCGTCCCTAGAGCTGGGGTACTGAGCATACCTCCACCATGTTGGATGGAGCAGAGCCAACAGGCAGGGTCATGGAATTGGTCCTAACCATGCCCCCTTAGCGTTTAAAAAAAAAGATGCTCCTGGTCAGAAAATGATTAGAGATATGCAATAAAGACAGATCCCAACAAAAATAAACAGTATGTTTAAAAAATGAACATAGGCTTGGGAGAGAAGAAAAGAGAGTATAGACAGTTATAAAAAATAAACAGTTTTTAAAATAAAACAAAGTCTTTAAAGAGACAGTAAAAGTAATATAAAAGAGTACAGACAGTCATAGATTAAAGGAGTAAAGAAAAATAAGCCACGTAAAGTGGAATCCAGACAGTGAGTCTGGATTGTGTGTGTTATTGTGTTTCCTTTGAATTTTTTGTTTGCAGAGAGATATTTGATTCTGGAGGCTGCTAAGTTAAACCATAAAGGTATCTTGACTTCAAAATTTGGGTCTAAGGATATGTTGCTTTGGAAAAGAGGTTCTGTTTTTGTTTCCAAAGAAGATAAGAACCCTG
This sequence comes from Arvicola amphibius, assembly GCF_903992535.2. Taxonomy (NCBI): domain Eukaryota; kingdom Metazoa; phylum Chordata; class Mammalia; order Rodentia; family Cricetidae; genus Arvicola; species Arvicola amphibius. Next base: position 54,855,177 of record NC_052055.2, read on the forward strand.
TGGATTCCTTCCAGGCTAATGTGGTTTGATGGAACAAAAGCCCCTCAAAGGTCTCTGTGAACCCTAAAAATACTTTGCCCAACAAACAGTAGGAAGCAATTTGGAGGAAAAAAATAATGCCCAAATTCCCAAAATGATTTTTTATAAATATTTGTTTTTGTTTTCATTTAAAGGGGGATATGATATATAGATGAATACTTTGCATTAGTATGGATTTTGATTTATTTAAGGTCAATTTTGTTACACTGCTGAGTAAAACCATTGATGACTTTTCTCCCAAGTGGCCACATAGCACCTGCCAGCAAGCACTACAAATGCCAGCCGGCAGGAAGGAAGCCTCCACATCAGTTCCTGCTTGTTTTTTCTATGCCCTGTGACCAAAGCATATGGTATTTTCAACAATAGAATCTTACTGTGTGTGGGGGGGGTGTTGAGAGAGAGAGAGAGAGAGAGAGAGAGAGAGAGAGAGAGAGAGAGAATAGTATTCTTAGAGACTAAGAATAGTAGCAACAGATTGTATTATTTGGGGGGCCACCTTGACAAACAATTCGTAGCAATGTATCCCATCTGACACTGTAGTTTACATTTAATAACCTAATGACTTTTGGGAGAAGCATTATTCACCCAGGAAGGGTATATCTGTTAAAACTCCTTTTTGAAAATTATGTTTAATAATTAGTTTACGATTAGTGAGTTTCTGTAAGGTTTTTCATCCACCCTTAGTTCATAGGCCAGCCCTCCCCTCCTCTCCTCTGCCCTCCTCCTGCTCTCCTCTGCCCTCCCCTCCTCTCCTCTGCCCTCCCCTCCTCTCCTCTGCCCTCCCCTCCTCTCCTCTGCCCTCCCCTCCTTTCCTCTGCCCTCCCCTCCTCTCCTCTGTCCTCCCCCTTCTCTCCTCTGTCCTCCCCCTCCTCTCCTCTGCCCTCCCCCTCCTCTCCTCTGTCCTCCCCCTTCTCTCCTCTGCCCTCCCCTCTTCTCCTCTGCCCTCCCCTCCCCTCCTCTGTCCTCTTGCTTCTATTTACACCCCAACAGTTCCATCTTCTGTCTCCCCTCACTCTGTTTCCTTTCACAGGTGTTCTTCTCTTCCTTAAGGCAGTGGTTCTCATCCTGCGGGTCCTATTAGACATCATGCACATCAGATATTTACATCATGATTCATAACAGTAGCAAAAATACAGCTCTGAAGTAGTTAACTAAATAACTTATGGTTGTGGGGTTACCGCATGAACTGTATTAAAGGGTCGCAGCGTTAGGACAGATGAGAACCGCTACACTAAGGCCTCCCTCCGTCTTCAACTTCACAGGGTCTTTCTAGACGCCTGACCCCTACCCAAAATTAACCATGGACGTCTAAAGAGTCAAAGCTAAAATCCACATATAAGAACAGGTGGCATTTGTCTTTCTGAGCCAAGGTCACCTTACTTAGCGTGTGTTTTAGTTCCATTCACTTTATCAAAAATTTCATAATTTAATTTTTCCATACAGCTGAATAAAATTCCGTTGCGTGTATGTACCGTATTTTCACTATCCATTCATGTGTTAATCGACGTCTGGGCTGACTCCATGTCTGAGCTGCTAGGAGTAGGAAGGCAGTGAATACGAATGTACAGTTATCGCTGTAGTAGGACACAGCGTCTTCTAGGTTTATGCCCAGAAGTTGTATGGTTGAGTCATATAGTAGGGTTTTTTTTCACCCTTTGAGAAACCACCATAATGATTCCCATAGTAGCTGCACCAGTTTACACCCCCATCAGTGTGACAGTGACTGTGATAAAAATATCTCTTACATTCTAAGAGACTGGAACTGTTGATAACTCCCACAGCCACAGATAACCGTACATGTCAATGTAAGGTTGCTATCCTGCTGTTTACTCAGCTTGTTTGTTTAACTTGGCTTTAAGAGAACAATGGAACAGCCAGCCTTCCTTGTATTGGGTTTCCCATGTGTGGTGGTTTAAACAGGTATGGCCCCCATGGACTCATGCGTTTGAATGCTTGTAGAGAATGGCACTATTAGGAGCTGTGGCTGTGTTGGAGGAAGTGTGTCACTGTGGGGGTGGGCTTTGAGGTCTCATATGTTCAGACTACACCCAGTGACTCAGTGGCTTCTGCTGCCTATGGATCAAGATATAGAATTCAGGCCAGGTGGTGTTTAATCCCAGCACTCAGAAGGCAGAGGCTGGAGAATCTCTGTGAGTTCAAGGCCAGCCTGGTCTACAGAATAAATTCCAGGACAGCCAGGAATACACAGAGAAACCTTGTCTCAGGGGGAAAAGAAGATGTAGAACTCTCAGCTCCTTCTCCAGCACCATGTCTGCCTGTATACCACTGTAATGACAATGGACTAAACCTCTGAAACTGTAAGCCAGCTGCAACAAAACATTTTCCTTTCTAAGAGTTACCAGGGTCATGGTGTCTCTTCACAGCAGTAGAAGCCCTGACTAAGATGGCATATGATCAACTATTACAACCTAAACTAATGCATAGCTGTAATTGTAAGCTGTGTTTTCTTCCATACCCCTGACCCAGATAATACACATGTATCATTTGCTGAAAGCAGCAAAAATAGAGGCTGAAAGCAATCTTCTAAAATGAATATTCACCATAATTGTGGAACACAGCACTAGGATATTGGTTGAGATACAGCGATGTTGACAATACTATTTATTATCTGAATCAGTTGGAGTAGTGGCTCAGTCCTTTATAAAACTCTGTTAAAGATTTCTGTCAAGTATCCTTCATTTCTTCCCCTGTGTGATGCTTTTTGTGCAGTTCAATAAATACAGAACAAAGCCAAAGGATTGAAGGAAGCAAAGGTGAGGGACAGACACACAGACACACACTCAGACACACAAGGACAGACTCACAAAACAGCCTTCAGGCAGGCACAGATTCAGATTCATGTGACAGATGGAGGCTGAGAAACATAGGGAGCATGAAGCAGAGATTTCAAACCTGGACTCACTCATGGTAAAATGACCCCAATAGGAAGTGCTTTGATTTTTTTCCTTAATAAAAAAATGATACATAATTGCTGACTTGGTCATATTATTAATGTCTTCAAACCAATCACACACCGACAGCAAACGCAGGTTCCTCTTTCCCACATCAATAGCATTGTTGTCGTTAGATTTCTTGAAGATAACCATCCTGACTGGAGTGAGGTGGGATCTCAGGGATAGCTTTAATTTGCATTCCCTTTGGTGGCTAATGATATTGGACACCTTAAAAATGTTACTAGCCATTTGTATTTCTTCTTTGGGGAACTTCCTGTTCATATCTCTAGCCAGTTGGGTTGTTTGTTTTCTTGATGTGTAGTTTCCTGAGTTCTTGGTATATTCTGTCAGATTTATAGCTGACAAGAATTTTCTCCCATTAGGTAGGCCGCCTTTTCACTCAGTTGAAGCTTTGCCTTTGCTGTACAGAAACTTTTTAATTTAATGAGGCCCCATTTGATGATTATTGATCTCATCACCCAGGTGACTGGAGACTACTCAGAAAGTCCTTCCCTATGTCTCTGTCTAGGAATGTAACCCTCCTTTTTTCCTCTAGTAGCTGATGAGCTTCAGGTTTTGCATGGAAGTCCTCTGTTTGGAATTGACTTTTATGCAGAGTTGGAGAAAGAGCCTCAGTTTTATTCTTCCACATGGAGCTATTCTATTTTCCTAAAACTCTTTGCTGAAGATACTGTCTTTCCTCAACAATACGTTTTTGGAAACTTTGTAAAAAATAATCAGAGGACTGTGGGATCATTGGGCTCATCACATCGAGTCCGCTGATCAGTGTGTCTGCTTCTGTGCCAGCACCAGTCAGTTTTTTAGCGCTATGTGTAGTAAGAAGCGGTGGGGCTGTGTCCCACCACCCGGCCGCCGGCTAGCTTTACACCCGAAATAATTACACGGAAACTGTATTCTTTTAAAACACTGCCTGGCCCATAGTTTCAGCCTCTTATTGGCTAATTTTCACATCTTCCTTTAACCCATATTTAGTAATCTGGGCGTGGCTGCCCCAGCGGAGTAGCATACCCCTTAAATAGGATCGGGGCGCCGAGAGGAGCCCCGTTTAGCTCTCCCCTGCGTACCTTCTGCTCTGCTGGACCCTAGGTTCTGTAAGTTCCATCAGCTATGTCTCTGCACCAGGCACAGCGATGCACAGTCTCTGCACTATAACTCAAATTCAGGCACAGCGATGCACAGTACCACCAGTACACCTTTCGCTCAGGATTTCCTTTGCTATCTGGGGTCTTTTGTGTTTCCACATGAATTTTAACATTTTTCCCTATTTCTATGTGGAATACCCCTGGAATTTTGATTGGAATTGTGTTGTGTGATAGACCATTTTCTTTTCTTTTTCTATTTTTTTTTTTTGAGACAGGGTTTTCCAGTAGCTATGGAGCCAGTTCTAGAACTCACTCTGTAGACCAGGCTGGCCTCGAACTCACAGAGATCGGCCTGCTCTTGTCTCCCGAGTGCTGGGATTAAAGGCGTGTGCCACCACTGTTCAACTGCTTGACCAATTCACAGTATCGATTCTTCTGATCTAGGAGCCGAGGATCCTTTGGATCTCGAGTGTCTTCCTCAGTTTCTTTCTTCCTGTTTTAAAGTTTCCATTTCAGAATCCTGTCAGTTTATACGATTCGATTTAGTCCAAGGTGAGCTTTTGTTTTTTTGTTTTGGGCTATTGTGGATGGGATTGTCTCCCTGATTTCTCTTATGTATTTGTTTATTGTGGCTGTATAGGAAGGCTACCAATTTTCTGTGTGTTACTTTTGTATCCTGACCCTTGCTGAAAGTGTGTGATGCACACTGATATTGTGAGAATTTTCTGGTGGAGTATTTAGCATCTCTTACGTATAGAATCAGTTGTACCATCTACACATAAAGATGCTTCCTCCTTTTCTATTTATATCTGTCTTATTTGCTTTCTCATCTTATTTCTCTAGATAAGACTTATCTTCCTATATTAAATAAAATTCGAGCTAGTATACACAGTTGTTTGTGTGCGTGCATGGTTGCATATGTTCATGCATTAGCACAAGCCAGGGTGTGCATGCGATGGTCAGGGGAAACTTCCAGGGGTTGGTTCTCTCCTACTGTGTGTACCACGAGTTCCCAATGTTGAACTTGGGCCATCAGCTTGATGGCAGGTGCCACCTCATCTGCCTGAGTTTGGTATTTTTAAGATTTGTTTGACATCCTAATTTGTGATCTGGTTTAGAGAAAGTTTCATGGGTTCGGGGTTAAGCCTCAATGGGGTTCACATGTTCCAGGATAGGGGCATGAGAATTAGAAATTTTAGGCAGAAGAAACAGAGATAAAGAGGAAATAATGACACAGAATAGAACCGGGAGGGCAATCCAGTGAATACTGTATTTGCCCATTTATTTTCCATGTGCTTGTATGCCCTAATACAAAAAGGGGAGAAGAAGGCAACAGACTGCTTTAACATGATACAAAGAACAAACAGAGAAATTACCTCTTCAATACCTGAAGCATCAAGCAGCTATTCCCTGAGTTAAGTATTCTGTTGTTTAAGCAGGACTACATCTTAGTCCAAGTGTCCTGTAGGCAACCACTCCCTGGGTCAAAGCTCCTGTCACGTCCTTGAAGGAGCAGGAATATGCCTGAACTCTCAACCTTTGGTCGAAGTGAAATGGATCCGCCTCTGTGGACCATCTTAATACCCCAGACACCAAGTAACCACACCTGAGGTCAAGGCAGGTTTGTTAGTAGCCACACCTTAAGTCAAACCACTTGTCCATGGCCTTGAAGGAGCAAGAATAGGCCCAAATTCTCTGACCTCCAGTCAAGGACGAATGGACCCACTTCTGTGGGCTCCCACGCATGGGCTACTGAGAAGGATGAGTAATCTATACTGTCTGGGTGGAATGTTCTGGAGGGAGCGAAGATCTAAATATCCATATTATGATAGAAACCATAACACAGGAATGGAAGAAGCATAAAAAGAGTCAAAGGCTCCTTGGGACTGGAGCTGGCATTGTGGGCTTAGACTGGAATAGCTTTGTTGGACAGCGTGGAAACGCATTAGTACACACCTTGTCTATAGCTCGAAAGCTGAAGCCAGCCAGGGGACGTTAATAAGAGACCCTGTGGACATTTGAGCAAAATAGAGTAACTTGAAAGGATGTTGTGTGTGTGACAGGGCAAGGCAACACAGTCTCCTTCATCTTGTGTTCTTGCTGAGACCATTGCAGGTTTAAATATAATTTGATTCTCCTGGATGGGGAATCCCATGGAAAAAATCACCCAACACCATTCTAGGACCCAAGGTCAAGATGCCTAGCTAACTTATCTTAGCTTCTGTTAAGCTGCTTGCTTATGTAAACCTCTCCCTGCAACCGCTGAGTGAGACACCAGGATGTGGTTTTCTTCCTTTAAAAGCCTCTGGGTCTAAATCAGCAATTCTCAACCCGTGGGTCACAACCTGTTCACAGGGCTGTAATCAGATACCCTGCATATCAGATATTTACATTATGATTCATACCAGTAGCAAAATTGCCATTATAAAGTAGCAACAAAAATAATTTTGTGGTTGGGGGGTCACCACAGCATGAAGAACTGTATCAAAGGGTTGCAGAATTAGGAACCACTTGTTCGAAGTGCTCAGGGATACACTTAGATGCTGAATCCCTAAAAGTCCCAGAAAACTGGAATAAAGACTTTCAATTGATTATAAACTGTGTCTGAGTGGTTATCTCTGATGGGTTTTCCACAATGGTTGCAATTTATTATTTGAAAATGTATCGAGAATGGGCAGGAACTTGCCACTCTCCTTTTTTTTTCATCTGTAAATTGGATGATAATGCTTTTGGGCAGTCTGTTGTAAAGAATGAAGATCAAAATACTGGGTGTGGAGGTACGCTTCTGTAACTCCAACACTCAGGAGGTAGAGGTCAGGAGGATCATGAGTTGAGGCTAGCCTAGGCAACAGAATGGGACCCTGCCTCACCCAAACAGACAAAACCCAAAAGGGGATAAAATGAGCTTACGCTGCGTTGGTTCATAGGAAGTGCTCACAGGCAACAAAGGCGACTGTAATTATTCTCGGAGGGACTAAGTGCATAGAGGCAGCTTCTCAGTGGTGATAACCGTGGTGCCTCAGGTCAGGTGCTCACTGTGTGTTGGGCACACTCTCAAGTGCTTTCTAGAAAGCAACAACTGAACCCTCATGACCGCTACAGGAGGTAGGCACTGTTATCCCCACTGGTCAGAATGGGACAGATGACAAGGCTGAAGATGATCAAGATGCCACAGACAAGAACAAACTCCCAGTAGGTCATCAGCTCTCGTGGTCTCTAGAGCCGTGTGTCATGGAGTGTTCCCACTCACACACAGCGATGTGTTTGGGGAGAAACAGAAAGAAAAGGGCAGATAAGAATCCAATGTTGTGCCGGGCAGTGGTGGTGCACGCCTTTAATCCCAGCACTTGGGAGGCAGAGGCAGGCGGATCTCTGAGTTCGAGGCCAGCCTGGTCTACAAAAGCTAGTTCCAGGACAGGCTCTAGAAACTACAGGGAGACCCTGTCTCGAAAAAAACAAAAAAGAATCCAATGTTGTCTGGGCAAGACATACAGGAGTAGATAGCTCTGGAGGAGCAGAAAATACCCAGAGAGCTTGGGACTGATGAGGAGCCTAGAGGAGAGCTGCATCTTTGTCATTAAATAAATAAATACCAAAAAAAAAAACAGCTGAACATTCTTGCAATGTTTAAGGTTTGATCAAAATTCCTCAGATCATTTTGGAGCTCTAAATATTAACTTTGGAAAGTGGGATTGCTTTACGTTCTTTGACATGAAGAAAGCTGAGAACCGGTCACCTGATTGCACTGTGTGCCTAGTGATGAGGTTTGTCCATTGATGAGCTTTTATCTCGAGTAGCACATGCTTGAAGACCGTAAGTGCCTTCTCCACACATCCCATTTAACCTAGGCTGGTTTTACATTCCTGCACAGATGGCCGGCTTTTCCTCTTCCTGAGCTGAATTCTCACTGAAGGCAGGGAGTGTAAAGAGCCTCTGGAGTGCAGGATACAGGGCGGGGTGTCAGATGGTGCTGTTGGTATCAGGGACCTGTAATGGAATAGATCCGAAGTCCTGAGATCAAGAACCCTCGTTGGCAGTGTAGTTGAGAAAATGCCAAGGGATGGCAATTGAAAATAAAGTAGGAAGCTTGTACATTCACAATGTACAAGAATATAAAGCCCTCACCTCTCTTAAATAGCGCATGCTTATGAAGACATCAGGGATGAGGAACCCTTATTCACTGCGGTTGGGAGGGCAAACTTGTGCTGCCATTATGGAAGTCAGTGTGGAGATTTCTCAAAAATTTAATAATAGGGGGCCAGAGAGATGGCTCAGTGTTTTGGAGTACTTGCTGCTTTCTCAGAGGACTGGGTTAGGCTCCTGGAATCTACACTGAGAAACTCACAACCAGCTGTGACTCCAGCTGCAGGGAACCCAAGCCCTCTTCTGAACTCCACAGGTCATAGTACACACACACACACACACACACACACACACACACTAATAATAATAATAATAATAATAATAATAATAATTTAAAAGAAAAATCTAAAACTATAGCTACCATATGATGTACCTAAACCAGTCTAGGGTACATACCTAAGGGACTGTAAATCAACATGCTACAGAGATATATGTACACTCATGTTCACTGTGGCACTGCTTACAACAGCCAGAACATAGAGCCATCAATAGATGGATAAAGGAAATGGGGTTCGTAGACACAAAAAAAGTCATTTGCAGCTGTAAAGAAAAATGAAATCATGAAATTTGCAGGACTGGAAAATATCACATTACACAAAATAAGCCAGACTCAAAAACCAGATACCAAATAATTTCTCTTATGTGAAAGATGTAATTAAAAAACACATGTGTGTATACAAATGAGTGTGTTTATTTATGTGTGTGGGTTATTAAACTGGAAAGGGAATCATGAGAAGAGAGGAAGAAGAAAAATGACAGTAATGAAATACAGAAGATAAAAAGAAGAGGGGGATTGATTTAGGGGAAGCAAAGGAACTAAGGACACAATGTCTAGAGTCATGATGAAGCTTGCTACTTTGTATGTTGACTTAAAGTAGTAATTTTGACACACTGTCTAGGGGAGGCATACCTTTGGTACATCAGAACAAATGCTCATTGGTTGTTATGTGGGATTGGGAAGCACTGCCCCCTAGAGGTCATCTACACGATGTAAGCAGGCTGGCTTCCTAGTCACAATAGAGAGTTGCAGATACTAAACTCTAGTGGACTGTTCATGAAAGATGCCAAATTGTATTTTCTGATTTGATGTGATACAAGAATTCAGTTGGAATGCTCTGGATACTTTATCTTATAAGCGGATCTTACATTCGCGCTGGATCTAACCTGAAAGCCTCCTTCATGCATTCTAGAGTTTCCTTGGTACCGGAAAATGCTATGCAAGCTGCCGCAATGCAACTCCTATGAATCAGAACAATGACCCGCAGAGCAAGGTGTCTGTAAAGGTTCGGTAAGTGGCTCTTACATGTCGCTGGTAATCAAGAGCTGTCTAATTGAACGTAATGCCCTCTCAACAGGAGGGAAGTCATGCCTGGCACTGAAAGCCTAGCCAGCTTCCCAGAGCTAGTGAGGATGTAGGAAAGCATCTACTATTGCCACTTCGCTAGGCAGTATAATTCCTTACTACATCCTAAACCTTACCCTTCTATCTACAGATGAGGATAGCTGCCGGCTCTCACCAAGAAGGCTCTTTTTATAGAGCATGGAGACCATTCCAGAAAACAACAACAGGACACAATGCAACTTTTCCAATGGAAAAGTCTACATCACACCTCCTGCATCTATGGATCAGGAAACATTGAGAAGAGAGTGTGGCAAGAGGCAGAACACAAGGTGTACCGGGAAACAGACCCCACCACCCAGAAGGACTGCAGAAACCAAACCAGAACAGCAATATCGATGGACATGTTAACGGGGAGGGGGAAGAATTCATAGGGTGCACCCCTAGCAAAGAACTACAGGCAGCTAATGACTGCTGAAAAAGAGAGGATTAGCTTCTCCCAGGGATGAGTCCCCAACTGGTTGTCCAAGGCAGAATAATAAAGTAAAAGAGGCTATCAAATTGGGAGGGAGATAGGAAGGGCTGGAGGAGGAGACCTTGGAGAAGTTGAAGAAAAGGAAGGGGAGTGATGCAATTTTATTTTCATTGAAAAAAAATACAGAAAAAGAAAAATGGCTTCTCCAATGTGCAGAAAGTTTTAATGGTAAAAGAGAGAGCCTCCCACAAAGAAAGAGAGAGAGAGAGAGAGAGAGAGAGAGAGAGAGAGAGAGAGAGAGAGAGAGAGAGAGAGAGAGAGAGAGAGAGAGAGAGGAAGAAAGGAAGGAAGGAAAAGAGAAAAGGAAAGAAAGGAAAAAGAAAGATCTAAGGCGCCTTTGAAGAAAATTCTCTGGTTAAATATGTAATCTAATGAAAGGTTCAAGAATGAAAGGAGCTGGCATTTTCCTGGATTGTTAAGAAGAAAAGGTGTTTCTATCAGTGTAGAAGACCATGATGGTGTGAGGCAGGTGGCAGCCTTTTTCCTGGAAGAGGTGCTGGGAAAAGCAGATGTGCCCACCTACTAAGAGTGAGAGATGACCCAGAGCAGGCGGTGGTCAGTGGGCGGCATAGTGATGGTTTTGATGGACCAGGAATGGTTGAATTGCTAGCCATGGAGGTGGGATCTCTGCTCCAGGCGCCTCTGATGATGCGGGAGGCAGTGAGTTGACCCCTTGCCCATTGCCTGCTTCCTTTGTTGCTCCAGATCTGTGGACCTGGGAAGCAGAATCATCTCTAAAACAATGCCCAAAAGCCTTTGAGGGGAAGATTCTGGAAAGATAGCAAAATAAGAAGTGCTAAGAATCTGCCTCCCGGTTCAGACAGCCAGCTGCACTATCGAACCAGTCTGGTGGCGGCATTAGTCTTTAATCTCAGCCCAGGCAGAGGCAGCGGCAGCGGCAGGTGGATCTCTGAGTTTGAGGCCAGCCTGGTCTACAGAGCGAGTTCCAGGACAGCCAGGGCTACACAGAGAAACCCTGTCTCGAAAAACCAAAGCTCATCATTGTCGTCGTCGTCATCATTATCGTAGTCCTCACCGCCACCGTCTGTCTCCTGGTTCAGACAACCAGTTGCACCAGAGAACCAGTCTGAAAGAGTCGTTTGGAGCCGGACTTGGGAAGAAATTTGCAGGTAGCTTTGGTGAATCTCAGCTCTAACATGGCAGCAGCTCCTATCCCCCACTCTTAACTTCTGCCAGGCAGTTGAGCTTTTATTCCCAAAGGAGTGTGTACACACTGGGCAAGGGGGTAAGGACAGGCAAATTAATGGCAATAATAAATGAAAAAACAAATATCGGGATGAGCTCATTGCCTGCTGCTCATCATCACACAGGTGGAAGGAAGCAGGCAGACATTGGTGGTGCACCCCCTTTCCGGTGGTGCACCCACTTTCCGGTGGTGCGCCCCCTTTCCTTACTGTGAGTCTCCTGCTCCTGGCTGAAGGAACTTCAGGAACATTAAAGAGTCTGACACTTCTTTCTTGCTTGGTTTTTCCCCTTCTTCTTTTGGAATCTTACATAGAGGACCAGAACATTCTAACGCAACTGCGTGTTTGGGGAAGCTGGGAAGTCTGCATGTCCAGGGAGAGATTCATGCTCAGAAGAAAACCCAGGAAAGCTTTACCCTTGCACCCCAGCAACCCTCAGCACAGTAGACTCCACAGCCTACAGCCGAGAGGGGCAAAAACTGAAAGAGCTGAAGAAGGGACGCTCTGCTGTATAGTTACCGTGCTACTGGGTCAAAATCCTAGGTTCCAACACCACCACCAACAACAACAAAAGCACAGAGTATACAGAGCACTTATAAGGATGCTGCTGGGTGGTGTGGGTGCCTTGAATCCCAGCACCTGGGAGACAGAGGCAGGAAGATCTCTGTTATTTCTCTGCCAGCCTGGTTTACAGTGTGAGTTCCAGGACAGTCAAGGTTACACAGAGAGCCTCTGTCTCAAGAAGACTTGAGGAGAAAGAGAGAGGGGGGAGAGGGAGGAGAGAGATGAGAGAGAGAGAGAGAGAAGAGAGAGAGAGAAATGCAAGATTTAGCTCGGTGTGGTTATACATATTTGTGATCTCAGTACTTGGGAGGCGCCGAGGCAGGAAGGCAGGATTCAAAGATCATCCTCTAGTTTAGTGCCAGGCCAGCTTGGACTTCGTAAGACTGTTTCAAAACAAAAACAAACAATTAAAAAAACTCATGGAGGGATTGAGCAAAAAAAGGGTCTTTGAAAACCATTTAAGATAGATCTACTAGATACAGACTTTCAAATCCCTGTCTTATAAGGCAGATTCTGAACAGTCAAAGAACTAAAAGAGGATCTCCAGAATATCACAAACAAACCAACACACAGACACACCAAAAACAATTGTGCAAAATGAAAATATTAATAAAGAGATAGAAATTTAAAAAGAAACTCAGGAGCAGAAAGGTACCATAAATAAAATGAAAGGAAAAAGTTACCAAGGTCAAATATGCATTTGAGCAAGCAGAAGAAAGACTGCCACCTGCCTCACACCACCAAGGTCTTCCACACTGATAGAAACACATTTTCTTCTTAACAATCCAGGAAAATGCCAGCTCCTTTCAATAAATAAAATGAAAGAAAAAAGTTACCGGGGTCAAATATGCATTTGAGCAAGCAGAAGAAAGACTTAGTGAACTCGCAGACAGGACAAAGGAAATCTCCCAATCCTAGTTATAGAAAGAAAATATTGGAGAAAATACTAATGAGTATTGAAATAAAACCTGGAGTCCAAGAACCCAGTCAATACCACCCAAAGAACACAGAGACAAAAGGAACAGAAGCTGGTAAGGCAGCTTTTGCTTCTGCAAAAGGCTGAGTTGGTGAGCTGCTACAGTAAGCACACAGAGCCAGCAATGTGATGGCTATTTCTCAATGTGAGGAAACTGAGCCTCTCGGAGTCTTCTGAGGTTGGTTAGCTTTGTAAAAATCGGAGAAAAAGAGATGAAGGAAATGAAGAAAGGAACTGGCTGCTCCTGATCATCAAGTTTCGGGAACACAACGGGGACACAGCAGACAATAAAGCTTGATGAGGTGGCAGAGGTTTCAAAATAGCACTGGGGACCTTTTCTTGATATAGAAGAGATTCCTTGTAATTATTTCCCTCAGTTACCTCCTCTTTATTATATCAGCAATTTCTTCTTCAAGTTTTGCCATCAGTTCTTGCCTCTTTCTTCTTCATCTCTATTAAGGATAGGTGGCTTTGGTGAGGAACAGGCAGAAGTCAAAACTGTTCCTGAGAGTCTCTGGACTAAGTCTGGAACACAGGGAGCCATGTCCTGCCCTCCTAGAGTCACGACTCCAACTGTTCCACTCAAGGACATTATAATGACATCACTTTTCCCTTCCAGGGACTGAACCATTGTGTCATTAGACAGTAAAGGGTCTTCTATCCCTGAATTTTCTGCTAGTTCATTAGGAAGGCCATTGGGACCTTGGAGAGCTTCAGCAATTTGCCCCATCTGGGATAAAGGTACAACATCATCCTCCCAACATTATCCAAATCCCACCTTCTAAAATTGTTTCTAACATTAACCTATTCTCCCAAGTCATTTTGCTCACAGGCCTAAGTTGCTCACCTATTCCCCCCTGACAGCATCCCAAGTATAGTTAACAAACCTTTGTTGATTGTGATAAATATAGCTAATACAATCTGCATTATTATTAATGGTCAACCACCCACGCAAGGTCTACTCAAAGCCAGCAGCTATTTGGTTTCTTGCTTTGAATTCATTTTTGTGACCTCCTGGGGTACTCCTTTAGTATCTATGTACATATGGGGATAAATTAGACTCCGGGAGTCAGTAGCTCTCCTGGGATGGGTTGGAATATCTACATGCATAGTAAAAGGATGGTCATTCCAACTAAAGTACAAGCCATGCTACAACTGACAGGCAAGATTGCAGGTAAGAGTCCCCCACAACATCTCCAGATGTCTGCTCCTGTGACCACCAGCACTGATTGGTTAGTCATCACTCTGAAAGCCGGGCCTTCACTGTGCCCAGCTACACTGTCCACTGAAGTCAATTGCTCCCTCCACCTAGGGAGAGCACGTGAAGTAATTACTCCCGGGAGACGGTGGCTCAATCAGGGAGAAGAGCAGGACCAAGCCCTAGGCCTCTTGGTCTTGGAAGAGAGATCATGCAGCGCATGCCATTCCAGCCGCTCCCATTCCTGGGAGGAGAACTATTTGAGCCTTGGGTCTCTCAGCACACATGCGTGACTGTTGCTTTCTCGAGTGTGCGAAGGGAATATTTTATCCGCTCAGTCAAGCATTTGTGTCGCCATACCCTGTCTCGGGTCTTTAACTAGGCGATTGTTACCTAGGTGAGGTCATTCCTAAAAGGTTTGGCAATATTTCCTGGTATGGGAGAGGGGAGGAGCCAGGAGTAAAAGAGGAGACTCTGGAACAAGATAGGGTGACTATCTCCTTACACACCAAGTCCTGGGCTTTGCTACTGATGAGACCCCATTCTGCCCAGATTCTTCCAAACATTTGTGCCACTCTGAAGGTATGCTTGGAGTTGATATAGATTGCTCCTCTCTTTTCTTTCAGGATTGAGGGACCTGTTGGTGGGAAAGGATCCGGTCTTTTTTTTTTTGCTCAAGTACACCGCCATATCTGAACCCTCGGGAGCCAGACAACCATTTTTCTGTTCTCAGGTTGAGGACAGAGCTAACCTGGTGGTAGACATTAACTATCAGGGGACCCCCAAATGTCAGCTTTCTGTTTTCTTTGGTTTACAAGGCATTGACTGCCGTTGACTGGATACATTTGGGCCATCTTCTGATGACAGGATCTAGGAGTTTAGATAGCTAGAGGCTGCCTTTCCCCATCCCATGTTGAATTAAGTTCTCAGAGCAGCTCTCACATCCACAGGCAAGGGGAAAGGCTTTTCAGGTGAGAGAAATACTATATTATATGGGGTATAAGAGGCTGTTCAAGATCCTGGGCTCAATCTCCACCGGTGCCATAAGAGACGATTGAGTTTGCTTTCTAATGATGAGGTAGAGATCCTTAGTTCTGAGGATGTAAGAGTTTATCGAGGGCCTAGAGAGATAGCTCAGTGGTTGAGCATTGACTGCCCTTTTAGAGGACCCAACATCAGTCCCCAGCATTCATAGGGCAGTTCACAACTTCCTGTAACTCCAGCTCTAGGGGATCCAATGCCCTCTCTGGCCTCCACCTGCATTCTTGTGCACGTACCCATATACAGACATACCACACAAGTACACATTTTTTTAAAAAAGAGACTATTGAGAGTTTATAATATCCAACTAGTCCCAGGAATTTTCTAAGGTCTCTTGGTGTAGAAGGAAGAGGGGAATTGGCTCAGGGCCTAACCTTTATTTTCCTTTACTGATTAAGTGTCCCAAATAGCAAATTTGATTTTTAATAAATTCTAATTTATTTTGGGAGACTCTTAAACTTCACTGATCCAGAAAATTAAGGAGAGCAAAGGCTGTCCAAGGGATCTCTTTCTTGAAGGTCTCTGACAGCAAAAGATCATCTACTTATCGGATGAGGTGAACAGGAGAAGAGAATTTTAGCTTTTCTAACGATTGTCCCAGAATGTGTCCAGATAGGTTGGGAGAGTCAGTAAGTTCCTGGGGAAAGAGCTGCCCATGTATGTTACTTTTTTCCTGAGGACTGTCCACTCAGAGGCAAAGGGTGTGCTGGTATGAACCCTAGACTTGATCCAGAGACCTAGATAGTGGGTGAGCCATATGAGGTCACTTAGCACCACAGAACTGCGGCTCAGTTCTCCACAGTCAGTTGTGTGTCTCATTCACTCTCAGCTTCCGGAGTGGTCAGGTAGTTGCTTTGTTATCCCCAAGACTTTTCTCCTTCTCCTCCTTCTCCCCACTCCTCCTCCTTGCTTGGGCCCTTCCCCTACATTTAGAGAGACTTTCTGTTTCTGGATCTCTACTGGTCTTGGTTAGGGCTCTATGGCTGCAACAAAACACCCTGACCAATAAGCAAGTTGGAGAGAAAAGTGTTCATTTGGCTTACCCTTCCACATTGCAGTTAATCGCAGAAAGAAGTCGGGACAGGAACTCAAACAGGGCAGGAACTGGAGGCAGGAACTGATGCAGAGGCCATGGAGGGGTGCTACTTACTGGCTCCCCTGGCTTGCTCAACCTGTTTTATTTTTTTTATAGAACTCCGGACCACCAGCCCGGGGATGGCACCACCTACCATGGGCTGGGTCCTTCCCATTGATCACTAATTGAGAACATTCCTTATGGCTGGATCTCATGGAGACATTTCCTCAGCTGAGGCTTCTTCCTCTCTGATGACTCTATCTTGTGTCAAGTTGACACACAAAATCCGCCAGTACCCTATTGTGGTAGGCCCACAGGATAGGGTGCTGGGACATGTCTCCGAAAGGTTAGGGTTCTTCCTGGACAGAATTAAAACCCTGGATGAACCCCCAAATTGTTGGAAATAAAATCTGGGTGCCAGGGATCCAACTGAGAACATGCAAAGAGCAGGAGTACACTAGATTTTTTAAAATTTTTTGTTTGGTTGTTTGTTTTTGTCAACCTGACACAAATTAGGGTCAGTTGGGAAAAGGGAACATCAGTTGAGGAATTGTTTCCATCATATTGGCCTGTGGCATGTCTATGGGCTGTCATCTTGATTCATGGTTGGTGTGGGAGGGCCCAGCAAACTGTTGGCAGTGCCACCTTTGGGCAGGTGGTCCTCGGTCGTAGAAGAAAGCAAGCTGAGCAAGTCACGGAGAGCAAGGCAGTTGACGGCATTCCTCTGTGGTTTCTGCTTCAAGCTCCTGCGTTGGCTTCCTCGGATGGTGGACCCTGACCTGGTCCCCAACTTGGTCCGCGTTTGTACAGCAACGGGAAAGCGAACTGAAATGATGTGGACACAGCGTGAGCAAGCCCGCAGGGCAGCTTTTACCGCTGCAAATGTGTGGTTGCTTCGAGCACATGGAGCGGGACAGGGATCCGTTTTTATACTGATAATGAGGGCACTGTATCTTTTCCTCAGTGGCTGGAGTCTGATCTCAACCTTTCAAGGTTGGGTAACTTTTTTTTTTTTTTTAAAAAAAAAAAAAAAAAAAGGTCTCAAAGGAAATGAGGGAGAAATGGAGGGTTTGGGTTGGTTGCTCCTGGTGGTTAAGCTTTGGGAATGCAGAAGTTCTGTAAACAGAAAGTTTTCCAAGGTGGGGAAGGTTTCAAAATAATATCACAAAGGTTACATTCCAGGGACCACTCTTTGGATAGAAAATATTTGGATTCCTTGTAATTATTTCCTTCACAAGATAGGCTCAACCACCAGTCTTCAATAAGGAAATTTAAAAAGTCAAATTGACAGTGGGAAGCATAAAGGGAGTTTTTCTACATTGTCACATTGCAAAGAGGGACAAAGAGATCTAATGACCACCTCCTTCCCAGCTCCAGTTTGTTTTGGGGGTCCTGACATGAGATTTGGGCTGAAATAGAAAGCAAGAGGTATGTGTAGTTAAGAAGTTACAGTCACCAGGCCGTGATGGCACACATCTTTAATCTCAGCACTCAAGAGGCTGGGGCAGGTGGATCTCAGTGATCAGGCCAGCCTGGTCTATATAGTGAGTTCCAGGACAGCCAGGAATACACACAGAGAAAGCCTGTCTCAAAAAAAGCAACAAAAGCAAAAAAGAAGTTACTGTCAAGGTGTGCGCCCATCCACCCACTGTCTCAACTCCAGACTCTTTTTCAAGGTCCCCAAACAAGGCACAAATCTTTCCTGGAAGCAAGTTCACCCTGTCTGAGCCTAGGCCTTATATGCGATTCTTGGTGAAATTCCGGTTTCTTTGGGTCCATTCTTTCAATGGCCTGATAGTCAAAGGGAGGGCCCAAGTATTTCTTCAGAATATCTTTCTGCAAGGATGGTTACAGAACTTCTGGGCCACCATGAAGCAGGCCAGTATAAGCATTATCTGAGCCTCAAAGAGAAAACAGAAAGGGGGATATAAAAAATACCTGAAAAAAAGATAATAGTGATCAGAAAAATCCAAATTTGATGAAGACCTGAATATAGATGTCCCAGCAGACTGGACATTCCTCAAGCTAGAGACACTCGAAGATGCATGCAGAGGAAAGACTATAATTAAACCATTAAAACATGAAGACAGAGGAGTCACTGTAAAAGCAGCTAAGGGCAACAGCTTGGTGCCAGGCAGCCTCATCCTAAAAACCGGATTAGACGCTGCCTAGGTCATGCTCAACTGCAGCTGTCTCTCCTCCCTCCCAGCCGATTCCATGTGCAGGGCCCAGGCTACCAGAGGAGGCACACCACATGTGACAAACACACAGACAAAATGGGTTTACCCTTCCCACTCTCCCCAAGTGTTCGAGGTCATAGTCCCACCCTGAAGTGCAGTCTGCTTTACTGTCCCTCTTGTAGCCCAAACCTGAGAACTTGCGCTCATTAAGAATGTCAGCAAATTTTTCATGCAAACGGGAGGCCAGAAGATCGACAGGGTTTAAGAGATTAAGATGGGCATCTATACATAGCTCATTGGTCAACCTGAATCAAGTGGACATGTTAGAATGGAACTAATGCATGATCCAGTGACTACAGACCTGAGTACATACCCCCAAAGAATTTAAAGTGGAGCCTTAGGAGAGTCAGACAACAGAGTGCCTTGCAGCATGATTCATGATCACTGAAACAAGGAAAGGCCCTCAAGTGTCAGCAGGTCAGTGGGTCAAGTCAAATGCTGTGTCTTTTCAATGGCGTATTAGTCAGCCTCCTCCCACGACGTGGATAAGCTCTAAGATCAGTATATTTGCTAGTGAAAGACAAAGACGGCATGAGGTCGTGCATGTGAGGTATTCAAAGTACTCAAAATTCCGGAGAAAGAAAATAGAATGGTGGTTACAGGCACTTTTCATAGGGAGTTCGTGAGGCTATTATTATTACCTGACATAGATTCTTTTTAAAGTAATACATGTATTCTTTGAAAATTTATGAATTTGTGCAATATATTTTGGCCATATCTATCTACTGCTAACTCCCTTCAACTCTTCCTAGTGCCCCCTGGCCTGACCTGGGATGGATGGAAGACTCAGTGGTTAAGACTTTATAGCTCTTGCAGGAGACCTGGGTTTGGTTCTTACCACCCGTATCAGATGACTCCATTTTCCCCTCTCAATTTCATGTCTATTTACTTCATTACTAGTAAACACCCAGGATGCAGTTAGGACCGCCCATATATGTATGGGTTTAGGACTATCCTTAGGAGCAAGGTCAACCCACCAGTGGCTTAATGTAGATTTTTTTTATTTATTTATGATCATTGCTGTTGTTGTTTTGAGAGAGTGTCACTTTTTCTAGAAATGGTTAATATTCTATATGACCATTAATATCATGATAAAAACTTTAAATATATATATATATTAATCTTGTAAATTTTAAGATAACATTTATGACTGAAGAAAATCTGTTAAAGAGTCAATACAAAACCAAATGATTATGAAATTAGTGGCAATAAATAGCCCTTAAAATTTTTCTTCTAGGGCTGGAGAGATAGCTCAGAGGTTAAGAGCATTGCCTCTTCTTCCAAAGGTCCTGAGTTCAATTCCCAGCAACCACATGGTGGCTCACAACCATCTGTAATGCGGTCTGGTGCCCTCTTCTGGCCTGGAGGCACACACACAGACAAAATATTGTATACATAATAAATAAATAAATAAATAAATAAATAAAATTAAAAAAAATTTCTCTTCTGTCCAATATCAGGTGGCCCCTCTGATATGAGACAGATATTTTGTGTTTTACTTTAAGAAGCATGCTTGGGTTTAGAGAAGGAGAGAGCCACAATCCAACTTCATAGCCAGCTTTAATTGGACTAGGACTACAAAAAGATCATTTGCATTATATGTCTGTATAGAATAGCAAAAATATAGCATTGGGAAAGTTGTCTTCAGATTCCTTAGCTGGATGCCTTTATTCTCCCGAAAAGAGAAACAAAACTCTTCCCAATTTAGGGAGGTTCCCTTCCGGCAAGTGGTATCTGAGCAAATGAATAGCATTTGTTTGTTTTATAAGTTAGTTTAGATTGAATGGGCATGCTATCATCTCTTTTAACTAAGAGGTCTCTCAAACCCGTCTCTCTGAATGTGGCCAACAGCGGGGGCTGACTGAGAAGCAAAGGACAATGGCACTGGGCTCTGATTCTTCTGCATGGACGGGCTCTCTGGGAGCCTTCTCAGCTTGGTCGATCACCTTCCTGGACCTGGGGGGAGTTGGGAGGACCTTGGTCTTAGCATAGAGTAGGGAACCCTGATGGCTCCTTGGCCTTGAGAGGGAGGGAGGGGAGGTATGGGTGGAGGGGAGGGGAGGGAAGGGGGAGAAGGAGAGGAGGGAAGGGGGAGGAGGAGGGGAGGGAGGGGGGAGAAGGAGGGGAGGAGATGGAAATTTTTAAATATAAAAAAAACCACGAGAAAAAAAAACTAAGAGGTCTCTCTTATTCAAACATAATCTTTATCAATTTTTATGGTATCCATAGCTTTTCTTCTTCTTTGGAAACAAAAACAAAACCCCTTCCCTAATGTAACAAATGTCTTTGTTTTCATTCTGAAGTCAACACATCTTTAAAGTATACTGGTTGATTTAATCCATAGTTTTTTCTTTTTTTTTTAAAAAGATTTATTTATTTATTAAGTATACAGTGGTCTGCCTGGCCTGCAGGCCAGAAGAGGGCACCAGATCTCATTACAGGTGGTTATGAGCCACCATGTGGTTGCTGGGAATTGAACTCAGGACCTTTGGAAGAGCAGGCAGTGCTCTTAACCACTGAGCCATCTCTCCAGCCCCCATAGTTTTTTCTATTATCTAATGTATCTTTCTCTTTTTAATATTTAGAAAATTCAAACTCAATAAAGCATTATGCTATCTATTTCTAAAATCATTACCATACCTTTCTGTTTATTTAACATATCCTTTAGAATTCAATTTGATCTTTCTATAACTGCCTGACCTGTAGGATTGTGTGGTATACCTGTAATATGTTTTATATTATAATAAGCAAAAAACTGTTTCAATTTCTTAGAGATGAGCTGGAGCATTGTCTGTCTTTATTTGTACAGGTATACCCATGATGGCCATAACTTCTAGCAAATGTATGATTACTGAATCAGCCTTTTCCAAACTCAAAGCAGTTGCCCATTGAAAACCTGATTAGGTATCAATAGTATGGTACACATATTTTAATTTTCAAATTCTACAAAGTGGAAGACATCTATCTGCCAGATTTCATTTTTTTGAGTACTCTTTGGGTTACTTGCTGCAGGTAGTGCTATTTGGTTGTATAAAGAGCAAATAGGATGAAGAGCAGGACTGAGTCAGTGACCTGGGCCAGAGCAGACCTGAGACAGCGAACTCCATAGGAACCGGTACAGGGGAGCAACTGCTGAGGGAGTGGGCCAGAGCCAGAGACCACTGAGGGTCTGGGCATAAGTGTGGGACCTCTGAGGGAATAGGCCTGAGCAAGGACCTCTGTGGGTTCGGGCATTGGTCTGGGACATCAAAGGAAATAGGCAGGAACCAGAAGCCTCTGCGAGTCTGAATGTGAGCCTGAGACATCTGAGGGAGAAGATGAGAGTCAGAGACATTTGCAGGACCAACCCAAAGCCAGGGACCTCCACAGGAGCAGATCCAGACCAGGGACATTTACAGAAATAGGTCTGAGCTGGCAACCTAGACCAAAGCAGGCCTGAAACAGCAAACTTCACAGGAGTAGAGAAAACCCCAGGAGCATTGAGCAACCTCCAGGAACACAGAGTGACCAACAGGGTAACTGGAACCAACCATGGCACTGACTATACCACAAGGAACAACCATCTGAGCCTTGGCACCTAGAAAATTAATCACCAGAGTCACAGACATTCCCATAATACATAATGCTTTATTAACTTTGAACTTTCTAAATGCTAATGAGAAAGGAACAACAGCTGCAGAAAGACATTGGATAATAGAAAAAAACTATAAAATTAAGTCAGCCAATATACTTTAAAGATGTACTGATCTCAGAATGAAAACTAGGACATCTTATGTTGGGGAAAGGGTTTTGCTTTTGTTTCCACAGAAGAAGAAAAGCTATGGATACCATCAAAACTGATAAAGATTCAATTTAAACAAGAGACACCTCTTAATCAGGAAAGATAATAGTTCATTAAGCAGCATGGTCGTTTAATCTAAATTAACTTATAAAATGAACAAATTCTTTTCATTTGTTCAGAAATTAACTTGCCAAGCCGGGCGGTGGTGGCGCACGCCTTTAATCCCAGCACTCAGGAGGCAGAGTCAGGCGGATCTCTGAGTTCGAGGCCAGCCTGGTCTACAAGAGCTAGTTCCAGGACAGGCTCTAGAAACTACAGGGAAACCCTGTCTCGAAAAACCAAAAAAAAAAAAAAAAAAAAAAAAGAAAGAAATTAACTTGCCAAAAGAGAATCTCCCCAAAATTAGGGTTGGGAAAGGGTTTTGTTTCTGTCTTTTCAGGAGAATAGAGGTATCCTACTAAGGAATCTGAAGACCACTGGACAAATGAGATATGTGAAGAAAAAGGACAAATCATCCAGAAAAAAAATGTCTCAAGAGAAAAAGTAAATAGGCCTATTGGTATAGCACATTTCCAACGGTAAAATTTCACAAATCTTCCCAAATGTTTCTTTCTGTTTTTATCTACAGACATATAATTCAAATGGCCTTTTTGTAGTCTCAGTTCAATTAAAGATTAAAACTGGCTCTGGAGTTGGAATGTGACTCTCTCCTTCTCTAAACCCAAGCATGCTTATTAAAGTGAAATCCAAAATCTTTGTGAGAAGGGCCACTTGATATGGGACAGACGAAAAACAAATATTTAAGGACTATTTTATTGCCACTAATCTCATAATTCTTTGGTTTTATATTGACTCTTTAATATCTTTTCTTAAGGTATAAATTTTATAATATAGCCGGGCGGTGGTGGCGCATGCCTTTAATCCTAGCACTCGGGAGGCAGAGGCAGGTGGATCTCTGAGTTCGAGGCCAGCCTGGTCTACAAGAGCTAGTTCCAGGACAGGCTCCAGAAACTACAGGGAAACCCTGTCTCGAAAAAACAAAAAAAATGTATAATATATATATAGTACACTTTTGTGATGATATTAATGGTCATATAAAGTACTAATTCTATAAAAAGGCTTCATCTACCTTCCTGTACATAAATACAGGCATGAGTCTCTATCAGTTTTCTGCAGGGAACCATGAGCACATCTAACAGTGACTTTGAAGTCTCCAAAAGGAGGACGGGGCCCCACAATCATGATTCCTCCAGGACGATGATAACACCACTAAGATGAAAAACACCCCCCAAAGATCAGCTTTGTACTACAAACTGCTCAGAATAATTTTGAGGTGGCTAGTTGAGATGATCCAGCCTCATAGACTACTCTAGCCAGGACTTGAGACAAGCCCTGCACTTTCCCATTACACAGAGGCTGAACAACAAATGATACAGCTACCTCTCCCAGGACTTGACAATTAAGCCAAATTTTTCTTTTTAGGATCCCCTAAAAATGCTGTCACCCTCAGACTGGATTTGAAAACAGTTGCTTTGAGGATCTGACTAATTTTGTTGCTTCCGCAGGACCAGCAGTAGTGGTGGCAGGGATAGTTTGAGGAAAATAGGAGCCAGTGGGACACTGGCAGAGCATCACAGGTGGGTGGCTGATCATTTGAGGGTTTATAACATAGCTGAGAATGTGAAAACCCACGAACACAGTGACACCACAGGGCCTATAGGAGGACGTCTCCTCTCTACAGGCAGGGTGTTGATGAAGCCGACTAGCCCCAGTCTGGGAGACTAGGAAGCCAGAGTCTAGAGAACAGAGACACTGTAAAACCTATAGGAAAATGTCTTTTCTCTAGAGGCGGGGTGTGGATGAAGCCTGACTGGATCCAGGTCTGGGAGACTACGAAGCCAGAGGCTGGAGGCCATTCTGAGTGGTCTCTCATGGCAGGGACCATTTATGAGTTGTCCAGAAGAGAAGAGAAGAGAAGAGAAGAGAAGAGAAGAGAAGAGAAGAGAAGAGAAGAGAAGAGAAGAGAAGAGAAGAGAAGAGAGAAAGAAAAATCCGAGGGACCCGGGGCCCCAAATCGAATGCATCACACAGTATGTGTAGTACTAACACAGGAGGACCCCGGGTCATCCGGTCATGTTTTTAGCTATCGGAAGCAACCAGAGATGGATGTCAGCGAAGGATTCAACCATAGCCGTGAAGGCTGTGGTTGGGGGCTGGAAGGGAAAAATTCACCACCGAAGCTGTTGGTGTGCATAGAGTTTGGCATTTAGGCAGATAGAATGCAAGCTGTTGAGAAGAAACCTAGTTCCTGAGCCCAGGGTTCCATGCATCCTCAGCAGGCCTGCCGTGGGTAGGAGGGAACATGGAGAGAGCTTGGCTGGGTCACGAGCACCAAATGTAATGGTTTAGGTAAAATGCTGTGGTTCTCCGAGGGGTACAGCAGCAGCAGGCCACAAGGGGGGGGTGAGTCCCAGAGGTGGCAGCAGGTAGTGGGCCATGAGGGAAGGAGCCATGTGGCAGGTGAGAGACCTCAGCGGATCAGCCTGTCCCACAAGGAGCCATGGTGGTGAGAGACAGAGACAGATAGGCACGTGGCCATGCTTACCTGCTTGCCTTGATGGATGGAGGAGGGGGTAGGCAGAGCTTTCTCTTAAAGGGACAGGACAGTCCATTACATTCCTGTTTCTTTTGCACAGTGGTCCGTGCAGGTGGTTTAGGCCAGTGGTGGGTGGGAGACCAAAGTGGGTCATCGGCAGGGCAGCCTGTCCCACAAGGAGCCATGGCAGGTGACAGACAGAGATGGATAGGCATGCCATGCCAAGAAAGTGGGCATTTGTTTAGTGGGTTATGGAGGAGAAAGGGGAAGGGAAAGGGGGAAGGAAAAAAGGGGGAAGAGCAAAGAGAGGCAGAGAGAGAAAGAGAGGGGGGAGGAGGAGGGGAAAGAAGAAGAGAAGTTACCTTTTCAGGAGAGAGATGGAAAGGAAAGAGCTCAGGCTGGAAGCAGAAGGAAGATCTGCTTGCCTTGACAGACAGGGAAGGGAGTAGGCAGGGCTTGTCTCTTAAAGGGACAGGACAGATCACTACACCTACCAGAAAGATCACGCCAGGGTATCCCTGGGCACATGCATAACTGCCTCCTTATGGATGAAAATGGCACCTGCTTTAGCTTTCTGATTGGCTTAAATGGTTCAGACTAAAATCAATAATAAACACTGACGATGTGGCTCTCCCTCTGAAGTCCGTCCCAAAGCAACTGCTACTAACAGGGGGATGGGGGCAGAAAGGGTAAACAAAAAAGGAATTGGGCAAATCCACGAAACATGGGGGATGCTAGGAGGGCTGTACTTGGGTTTCAAATGAGTAAATTACATAAACATGTAGCAAGCAAAGGTAAAAGAAAAATAGCAGGTAGCTGACAGATAGAAGCAGCAGATGAACAGGAAAACACTGTCAAGTCAGTTGTTACACCGTCCAACAGAAACACCAAGGCAGCCCTGCTCGAGCCGCTGTCCTGTAGTTCCCGGCTATGAACTTCAGAAAGTCTTCTCTCCATGGATGAGCGTCCAGCTTCTTGTTTCACTGAAGGTGTTTCATTGCTGTATAATAACCAACAGTCAACTCCCAGCATGCCCCAGGAAAAATACTCAGAAACACATAGGATGAACATGATTGAGTCTGAGATATTGCCCTTGGGGTCAGTTCTCCTCAAGAGAAAACAACACGTGATATTTGACAGCATATTCTATGTTACCACAACTTAAGAGCTATGAAACTTATGTACATCTGAAAGCTTTAAAAATGTTTATAGAAACATTATTTGTAATGACCAAAACGCATGTAATGACCAACCCAAATGTCATTTGACTGAGGGGCAAATGAAACATATCCAGATGATGGAATATGTTCAGCGGTGAATAAATTAAATGCAGACACACCAGCACACAGATGGATCTTAAAGACACTATGCTAGTGAAATAAGTCATGTATGTAGGATGTGACTCAGATTGTATAACATATCTGTAACAGATAAATAAAATGAATTAGATTGGCGGTTACCTATATCTCAGGTAGGGTGGGGGTGGAGTGAGGTGGGAGGAATGAAGAGGGAGGAAGTTCTTTGGGGGACGATGAATATCTATAATTATTGATTTTTGTACAATGCTGTGACTATACCAAAGCCCACTGAGCTATACTTTTTAAATGGTTGAGCCGTTTATATAGAATGGTGTATGCTATAACCTCAAAATGTATCTGTGAATGTGGCTATGGACAGAGGGATTGACTGGACTCAAATAAGAAGATTGCTGAATTATTTTGACAGTTAAGTTGATAAGTGGCCTGCTAGCCTAGAAACAAAGAACTATTCCGAAGTGAAAATTGACCTAGGCTCCTCTGAATGGGAATCTGGCTAAGAAATCTACCTTCACCTCAGCTAAGGCATATTTACCATCCCCATTTCTAATGAAGCCAAGAAAATATAAGAAAAAAAAAACAGAATCTTGCTGAGTGTTTATTCAAGGCATGTGAAAATAAGTGGACTGAAGAGTCCCCTGTGGAGGAGCAGAATGGGAACTTAATTAAGAAATTTACCCTATCTCATGGTTGCCAGCCTTCCTGCTGTCAGCCTGGCAGGATCTGAGACATGGTGCCAGCTCTGACTTCAGAGCGAGCATCTCAAACATGTATACTGCCCCTGGTGCATATGCACGTGGGTTATCAAGGACTGCAAACCCGTCTTTTTGTTTCTCGGGACTTGGAGAGGTGTTCCATCTAGACCTTACGCCATATCGTGGAACGCCATCCTCCACAAAGAGACAAGCACACCGTTGTCTTAGATTCAAGAGTGTGCTGCAAAGGGAGCCAGCTTTTTTGTGTCCCTCGGGATATCTGTGTACTGATAAGATGGGAGAAGAACCAACTAGCTGGTGACCAGGAGAGTGGACTGTGTTTCATCAGTATTTCCAACAAAGAACAGATAACTTGAATGTGCAGCAAATCTCAATTAAATTGAGCCATTGAGTGTTTAGCGGTTTGAACCTGAAATGTCCTCTCACGGCTCATGTTTTGAATGATTTTTCTCTGGCAGGAGCTAATGTGGAAGCTGTGGAGCCTTGCGGAGATCGAAGCTGGCTAGCTGAAGTAGAGAACTAGAGGCCCTTGAGGGTGATACCCATTCCTCATTCCAGTTTAGCTCTCTCTGTGTCCTGTCTTCCAGGAGCCTGAAGCTCTCACCACTGAGGAACTGACCTAGCCATTGTACATTGAGCACTGCCTTCTCCACCATGGCGGATCATGACTCTCCAAAACTGTGAGCCAAAAGAAATGCTTCTTTCCTTAAGCTGCTTCTGTCACAGTGGTGAGAAAAGTAAGGAATGCAAGTCTTTGGTTGCTATAGTGTCACCCACGCTGATGCATGGAAGAAGATGAACTGACTGAGGTAAGCAAAGTGTGCATACACTCGCAATGGAACCTCGTGGTATAAACTAGGCAGCATTAACTCAACTGTTTCCAAAGCAGGTTTTGTCCCACTAAAGAATCATCTAAGGTGGAGGACATCCCGATATATAAAGATATCCATTCACATACACAAAAGACCTTCACCAGGGCTGGAGAGATGGCTCAGGGATTAAGAGCACTTCCTGCTCCTCCAGAGGACCCAGGTTTGATTCCCAGAACTCACGTGGCAGCTCACAACTGTCTGTAGCTCCAGTTTCAGGGGATTGCCTCTTCTGGCCTCTTCAGACACTCCACACTCAGATGTACAGGAGGCAAAACAGACATAAAATTTAAAAATAAATAATTCCTTTTTGTCTTTTTGAGACAGGGTTTCTCCATGTTGTTCTAACTGTTCTGGAACTCACTTTGTAAACCAGGCTGGTCTCAAACTGCCCCACCAGTGCAGCCTGGATGCCAAGACTGGCAGGGGGTGCTGGGATTGAGAGACAGACACAGAGGCTTCTTTTAATGTGGAAGATCAGCAACCTTTATTTTGCCCCAACTAAAGCCTTTTATACCTCTACTGCTTCTGTGGAAAGCCACAGGCCAGAAAGAATACAAACATCCTTGTCAATTACAGACCACAAGGAAGTTCCCCTGTCGGTCAAGGCTAGTGAGGGCAGCTGGATCACAACACAAACCCACAGAGATCTGCCTGCCTCTGCCTCCCAGGTGATGGGATTAAAGGTGTGCACCACCATCACCTGGCCAAAAAATAAATTAAAACAAAAAGATCTCACTGGCCCGTGATTCCTTACACTGTCATCTGATTCGGATTCTGGACTGTTCCAGGCCACTCTCTTCCATTTCGCCTGTGCCTATGGAATTCATTTGTGTCAGGGAGGGAAAGAAGTATTGAATAAATTGTTTATCACTCAGGTTCAATTTGTTTTTTTCATATAATGAGTGTTTATTGAGATTATAATATGGGCTGCTACAGAGATATTTTTAAATGCAAATTTATCCTCAACTGCCTATTTTTAAACACCACTTTTGATGATTTTCCAAGTTCTGCAGCAAGCTGTGCTTTATGAATAGCGCCGGATTTTTCATATTAGGATACAGTTTAAAAGTGTGTGCCCAATTTAGTGTATTGGGGTTACCTTAGGAGGAGCGTTGGAAGCTGTTTCTGTTTGGACTAGATGTCTCCATGTTCTCGGTGTCCTAGTCAAAGATGTGAGAACAAGCACACAGTCAGACACTGGGACATCTTCTTCAAGGAAAGTAGAGAGATGATACGTTGCTCAGGAGCCCTGGTTGCTGTTGGCACTTCTTGTCAAGGGGTCCAGGACGAGGAATTGGTTGCTAAGAGTAAAGAATGCATGTGTTTGTTTTGATTGACAGGCTTGGGTTATGTAAGCTTACCCATTCCCGTGATGCATCTGACTTTAATATTACGCATGCCCAAACATGCACAGGCATAGGATGGTAAAGATTTTCTCTAAACGTTTAGTCTGAAGAAACAGTTGCTTTTCTATAGATAAACTCAAACCAGTTCAGACTGGATTAGCTCCCTACCTCTGGTTTTCAGATTATGTTCTAGGATATGTTTGAATGGAAACGAACCACAATAAGAGTAACTATTGTAGGTTTCTAGGAAGGAGCAACTTACTGCATTGTTTGGAGTCAAAGGTACATGCACCTTGATGCGGGTCGAAGTCCTAGGTTGATGGATATATTGTTGGGAAAGGAATGTGTGCGATACCCATCCCAGTGTAGTCTCTGCATGCTAAGCTTTCCCTCTGTCCCAAATCTACAGAAGGTTCTAGATAGCATCTTTTTTTTAAAAAAAATTCATTTAGTTATTATGTGTACAGTGTTCTGCTTGCATATACACCTGCATGCCAGAAGAGGGCACCAGATCTCACTACAGATGGCTGTGAGCCACCATGTGGGTATGGGAATTGAATTCAGGACCTCTGGAAGATCAATTAGTGCTCTTAACCACTGAGCCATATCTCCAGCCCAGATAGCATCTTTTTTAAAAGTAAAATAAAGGACAGTGAAATGGCTCAGTGGGTAATGGTGTTTGCTGCCAAGCTGCTTGTGTGCATGTGCACACACACACACACACACACACAGAGAGAGAGAGAGAGAGAGAGAGAGAAAGAGAGAGAGAGAGAGAGAGACAGACAGACAGAGACTGATATAAATGAATTGTTTTTAGATAGAAAACTTAACTTTGAAAATTATTATTATTTTAAACAATATCTTACTATGTAACCCAGAGTGATCTTGAATTTACAATCCTCCTGCCTCCAGCCCCAAGCGCTGGGGTCAAAAGCACACCACTATGCCAAGCTTAACGTTTCTCTTCGTAAAAGTCCCTGAAACATTCTTGCATGCCACACTGGCTTTCTGCCCTGTAATGTCTCCTTCCCCTTCCCCTGCTTGCCACTCTCAAACCTGTCTAGTCCACATTCCCCTTCTTCTTTGTCGCCCTCTAGTTTCCCAGGCTATGTTCAGTCTTCCTGTCTCCACCTCCTAAGTGCTAGGATTACAGGTTTGTAATACCATGTGCGGCAAAACCAAATCTTAAATGTGAACCTGAGTTAAATTTAAAAAGCGAGCTACATACTTCCAACTTATAGTGGCACAAAGTAGATCTTTCCATCCCAAAGGAGAGAAATAGAAGAATACCAGTAAAGGAATGGCCCACAGCAAGACTGAAAACCTGAGGGAAATACATTAAATCTGTAGTTCTATTTCTGGCATCCAAGTATGGGTGGTATAGGTGTGGGTGGTGTGGTGTATGGTGGTGTAGGTGTAGATAGTGTAGGTGTACGATGGTGTAGTTGGTGTAGGTGTAGTTGGTGTAGGTGTAGTTGATGTAGGTGTAGGTGGCATAGATATGGGTGGTTTGGTGTATGGTGATCTAGGTGTGGGTGCTGTAGGTGTACAGTGGTGTAGTTGGTGTAGGTGTAGGTGGTGTTGATGGAGGACTCTCATTGGCTAATAAAGAAACTGCCTTGGCTTTTTGATAGGGCAGGATTTCGATAGGTGGAGTAGACAGAATAGAATGCTGGGAAGTTAGTCAATCGCCATGCCTCTCCTCAGTGAGACAGATGCGATGGAGCCAGCCACCAGGTCAGACATGCTGAAACTTTTCCAGTAAGACACCACCCGTGGTGTTACATAGATTATTAGATATGGGTTAGTCAAGATGTGAGTAAGAGGCTGAAACTAATGGGTCAGGCAGTGTTTAAATGAATACAATTTGTGTGTTGTTATTTTGGGGCATAAGCTAGCCAGGCGGCCAGGATCAGGGCCATGGGAATGCAGCCCGCTGCTCCTCACTACATGGTGTAGGTGGTATAGGTGTATTGGTGGTGTAGGTGTAGGTGCTGTAGCTGTGGATGGTATAGATATATGGAGGTGTAGGTAGTGTAGGTGTAGGTGGTGTAGGTGTAGGTGGTTTAGGTGTATGGTGGTGTAGGTGGTGTAGGTGGTGTAGGTGTATGGAGGTGTAGATGTAGTTGGTGTATATGTATACAGTGGTATAGGTGTATGTGGTGTAGGTGTAGGTGATATAGGTAGTTTAGGTGTATGGTGGTATAGGTACCTAAGGGCTGTCCATTCTTGGTTGTAGTCCACATGGCCTGGTTCTGTTGACTACCTAAAACTTTCTTCAGCAAATATTATATGTTTCTGGCCTCTTTAACTAGCTTTCTGCCTGCAGGACTCCAGCAAGGCCTGACCCAGCCTTTGCCTCCATGACCCCAGAGCTCTCACATTCTGCGTCTCCATAAAACCAGTGTCCTGTGAGCATTGCCAAGGGTTGTCACCAACTCAGGCTTCCATGGCTTCTGAGTATCTGGATGGCTGAGCACATAGAAATGTTTCCCATGGTGGCCCTGTGTGAGCTGAGAACAGAGAGCTATCTTCTTAGAGCAGACTTCCCAATGAGCTAAAAGCTTCCTGTGCTCAAGACTGAGATGGGCCAAGTTCCAGGAATCCTTGAGATGATAAAATCCTTCATTCTTAAGTCTGGGGTGGGTAGGGTCTCAGCAATTTCTGAGTTGTGTACAAGGCATGTTTTCATATTTTCTGGTGAGCTGGAAAACAATGCTTGGCTTTTTAAAAATGGTTTTAATCTTTTTAGAATTTGTGCCTTCCTTAGCCCCAATTTTGCAAATGTTCTTTTTTCTAGGTTAAATATAAGGGATATCTATATCTATATATTTCTGTTCTACTTTTTCTTCCAAATCCCCACTGTAAGCTTGTGTAAAACCAGTCAACAATAACCACAGCCTGAAGATCTGAGTACTTTGAACTTTCCTTTGCCAGACCAACAAACCTTCCATCTTATTTATTTATTGTCATTTCATCAGATTTTTTGTTCTTTTTTAAAGACAGGTGTAGGCAAATTATTGTTAGCAACAAAATACCCCTCTGGGGTCTTTGATGGAGTTAAAGACTAAATAATTAGGCTTAAAAGTTTTCCTTAGTTATGATAAAAGGTAAATTAGATATGAAACTTTAGACTCACAAAGATAAGATAGGTAAGACACTATTTTCTCTAATTTTGCCAAATACAAATGAACTGGATATTGTAATTGTAATTCTTTTTTATTTTTTTTTTTTTTTTTTGGTTTTTCGAGACAGGGTTTCCCTGTAGTTTCTAGAGCCTGTCCTGGAGCTAGCTCTTGTAGACCAGGCTGGCCTCGAACTCAGAGATCCGCCTGCCTCTGCCTCCCAAGTGCTGGGATTAAAGGCGTGCGCCACCACCGCCCGGCTGTAATTGTAATTCTTAACTATTTTGTGATATATAGTTTTACTATGTTAAAGTTAAAACTTTCCTTTTTAATTAGACAAAAGGGGGAAATGCTATGGAATAATTCTTCTTTACACTATGAAAAATGTGTTGCTTTCATTGTTAATAAAAAGCTGATTGGGCCAATGGCTAGGCAGGATTTTGGGGGCAGAAGGAATACTGGGAAGAAGAAGGGTGGAAATGGGGGGGGGGCTCTCCAGCCAGACACAGAAGAAGCAACATGGGAAGTTCATAGATGAGGTAAACAAGCCTCAGGGAAGCACATAGACTAATAGATATTGGTTAATTTAAGTTGTAAGAGCTGATTGGAGACAAGCCTAAGCTATCGGCTGAGCATTTATAATTTATAGTAAGTCTCAGTGTGGTTATTTGGGAACTAGCTGGTGAGAAAGAAAAGTCCGGCTACACACAGGGTCTTAAATATTTCAGGCCTGCCTTAAATCTAAAGCCCTTTTGTCTCAACCTGACAAGTGCTAGGGTTATCTGCCCACTGGGGAGATGACTCAGTTGGTAAAGGGCTGGCCACACAGACGGTAAGGGGCTGACCATAGAGACCACCACACAGATGTTAAAAGGCTGGCCATACAGGAATGTGTCACCACACTCAAGTTAGTCTGTCTCATTGAACTCAACCTCACACAGTCTCAGGACAGTGACAAAATGCAGATGAGGGTTTGTTTTGTTCCCAGGTCCTAGTGTGCAGGCCTCTTACCCAATTCCCCTGAGAGCCCTGCTCCCAGAATCATCCGTGTAGTACCTACTGTCTTCGTTCCTGCAGGTATATGCCCTCCCGACTGCCACAGTCTCTGCTGTCTGCGTTCCTGTGGGTATATGCCCTCCCGACTCCCACGGAAGCACTGACCAAGCCCTACTTTAAACGGCTTTGGGATTTTCCCAGCCTATTTTATGCAAACTTGTCTCTATTTTTCTACAAACCTTTTCCAGCCTGTCCCTGAGCCCCATGGCCAGGTGGCTACAGGGACAACTCTTGCTCTCTCTCTCTACTAGCTTCTGGGTCTGTTGCTTTGATAGAAACCTGAGGAAAAAAACTACTGAAAAGCAGGAAAAATTTGCTTTAACTTAGTTCCTGAGGCTTCCTTCCATTCAGCATGGTAGGAGCGTTCCACTCACCTCATGGTGGTCAAGTAATGACTGGACAAGTCATTTTAGTATTTTTTAAAGACTTATTTATTTTATGTGCATTGGTGTTTTGCTGCATGGATGCCTATGTGAGGGTGTCAGATCCCCTGGAAATGGAGTTACAGACAGTTATGAGCTGCCATGTGGGTGCTGGGAATTGAACCTAGGTCCTTTGAAAGAGCAACCAGCGCTGAGCCATCTCTCCAGTCCCAGTTTTTTTTTTTTTTTTAAAAAAAAAACCAGAGTCTCACCATGTAGCTCTGCCTTCAAATCATGGTTTTCTTGTCTCAACCTACGAAGTTCTGGAATCACAAGGGTGTGCCGCCATGCCATAAGAGCCTGTCACTTCATTATGAGGACTGGAAGAAGCTCAGAGACATTCCCTAGCACACCAGTCCACGTCCAGTCTCCTTCACCTCCAATAGCCAATGTGGGTCCTTCTCTAACTGAACTACCCCAAGACTGGATGGTTCTGAAATTTGAGACTATTTAACAACTCTGTTGAACCTCTCGTTTTCACAGCACCCTTGAGAGAAGAGACCAACATTGGAACTGGGATCAGAAAGCACCTATTTTCTGCAAAGCTTAGGCTGGTGAACTTGGGGTTCTGCAAGCTTATGTGCACCCCGTCAACAGACTAGATGAGCGAATAGAGATAAACGGTGGCTGGTACATATTAGATCAAACTGTATGACACATCCATTGAAGAACTCCATAGAAAACTGCCAATGTCTTGTGGGTCCTGTGTTTTACACTGATGGAGGACTCTCATTGGTTCATAAAGAAACTGCCTTGGCTTTTTGATAGGGCAGGATTTAGATAGGTGGAGTAGACAGAACAGAATGCTGGGAAGAAGGGAAGTTAGTCAGTTGCTATGACTCTCCTCTCCGAGATGGATGCAGGCCAGAATCTTCCCAGTAAGCCACCACCTTGTGGTGCTACACAGATTACTAAATATGGGTTAATCAAGATGTGAGAGTTAGCCAGTAAGAGGCTAGAGCTAATGGGCCAAGCAGTGTTTAAATGAATACTGTTTGTGTGTTGTTGTTTCGGGTGTAAAGCTAGCCGTGTGGGAGCCGAGCGGGACGAAAAGCAAGCCTGCTCGTCTCCTCACTACATTACACTGTGTGAGAATTACTTCTGTGGAATTAGAAGAACAAAGTTAGGATAAGCTTTGTCCTACAAACACCAGACAACTAGACTATTGGTAGTCCCTTCTAACTGCTGCTGAGCTTATCCAGTATGTATTTCTTCCTCCTCCTCCTCCTCCTCTTCCTCCTCCTCCTCCTCCTCCTCCTCCTCCTCCTCCTCCTCCTCCTCCTCCTCATCTCGAATGCCTTCTATATCATTCTTCTCCTCTTTCAGTGTGGCAGCAAACATGCTGGTAATCTAATAAAGCAAATAAAATTGTTGTTTTGTTTTAGCTGTTTTGAACTTTATGAGGTTAGATTACTGGGTACATGTGATATTGCAGGGCTTGCTTTTTTCAATAGTGTTTTAGAAAAAAATTGTAGGGCTGGGGAGATATAGCTCAGTGGTTAAGAGCACTGGCTGTTTTCCCAGAGGTCCTGAGTTCAATTCCCAGCAACCACATGGTGGCTCACAACCATCTATAATAAGATCTGATGTCCTCTTCTGGTATGCAGGCATGCATGTAGAGCACTCATATATAAAATACAAATAATTTTTTTAAAAAGAAAAATGAACTGTAGCCTATTTTCAGAGCTACCCAAATATCCCCCTGTGTGAGACACATGATGACAGGCACTTTATTTAATATCCCAAACAACCCCAAGTACTGGATACTTAAAAATTTAAAGGTAAAGGGATTAATACCATGGGGTCTGAATCTGGGCTTCTGAACTCCACCCCTCATAAGATCCTTCAGTTAAAAAGTCGGTTGAAAGGCATTTTTCTGGAGTTGGAAAGATGGTTCAGTGGTTAAGCGCACTGGCTGCTCTTCCTGGGGTCCAGGGTTCGATTCCCAGCACCCATAAAAAACTCACAGCTGTCTATAGCCCCAGTTCCAGGGGATCCTTTGACCTCACTGGGCGCTGCACACATGTGGTACACAGACATATATGCAAGCAAAACATTCACACACATAAAATGATTTTTAATAAAGAAAAGACGTTTTCTGGGAGTTGGATGGAATGAGGCTCTCAATAGAGTACTTGCACATAGCACAGAATCATGGGAGTTCCATTGCGCTTTGTTACAAAGCTTGCCAGTTAGGGCATAAACAGGCTAAGGAGCTTGCTTAATTTCACACACACACTGGTGAGGAAAAGCAAAGAAGAACTTGGACTCATCTCCCAACAGCCATAAAGTTACACTGTCCCCTACAACCAGAACTCTCTAGAGAGACAGGGGCATAGGGACACGGAGCACGGAACAATTGCTTCTCTGCGAGTTGGGAACCCCTCTCCCACAAACACTGTGGTAAAATCTTAGTTGGTTTATTGGGAACTGGAGTCTTGGGGGAAAATTCCTGTCTGTATGTGCTTTTTTTTCTTTCTGAGAACAAAGAGTGCTTTTCAAAAAAATGTAATTCATTGTCTCTCCCCCACAGCAAGAAGGAATGTGGCTTGCCTCCTTGCCTTCCACGCAGCCTGTCCATACTGAGCATTTCCTTCTGGAGCAGTTAGAGAAGAATGCTTCAAATGTATGAGGTCCTCACATTTCCAGCAGAGATTTTCATATTCCACATATTTCCTTCTTTGGATCTTTCTATTTAGGGATCGGTTTAAAAATACAGTCCCTCCGTCTAGAGCAGAAGGGTTGTGAACTGTGAGTTCCCCCTCTCCTGAGACTCCAGTAACTCAGAAGGGAAATACAACGCAAATGGAAGGAAAAGGAAAAGAAATAGTTTAATTTTGGTTTCGACTATAACGTGAATCCATGATAAACCAAAAAAAAAAAAAAAAAGATCAGAGAAACCATCATAACATTTATAATCTAGCAGAACAGAATGGCCATGTTTCCTCTTGAGGGAAATGAGCGGTTGTTTATTGAGGATTCTTCCATAAAACCAGCACCTTCAGTACAGTTGGTTCCTCTCATTGCCAGATAACTCACTTTGAAAAATGATGTTTGCGGTTGGAGAGATGATTTGGTAGTTAAGAACCCTTACTTCTCTTGCAGAGGACTCAGATTTTTTTCTCAGCCTCCCACGTGTAGCACACATACATACACACACACACACACACACACACACACACACACACTCACACACATTTAAAATAAATAAGTGAATATTTTAAAGAATATGTTGGTTAGGGGCAGCTAATAGCTGCTTAGGGAGGGAGAACTAGTCTTCCCCAGGGATGAACCTCATAATTAGTTATCCAGTGCCATATTTAGCTTTGAAATCATTACATACACACAACACTAAAGGGACTCAACAGGTTTCAATTACATATTTATCCATTAATACATTCAGTATTATGTATAAGCGGTATCAACTAAAGAGGCCATGGATTAGAGTGGGACGGGGGCGGGGAGACACTGAAGGACCTGCAGCTATAAAAGGGAAAGGAAAACTGATGCGATTATATATTAATTTTAAAAATTAATATATGTATGTGTGTGTTTGCTACACATTCAGTAAAAATATCAAGCTATAGCCCTGAAAGTTTATATATAGCTTATATATTATATATAACATATATATACCACACCTGTATGGCCTGTATGACTGACTAGTGTGGCTGCCTTGCACTCTGATCTTCGGGCAAGCTTTGTTTATTAAAACACAAATAATATACCACTATACTCAGGGAGAGCCATTTTCCCTAAGAGCTTTGCAGTAATCAGATGGCTATTGGGTGGTGCCGAAGTAAACGCCCCTGGGACTAGGCAGGAGCTTGTAGGAGACCCTGTGCCTCCAGACATAGGATTTCAGCCATCTAGGGGGCTTGATCTGAAGGAATTTGGAGCTGGATATGGCACATGTGTTTTGTAGGGCCCCAAGTGAAGGCAGACCTTGATGCTCGCTATAGGACATTGAGGCGATGAGGAGTTGAGCTCAGACATTAGATGTTTGCACGCCCCTTCTGTTTTAACTCGTATCATAGATTGGGCACTATTTCAGAGATGTTCAATCAACTCCGCTAGAAAAACTGAACTCATCATTACTCAGGATAACCTGAGTATGTGTGTATGTGGTTAGGAAAGACACCCAGAGAAGTCACTGAGGAAGAGTGAGCATAGCCCCCAGGAGCTGAATGCAAAAGGAAGTACACGGTCAGTACACTGTCGTCCCTGGAAGATAAAATCCTGGGGACAGCCTCAAAGCATAGGCAGGTCTGAAGACAGAGCAGAATCCTACTGAGATGGAGAGGCAGCAGTCTGTTCTTTAAGGTGTGGAAGGGCAGACTCCCTCAGTTCACAGCCAAGTCTAAGGAGCTTGGGAGGAAAGATGCCTGGTGGGACTTGGAGTCCCCTGCTATGTGGAAGAGCGTGCTATGCAAAATCATCCTTTCCAAGCTGTTTGAGGTTCTAGGTCTCCAAAATCACTTCTTCCTAGAGACAGCAAGAGACAACATGAGGGGGGAAACATATCAGAACATATTTGTATCTCTTGCTGATGAAGTTAGATTTCTAAGAAACAAAAGCAGGTCATGCTGACCACGACGGTTTATTAAAGCAAAGTGCACAGAGCTAAAGGAACAGGGAAAGACTTTATTATTAATAGAGGATTCTAGGAGGCCCAGCAAGGCCTTCGGAGACATTTCTTATCTGAGACCACACAGGGGAGCTCTTTTTCTTTTATCCCCTGACTATGGGACACCACCGGAGGGAGTCTCAAGGCTCCCTGGGAGAGGGGCTGCTTACAGAGGACCACACGGCTGTGCCACTTGGTGAAAATCAATACTGCCAACAATGAAACCAAGGGCACATTGTTAAACTTGTTGTTTGTGCAAAACAGCCTGACTAACCACTACTGCTGGTCTGTTAGTCCAGGCGATGATCACAAAATCTTCAACTCTAACATAAAGAACCTTCCCGATGGCAAATTCCTAGGAGCCACTCTTTGGGCTAAGTCTTTCTTCACAGTTGATGAGGGGCAGTCAAAGCTGACAGGAACTTGAACAAACCACTTAAGTGGTGGAGGTTGAAGGCGGCTTCTGCCACCTGGAGGTGGATCATGGGTTAGACAAGGACCCAGCTGTAATTTCTATGTCTGTTGTGCATATATTCAAATCACTTTGAGTTTAACGGCATGTGCTGTATTTATTTGCGAGCATTTACTGAATTCTTGCTTTAAAAAAACGTGAGCCTCACTTCAACTATAATACTGAATAAGGAGCCCTGGTTCATTTGATAGTCAAGTGGGGTACGGGGCTGAACTGCAGGTAAACTCAGCAACAAGGAAGGTGTGAAGTTTACAGGAAGTTGGGGGGAGAGGGATGAGGTAGCTAGAAATAGGGGTGATGAGTTGGGTCGGTGCAAAAGTAAGCTGATGTCCCGGGGAGGGGGGACCCAAAGAATAGTTGTGTTCTTCATGGGTTCTATTGTGGGATTGTTTTATTGACTGATTGATTTTATTTTTTGGATTTTTCGAGACAGGGTTTCTCTGTAGCTTTGGAGCCTGTCCTGGAACTAGCTCTTGTAGATCAGGCTGGTCTTGAACTCACAGAGATCTGCCTGCCTCTGCCTCCCACGTGTGTGGATTAAAGGCATTCTGGGATTAAAGGCATGCTGGGATTAAATCCCCTGCCGGTCATGAGATTGTTTTATTATGACATGTACGAGGTGATGTTTTTCTTGATAGAGCCACCTGCCCACACAGGTAGGGACTGAAAGGGTTCATAGATACTAAGAGTGCCAACGGTGAAATGGAAGTGTCACAGATCTGAGACTATCCCCATCACACACACACACACACACACACACACACACACACACACACACACACACACACGGACAGAGAGAGAGAGAGAGAGAGAGAGAGAGAGAGAGCAGCCGTCTCCTGTCTCCATCACCTGGATTTGAAGAGATGAGGTACAGGTTGACTTTGTACTGGCCAACTTGTTTATCTGGAGGAACTGAGGCAGTTAGGGCCTGACACTCTGACTGCAGGGGTCTGTAGGTACTGTAACGCGACTGTCATTGGTCTCTACAACAGTCTGTATTTGATATTTGTAAGACCACTCACTGAGTATTTGTCTAATAATCCGCTCAAACACCTCAGCCAGCAGTCCCACCAGCCACTTTCTGCTTCAGCTAAACCGCAGCTTTCCTCCACGCTCATTCCAGAAATTCAGCCACGTCACCTCCCAGGTGACACAGCCTTAGGTCTTGAGGAGTATTTCTTTTTTTCGAGACAGGGTTTCTCTGCGTCGCTTTGTTGCTCGCCCTGGAACTAGTTCTTGTAGACCAGGGTGAGGAATAAGTACTTCTTCAATGTTCCAGTGACTTTGTGGAACCTCTTGGAAATGGCTGGGTCACTGGTTAGGGAGCCATTTCATACTGAGTGAACCTACCCACATGTATTCCTAATTTTAAATTAAGTTGGCATTTGGGATGTAGCGTAACACAAAGCTGTCTCAGAACCAATGTTGACAGAACCATTATCATTCCCATGTTAACTGCACACAGTAGGTGTCCAACATTTGGGTGCCAGTTAAATTTAAGAGCGGCAGGGGGTGGTAGCGTCTTTAATTCCAGCACTCGGGAGGCAGATAGGCAGATCTTTGTTAGCCTAACCTGGTCCACAGAGCCTCCAGGACAGGCTCCAATAGGATAAAAAAA
Source organism: Arvicola amphibius (assembly GCF_903992535.2). NCBI lineage: Eukaryota > Metazoa > Chordata > Mammalia > Rodentia > Cricetidae > Arvicola > Arvicola amphibius. The sequence continues at coordinate 54,895,536 of NC_052055.2, forward strand.
CTGTTTAGAAAAACCAATGTGCCTGCCACATTTGGTAACCACACTGCAAACTTGGACATTAATTTCTCAGGGTTTGTCAATAAAACCTTCTCCAGCTATTTTCTTTTTAGCTGCCCTAAGCCTTTAAGGCTCAGGCCATACCTGAGTTATTCAGTTATCTTTCCAGTTCCTAAGGAAGTCATCATGCCATCCTATCACACCCACACCCATCGAAACAAACCTAATTTCCTCCCAGACCCATCCCCTAAGAGTGTACCAGGCTAGCCTCCTAAGAGCAATCAGCACTGCTGTGGGACTTGCACACTAAAAAAAAAGGGCAGTTATCTCCAGCAGAGATAAGCCTGCCATCTCCAACTCCAACATAAATCTGTGAACTCGGGGAGCTCTGTGAAAACAAGACTGTCTTCCACAACTGGAATTACGTGTCATGAGCGCCGGGCAGTCTTTCCAGGCACCCGGTACACACCTCATCCCACTAAACAAAAGACAAGACGGTTGCTTAGGATTAAGCATGGATTTATTTTAGTTTAGTTAAAACATACATTGTTTCATTGAAACCGGTGTAGCACTCCTTGCCAACAACCCGGGTGGGGGCATGTTAGCCTCTACAGTACAGTGGGGACATTTACACTATACACACAACCAAGGCTCTCGTGGTTTTCAATGTGACCACGGGACATGTTACCAGATAGGTACTGCATTTTGGAAATTTAGACCTCATTTAAAATTTAAGATTTGAACTCAAATTGAAGTCCGGTTTATTGCAAATACAATTTAAACAAGTATTTTTCAATTTCCATACTTATATACAATGTCAATTTCTAATATTGAATTCTCTGTACAAGTACTTTGGAGACTTATATATAATGTAAGTTCATCAAAATGCAGTTAAGAAACTTAGGGGAATATATATACATTTGAACTTAAAACCCAGTTCCAACAGTATATACAATTTATTTACAAATACATATGGACATTGTATTTACAGTTTATCATAAATATTGAAAAATAGGTTAGCTTTAATGGACTAATGCTGCTCTATAAATAACAGTACAGTCATAACTGAAATGTCCATGGAAGACGACAATGCAAAGTGAGGTGACGGGACAGTGGTTTTAATACTGAAGACTGCGCATGAACGGGGATTCAGTTTAGGAGCCTCGAGGCAGATAGATAAAATAGCCCCAAGCGTTGGAATTTGGCCTAAAAATTCATTTTGAACCTTAATTCACAAAAAGGTTTGCAAAGTTCACACTGATTGACTGTGAACAGGACTTTCTCCTCCATGTCTTTCTGGTTGCCATGACACCTTCTCATGGATGCTTGTTTCTCAACATCCCAGGCAGGTCTTAATCAGCAACTCTTTCCAGGACTTCAAGCACAATTGTGAATTCTTGGAACTCCGGGTGAGGTTCTGGATTTGGATGCCGTGAAAGCAGCACGGTAGAGTGTTTTCTCACTGCCTCTGCTTCTGGATGGTCCCCAGATTTCATCTTCGGGACAAAATGGACCATTGGTTTTAAATGCAGCACTATCGGATGTCTTCCGGTCTGCAAGGGTCTTTAACAGCAGACAAATCTTGCCTATGAATTTTAGCCACATATACAAGGCTGCGTAACAAGAACCATGTGTGCCACATTTCTGGCCCTTGCCTCCAACTGAAAATATTTAGTTCAAGAGATAAGCTCAAGAGCCAGATGGCCAACTGATGATTCCACTTGCTTCCCTCAACCACTTAATGGAATTATGTCTATTAGATCTTAGACATTATGCCTGATGAGCAAAGTACCACATTATTTAATATATTCAACATACACCGTTAACATACAATAAATGTTCTCTTAAAGCCAAGCTTCAAAGCAATGTTTTCACTTTGAACTGGAATTGAAATGGAAGGGAAGCATGCAGCTGGACCAGGAGCTAAGTACAACCAGGCTGTACTGTTTCCCCTACCTAATCATTTGTTCGATGTAAACAAATAATTCTGCATTGTTACAAGAACGAGATGACAACGCAGTGTGAGTTTGGAAAAAGCTTACTGCTGGGGAAACCCAGTGGTCTTTCTGAACTCGCGGCGTGCAGGCCTCAGTGCAGCCTGGGGGTCAGACCTCTACTGCAGACACAGCAGGAACACGAGCCACGTGTTGTCAAGTAAATCGCGCTTCCAGCAGATGAGCATTTGAAAGTTGTACTTCCTGCTGGAGAGTTCTGGCCTACTGCCATCAGACGCCATTTTCACCTCTTGGAAACAATGTTTTAAAGGGCAGGCCCAAAAGCTCGACTCAGATTGCTGACAATACAACTCTGGAGACAGACGCAACTGAATAAACCCTGTCTTACCCAATTGCACTATTTGGTACCTCAAAATCAGTTATTTCATTTCCAACAGAAATATCTGCACTGTTTATCAGCCTAATAGGCTGAAGACATAAACATTTTAGATTTAAAGAGCCAATTATCTGGAAGCAAAGAAAGCGATGAACAGTGTTCACCTGATTTGGTGCAGCAGCTACCAATTACCCTTAAAGTGAAATTTGAACAAACAAAACAAACTATGCTAATTCATGATATAATTTTTCTTAACATTTTCCCGAAAACGATTTTGGGTAAAAAAGTATTTGGCTTATAATGCCTACAAAAAAGGCAAATAATTTCATAATACTAATATTCATTTTTAAATATCAATGAAATTGTGTTACAGAGTTTATTGACAACTGGTTCTGGATAAAGTTCAAAAATGCAACTTCTTCAAAGTAAAATAGTGCTTCTGAGGTCTTTTAAAGTATTTTTTGGTACAAAAAATAAGTTTTTTCTCAATGCTTATTTCAATACTTTGCTGTAAATTAAGTGTTTTTCACATCGAATGGTTCCATTAGGCACATTCAAGTAAAATCATAAAATATCCAAGTTAAACAATGACACAGCCAAGCATGTGGCTTGATAAAAGTTAAAAGTTCGTCCATTCTCTGGAATGGAATAAATAGTCACTTCCCTTAACCCAAGACTCGTGGTTTTGCTGTTAATATCCATTCCTTAACACACAGATAAGTTTCTTTAAAAAAAATAAAAAAAAATAAAAACGAAATCAAAACAAAACAAAAATGTTCCACTTATTCTGCATCCAGAAGAACCAGCGAGGAATCTGCACTTCAAAAGGAAGTGAACCGAAAGCATCAGGTGAAATTTCTGAGCAAGTTGAGTGTTGACTCAACACTGGTGGCAGATGGACCGTTGAGTTTGAGCGGTGCCATTAGTGGCCACCTGTAGAGGCATTGTGTACCCAATCCAGAACAATCAAGGCCATGCTTCCGGTCATCACCACTATGCCACTGATGAAGAACAACAGGGCCTGCAGGAAGCGAAGCGGAGAAAACTCATCAGGGCGGATGCTGGAATCACGCCTGTTACAATACTCTCTTACCTGACTAAATAACAAACTGCTAATAGTTACTTAGAGCACAGAAGGCTTCTATATGCTGGTACAGCTATTCATGAACCTTTAATTCCTCACCCATGTCCCTATAATTAATAAATGTATAGATTTGTGGAGTTGGATGGTAATGAGTCTTTCTCTACCCACACCCAGCTCCCAAATAATGAGAGACTTATGAAAGTTTGATCTACAGCTTAGACTTGTTCCTAACAGCGCTTGTAACTTAAAGTAGCCCATTTATATGAATCTACCTTCTATCCCGTGGCATTACCACTCTTACACTTGACATCTTCCGTTTCCTCTACTCTTCCTTTCTCTCCCCGGAAATCCCGCCTATACCTCTTGGCTATTGGCTGTTCAGCTTTTTTAATCACCCCAATCATAGTGACACATCTTCACAGTGTAGACCTTCCCAAGTTAGACCTTGGTTTGCAGGTGTCTGTGCTCATTAGTTTGTCTCCCCAAGAAAAGTTCACCCCCATTTACTCCTAACCTCATTCTTAGACCACAATTAGTGGACAGACAGTAGGACTGATGGTCTCTTATTCCCAATACCCCCACAGGGCTGGCAATCTTTTATTCCTAAATCCCCCTGCTAGGATTCTGGTTCCAAAGAGCATGGCTTGTGCTTAGCATAGTTAACCCTTTGAAACAAGATGCTAGCAAACCTAAGCATGAATACAGCCGTGAACGCATTCAGAAGCCCCAGAGTCCTACTCAAGAACGGTCTCATTTAGGTAACACCCTCACCTTCCTTGATGTGCATATTGGTGCCCATCATACAGGGCAGAAGTAAGTATGTCAATTTGTCAATACCTTTACACCGCTCTTACTACCTTTCTGCAATTATGTTATCTAGCACAGATATTTCATTGCTAAAACTTCAGGAAGAGACTGAAAATAACTACTGATTTTTCCCGTCACCGCTCACTCACCCCAATCTTTTGCACAGATCTCATAGATTCTTTCTTCACCAACTTGATGTAGAAGGCAGAGGGAAGAATAAAAATCAGCATGGCAGCTGCCGACGCACCTGGAAAAGGACGTTTATCCTTTGAGAACTCAATGAGTCTAGTTTGAAGGCTCAATATCCGTAGGCATGGAAATCAGAACTTACCAATGAAACCAAAGATGTCCCTAATGGTGGGGACAAAGATGACAAGCAAGTTGGTAAAGGACAAGATAGCCACAGTAATGACACTGTGACGCCACCAACTGAACTCCTTTGCGGCACACAGCAGGTGAGTGATGGAACTCCGGATCTGGGAAAAACGTATCGCTTATTGTTTTAGCCGTCCTACTCTAATTAGTGCAAAGAATTCACAAGCAGTTTACAATGTATCAACGGCAGTTTTTTCTAGAACTGATGCCCCTCCCTCCTGTTTGCTGCCCGCGATGATCTGGAGCCCGCATTCCGTCACTACCCATCCCTGCAAACCACCCCCAATGTGGCCCTGCTGCAGTATCCCCTCCTTAAATCTCCACACCCAGGCTCGTCCTAGCTGTGCAGGAGCAGGTGGCTACCTACCGGGAAAATAACCACTGGCACAGTGAGGGTGACAGCCATCAACACAGCCAAACGGACAATCAGGAGGAGAATGTCAGTCCCCACGATTGAGGAGTAGGTGTGCAGCAATTCCGACTCGACTTGTCCTGTGGGGACACAGAGCAGAAAAAGCTCTCAGTGTGGCTTTCTCTGGGGATCAAGGAGGAGAGTGGACTTACAGTGAAATCTGCACTCACAAAATGACTACAAACTAAGGCTAATGAGATTAATCTGGAATTATGATTAATGCAATTAAAGTAACATTGAAGAAAATTTTTTCTGAATACTGAAATTTCGCCACATGACCTCCAGTAAGAACAGAAGCTAAGCACCTAATCCCACTCTGGCTTAGTGTGTGAGCACGCACGTGTGTGTTGTGTTAGTTACAGCTAACAGTAGGAGCACAGGCAGCGGGAGCGCAACAGAGGCAAGGACATCACAGAAACATCAGCAAATAGCTCACATCTGCTCCTGAATCTGGATCAGAAGGGGACTTCTTACAGGAAAGATATACACACGATATCAGCTCCATCCCAACAAACGAGCCTTTCTCTTCCTTAGATTAAGCATTACTTACCATAAAATGTCAGGTATCCAAAGAGAGCAGCAAGCAGATACATCAGAAACATGGCGAAGAAAGAAATCTTGGACACGTTCATCATCCTCCGCCGGCTGCGCCTGCACAAGCACAACAGAGCGCGTGCAGTGGTCAGCGAAACCAGCAAGTTACGAGCTACTGTTAGGACTGCCAATCAAAGTCAGAAAAGATCAAGTCCCTACCCTTTCAGCTCTTCATAGATGGGAAGAACAGCAGGATGGCAGACAAAGGAGAACGTCAGGATTGGCACCGCGTACACGGTCTGAAAGAGACATACCGCTGCATTTACACCCCATGGCATACCCTTGGAAGTCCCCAGCTGTGCTTCAGGGATTTACACCAAAGCCTGGAGAGCGTCACTGCTGCATAATTAGCCCCCATTCTTCAATTTTGTTTACCAAGTATGACCAAGACGACCTGAGACGCGCCACTTTGAGGCCAAGCGCCTAGTTCGCTTGTATTCCTAGTCACAGGAGAACTGGAGACTTCTGTCGAGTTTTCCTTTCTCCCCCCTAAAAAGCATCGACCATTCAGTCCCAATTTATCTTAAGAGGTGTTTTAAAATTCCTAATGGGAGGTTTCTTTTTCTCCTGTCGCTCCCTAAAAATTTCTTTCTAGAAAGCAGGATGTCAACTAGTTACCTGTGAGTTGAAGATAAAGTAACGTGGCGTGCAACAATCGGCGGCAGTGGCGTTGGATGTCACATTAGACGCCAGGAGGGCCAGCGCTGATGTGGCGTTCACAGTTTCATTGATCATCAAATCTTCAACAGGGCAGGGAATCTGAAACTTCTTGCAAATCACCTAAAAGAAACGTATTTTCGCATTCGTTAAGCACAGTTACTTGACAGAGCTTTTAAAAGGGTATTTTCTAAAAGGAGAAACTGTTACCTACCACAATCAGAAAGAACATCATACACAGCAAGGAGAGGCCACTGGTGTACCCCAAGTACCCTGGAGAGGTGGGAGAGAAGGGTTCCGGGTTAATCCAGCAGGGATGGAGAACAGACTGTAAGACACTAGGGCTAGCAATGGAGTGCTATGACCAGTTGGGGGCTCCACTGCTACGCTGTAAGCGTGTCACACTGCCATTCCCAGCACCAGGTGCTGGGAGCCTTCAAGCCTTCAGTCATTTCTGGTAGACAGCTAAGTAGCAACAACACCCTTTAGGAAGTGCTGGCTCGCCAGGCCAGCGGTGGTGGGGCACACCTTTTAAATCCCAGCACTCAGAAGGCCAGCCTGGTCTACAGAGCGAGTTTCAGGATAGGCTCTAAAGCTACAGAGAAACCCAGCCTTGAAGCAAAACCAAAAACAAAGCAGCAAAGTGTCTGGCTTACCTAGATTTCTCAGCAGCGACAATGGAAGGATAAGCACCAAGGACACCAACAGGACCAGGTAGTCACCATTCAGATACCACAGTCTGGGAGAGAAGAGAAAGGGCGAAAATCAACTGCACGGCTAACACTGGCGCGTGAAAGGGCAGTTTAACTGAGCATGCAGTCAGGTTAGAGGTGGGGGTGAAAAGCAGGAGCTTCTGCGCCATTCTTGGCTCTGGGAAGACTGCCAGCTGATTCATAACATAAAACACTTCTTAAAGCTTGATACTAGCATAGGGAACAAGGCTGCTCTGTGCAGCTGGCAAGCTTATCTGAGGAGAACCGTACACCGACATTACAGTTCTCGCCTGTAATTTCTATCCAAGGAGAGAAGGAACTATGGCAAGATCCTTCAGACGGTTGTCAGAAAGTACAGTCATTAAGCATTTCACTAAGGAAATTTCCACTTAGATTAAAATTCACAGGCAACCACTCTCCTTCCCCCAAACTAGTCTGAACCAAACCCCCACTCCATCAGAATATATTTCAGATTATCATAGTAACACCTAAACCCACCTTAATGCCAGAATAAACTATATTCAAAAGGCCATTTCTGAAACTAAATGTTCCCTAAGTTCTAGTAAGCAAGGCCCATTCTCGCCGGGCATGGTAGTGGCATGCACTTGCATGCTCTGCCCCAGAGGCAGAGGCAGGGGGACTATTTGAGGTTCAGGCCAGCTAGAATTAAACAGGAAGACCCTGTCTCAAAGTAAAGCCATTCCTTCTTTTTAAATTTTTATTTACTTATTTATTTTGGTTTTTTGAGACAGGGTTTCTCTGTAGCATTGGAGCCCATCCTGGAGCTAGCTCTTGTAGACCAGGCTGGCCTCAAACTCACAGAGATCCTCCTGCCTCTGCCTCCCGAGTGCCGGGGTTAAAGGCATGCACCACCACCGACAGGGGCCATTCCTTCTTAAAAGCACTATTTTTAAGTCCTAGCTCCTCACGGGCTCCACTCCACTCATGACAGTAACAAGAACACCACCTAAAAACACTGCTGAAAGATCAGCATGATGAACCAAGTCTTTAAGCGCAGTGGGAGCCGCCACGTGTCTCCATGCGAGTTGGGAAGCAGATGAGCCTGGCTGTTTACATTAGGGCCTGCTCCTCCCAGGGATGAGTAGCTGCTGGGAGACTTCACTTTCTACAGCACAGGCGGGCAGTTTCTGGTTTTCTTCATTTAACTATTTTAAGCATGACTGGTATTTTTTTTTGGGGGGGGGGCGACTTTCCGTCTTAAACAACTCTATAGCCAGCAACTGTAGCAAATGAAATATAAACAGAGATGAATTCGAGCACTAGAAAAGTTCCGCAGCCAGGTTTGTGTACTTGTTATTCTGAGTTAAGTGCACAAGTACACATCTGTTGCGGGGGGAGGGGAGGGGGAGCACTTCCCTGTCAGGAGTTAAGTACGGACAGGAATACTTGTGGAAGACTTACTGATGAACTGTTTTATTTATATCCAACTTTGACCAAAAAAATAAATAAATGAATGAAAAAAGCATCTGCGATTGTTTCTATGGAGTAACCTTACTTAGCACCTACCCATTTGTATCTTCAATGTTCATTAAAGCCTTGATCACCAAAGGTAACTCATATTTCACTATGAAGAGGTAGCTTGACATAGCTGGAGGAAAACAAAATTAAACCATTACAAGTGCAAAATGTGGCCTGTGACACCGAGGTCCTGTGTCACCACCTTGTGCTACTCAATGAAGCCTACCCAAAGTGCCCTTTCAAAACATACCTCCAATGTTCTGCATTGTAATCGATCCGGAGGCTGCGAGCTTCCCAGCCAGTCCAAACGCCTTATGCCCCAACTGTTCATATAGTAAAGACCCTGCACGGAAGAGCACAGAGGAATGAAGCCCTCTGAAAGCTCTACCCCACCCCAAATCAGAATAGGCAGAGATTACCGGGGGTGAGCTGGGGTGGACTAAGAATGCCACCTACCTCCTTCATTGGCAGTCTTCAAGAGGAGATGAACAGAATACAAGGAAAATATTGACACAAATGTCAAGAGAATTCTGAGAAAAGGAAAGGGCACATTGTTACAAACAAGCAGGGCTATCCACTTACCACCTCCCTTCTACAGCACCACCAGTGACGGTCCCTCTCTCGACCTTGACTGACACTACCGCAGCTATCAGGTGAGTTCCACAGTATTAAAAGCAATGTCCACACTGTGTCCAATGCAGGGAACTCTGCAAAGCCCCAAGTCCCAGGGAATAGAGACTAGACTTGTACTCTGGTTCTGGGACCATAATTATCTATACACCTGCCATGTGTTCCTAATAGTTTCATTTAAAACTTGCCATTAAACTTAGTCCACAAGGCTTTTACGCCATTCAATAGATGGGTAAAGGCCAAGACCTCAGGAACCAGACAGACTCTGAGAAGGGAGACGGCGGAAGTGGAACTAACATTTCGTCAGACACTATATTAAAAAAAAAAAAAAAAAAGAAACTACCAACAAATCTGAGAAGTGACATCTGGGAAGACACAAAAGTGTGGGCCCCACTACAGAGCTCTAGAACGAGCGAGCTCAGCGTCACCCTTCCACTTGGACTGGAAAGCCAAAGGGAGTGTGAGGAAGGAGGACAGGGTCTAACAACACTGCTTTCCTCGAGGGTATAGTTTTCTCAGCCAAGTTCCACTTTCCTTCTATGAAGGCAAACAACGCACTGATTAAAACAGGAAAAAAAAGCTAGCAAATATGCAAATGAGACAGCCACATAAATTTTGACCTTGTATGGGCAAACTGGAAACTATGTAAGGTGCTGGCCAAGGGGGAAAAGGCGTCAGCAGCGCGTAACACAGGATGTCGACTTCCATCCTAAGGTCAGAATGGCAGGACACCCGGGTTTGAGGTGACACTATTTGCTTGACCTCTCAGAAAAAGTCAATTTTAAAAAAAAATTATAACAAATTAGGTACTATGTCTTTCTAATGGGTTTCATGCCCCTCAAGGTCACTTTCAACCTCAAGATTAACTCTCCTTAAAAGGTCAACCTGTCATTTCAGCATGTGGCTTTTGGCCCATTTACCTTTACATACAATGTAAATATGGATGAACAAAAACTCACACAGTCTTGGTATCATTTAGCCATTTATTAAAATGGTTAATCAAATACAAATTAAGCTATTAAAGTAAAATTCCAAAAGTTCAAGGGTTACACGGTAAGTTTTCCTTTCAGTTATGAAACAGTTACCCATAACCACATTGGTAGCATTTCAAAGTTTCCAGTTCTCATGGCAAGAGCTAGAAAGGGTTTCAAACATGTGACTCTGATGCCAGTCATTCAGAGTCCCATCAAAAACTGAGATTTCGGAATGTTCTATACTAAAGGTCCTGGGGCTTCATTTTAGCAAGAAATGCCTCCAAGATCCTTACCCTAATGCTTTTAGTATCCAATGTCAGGCTTAACATTATTAATTAGTGTGGAATTTCATAAAGCTGAGCTTTTCTTCTCATAAACATTGGAGAAAATATATTGAGTGGAAGGTAGCGGTCAGCTAACCAAAACATAGCTGTTACGAAGGGAAGGGACATTTGTAGTGTGTGCGGTTCTGATGACGTTAGAGGGCCTTCTACGGAAACTGTCAACCACACATCTACAGGCGGTTTGGAACTTAAAACAGTAAAAACCATACACTCAACCTTGTACATGCTTCTGTCCTTGGAAAGAGCATTTCTTGCTCCCTGCTTTTCTGAGAGCACTGGGAATGGCACCCAGGAGTCGTGCATGCTAGCCAAGCACTCTACCACTGACTGGGACTTCTATAGCCCACGACTCTTCAATCACAATCTCCAAGGGTCAGTTACCCCAAAATGGGTTAAGAACCATTTTGCAACCTCTAACCAGAAATCCTAGAAACAGAGGACCAGCTAATTAACTTTTGAAGCAATTAGTAGGCTCATATTTAAAATATTCAGGCATCATACAGATCCGGAAAAACATCTTTTAAAAAATGGAATTTGCATTTTAGCATCCAGAAAACTATGACTCACATGTCCTAAAAAAAGCATGTTCTAGGCAAGGTAAATATCACCACACCTTTATCCACACCTTTTTTTCCTTATGTTTGAGGGTCACAGGTTTTAGGGGGAAACCGTGAACTTATGAAACCCAACTAGAGCCACTTCACTTACTGTAACCTTGGCTTCTGTTTTTAATCAAACAGAGTTAACTCTAAACTCACTGCTTCTCACTCGCCTCAGCCTCAGGGTCCAGCGCTACCCGACGTTCTATCTAACCTGCTTTCTTGATGTTGTATAGTATGTAGTAAGACAGTTTCGGATTTCTCTCTAAACGATTTCTAAATCAGCTATTTGCACTGCAAATTCTTTTCCGGAGCCAAAATATGTTTATGTTATTAACTGCCCTGCATGGCAGGCTCACTACTTACACATACTTACATAAAAAGAGCAATTCCAGTATTAGCCATGGCATAAGAAAGCCCAAGGATTCCACTGCCCACAATCGCATTGCTCAGATTAAATACTGACATTCCAAAGGAAGTAGTACCTGGATGCTACACAGAGGGAAACGATAACCAAACATATAACAATAATTAAAAGGAGAAAACCAGCTTTGGGCAAGTTAGATTTGAAATCTAAAACACTATTCTTTTACTCCATAAAGCCAGACACATAATAAACAGTATTTTCAACTTACAAAGTCAGTTTCATACTTCTTCTTCCCCAAATTGGATTCAAGTAAAAAGTTCTGGTTTTCAGGATCCACATCCACATAATGGCTGCAAAAATAAAATTAAAAAAAATGTAATTGTAACCCGACCGAGGGATACACAAAAGCGTGTTTTAATGTACAAAAAGTAAAACAGCCCTTCGGTTCTGCTACGGCACTTTTTAGTTAATGCCTAGGGAGTAAAGTCTTTCCGGAGATACCTTTGGTCATGCAGTAACAACCGGGTAATTTAGTAGGCTACTCTCTCCGGGGCTAAGAGCAAGAGTCTGGGGCCCCGGGCAAGTAAACTAGGGCCCCAGTGAGCGTTGTTAGCCTGTGACCGATGAGCAATCCTTCCAACCCCGAGGCGATGCGTGCTAGCACTTATTTATTTATCTATTATTTTTGCAAAGCGCACTTCTCCCACCTTTTCAGAGCAGCCTGCTTGGTGGGGTAGGAGTAGTTGAAGTCACTGTTGGAGCTGTAGCTGCTGCTGTCCTCATCCGGGGAGATGTTGAACCTTCCCATTTCGGTCTTCTTCATGCTGGTAGGAAGTGTGCGTCCGGCGCGGGGTTCCTTTTGTCCTTGGCGGCGCACTGGCCCTCGAGGCTGCAAGCCTGCGAAGGTAGAGGCGGTGTCAGGACTGCAGCGCCCGCCCGCCCCCGACCACGTGACGCCGCCGGGCGGCGCAGCGCGGCTGATTCATCCCCCGCCAGGCGAGTGGAAAAGTACCAGGCGAGCGAGGGGCGGGGGCGCGGCGAGGGGCGGAAAAGTACCGACGAAGGGGACCGCGAGAACAAAGATGCGCCCGCCGCGGCGCCCCCTCCAACCACCTCGGCGCCCAGCCCGGTGTCCCCACCGGCCGGAGCACGTTTACAAGAGACACGCCGAGCCCTCCAGCCGCCGTGGGTCCCCGGTCCCCGGCCCCTCCTCTACCCCAGGAGGAACTGATGCAATACCGAGGGGCGATTGTCAAACCCTCGCCGCTCGCCTCTTTCCCCCACGTCCGGATTGATTTCACGTTCGGGTCACTAGACCCGGCTTGCAGCAAAAGAGAGCGACCCGGCGCCCGCGCGGCTCCCCGCTTCCCCTAACGGGAGGCTGCGGCTGGCTGCCCGCCCGCTTGCCCACCCGCAGACCCCGCTCCCGCCGCCGCCCCTCCCCCGCCTCACCTCGGCGCTCTCCCTCCGGGCTGGCCCACCACACGGCAGCGTTTCCCGCAGGCTGTCTCGGTCACACCAAGATCGTAAAAAAAAAAAAAAAAAAAAAAAAAAAAAAAACGGGACGAAAATAACAGCGACAGATTCTCTAACGATCCCCGCAATCCAACAGGCTTTAGTGAGATTGACTTTAATTAAATTATGATCAGCTTTTTCTTCCTTTTCTTCTTTTTATTTTTTTTTAAAGCGGGGGAATGGCGGTCACGATCCTCCGGCGCGGGCGGCGGCGTGGCGCGGTGTGGAGCTGCCTCGCGAGCGCCGAGTTATAGCGGCGGGCGCCGCGTCAGTGGGCGGGGCTGGCGGCTGCTCTTTGTGTATCAACAGCACCTGGGCTCCGCCTCCAGGCCGCGTCCCTTTCCCTCCAGCGGCCTCCCGCCCAGATACCCCGCACCCCGCCTCGGGGGGGCCGGTCGCACCCTGCTTTCTTGCGGCTCCTCAAGCCCGTGCACCGCAGCCCCGTGGGTGGCTGTCCCCCGCTGCTGCCGTCAGGAGCCAGCTTCCAGAAAATTTCCCTCCCATCCCAGTCACCAACACTGCATTTCGGGGACACATCCTGCATATGTGTCCCCCATTCTAAACCCTTTCCAGCCGATGCCTTAAGATGCACGCGGAACTTGAGCCAGCGCTGCCACGCTACCCTGATGGTCGGATTGTATTCTCGATCTTTCCACCTAGATCTGCTTTCACGCTCCTCCCCAGAACTAGACTGATGATTAGGGCGGCTAGCAGTTCCGTTTCTGGATAGACTTTTGGTGTGCACGTGGAACAGCGTAGCTGGGGAGATTTATGTTTGACCAGAAAACCAGATCCCCTGAAAGGGGGTCGGGGCTGGGGGATCCATCTCTGCTGTGGCCGCCTAGGAGTGTCCCGGCCACCCCTTGGCGGACACTTCCTCCGGCCACCACCCCACCCCACGCTGAGAGCTGCTGTTAGCCACCTCCCCGGGCCTCCACCGAGAGCGCCCTTGTTGGAATGCAGGCCTGGAGCTTTCTCGGCTGCCCGGATCCCTCGCTGGGGCTGTGGTCTTGCAGAGTCGGGCGGCTCAGGGGACCCCTTACACCAGAATATTCGGTGCTGGCGGAAAAGCGAGGGTCCTTCCTTTTCTGTTGAACAAAGACCCTCGAGAAGAGAGAAATGCTAGTTGAATGAAGGAATAAACAAACGAGTTTGACCTCGTGCTCTCTTCCTTTGGGGGACGTGGGAGAGATTGGGCTGGGCACAGAGGAAAAGACTGGGTGTGATCACGATTTTTGCCTTCAATGTTTTCCTGAGGAAATCTGTACCGCTGCCTATTTCCGTAGCACGTAAGACTTGGGGTGCCTTTAGCCTGTGCCAGTGTTCGTGATTGACATGGCAGGACCCTATTTCCCCTTTACACCCTGTGTTCCTCACCCTACACCTTCTACTCTGGTCCTGCCAGTCACACTTAAACAAAAGTCTAACTTCAGTACCGCTCGTCCCCTCATCCCTCTCGAGGGCCACTGTTACTCTAGGCTTAGTCATTAAGACCCAAAAGAGCCTTTTTCGACCTGCCTTCAGGGTTCCCTCCTCAGATCTCAGTGCCGTTTTCTAAGCCGTGTAGTGCAGGACTTTGTAAACCTGTCCTGTCTTGTACAGTCCTCAAATTGTTCAAGTTTGTAGTCCTGTGCCGACAGCCTCCCCATGGGGAGGAGAGGTTAGGAATTTGATGTATAATCAAAGCGGAAAAAGCTTGGTTACCTTTCTTGCGGCCGTCCCCCCTACTAACACGGGCTCTACTCTTGTCAGAAAAATCCCAGTGGTGGGCTTCAGAGGAGTCCCGGGACATTCCTTCATATCGGGTTTCAGCCGATAAAAATCGAAAGGTCTTAAACCACTTTTTCATTCCAGGTAAATCTCTGCCCTGTCAGAGGTGTTCCGGAAGTTCTCTCCTGTGGTGGTTATGGCTGCAATTTGCAATACAGCTAGATCTATTGTCCCTTGGATTTATTGGTGGTTCATATTACAGGCTAGTTAGGGAAGAGCCATACCTGTGAAATTAACACACACACACACACACACACACAGAATCTTAATCTGAATTTCTGGACAGTCAGAACCTGAGCAGTACATGACCAAAACAAAACAACAAAAGGCGTTTTTTCTATAACCAGTTTGAGTCTTCCTATCAGCCAATCAAAAATGCATGACTGGGCTGGGAGAGATGGCTCACTGGTTAAGAGCTTGCTGCCCTTCTGGAGGACCCAGGCTCAGTTCTCATCAATCACGCAGCACTACTGTGACTGCCAGCCCTAACCTGGAGACACTGTTACTGCCCAGGAAGCCCGCTCTCTAGCCAGACACTCCTACTTTAATTACTAATGGCACTTCTTTCCAAAGTGGCCTGGTTTGTGTATCAGTTCATACATTGGAATATTACTGTTTGTAACTCCAGTTCCAGGGGATCCAAAGACCTCTTCTGGCTTCTGTGGTCACATCATACACGTGGTGCAGAGACATAAACATAGGCAAAACACCAATACACCTAAAAATAAACCTTAAAAATAAATACCTAACTGAGTGTTTTCCAAGCGAGACCTCCACTGTGTTAGGGTTTTGCTCTTCTTTGTCTAGATGGCAGGAGTCGCGATGAAACTGCCCCCCCCCCCAAATGTTGGAAAGCTGAAGGACTTCATTTTTCAAACTGCGAAAGGGGCCAAGTGGTTGAGACTGATGAATGCTGTGGCGTCTATTGGCTTACACCCTTCTTTCCCAGGTAGGAGGGAAGGAGGGAAAACAAATCACTATCCCGTCGATAGCAAAGACTGAGTATTTTGCTGAGAAACTTGAACTTTGCTAAACACGATGCATTTTGAGTTGTGATGTAAAATGTACTTGGTGGTGGTGTTTTTGAGCCAGAATTTCAGAAAACATGTCCGGGCTTAGCCAGAACTCAGGATCTTCTGTCCTTACCCCCTTTCCTTAACACCTGGAGTTGGAATCACCACTGGAGCTGATGGTGCCGCCTTTGCCACCACATTTGGTTTTGTGATGTAAAATGTCTTTCTTGCTGGGACCAATGGGGTCTGATAGCATACTCTGTGAGGGGAAGGCAGCCACACAACAGCTCGGATTTTTCTTGAGTTCATTGTCAAGGTAAATGGTTGGAAGTTTTGTGGGGTTTGTTTTGCTTGTTTTGGTTTTTCAAGACAGAGTTTCTCTATGTGGCCCTGACCAGGAACTTGCTCTGAAGAGCAGGCTGGCTGGGCTTGAACTCAGAGATCTGCCTGCCTCTGAGGTGGCGCTGGCATTAAAGGCGTGCGCCACCTCTCTCTGGCACAGTTGTTGGAAGTGTTTTAGTGAGGGCAGACAGCTGCCTTCTATAGAATTATTTGACCATTATTGCCTATAAAACAGAATGCTTCGTTTCTGAGAGGTTGTAATTCGCTAACTTTCCCAACCTGTTAAACAGCAGCGCTAAAGAGTGGCCCTCAGACATTTGTTTATCCAGCCTATCGTTTCAGCCTACAGTGGATTTGTTTCTCCCTACCTTCCATTTTGAGCAAGTCTCCTTAAGAGGTTGGCATCCGTAACCCGCATTTGGCCTTGCCTATAATTCTACCCTGCCAATGATGGACCCTGTGAATCTCACTTTCTGGTCTCCTACCTTTTGGAAATCCTCTCTCCATGAACATGGGCCAGGCCTACCAATGTGACTCTACTTCACAAAAGTAACAGCACATCACTTGTTTGCAAAAATAAAAAAAGGACTGACTTTCATATTTGTGTGTGTGTATGTTCGTGTGTGTGTTCACAGAGGGATGGAATCCCCAGGAACTGTTGGATACACACCTTCCTAAGCCTGGTTGGAGGGGTGGAGGGCCTTGGACTTCCCACAGGGCAGGGTATCCTGCCCTCTCTTAGGACTGGAGGGGGAAAGGGAGATGGTGAGTAGGGGAGCAGGAGGGAAGTGGGAGAAGGGGAGGAAGTGGAAATTTTGATTCCTAGTATTATTAAAGTAATAAAAAATAAATAAATTCTAAATGTGAAAAAAAGAACCTATCGGGAGCTACTGACAAGGGAGCTGAGAAACTAGTGTTCTGAAAGGCACATGATCTTCACCACTGAGCCATCTCTCCAACCTCCTCACTTCTGAAACTTGGTTACAAAAGGTCATTGGCTTTTATGAGAGCTGGAGAGATGGCTCAGTGCTTAAGAGCTCTTGTTGCTCATGCAGAGGACCAAGGTTTAATTCTCAGCACCCTCATTGTGGCTCACAACAATCTCATCATTCAGAAGATCTGATGCCTTCTTCCAACATCCATGGGCACCAAACATGCACGTGATGCACACACACACACATACACACACACACACACACACACACACACACACACACACACACACACACCCCAGACAGGAAAAATACCCATACACATAAAATAATCTTTAAAAAAAAGTTTGTGGCTTGCATTTATCTTGTTTCTCTTGCCATCCTCCCTCTCTTTCGATTTCTTCTGCATTTCCTTCAAGGAAATTCAGCCGCCACCTCGTAAATTGTCCCATAGGAAGATCCAGGTGGCAAAAGCTGTTATCTGTAGCAAAACCAGGGAATCCCAGAAGCCTGCCAGAGTCAAGAATAAGCTTGGAGGCTTCCTCTTGTTCAAGTCGGTCCTTGAGATGACTTTGTCCCCAGGGGAAACCTTCGTCACAGAAATCTGGTAAGCCCAGCCCAGATTCTTGACCCATAGGAACAAGTGACAATTGTTCATTGTTTTAAACCACTACATTCTGGCATAGTTTAGTAATTATCAATAGATAATCAATATATTCCTTTCATACTCTGTGCTTTTGCCAAAATACACTGCTTATTGTTTTCAGTCACAAATCATTCCTACTTCTTAGAATGTTCTTCGTGCTCCGTTGCCTTTCCTACATATCAAGTGTTTTTCCTTGGAGACTAACTTTATTTCTTTTTATTTCTTATTTTGTTTTTTTTTGTTTTTTCGAGACAGGGTTTCCCTGTAGTTTCTAGAGCCTGTCCTGGAACTAGCTCTTGTAGACCAGGCTGGCCTTGAACTCAGAGATCTGCCTGCCTCTGCCTCCCGAGTGCTGGGATTAAAGGCATGAGCCACCACCGCCCGACTTTGGAGACTCACTTTAAATGCCACATCTTTCCTTAGCTCTTCTGGATCTGGTGATTCCATCTGAGAGTGTTCTTACTAAATAAAGAGCTCTGGAAACTCCTTTAACCGTTGTCCGTGTAGTGTTGCCTGCTACCGGTGGAAAAGTTCTAATCTTTGCAGGGCAGCCTCAGTTTACCTAACCCAGTCATGTATAAAAAGAAAGTTCTTTTCAAATATGTGTATGGATGAAACTTATTTTTTCATTTTAGCACTCATTGACACCTGCAATTATATTTAAATTTATGTGTTTATTGTCTGCTGCCCTCACTAGAGTGTAAAAAGGTAAGAACAGGGCTTAATCTAGTTTGATTACCATATCTCCTGAATTCGTAAATGCAGGGACAAAGAATTCTGAGTTTCTCTAGAAGCAGAAGAAACCTATTACCTAACATGACTGCAGGGCATCTATCACATCCCTTACAGACTGCAGCAGAATTCTGGATTTCCCTATCAAAACTGTTCCTTTTCTAACCTAGCGAATTTCGAGGAATGTTGCAGTGATTGATAAAGAGGCTCAACCCCCAAGCCACGTATTCATCTTGGACTCTCATTTTAAGTCTGCGTTTCCCTCCACCTATCAACAAGCCATGCTCACTGTCCGCACAGGTCACCTCCTAACCTCGTGTAGACTTCCTGTGCTCAGAGTCCATTTTGTAACCAGTATCAAAAAGCCTTTTCGGAACATAAGTAAAGTCTATCTTTCTGGGGGGGGGACAGGGGTGTTCTTTGAGACAGGGTTTCTCTGTGTATCCCTGACTGTCCTGGATCCCGCTCTGTAGACCAGGCTGGCCTCGAACTCAGAGATCAGCCTGCCTCTGCCTCACAAGTTCTGGAAGTAAAGGTATACATCACTACATCTAGCTTGTTCTTTATTTTTAAATATATTATGTATTTATTTGGACGATTTCATACATGAGAAGGCTGTATCTTGTTCATATCTGTCCCGACACTCCTTTCCAATTCCGTAGGCACTCCTGTGTCCTCCTCCCTCCTTCATGACCTCTTCTTATTGTAACCCACTGAGTTCAGTTAGTGCTGCTTGGCGGAGGGCTGGTTGACCTTGCTGGCTTGGTCTTGGACCTGTTTCAGGCAGCGGTGCATTCATGAGTGCAATGAAGGACCACGTCCTGTCCAGAAGACAGGGTTTCACAGCACTCCTTCCATTCTTGGGCTCTTAGAGTCTTTCTCCGGGTCTTCCCGACATTCTTATTTAAAGACTTGACTTGGTAGGTTGATACAGATGTTTCCATTAGGGCTGGACACTGTTTGTTCTTGTTTATTTGCTTCTGACCTTTGACTCTGCATCTCTTTCTGCATCATCTGGAGCGCTAACTCTAGTATCCTACATAATATGTAGGTGGCCAACAGCAAAATGCTTGCTGAATTTATACATTTGATTTCTCCTTATCTGCCATACACACAGCAGGCTGACTGCTTGTCATAATGGTTGTGATGGATGCTTTTGTTTTGTCTCAGACCCACTCTTCTGCAGGCCACAGATATAAGAATAATTGCTAAGACTTGCTTTCTAAGGGCTTTGTTTTATCTAACTAAACGATAGCCTGATTCCCTTGTCCCAAGAGAGTGTTGCTCAAAGTACAAACTTACACCCTAGCATTAAAGAAAGATAATAAAATTACTTTCCCTCCCCTCCCTCTTCCTCCCAATCACACCCTCTCCTTTATCCCCATGAGTTCTATATTTTGTTTTATTTTTTAAACTGTTCAATAAAATTATGTAGTTTATTAAAGGCATTTTGAAGTGTGTTTTCATGTGAATGGCTCAAGTAGACTAAGTAATATCTGCATTGTCTCACATATTTTTAGTAGGGACAAGAATTTAAAGTCTCTCTTTGAATATTCAAAATAAAATATATCATTATTAGGTATGGTCACCATGATAGATAATACACCTTGTGAACTTATTCTATTTAACTGAAATTTCATATTCTCTCTGTGTGGTTTTATGTGTGATGTATGTATACCCATGCTTGCACCTGTAAAGGCTAGAAGTCAATGTGATGAATCTTCCCCTACCACTTTCCACTTGATCTTTTGAGACGTGATTTCTTACTGAATCTGGTGCTCACTGATTGGCTAGGATGACTGGCTGGCAAGCCACTGGGATCCTTCTGTCCCTGCCTCCTAAGGCTCGATTACAGGTGCATGTTCTCATACTCATCATCTTTTTCAAAAATGTGGATTCAAGCCGGGGTGGTGGCGCACACCTTTAATCCCTGCACTCAAGTAGGCAGAGGCAGGCAGTGCCCTGAGTTCAAGGCCAACCCGATCTACAGAGTGAGTTCTAGGACAGCCAGAGCTGTTACACAGAATCCCTGTTTCAGGAGAGAAAAGAGAAGAGAAAGGAAGGAAGGAAGGAAGGAAGGAAGGAAGGAAGGAAGGAAGGAAGGAAGGAAAGAATAAGGAAGGAAGGAATTGTGGGTTTTGTGACTGTAGACCCAGGTCCTCATCCTTGTACAGCAAGCACTTTCCTGAGGTACTTTGCCACCTTCAAATTTAATCATGATACCCAGCCCCATCGTTCTATTCCTTAGTTCTATAAGTTCAACTAATTTAAATTGCACATATGAGATCCTACAGTGTAGGCTCATTTCACTTATTACAATGGCTTCCAGTTTTATTCATATTGTTATATTCTATATTTTCTCAATATTAATCTCTTCTTGGTCCTTAAAAAAATCTCTTCTTTGACACCCCCTCCATCACTTTGTATAGTCTATTCTTGGAATCATGTATAGAACGTCTGTAACATGGCTTCTAAGTCCAAAGTAACAGAGTTGAGCATTCTGCTGATGGGACATGTTTCTGAGGTTGGAGGATACTCATTAGAGATCAATCGCTGTGCAGCAAATTATCCCTCTTACTGCCTGAAAACTGCAGACAATTATTTCTCAAGGTTTCTGCCAATCAGGAATTCTAATGTTCAGTTGGGTGCTCGGGCTTGGAGTCGACTCCAAAGCTGCAGGCTCTTGTGGGCTGTAGTCCCCTGCTGCGTCGATAAAGGTTGAAACATCCCTTTCAGCCTCCTTTACTGGCATGGTGGCAAGTTAGCCCTGGACAACTGGTTCCTCTCTAAGGCTCCTCCATAAGCCTGCTGACGTCTCCATGACAGGGCTGCTGGCTTACCCTAGTGAAGATGACTGAATAGAGTCCAAGGCAGAAGCTGCCTCTCTGAACTCTTCTTCAGACACTTTTCTTTCTTCTGTCATATTGTATTACCCACAGAGATAAGTCCTGATTCAATGTGGAAGGAGACTATAGACAAGCATGGATAGCGGCAGGGAGAATAGGTGGGCTACCACAGAGGGGTTGTCAACCAGGCGCCATTGCAATAAATGCGATATGCAATAAAAAATGGCTTAGCCTGCAGCACACAGTAGGAGGTTTGCAGACGGAGCAGTTTGAGGTTGACTTTTGGCCATGCCAGTCTTCTCTGAAACTAGTTGTAACTGTTTTTTTCCCCCATTCTGACCGCTTTAATATCCTGGGGGGTGTCGACTGGTAGGATCACAGGCTGACTAGGGTGGTTTTGGGGGTCAAAAGGTAGACAGCTGTGGGGATGAAAGAAGTGTCAGTTTTATTAAGAAAGATAACACTACCTGGCATCATTGCTGTGACCAGGACCACGTCACTCAATCATAAAAAGGACATTACACAGTGAAACCACGTATTTGTAAGGAGTGTTTGTGTCCAATGCAGGTTTTCCTCCACAAGAATAAATTTCTGGTGAGCCCAGACAGTCTTAAAAATCTTTTTTAGAAATATTCGGGTAGATTCCAGGTGTTTTAGTATGAATGTTTAATGCTAGTGGGACTGGAATCTCTACGGGGACCTAGCATCAGCATTCTTTCTCCTCCCTGAAGATGAAGGCTGGCTTGATTCAGGTGCTTTCTGGCATGCTGACTACTGGCACTGCCGAGTGGACCTGCAGTGGCCCGCCCATTTTGCTAGGTTTTGGGAAGAATGGCAGGGAAGCCGAAGGATTTACGGCCCTACTTCTTTTCACCGACGCCTGCTAATCAGCAACGAATGGGCTGGAAAGTGAGCCGTGAAAGTCACGTCACACCTGCTCTCTCTCACAGGTCCGCAGTTTACAGAGTGTTCAACTTCGATTAAAGAACTAGGCGAGGAAACAAGGACTGCGTGCATTACAAAAATGTACGTTTCGTTGAATAGCGGGCTATGTTCGATTGCTTTGAAAAATTAAAAATCTCACATCGTTACAATTCTTCTTGTTCAAAGAGAAAGAAAGGACAGGGATTTATCGATCTATTTGGGGCCACAATGGACTAACCTTCATGGCCTTCAATTTCCTGTTCTTTGCCCAAGGCTGATACTGATATAAGGATTTATTAATTTAACATACCTACAGTTCTGGTTGGGGGAGTGATTTATGGGCTTGGTTCTGAGAACTTTACTCACAAAAACTCTCGCTGTTTTGGCAGAAATCTTTGGCACAAGGTTGTCTCATGTAGACACTTGATTCCGGTTTCAAGTAAACTTGTTTGGGGGTAACGAGCTAATGCCACTTTACCGCCTCCGCATTCAGCAACCCTCACCCGAGTCAACCGTTCGGAATCAACCCGCCAATTTGTTTTCTTGAACTACGCATACCGCACATCTCAAAAGTGTCAGGGATGGTGTAGCCATTTGTAATCCCTGGGTGGGTTAGGTAAAGCTCCTCAAAATTGCTGCCCCAGGGCTAAACTCTGTGAGGCATGTTTCTGGATGGGGAAAATGATTACTTATTATTTATCTTCCTGGTGGGTGAAGTCAGAACGAGCTTTGTTCAGGCGACCGTCGGTCCCCCCCTCACCGAGCCGCAGACGCCCATCCCAACCGCTCCTCCCTCCGTCCTGCTCCAACCACGAGGTGTGGGACCCGAGCGTGGAGCTGAGGTGGCGGGGCTGTGGCCGCGGCGCCCCGCAGGCGAAGGTGGAGGCGCCAGGGTGCCGCTCTCCTCGTCCCTGAGGATGCCAGCCGGGTCACAGGTGAGGTCGCCCTGCAGCGGAGCAGAGCAACCAGCGAGCGGAACCCGGGCAGGCAAGGCCGAGCCGGGAGGCGGGGCCAGCGTGGCAGAATCCCGGGGAGGGCGGGGCTTACGGCGAAGCGCGCGCGCGGGGAGGGGCTTTCCCCTGGGGAAGGACCCTGGCGGGAAGGGGCGTGGCCCGCGCCGCGCAGCCTCAGTACGCCTCCTGAAAATTTTCCACTGGGGCTGCGGGCGCCAAAGCCGGCGTAGCGCGCGGGCAGTCGCTGCGCAGAAAATCTGCGCAGCCCGCTTCTGCTCTTCCAGCGCCCACGTGACGATGATACACTAGGTCCCTCCTTCCTCCGGTGCGCGTGGCGGGAGGGATGGAAGGGACGGGGCGCCGCAGTGGGGAGCCAGTGACAAGGAGAACCTAGGGAGCCCTGGACGCCGGGGCCAGTCCAGGGTGCTGTGAGGAAACCTGCGCGGGGCCGCGAGGCTTGACGCGCGTGGCTGTGTAGATGCGTCCCGAGGCGGGAGCGAAGGCAGCCGCCCCATCTGCAGGCGCTCGCACGCGTGGTCCTGACGTGGGCAGCGGTGCGGTGCAGGGCGTGCACCGGGCCCACAGGGGCCCGCGGTTGTCATGTTAAATCCCCAGACACACGAGGAATTCCGCGAAGCTCTGCGGGTGATTCCAGATCGTTCCCAGTGAGGATATGAAAATGGCATACCCGAGTATTACTCCTAGGCTGCTTTGTTGAGGAGACATTACATAGACACTCCGCCCCTATCTCGGTCCTCAGGAGGAAGTATTAATTAAAGAAATGCCGCAACTGTTTTATCTCGTGGCATTTCAGATTCTTTCTAGTAATTTGTGACCGTTTTTCTTTTGAGTCTTTCCATCAAAATCTTGAAAGAAAAAAACAATAGCAACAGGAAAATAATACAATGACAAGGCACATACCTCTGAATTAGGAAATTAATATCTTTGCTGATTTTCCTGGGAAGAAGCCTTAGAGGTGGATATGTTATTGAGATCAGATTTCTTCACAGATGTGCCTGGGGCCCTTTCCTCACCCCCAAGTGGAGCAAAGGACAGAATGACCAAAGTTGTTGAACCTGATGGATGCCTTCTTTTTCCCACAGTTGTTTAACGTCTCTAGAACTATGTATTTTATTTGTTTGGTTTCTAGAATTTCCGGGAATTAGAAGCATTGTAGTTAATGAAACTAGATAATACTTAACTTCTCAGGGTATGCACTATTTCAGATTCCTTATTGTTTCTCTTTTTTCCCCTAGCCAAGGTCATATATAGCTCCTGCTATCCTTGAGCTTTCTTGGTAGCCTTG
Organism: Arvicola amphibius; assembly: GCF_903992535.2. Lineage (NCBI taxonomy): Eukaryota > Metazoa > Chordata > Mammalia > Rodentia > Cricetidae > Arvicola > Arvicola amphibius. Next base: position 54,919,878 of record NC_052055.2, read on the forward strand.
ACTGATCTTGATCTCCTGATTCTTCCAAGTGCTGAGTTGCAGGTGGACAGACCCAGGCTTCCAAATCCCTTATAGATATGCATATTTAATTAATCAACTCGGGATGTAGGGGCTGTTTATAACTATTTACCTATTACTAATAGAAACGTGAAGCTGGGCGTGGTAGTGCATGCCTTCAATCCGGCACCACGGAAGCAGAGGCACAGACAGGCGGATCTCTGTTGAGTTTGAAGCTAGCCTGGTCTACACAGAGAAACCCTGTTCCAGGACAGCCAGGGCTACACAGAGGAAACCCTGGCGCGCGGAACCCATTCCTGCTACACGCACGCACGCACGCACGCACGCACGCACGCACGCACGCATGCGCACACACCCGGAAATATGAAGAAGTTAGCTAACTTGCCAAGGCCTTACTGCTTGTAAATATAGCGACCTGATTGTGATTCCAGACTGTCAAAGCTATGCGGTGTTGCTAGTCTGGAAGAATTTCCTGAAGGACTGTATAGTTTAGCTGTTAAGAGCACACTGGCTGGCTGTTCTCACAGAGGACTCAGGCTTGATTTCCAGCACCCGTGTGTAGCTCACAACCATCTGCAATTATAGTTCCCGGGAACCCAATGCGTCTTTTGTCCTCTTCAGGCACCAGGCATGCATGTGGAGCCATAAAAATAAAGTAGCGAAAAGAATTTCCTATTAATGAATTTAATCATATTGAAATATTTAAAGTTACATTTTAGTGGGTTTTTTTCTCCTTTTATTAGCCTTCATGAAGTTTATTTTGGAGAGACGTCTAAACTTAATTTGGCTAGAAAAATCACACAATTTAAAAAAGAGCTTGCGAGAAAACACTGTGTCCCAAAGCCGTATCACGTTTCTCTTATGTGGAAGATTATTGAAATCTCTGACCTGGGAACTTATTTTTCCCCAGGGACGTGTTTGTCTTCCTGCAACTTTGGCTTCTAGCTCATGGAGAATAACCCAGAAAAATGAGGCTCTTGAATTTTTGGCATTCAATAAGTTTATATTGATTGATGTGTACTCAAGAAATGAGCACTGTTGAAAAGGCCAGTGATGTAATGCCAAACTAAAGGGAAATTTCCATGAGACACATACATACGAGATAGATCCAGTAGGCAGAGATGGTTATTGTTTTTTGTTTTCTTTCTGGAAGCTTCTTTTTCTGACTGGCCTAAGGTGGGTTAGAAGCCTCTCTTATGTGCTGGCACCTTGAGAAGTTTTTAACTTCAGAATTTTCATGCAGTCTGTGAGGCTGTACTTCAGGCATTCGTCCTCCTCCACAGGATGTCCTGGAGCTTATCACAGTCGTCTGTCCTGAAGGGACAGGGGTCATGGGGCTCAGCAGTGTTTGCTGAAAGGATGAGCTAACACAGTTCATCAGCTTCATCTTGTCAGGGTACAAGGTAAAATTCACTTCTCACAGGAACCTTGAGGTGAATGCAGTCATAAATGTCATCCCTGCTTAGTTTCGGTTCACCATGGCTTTCACCACCCCAACTTCCTCTTTCTTCACATTTCCTGGTTTTCTGATTGTTTGTCTAGCCAACTATCCCTCTGTCCACTCTTTCATTCATCCATCCTTATCACGGTAAATAGCTGATGTAGGAGATGTGTGTGTGTGTGTGTGTGTGTGTGTGTGTGTGTGTATCACCTCCTATGTTGCGTTTTGCAGATGACAGCTTTTTTTTCTTTTTCTTTTTCCTTCGTTTTGTTTTGAAGACAGGGTTTCTCTGTGTAGCTTTGGCTGTCCTGGCACTCTCTCTGTAGACCAGCTGGACTCGAACTCATAGAGATCCACCTGCCTCTGCCTCCGAGTGTTGGGATTAAAGGCGTGCACCACCACCACCAAGCCACCAGTTTTTATTTTTTTGACTAAGGGTCTCATAGTCCAGGCTGGCCTTGAAGTTACTCTGCAGTGGAGAATGACCTTGAATTCCTGGTTGCCCTGATTTATTTCCCAAGTGTTAAGACACAGATGTGGGCCACCACACTGGGTTTCTTAGCTTAAATACATCGCCATTCCTAAAGCATGTTTGCATGCTCAGCTTTAGCACCTTTTAGACTACTACATTCAGATTTTCAATGTCTGTTATCTCATACAGGACCAAAGTTTTCTCTCGACAGTGCTGTTTTAGTTAATGCACACTTAAACATATTCAGTACAACTAATGGTTTTAGGGAAATCTTCTTTGTATTCTTCTCAAGTGATTGTTCATCCTAATTAATGCTTTGTGAATCAGTTTTTTTTTTTCTGTTTGAAAGTTCTGTAGTGGACTTGAGTCACTCACTGTACGAGTTTGACAGTCATTAGATTTGGCTGTGCCTTTTAAACTTACATATTGAGAAACTAAAATACCCGCAGTGTTGGTAAAGGACAAATGCCAGATAGTTTTAGACAGACCAAATATATATTTAATGACATCATACGTGAATGCAGACAGTTCTCAACTTACAAAACACCCTACACAGAAGCAGCCTAAATATAAAACATACTGGATACCTTTTTAAATCCTTGGGGCTAGAGAAATAGCTCAGTGGTTAAGAGCACTGACTGCTTTTCCAGAGGACCTAGGTTCAATTCCCAGCATCCACACAGTAGCTCACATCCATTCCAGTTCCAGATCTGATGCCCTCACCAAGATGTACATACAGGTAAAACACCAATACACAAAAAATAAGAATAAATATATCTCAGCTTGGTGTAGTGTCACATGCCTTTAATCCCAGCACTCGGGAGGCAGAGGCAGGTGGATCTCTATGAGTTTGAAGCCAGCCTGTTCTACAGAGCGAGTTCCAGGACAGCTAGAGTTACAGAGGTGAGACCCTGTCTCAGGGAAAAAATAAAATAAATCTTAAAAAAAAATCCTTCTTATTTCCAAGACAGCCATTGTACAAAGAAATTAGTAGATTAAAAAGTAATGCCAGTAAGATGGTACAGTGGGTAAGATGTTCGCTCACCATCCTGAGCACTTACTTGGGTTGGATCCCTGGAACCCACATGGTAGAGAGGAGATAACCATTTCTGAAGGTTGTATGAGGACCTCCACCTGGCTGTGTGTGCGCGCGCGCACACACAAACACACACACAGAGAGACACACACACAGACACATACACACATACACCCGTACTTTAAGATTTAAAAAACTATACTTTGAGATGTATAGGTTGAGCTGTAGTGGTGCAACCCACAGGCTGTGGGAGACTCTGGGGAGACTCTGGAGGTTATTTCCACACTAGGGCCCATTTGCTTATGTGGTAACCCCCTGATAAAATTAGTTTAGTTGTAACTCCACCCCCAACTCCAGCCAGGGCACTCTGCTTCCTGCTCTGTGTACCTCTGCTCCTGTCTCTTTAAATGCTCCAATTTCATGAGTACTCAGTTTCACTTCTGCCATTTTGGTTCTGTGGCTTTTGGCAGGTTTGCTAGTTTCTTTGAGCTCCAGCTTTCTAAGCTGTAAAATAGGAGCATTCAAGGAGCAAAAATTAAAGAAGTAATTAAAATATACATTAGAGCCCGGCTGTGGTACTGCATGCCTTTAATCCCAGCACACAGGAGGTAGAGGCAGTCGGATCTCTGTGAGTTCAAGGCATCCTGGTGTACAGAATGAATTCCAGGACACCTAGGGGCTGTTATATAACTAAACCTTGTCTTTGAAAAACAAAAGCAACCCCCCCAAAAACCCTATCTCTCTCTCTCTCTCTCCCTCTCCCTCTCCCTCTCTCTCTCTCTCTCTCTCTCTCTCTATATATATATATATATATATATATATATATATGGAAAATCATAGATTCAAGAGACTGTGAATAATCATAATTCGATTATTATAAATAATCATAAAAATCCAAGATCTGCCCCTCTTCCAAGATCAAATGGCTGTTTGTCAGTCACGTGTGTGTGATAGAAATCTGGTCCATCAAAAAAGCATCATATGGCTTGAGTTGTTTACCAGTGGAAAGAGGGCCCTTGGGTAGGTCAAAGATTTGATAAAGGGGATGAAGGAAAAAAACAAAACCAAAAAGCAGCTCCAATGGAAGGCACTTTGGGTAAATAGTACCTTTTCCTTTAAGAAATGGAGGTAATTGCTTGCATTTTCTCTCCACTTCCTCCTGTTTCATTGATTATTCCTAAGGCTAGCTTTTCTATGCTGCCTTCAAATTCATCTGACATAGCATGTTTTTAAAAACGTTGCCTGACTCACTTTGATTTTCTAGTTGTCGTTTGCTGATGGAGCTTCCATGAAGGGCAAATTCAAAGAACAGTTGGCTGCTGGAGGGCAGCGGTAGGAAAGCCGTGGCTGTGTCTTACCGCAGCTGTCTTGGCCCTTTCCAGCTGAACAAAAACACAAGGTGGGCGGCGATGGGGCGAGGTGGGGATGGGAAAGGAGACAGTGGTGATGGCTGAGACGGGCAGGGAAGAAAATGATGGATGGTGTCCGTAGTTCGGTGCATGGACCAGTCATTTACCTCTCTGACAGCTTTAGAGCTAAGTTAAGTACCACAGAACAACTCGCGACTGTGTCCAGTGTCACACAGTGGCAGAAGTGAGACTTGAATTGGCATTTGGCTCTGGAACTTGTCCTTTTAACGATTATACTAGCAATCCTCAAACTTTCTGGCCTCAGGAACCCCTTGCGTTCTTGAACGTTATCCAGTACTTAAAGAGTTTTGTTGATGTTTGCTGGATTAGAAATTAAGACTGAGGAATAGTTAATCCATTTAAAAACAGCAATGAATTCACGCTCACATAAATAGATGAAAATAGGGTGTATTACCATGCTTTGTGTAATCCTCAACAGACTGGATTCTCTCTTTCACCTCCCTCCAGACATTTGGGGCTTAGTTAAAACCTTTGAGTCAGGGCTGGAGAGATGGCTCACGGTTAAGAGCACTTGCTGGTCTTACTGAGCACCCCAATTTGGCTCCCAGGACCCACATGGTGGCCCACACTTTTTGTAACTCCAGTGCCAGGGAATCTGATGTCCTCTTCTGATCTTTGCAGGCATGCTTGTGGTGCATATGCACACTTGCAGGTAGAACACTCAAATACATGCAAGTTAAACAAAAAACCCAAACCTCTGAGTTGCAGGATAGAGGACGGATTGTGAATGATGGATGGATGCATTATGGGCGAGAGAGGCAGCTCACGTATTGTAGGATGAAGGGGCTAGTTAGTAGCTGGAATGGAGATAGAAGCTGGCTGGGTCTCTTGCCTACTCTTCCCCACTCACGTCACACCATGGATATTCACAATCCAAGTACCAGACCATTAAAGAGACAGGACCTGTGAACTGGTAGTAAAGGCTAGTAAATTCCCATGCCTCTTCAATGCCTCTGGGAAAATTGTCCCTCCTCCTCAGGCTGCCGCTCCCCCAGGTCTCTTCCCTATTTTGTTAGGACATGTTTCAACTTCCTTCATATGGCCCTTTGTTTTACAAACAGTGAGGAGATGGGCTTGATACTGGAAAGAGGGAGGGAGTGTGAGAACCGGCATGCCTGTGACATGTGAGAACGCTGACCAATCCCTGTTATCTGCAGGATCTGCCTTCCTTAGGGATGAGCATATTTTGGTCTCCGGGTTCCCAAGATGAGGACATTCCTGCCAACTTGATCTCTGGAGAAGCTGTTCTGGTATTTGAACTTGCTACTGAAAAAGGGCAAAGCCCAGGACACACACACTGCAATAGGGGATGAAGTGTGCTTGGTTGTGTGAACACCTCATTCTACAGCGATTCCAGAAGAAAGTAATTCCAGATGTGCTATCAGCAATTGCCCAGGGCTTATGCTTTTAACCCATTAGGCTAAAATGCATTTGCAGAATTTGGGGAAAACCCAGTATTGATTAATGCTCTGGTAATCCCTTGTCACTTCATAAATTGATTCTCCATTTACTGTAATTTATAGTATTTCAAATGGGAGGATCTTGATTGAAGCTATATAAGATATGTGCACATATGCACATGTATTTTCACACACATGTCTTTGATAATATATGAGTTCACGTGGCTCCAGGCGAAGGTGGTGCATGCCTTTAATTCCAGCACTCGGGAGGCAGAGGCAGGTGGATCTCTGTGAATTCGAGGTCAGCCTGCTCTACAGAGCTAGTTCTAAGACAGTCAGGGTTTTTAACAGAGAAACTCTGTCTCAAAAACCAAACAAAACCAAACTAAAGCAAAACAACAAAAAGAGTTCAGGTGGCGAACTGGCTTAGATGATTAGGTTCTGCTGTCCTAGCTTAGATGATTAGGTTCTGCTGTCCTGCAAATTGCATTTAGAAAAGTTACTTTTTGTATCTAAGAGGAAGGAGTCACTGTGATTCCAAAGAGTCATGGGTAGGTCTTGGTTAAGGACCTCTCTCCTTTAAAGAAGATTAAAACCTTTTCCTTTCTGAGCTTTGTAGCTTCAGGACCAAAGGTGTCTCTTCTGATGATTTACGTTTTTGACAGGAATGGGATGTTTGCAATTACTTGAGCCTACAGTGAGAGACTCGTGTGTGTGTGTGTGTGTGTGTGTGTGTGTGTGTGTGTGCGAGAGGTAGGGAGTGGAGGGAGGGAAAGAGGAAGGAAAGGAGGGAGCATTTTGCTTTCCTTTCAAATAATTTGGATCTGTCTGAGGAAATGATGTTTTCTGGTAAATAAAATAGGTATTATTTTTAACTGATCTTTAAGTATCTTAGCTGGCAATATCAAATTCCTTTATATGATGTTAATATGTGACTTTAAGGAGGAGTACTGGATAATGCAGTCTTCAGTGGCACCTGTTCATTGCAGCTGGAGGGGTCCCTACAGCAAGACGTGCAGACGTGCAAGGCTCTAGGTCTAGACTTGATACTGCTTCCCCTAGTTGTGTGCTTCAGGTCCACAAACGCAAAGAATGGATACTAACTCTTGAGGATGTTTGAGTTTGCTTGCCTTAGTGAAGAACGTGCCTAGATCTGGCTGCGGGGGTATATACTGGTGACTCTAGGCACTCTGGAGAGGGGGAGGTGGAGAGATGGCACATTCAGAGCTGTCCTGTGGCTGCATCGTGAGAGTCTGCCTGAACAAAACTAAACATCCATCTCTTTGCTATATTTGACCCTTAGCTCAAATAAAATAAAAAAAAAAAAGATTCAGAATGTGCCTGGCATATCAGAGGTGCTAATGTCACATTACAACTGCACACCACATAGTGAATGAAAGTTAAGAGAAATCAACATTGATCTTTGGAATGAATTCTCCCTGGGGCCTCTGCTGGACAGCGAGAGGATCGAGAAAAGTAGAGCAGTGTAGTACTTTGACTCGACTCAGCATGGTGGCAGATTTGGGGGATGGGTGACTTACTGCCAAACAACTTATTCATGGTGTTTACAGTGGGGGAGAAGACTCTTGTTGTCTCTATGTGTGGATTGTGCTGCATTTGCAGGGAATAAAACATTGTGGATTTCCTCTGGTTACCCCCACCCCGACTCCAGGAGCCTATCCAACGGTCTTTGACAATTTGCTTTGTGCTGGAGACTTTGGCTCAGAAGGTGCCTTTCCTCTTGGCTCACACGGCCCCATCCATCCCAGCATCCAGGGGAATGCAGACTGGCTTCCTTGTGTTCCTTGACTGGATATATATGTGTATATATATATATATATATATATATATATATATATATATATATCTCTCTTCATAGGTACAGTAGCTGTGAAGCCAGGTGCCGCGGCTCAGGGGCCAGCACTGTTTATTTTACCCAGTCTCTGTCTTCCTGAACACTCTGATCTGAGAAAGAGCTGGTTACATATTTTGCCATAGAATCCGACGACGACTGTTATTTGTGTTCATCCCCACAGGTATTGTTGCTAGCCTAGGACTTCTGCTGGAGTCTCATTAAGCCATTTGATTTAGGAGAAAGGCAGCAGAATAGGTCCTTTTAGCTCTAAGTCATATTTCTGTGAGGCTACTGGCACTTCCCGTGCCTTCATATTCTTAGATTTTCAAGTATGCATTTTAGTTCCGGTGGTTTGCAACTGTAGCTGAAAGTGAGACCTTCAAAGCCCCGGCTAATGCCGGTCAGTCTACTAACACAGCATCATGTCAGGAGCAGCCTCACGAGGTTTGTGGGTTTTGGCTTCTCCTGTTTCGCATCTACTATTTCTTTCAGTATTACCATGGTTAAATTCCTCATTGGACATGCCGTAGACTAAAATCACATTTCAGTTTGGACTTAATCAGCATAGCAGAGAGTATTGGTTCTTCCACAGAACCTCCCAAGATCCCTTCCTTGGTTTTGGTGGCCCTGAGGAATTGGTAGTTTCAGAGAAGCTACTAACTTTAGTGTCCCTCCATCGGTTGTAGGAGGGACCAGTAGTTCAAGGTGAGCTTTTTCCATGTCAAGGCTCACCTGGAGAGCTTTTCTGGACCTGTTTTTACCCCCTTCACTGGTATTCCCGTTCCTACCCAAAGCCTGTTCATTCTGACATGGGTAGCAGGAACCTTGTTGCTTTAGTTACTCATGGTGTCTTGCGTGCTTTCCATTGCTGTGATAAACATCGTGCCCTAAAACAGCTCGGGCAGGAAAGGGTTCCTTTCATTTACAGCTTGTAGCCGATAACAACGGAAGTAAGGGCTCCAGCAGGAGCCAGAGGAAGGAACTGAAGCAGAGGCCATGGAGGGATGCTTCCTGACTTGCTCAGCCTGTTCTTTTGTTTAACACAGGACCACCTGCCCAGGAGTGGCACCACCCTGGGAGCTGGGCCCTCCCACATCAATCCTTAAAGAAGAAAATGTCCCGCTGATGCTGATTGCCTACAGGCCAGAGTGATGGCATTTTTCTCAGCTGCCGCTGCTTTTTCCTGGTGACTCTAGCACGTGTGAAGGTGATAAAAACAACCAAACGAACCCAAAACCTCACCAGGACACATGGTATAACTGCACCTCTTAGAACACTTGTTCCAGTTTTCAAACTTAAAAAAAATCAATTAGTTAATTATTATGACAGGATCTCATTATTTAGCCCAGGATAGCCTGAGACACAAAATGATCTTGCTTCAGCGTCCTGTGTGCGGGTATGACAGGCATGTGCCACTCACTACACCCAGCTTTCAAACTTACCTAAAGCACCTTTCAAATGTATTACCCGCCCAAGTAATACGGTCTTTTGAGATGGCTATGACAGTGTTCTCTTCTTTTACAAACTGGGAGACCAGGGTTCACAGAGCCGCATACTGTGTTCCCCAGATGCTATAGGAAGAGAACTAGACCTTTCGCTTTTATTGGGTAAAGAATAGATGTGTCTCTGTGTGTGTGCTGGAATTTAAAACAGCTTTTGATCTCTGAGTTATGTGTTGTACAATAGTGTGACCTAACATGGGAACTATCAGTAATTTGTCTCTTCTTATTTTGAGAATGTTTGTAATGATATAAGATTCTTAGGGTTTTCAGCTCAAGTCCCCTCTACTCCCGAGAGAGAGAGAGAGAGAGAGAGAGAGAGAGAGAGAGAGAGAGAGAGAGAGAGAGAGAGAACAATGATATAGAGTAGAAACAAATCTCTTGCTCTCACTGGTGAGCATTTCACTGGCACCAACGTCTGCAAAAATAAAGTTTAGTGCAATTGAAGAAAAGATGAACCCACTTTTCTTATTCCTTACTGCTCCTTATTGCTGAGCCTAGTTTCTACACCCTCTCTCCAGAAACACCCAGCATTGGTTCCAGGGCCTAGTGCAGGGAAGCTCAGTAAACAGGGAGCAAAGCAGAAGGCTGGCCACTAACCCAAACATCCTGCCTCCTTCCCTCCCTGCTTCGCCACCTGCCTTCTGCTTTGCTCTCTGTGTTGTGGGACTGCTTTTTCCTTGCTGTTGCAGTCCCAGTCTACCCTAAGGGTCTGTCAACTCCCATGTAACCTTTGAGATCTCAGAAAATTGGCCTCTGTTTCTGAGATTCTACTGTGAAGGAAGAGTTTTCATAACTGATGAATACATCCTGTAAATGCATTTCTACACAGAATTCACAATGGTCTTTCTTTAAATAGTAAGGGCTAATTGAATATTTAATAAGTCTTCTAATGTATAAAATGAGATGTATTGATATATTATGGGTAGCATAAAATATTAGTTATTACTGGATGCGTTCAATTCTGCTGGCAAAAAAAAATGAGATTTGATGCCTTGGAAAGATAAGATATTTTTTGACAGGTGTATGAATAATCTAAATACATTTCATAAGTCTATAAAGAAGTGGGTATTCTTTTTAAGTAGTAAATATTCATCTGCACTAAGCCAATCTTTTTACGATATGTATTCCCTTGAGCATAGGAAACATTGTAGCTATTCCTATCATTGGAAAAATGTGTGGTTACCTTGACAACAGTATCTTTGTTTCTGCTTCCAAGTACCACCTTAAGTCTAACAGCTATAGCTATGCAACATCTCTGTTTCCATTGAGGAAACAAAATGCATTCGTGCATCAGCTCATGGAGGATATAATAAGAAGCAAGCTTGCAAATTTTAGGAGAAGAAATGAAAAGTTCTATATGTCAGTGGAGGTTATTGAACTTTTTAAATGTTTTATTGATTTCTGTTTTATATTTATTAGTGTTTTGCATGCATATATGTCTATATGAGAGTGTCAGATATCCTGGAACCAGAGTTGTGAGCTGCCATGTGATTGTTGGCAATTAAATCTGGGACCCCTGGAAGAAGAGCCAGTGCTCTTAACTGCTGAGCCATCTCTCCAGCTTCAGGAACTAAATGCTTTTTAAAAAGTGTGCATGATCAAGTGGACTAGGGTTCTTCTGGCTGGAGAGCCAGAAGAGGCCGGAGGACTGACTCCAAGATGTAGCGACATGGAGGTCATCGGGTGACTTCAACAAGAACCATTTCCATGAAGTAATGTGGGTGAAGGTGGCTTAGGATGTCTTCCAGAAGGAATGGCAGGAGCTGGACTGGGGGTACCTGGAGGTTCACGAAGTTAGTCAAGATTTTCTTTAAAAAGGAAGAGAAAGGGGTGGTGGATGGGGGAGTATGTAAGTCAGGAGAGTTCTGTGCAAAGAAACAATTGTTACAGCACATTTGTTCATTGTGCGATCTGGTTGAGAATAGTAACGGGAGGCTAGGAGAACAGGAGAGCAATTGCTAGAGCAGGATTGCTTCTGGATAGGAGTAGTCCACCCGTGTCTCAGGAGGGAGGCTGGGTGTGGACTCCAAGGCCTGCGTTTGGAGAGACATAGCTGTCCTTTCCATATAGCCCCGCAGGCCTTTCACTGCAGTGGGTGCATTGGAGAGCTGAAGGCACAGGTGGCTTTTCTGTGTGCTCTAGTCCCTCAGCATGCTGCATTAATGGCCAGACTCTACCTCCCTCTTCAAGCCACACACAGACAGACGTGTTCTCCCCAATGCTGTTCTTCACCTCACCACCTTATTTTTGCTAAAGTAAACAATACCTTGACATCATCCCAAGGCTTTTAAAACATTGGGTCACGAACAAAGGTTCCCCTGCTGGTAAGTGATTGAGCAGGGAATTCAACCCAGTTTCTCCTTTCCTGGGTCGTTTCACAATTGTCCTGTTGGATCATGGGAACCAGGAAGGGGTATTTTATTTCCAAAGACCCTTACTGTCTTTCTCCAGCTCTCCTCTGCACCAGAACCCCAGGAACCGTGCGCAGGGGCGACTGTATGAATGCACGGCCTGCTAAGTTGCACAGGGATGCCTTTGCCAGATGGAGGGGGCTCCAGGCGTAAAGCACAGATGGTCTCAGCTCTCCATTTGCCGACTAGGGGCCTTGGAGCATCAGCAAGCATCCGAACACTATACTCTCTCGGTACTTCCTTCCTCCACCCTTACCTTAGAGCGACTTAACTCCACTCCTTTCTTGTGTTCTTTAGTTCTGGGGAGAAGCAGAGTTTATGTGCTTGTGGTCATTGTCCCTAACTAGAGACTTAAATGAATGGGAAGTCATTACGGGGCCTCTGGAGCCCAACAGCCACTCTGCTTTCCTTAGTTGTTTATGTTGGCACGTTTGCGGAAGATTTTCATCTAGAAACTTCTATATTCAACATAGGAAAACATGGACACACACACACAGACATGGGGCAGGAGGGCCTATTTTGTTCATTCTTTAAAGGGAGATCTAAGAGAAGAGGTGCGAGAGTTTAGTTCGACACAACTCCTTGGCATGGCAAGGGTTGCCAGGGCATTTATCAAATGGAGTCATGGGGCATGGAGCTTTGGCATACCTTTCAGGCAGGACTCAGTTTATGATACATTCTCAAAATCTGCTACCCAGGGTGTACATTCTGAGTGGCAGGTGTTTTCATTTGCACAGACACACTTTTTTTTTTTTTGGTTTTTCGAGACAGAGTTTCTCTGTTGCACAGACACACTTTGTGTGCAGTCTCTATAGACTAGCTTGTTAAATTCTGGCTAGTCAGTTCAATCTCCCCATTGTAATGGGAGGCATTGTTAAAAAGAGTCAGTGATACAGGTGGATGGAGAGGGAACTTGAAGAATGGAAACAGTACCTGTAACAGAGTCTATTTAGATGACGCTTCAATATGCTTTAAAAATTAAAGTTTAGGTTAAATAGTATTTTGGAAACAAAATTTAAGCCATGCATGGTGGCACCTACTTTTAATTCCAACACTCTGGAGGCAGAGGCAGGTGAATTTCTGACTTTGAGGCCAGCTTGGTCTACAGAGCTAGTTCCAGGACAGTCAGGGCTACACAGTGGGTCTCTGTCTCACAAAACCTAACAACAACAGCAATTTAGAGTGTTTGAATATGTGCAAATGCAATTTTCAGAGCCATTGTTCTGATGCTTCTACAATTCAGAAGCCCTCCTCCCTCCAAACATTTCTGCGTGAGAGATGCTTCATCCCATCCCTGCGCAGAAAGATTGCGCAGGGGGAGTCGCTGGCCTTTGCCATCTCTGCTCCAAGGACCATTTTTTCCTTTGTGGAAATAGGCAGGGTATGCAGAGAACCAGTCATTCGGAAGAGCAAAATGACTCTAGGAACATTTCCATATATGCCGATTGGGTGGGGTGGGGGCAGGGTAGAGGGTGAGGTGAAAGCTAGAATTAGTCCTATGAATTACTGGTTTCCTTGGATCCTGGGCTGCTCCTGCTCTAATCAACGCCAGCAAATCCTACAGCCAGCTTCAACATGGCCACTGTTTGTGTCCCACTCATATAAAAGTTCAGGCCAAGGTACAAACCACAATCCTCCCTTTCTTGGATTTTCATGCAGAAACTATTTTAAGGTAAATTTAAATGTCAAACCTTCAAGCACATTGAACAGAAGAGGCTTCAGCTTCCTCGGTTCACAGCCGAGCTAAAAAAAATTTTGAAAAACAATTCTTCTGAGGGTGCTAACATTTCCAGAGGTCTCATTTTCACTGAGCTCAAGTTCCAGAAGGAAACAGAATCACGATGCTGGAGGAACGCGACAGGAGTATTGAGGAAAACACCTTCATGCCCAGGAAAGGCTCGGGGCCCAGTGTGTGGGGGCCATCGAGAGGCTTTATGTAGTTTGTCAATAGACACAGTGCCCGTGCTGTTAGGAATATTTAGTGTGGACCTAAATAGACGCAAATATAATATGCCACTCTGGACACACTCATGGGTGTACCCTTAGCGAGACTACAGGAAGATCACGGCACCTCTCCTCAGTGTTTTGTTGTGTACAAATTTCAGGTTAAATGCACACTCAATGTTCATAGTCTAGGCAGTAGAAATCACAGTTTTGATCAGTTCTGAGCAGCTGGGAAACTTCCCACAGGGCTTCGAGAAGGTTCTTCAGTCAACAGATGTTTATTGATAATAGAAGACAGGAAGCTTTACAATATGTGTCTAACTTCAAAGATCTTAAAATGTGGGAATATTCTTCAGGGAGTTTGCTAAGCAGAAAGTTTAAAAGCGCTTTCAGGCAGCTATGTCAGCGAAGCAGAACGTCATAAAGAACAAGGAAGCCAAAGTTACCAAATGGTAACATGTGTTCAGGCAATCTAGAGAAGTCTTGAGGTAGAAATAATTGAACCAATAGTATTTTCCTGTCATTCGTCCTTTGTTTCTGAAGTTGTGGAATGTGTTCTGATGGGCTCTTTTGTGTGTGTGTGTGTGTGTGTGTGTGTTGTTGTTGTTGTTGTTGTTTTTAAGACAGGGTTTCTCTGTAGCTTTGGAGCCTGTCCTGGAACTAGTTCTTGTAGACCAGGCTGGCCTTGAACACAGAGATCTGCCTGCCTCTGCCTCCCGAGTGTTGGTATTAAAGGCGTGCGCCACCACCGCTCCACTCAGATGGGCTCTTGAGACTGTGGTAGAAAGAGCTCTAACTGCCTAGCCCCCAGTTTTGCACAGCGCCTCAGGGGCTTGACATTTTGTCTAAGGTTTGACTTCTATTTTGAAGCTTGCCCAGTTCCAGTGACTGTGTTGAGTGGGCAACAATGGCTTGCATTCCCATCTCCTCTTCAAGTCCACAATTTGGTTTTCCTCGTCCAAACACCTAAACACCTTGGTTAGCATTGTGCCTGTGACACAGAAGGCCTAACCCTGATGTCCACCCACTTGCCTGCCTGCCTTGGTGCTTGTTAGGTTAATACAGCATCTTCCATGTGTTTGAGTAGTAGAGATGTTTGTTTATACCTGCCTTCCTATACAAGCAAAAGGAGTTTTGTGTCAAGAATTACCAAATTTCATAGTGGAATTTGTTTGTTTTTTTAAATTGCATTTTCTTTTGGTTTATATCCCTCTGGTGTATGTTTTTATCTCTCTTATGTTATCTGTTATTGTGTAACAATCAACATTCAATACATGGTGGTTTAAAGAACTTTGCCTTAGTTTGTGGGTTGGTTCTGCCTGAGGTGAACAGTTGATATCTGCTGGGTCATTCCTGTGGCTTGGGAGCTTGCCTGGGCTGGAGGCAAGAAAACTTTACTTCTTAGGCTAGCTCAGGTTGGGGCTGTAGCTCAATACGGGGCTTGCTAAGCATGCATGAACCCTGAGTTTGAGCCCTAGCACCATATAAATTGGGCAAGGTAGCTCATGTCTGTCAATTCAGTACTCAGCAGATAGCGACAGGAAGATCAGAAACTCAGCTAGGACCCCGTCTGAAAAAAATGAGAGAAAAAAGAACCTCTTATGGTTCAGTTGTTGTTCCTTCCAAATTCCCATTAAAATGTAACATCTAATGGGATGGAATAAGAGGCGAGGCCCTTAGGACATGGTTAGGTCACGGGGCCTCTGCTTTTATGAACTGGATTAGTGTCTTTATAAGGCATTGGGGACCATGTTTGACTGTTCTGCCATGTGAGGGTGCTGCAAGAAGGTGTCATTTAGGGAGCAGGGGAGCCTTGGACAGACACCAATCTGATGGTGCCTTGATCCTGGCCTTCTCAACCTGTACCACTGTGAGGAATGCATTCTGTTGTGTTTGCATACTCAGTCTCAGGTATTTTGTGACAGCAGCAAGAACAGAATAAGGCACAAGTGCAGTTGGCCACAAGCAGTGGTGGCCAGAATGACTCACGGGCAGAGCCTCGTCCATTGCAGTCACTTGGGAAGCTCGTGCAACCTTTTCTGCATCATGGCTGGAACCCTAGAGAGTGGAAAAGGAAACCGCACAGTCTGTTGAGACTAGGCCCGGAACTTGCAGAATATCACATAATTGAAAGAACCCACATGAATTCAGGGCTAACTTCACATCTTTGGGGACGTTTAATGGCACATGTGCTACGATGGAGGGATCCTTGTTAAAGTGTTTACAAACAAAACCAGAAGTGCTGCGCATCTGTATTCCTCACTCCAGAGAGAGCAGAAGGGTCACGAGTTCAAGTCCGAGGCTGGCATGGGCTCCGTGAGACCCTGTCTCAAACAATATAAGCAAAAGCCAAAAGTGGTCTGAACAGTAGGACCTGTCATATCAGACGTGACCAAAACGGTGGGATTGTTATTTCAGTGACTAATATCTGCATTAACAAGGCTCTGCATTAACTAGGCAAATGAATTCCATACTGCACCGTTGTCCGTTGATAAGGGTTAGCACCCAGCGCGTACCATCATAACGCTGTAAGTGAAGTTTCATCTGTAACACGTGGCACAAACTTGCCCTTTCATTCTGGTCAGGGGAACATGTATGTAAACACGGGGCTACAGCCCAAGAAGCATGGCTCCGTAGAGGGCTTTAACTATACAGTTTTGGTAGTTACGCTGAAGTATGGAAGTATAATGGCTTCCTTTGTACTGTGGGTTTAGCCAACCTCGAGACCGTGAAGCCCGGCGAGATATAAAAGCACTATAGAAGCCCCTAAAACCCATGTTGTGCAGCAGAGATCAAAGCCGTTATGAGGGCCGAGGAAAAGGCTTCAAGGTGGGAACGTTTACATGTGGGAAGGGCGGATGACTGGGGAGGAAGCACCGGCTTGAGCTGGAAGCCGGTTAGATGTGGGGAGGTCAGATGGGCCTAGAGAAGGAAAAGGAAACAACAAGGGGACAGGAATTCTGGGGCCCGGGGAAAGAGGAGCAGGAAAAACAGTAATTCAAGGCTGACTGAACTCTAGACGAGAGGGAATGGTAGATGGTAAAAGTCACAGGCATCAAAAGAGTAGGTTTTTCTGGGACCGTATTTCCAGAACTGGGTTCTGTCCGTGTACACTTCAGAGCCTTGTGACAAATCTGTGAACACCTTCAGTGGGGTTCTGCAGCTAGCCTGCCTGGCTAGACACCTCCCAAGGAATTCTGGTGAATCCGAACACCCTAAGCAGGCTCACAGAGTTCTAGTGTGGCTGGTGGGGTAGGAGGGGATGACGCCAGGAAGGGTGGCAAGGGATACAAAGGTTAATTCAAACTCTACTGAATGCAAACAATACAGCAAATCCAGTTAGTGGAGCTGAGGAGGTGGGAGCTGCTTTTCTAGCGTAGCATGGCAGTCGATGAAGCTTTGGGGAGTCAGCTCGAAGCTAACGGACTCTGTTTAGCTTATTAAGGCAAGAAAAGTACCTCGCACCATTAACCACTGAGATCAAAGTGGCTTCTCCCAACACCAAATCCCTCACCACCTCCATCCTTGGACATCTGGATCCTTCTCTCTGGTGGGAGGAAAGTAACACAGATACTCTGTATAAGTGAAAATCCATCTTGGTGGTCAGGGTACCAGAGCAGAGAGGCATGCACATGTGAGGGAGAGAGACTGGGTGGAAGAGAAGAGCAGGGGTGATCGCCTGCTCGCCATCGATGGATTGGAGTCCACTCCCATATTCAGTGGACAGGAATGTGTCAACCTGAGTGTGACGGCCTTCTTAGTTCCCCACAGCGTCTGAGATATACTTCAGGATGGCTTATTGTGCAGGAACTCTGAGAGAAGAATGGATCGTCTGATCTTCAAGACTTCTGTCTGAGGGAAGGGTTTTGGGTAAAGGATTTACTTTAGATTGTCCCCTCCCCCCACACATATTGTTACCCTCTCCTTTCAAGAGATAATCAATTCTTCCTGGGAGTCCCAGCTTCTGGCACCAGGTTTTGCAAAGTTCATCCCCTGGCACAGACTTTACAGTGGTGTCTAAACTCACTGCAACAGATGAAAGGACAGCAGTGTAGGGTCGCTTGTGTGGGTGACAGAGCAGTAACACTACTGCTGCCCATGGTACTGGTAACAGACGGTGGCTGACAGTCATTTGGAATCTACTGGGCTCCAGTAAGTGCTCCAGCACCTTCTACACATGAACCAATTTAATCCACGCCATAGCAATCAATGCACTATACTCTTCTCAAAAGTGAGAAGACAGACCCAGAGGGGCTCCATAGCTACCAAAGAGAGGAGCGGGCTTCAAGTTGACGCTGACATGTGAGCGGTACTGATAGGAAAAGGTAGGGCTATGCATGTTCTGGAGGGCGAAAGAAATCCGTGTGAGAAGAGACTGCTCCATCTCTAAAGTCACCCTTGACTCTGAGGATCAATGAGGTCCACTCCCCTCAGCTGCCCAGAGTGGTCTCTGCCTGTCTGAGAAGGGGTCTGTGATATGACAGAAACCTCTGGAGGGCTTCTCTCAGGATTTTTCTCGACGGCAGTCAAACATCCCAGAATTATGAGATGTTGGGCCGTGTCGCTAGTGAGGACCCACAGAGCCCATCACCACACAGATGGCCTTGAAGTTGGGCTGCGGGAACACTTCCTCTTCTTTCCCCCCTCCTGGGAACGGAGCCACTTTCAGGGAGCAGTTAACTGAGCAGGAATCTGGAGCCCCGTTTATTTGGACCTTTTGTTCCTGACAGACAGGAATCACAGAGATGAAAGTTAGATAAAAGAATAGAGCTATGAGCAGGATTTATGGAGAAGCGTGTGAACAGGAAGGAGACCTTCAGGCGGGATTTATTTATAGTGCTGCGCGGACTGTATGGATCAGTGTTGTGAGCAGGGAGTGTTCAGGAACTGTGGCGTTAAAATCCCTTTAATGTTCTTAGTAGGTGCCTGGAGGGTTCATAGTGATGCTTTCAGTAAAGTCGGAAAGCTCCCGACTGCATTTCCCCAGTAAAGGTTCTCACAGGCTCCTCTTTCCGAATGCCGCCATCTTGGGCATCCCTTGCCATCCACATTGTGGGCACAGGCTCACGACCACTCACCTGGATACTGGGGTGAAGACTGGTTGTACTAGCACATGTTCCGGAGACACCGTCTCCTCCTGCTGCCAGCTTTCAGTCTATCTTTCTCATTGCTGTACCCAGTAAACCATTCTCTTGTCGCTCTTAATTAGGCCTCTGGGTACTTTCTGTAAGGGTGACATTTTCTCTTGACAGGCGGTATTACAGTATAGAATTGCCCCTGTCACTCTTTATTGCTTTGAACAACTATGAGATCTCTTACAAGATGCCCATGGCTTCATAAACACGTGTTGATGGCACTGTGTTACCCGGCTTGAACTGGCGAAGGTCACAGACAATGTGCCGGAGGAAGGAAGACAATGAGCACACTATTATAAATAGATGTGTGGCTCAGAATGGTCCCTTCGGAAGGAAGTGATGAAAAGCAATCACAATTTCATATATTTTTGGGAAACTCTTCAGATTATACCATGTACCTGATATATGTTTAATTTGGTTGGCATCTTAGCTTGCCAGAGGCTTAAATATTTTACTGTAGTTATTTTCTTTACATTGAAAAATGAATTCAAAACTAAGACTGAAACAGCACTTGATACACACACACACACACACACTTTTTAAAAAAAAATTTTGAGAAAGGGTTTCTCTATGAAGCTCTTACTGGCCTTTAACTCACTTGTAAACCAGGCTGGTCTCGAAATCAGAGATTTGCTTGCCTCTTGCCTCCTGCCTCCAGAGTGCTAGGATTAAAGGCATGCACCACTACCACCTGGCACACACACAGACACACACACAGACACACACACACACACACACACACACACACATTTTAATGGATCCAGATGACCTTGCTGAATTGAAGGATCATCCTTTTAAAAAATTTTATTTTATTTTCTGCAAGAGTGTTGGGTCTCCTGGAACTGAAGTTACAGACAGTTGTGAGCTGCCATGTGGGTAATGGGAATTGAACTGGATCCTCTGGAAGAGTAGTCAGTGCTCTTAACCACTGAGCCATCTCTCTAACCCCATTCTGAACTATTAGGAGCATATACATGGGAGACTATTTCAGTTTGTACTGAATTTCACTTAATTTCCCAGCAATCCTCAAAAAATACATTTTAATGATAAAACGTTACATTTTATATTAGATTTGTTTTCTGGTTTTCAAAATGTCTTTAGGCATTAGGTTAGAGTTGCCACTATATGTGTTGCTAATCTGTGCTTGTTAGCAGCTGCTGAGGGAGAACGAGTATCAACTGCATTAAAGTAGTGAAAATGGCCTGGGCCTGGTGGTAGCAGACTCCGTCCTGCAGTCATAGCATAGGGAGCAGAGGCAATAAGAACTGGAGTTCTAGGCCAAGTTGGGCTACACAGTAGGCCCTTTTATCAAAAAAGAAAAGAGAAAGAAAGTAATGGCAGTACCACTAAGTGGTTGTTAGTCCACACTCCGTAACCATTAAGCCTCCAGTACTTCTGTAGGCAGGTGCTGTTACAGTAATACAAAGGGTCAGGGCTGGATGTAAATTCCTCAAAACTCTAATTTCATCATCTCTAAAGGAGGAACCTGTTATCAATTACTGCTATTAATACTTTAATAATGCCTTAAAGTTCTTCTGCTGAAGATTAAATAAACAGCGCATGTCACACGCTTGTACCACAGCTGTTTTATGAAGGGAAAATGGGCAATAGGAATTTGCAAGAAGCCGCCCAGCTCCTGAGCTTCCGCTGGTCATTGGTTTCCCATTCTCCTAGAGTTTTTGGAATGCTGCACTTGGGAAAGGAGGCCTTGGGATTAAGGCCTAGTCTCTGAGCCAGGAATCAAATTCTAACTTGGGAAGAGTGGCAAGGTCACAGGGAAAGCTGTTATTTATAGCTGGGTCCTGATGGCACTTGTCTCTACTTCTGCACCATCTTAGGGTAGCATACCTGTCCAGCCTTAGGGAAAGATCATTTTCCCTAAACGTGCTTGATCCTCTGGGTAACAAAAGAGCGTGGAGAGGAACAATCCTCTGGTCAGGTATCCGCTGCTGCCACTGTCACAGACCTGGGTGCTTGGGCTCTGCCCAGCTCCAGTCAGTTTGCAGGCTCATCTGCACACTTTTCCAGCAGGGCCAGCATGAGGGCTACTGACAAGTCAGGGACACCTATCAAAAGCAGAGCATGTAGGAGTGACCTTTGTTCATTTTGTGCTAAACAGCGAGTGTTTGCACTGTGCAACTCCTTGCCTTCCGCAAAGATCTACAAGTAAAGATGTTTATTTGAGGTTGAAGATTTCTTTGCATAGCACCCAAAGAATCTGGACTTGGCATGCTTGTCTTTTTAAATGTTCTGTTTGCAATACAGTCTGTTGGGGGCAGGGCTGAGTAAGAAATGTCCTCCATAGGAGTCAATATTTGAATACGTGGCTCCCGGCTGGTCATGCTGTTTGGGGAGGTTCAGGTGGTGCAGCCTTGTTGAAGGAAGTACATCAATGGGGGTAGACTCCCTACTTCCAGTTCAGTCTCTATGCTTCATGCTTGTGATGTGAGCACAGGCTGGATAGATGGCTCAGTGGTTAGGAGCACTGGCCGCTTTTCCAGAGGTCCTGAGTTCAATTCCCAGCCACTACATGGTGGCTCACAACCATCTATGATGAGATCTGATGCCTTCTCCTGGCAGATAGAGCGTGTGTGTGTGTGTGTCTGTGTGTGTGTGTGTGTGTGCGCGCGTGCGCGCACTTGGTTTGCTGCTCTGGCTGCCGTGACGGACTCTTCTCCTTTTGGGATCATGACCCCCAAGTGTTCCTTCTTCATGACTTCGTTATTGTATTTTATGGCAGCAACAGACAAGTAACTAGGGCAGAGGGCTCAGTGAAATCATGTCCTCCTGGAATTTGGTTGCATGTGTTTCCCTCTGCTTCCTTCCCTTGGGTTTGACTTGGCATTGGTGCTGTTTCTTCTATCTGTTGAGGTGCAGGCTTCTTGCAGGCACACAGAGAAAGCCTCCTCTTCTCTACTCTGCATCTATATAGTACTGGTCATTTTTTAATGAGCGTCAGGGCTCTTAGACATGTCAATCACTGAATATTAATTTATAACAAAACTTGGTGGCCATTCATGACAAATGCATGGAGAAGAGAAGCTACCTCATAGTTTTGACACTAAGAGACAAAATACTTCTCATCTTTTTCAGTTTTTGGCAGTCACTGACAGAAGAGAGGAGCTGGGGGTATATCTTATTGATTATTTCCCTTGCCTTGGGCCTATGAGTTGTACCTTTCCCAGCTGCAAATGCTTTCGACTGTTTGTTTTTTTTCTTAAAGACCCAAAACAAAGCAAAACAAAAACAAAACAAAACAAAATAAAACCTAAATCAAGAGAATGGAGCGTTTTCTAGGTTCTCAAGCCAGAAAGAGCAAAACTGTTTGGGTAGTGAGAACTATCCTATCCTCCCTTCTCCTCCCGTACCTATTTTAGTCTACTGTACCCTACCCTATCCTACCCTACCCTACTTTTCCCTACCCCATCCTCCTCTCCCCTACCTATTCTACTCTACTGCTCTACCTTATCCTATCCTACCCTACCCTACCCCATCCTACCCTCCCCTACCTATTCTGCTCTACTGGTACTCTACCCTACCTCATTCTACTCTACCCTACTCTACCCTAGCCTACCCTACCTCATCCTACTCTAGCCTACTCTACCCCATCCTACCCTACCCTACCCTACCCTACTCTACCCTACCCTACCCTACCCTACCCTACCTATTCTACTCTACTATGTTCTACCCTATCTTAAACTACCCTGCCTTTTATTCTACTCTACCCTAGACCACCCTACCCCATCCTACCCTACCTTATTCTACTCTACCCTATCCTACCCTACCCTACCCAACCATAACCTATTCTATTCCAGTTTTGTTAGCCAGATCAAGTTCTGGTACTAGTACTAAGCTAATTTACATGGCTGTAAATCTGAACTTCTCATGTTCTAGGTACAGGACAGTGGACAGTGGTGGCCAGGAGAGGGATGCCAGGAAATAGAAGCCACTGTACTTCAGGATAACTGAACGGCATCCTTCAGTTGGGGAATCGAATAGATCTAGAGTGACCGCGAGGTAGACCTGATGTTGCATAGCTCATATGCACTTCTCAGTTGATTTAAGTGGCTTGAGCCCTTGCCTAAGTGCAGTACTGAAATGAATGGCTTTCCATTCTCTATTGCCATTAGAAGGAGAATTTTCTTTCTTCTTGATTTTATTTGTTTGTTTGTTTGTTTGTTTGTTTTGCGGCAGGGTTTCTCTGTGTAGCTTTGGAGCCTGTCCTGAAACTCAGAGATCTGCCTGCCTCTGCTTCCCAAGTGCTGGGATTAAAGGAGTCTGCTACCACTGCTCACTTTCTTCTTTCATTCTCTTTTAATGTGTCCCTGATTGACAGGATAGATAGGAAAGAAGGAATGCTCTGGGAAGTTTGCTAAAGGCATGCAGGAGAGTGCCAGGCCTAGATCCATCTCTTCTAGAAAATTATCTTAAGACTGAATTGTTGTCATTGGCTGCTAATCTTTGCTACATCTTTAACTAATCTCAGTGTCTACAGTTATCATGGCTTCAGTAAGGGGATGAGTTGGGTCTCCTCTACCTTATTGTAAATAATACAGCTTTATTTAATAAACTTCTGCAGTTAAGTATTTGGAGCAGATACATATGTTTGTTTTTTACAGATATCTCCCAAAAGAAAAGGAAACATATGAAAACAGAAGAAATAGGGGTAAATCACAATAGGAGGAAGCATTTATTTTTTTTTAATTTTCTGAGATAGTCTTTAATAATAAAGATAGAACTTTAATACAGTTCCTTATGTTGTGGTGATCTCTAACCATAAAATGATCTCATAAGTAGTACTTCATAACTTTAATGATGGTAGCCCAGGTTGCCTTTGAACCGGTGATCTTTCTGGTTGGCTCTCCAAGGATTGAGATTATAGGTGTGCCCCATCACACCTTGATGGAAACATTTATTAAAAGGTGAAACACTGATTGCAGTAGGTAAATTTGACTTTTGTTTTAGCGGGAAGCACAGGGGCTTCTTCAACATATGTTCTCAAAGAAAGCCCAATTCTGTTAGCTTGTTCTGAACACGTGTAGTGACAGTCCGTGCTGGTCCCCTGCCACCGTTCCAACTGCCTCCATTCCTGGGTGGAGACTAGACGGTAGACAGGGCAGCACTCTCTGCATGTGCGCAGTGAGCTCCATCTGCTGTGTGTCCTGTCATTTAGCTTCCAGTGTGCTTGAAATGGTTTTATTTACTGCAAATGAGAATGGAGCTATGCTCCCAGTGACGGGCTCTGCAGCTCCATCATCGTGGAAAACACTGTCGGGCAGCTATTACAGAATGAAAGGAGAACAGGTAGGTGTTGGGCCAAGCGTGCACAGATAGCAGTGCAAGCATCACCAATTGCTTCCCTTCGGGTGTTCTTTATACTTTCACGCTCATGCCAAGGTGTTAAACTACTGGAGGCAAGGCTTGAATTTAGCCTTACTTGCGAGAGGCAGCCCAACAATTTATTTGGTGGTTTGCTTTCGACTTTTTTCATCCTCCCATATAATCGGTTACTCAGTTTACTGTAGAGCAGTGGTTCTCAATCCTCCTAATGCTGTAACCCTTTAATACAGTTCCTTATGTTGTGGTGATCTCTAACCATAAAATGATCTCATAAGTAGTACTTTATAACTTTAATTTTGCTACTGTTATGAATTGTGATGTAAATATTCAATGCAGGATATCTGCTAAGTGACCCCTGTGAGGGTCAAGACCCACAGATTGAGACCCCGTCCTAAAGCTCAGCAGACTGATCCAAGTCTCAATTTCTCTTAAGCTATTACCTCTCCCAATCATGTGTCTATACAGGGGCTCAGAACATCAACCCTGAAGTCACTAAGTTCACACTTTAGACTCAGGAAGCAGCAGCTCAGGTTGAGGCACTGTCTGTGCCTTGTAGTACTCTGGACAAAAGCAATCAAGACCTGGATCCCATGAAAAGAGTTGCCAGTTGGTGTCTGGCAATAAAGAGAGAGAAGGAAAACTTGCTGGTAGATATGACTTGTTAGAATCATAAGAGGATGAAAGAAAATTTTCCTTTAACTTTTTACATGGAAACAATTCAGACTTATAGAGCATTAGAAAGATAGTACGCTGGTATTTGTAGACCCTTCACACAGTGCTACCAGTTTTTTGTTATGTTCCTCTACTTGGACTCTGCTGTTCTGAACCATGAAAGTAGAGAAAGCATTGTCTTTACTGTCTGCAAACAGCGGGGACAACTATGCCTGCAAACCCGATAACTCCGCAAGATAATCTTAAAGGGAATCTATATTTGTATTTCTCTGATTGTTTTACACGTATCATTTACAGGTATTTTTCCTCACCCCAATTAATATATTTATAATATATATATATATATATATATATATATATATATATATATATATATATGTACACACACATGCACACACACACATTTTGAGCCGGAAGGATTAAACTTGGGCCTTGCCAATGCTAAGCACTCATTTTACCCCTGAAATGTATACTCATCCTCCCCACAATTTGGAATTTGACTATGATCCACATGTGTTTAGTCATGTTTCTTAGTCTCTTGAGATTTATACTTTTGTTAGGTAAAGTATGCCCCATGATTATATTTTTTTTCTTAGTCTCATTTTCTGTCTTTTCCTTTGATTTTCCTTCCTTTCTTTTATTTTTTTTTTAGACAGAGACTTTTGAATACCAGGCTAATTTTAAACTCACTGTGTAGCCCAGGACAACCTTGAACTTCTGCTTCTCTTGCCTCCACTTCTCCAGCACTGAGTGAGATTATAGGAATGCACCACCATGCCTGGATTTGGTGCACGCTAGGCAAGTACTCTACCAACTTAGTCAGTTATACCACCTCTCTGACTGTTTCTTCATAAATAGAATCATGTTAACCCTTCGGGGCTGATTAGGGTTTCTGTTGTTATGTCCAAACACAATGAACCAAGCAGCTTGGAGGAGGAAAGGGTTTGTTTAGCCCACATCTCACAGTCCATTGAGGGAAACCAGGCAGGAACTCAAACAGAGCAGAGCCTGGGGGCAGGTGGGGCTGTGAAGGAGTGCTGCCTACTGTCTTTGTGGCTTGCTCAACCTGCTTTCTTATAGAACCCAGGATCACGAATCCAGGAATGGCAGCACCACAATGGGTGGGCCCTCCAACGTCAATCAGAAATGCCCTACCGGCTTGCTTATAGCTCGATCTTATGGAGGCATTTTCTCAGTTAGGTTCCCTCCTCTCAGATGACTCTGGCTTGTGACAGGTTGACATGAAACTAGCTAGCACAGTCCCATCAATGATTTTTTTGGTCATACTATCACATTAAATCTAGAGTTTATGATTTCTAGTTTTCAAAAATTAATTAATTAATTAATTTTATGCATATGGGTATTTTGTCTGCATTTATGTCTGTGTACCAATTGCATGTTTGGTTGGATCTCCTGAGATTGGAGTTACAGACGATTTGAGCTGTCATGTATGTTTTGGGAATAAAACTCAGGTCCTTTGGAAGGCAGTCAGTGCTCTTAACTACTGAGCCATCTCTCCGGACTCTCTTGTTTTTATATGTCTGTCTATGTGTATCTCATGGAGTAAAAGGTTTTAGTTTTTTTCTGTTCTGTGATGTTGTACTCTCTTTGCTTTTTGAGGGGCCCACCACCCAGCTCTCAAATCACACACAGAGGTTTGTTCTTAGTTATAAATGCTTGGCCTTATTGTGGCTTATTTCTCTCCAGCTTTTCTTAAATTATCTCGACTACCTTTTGCCTCTGGGCTTTTATCTTTCTCTATTTCTGTATCCCTTACTTTACTTCTTACTCCCTGACTGACTGGCTGACTGGCCCCTGACATCCTCCTCTCTGTGTTCTTTTGCCCCTCTTTTCTCTCTCCTCTGAGATGTCTCCTTCTATTCATACGCTCTGCCTGCCAGCCCCGCCCATCCTTGTTCCCGCCTCGCTATTGGCCATTCATCGCTTTATTAGCACCATCAGGTGTTGTAGACAGGCAAAGACCACAGCTTCACAGAGTTAAAATAAATGCAGCATAAACAAAAGTCATACACCTTAAAATAGTATTCCCCAACATTTTACCAACATTTCAAAGATATTCAAAACCTGAAAGTCCCCAAAGGTTAGGGTTGGAGTAAGGTGTTTTCATCAGGAGTAAATAGGCATTTACTCCACACTTATATCTTAAATTTATATATGGTTCTTAGCCATCCGATGTGGATGTTGGGAATTGAACCCAGGACCACTGTAAGAGCAGCAAGTGTTTTTAACCACGGAGACATCTCTCCATCACAGATCCATTTTCTTTTTAAACAACTACATGGTATTCTGTTGCATAAATGTGCCAGACTGTATTCCACTCCGGTCCTCTATTGTGAGCTGCTCTGGCTTTGCTGCTATAACTACAATGGAGCAATGAGTGAGATTCATGACCTGTTGATTGCAGAGGAACAGTTGGAAACCATTGCTGTCTGTCTGTATTTGAAACCACGAGACTGATTTTCTTTTTAGTATTTTTTTTTCTTGGTGGGAGTCTTTGAGACAGGGTTTCTCTGTGTAGCCCTGGCTGTTCTATAACTCGTTTTGTAGAGCAGGCTGGCCTTGAACTCACAGACCTCAGCCTGCCTCTGCCTCCCAAATGCTGGGATTAAAGGCTTGTGCCACCATACCGGACTCTGATCACTTTTTATATTAAACTGTTTTTTTTTTTTTAATCTTTGTTAACCTTTAAAAAGCCATGCAGACATAGTTTTAAAATACTGGGTCATTAGGTTTCCAAAAGATAACTTACCAAAAGATAATTCTTACTTATTATTTGTTCAGTAATATTCCTCTGTATGTCGGGCATTATATCACATATTATTGTCTCTATTTTACTGAAGCAGTAGGGAGAAGAGGAAGCGAAAGTTAATAGTGTAGTTGTTTTAATATTTACTAGGGAGGAGTTACACAAACTGTAGCCCATCCCCCCTTTAAAAATGATTATAGCAAATGTTAGGGCTTAATGTTAAGCATTTTTGCTTGCATGTCTGTGTGTGTCCCGGCTTACATGTTTAGGTATACATGTGGAGAACCAAAGCAAGAATCAGTGTCTTCCCTAATCACCCTCTATGCTGAGTATTAAGTCAAGGACTCTTGTTGAATCTGGTTGTTCTTTCCCAGGGATCCTTTGTCTTTAACATCCAAGTGCTGGCGTTATAGGTAGCTGCTACACCTGCCCTGTTTTAATCAGAGTTCTGGGACCCATTGTGGCAAGATCTTTATCAACTGAGTCAATTCTCCATCTCTGTGTTAAGTGTTTTTGAAAGCCATGACTACCATATTATTTGTATTATGAAGCTTTCAAAATATATCTCTGTGGCAGAGATATACCCACCAATCCCAGATTAAGATAGTCAACCTAACATCTATAAATGGATTCCAGATCTTAAAATGCAACAGGCATGTTTTCCTTAATTTTATAGAGCATAAAAACACTATAAACTTTATTTAACATTTACATATTAAAATAATTTATTATTTAAATTGTGTACATGTGTGAAATAATTTTTTTAGAAGAATGCTGTGGGAAATCCTTCAGCCAATAGCTTTTAAGATACCGGCCCACTTTGAGCATGGTTTCATGTACTATAAATGCAGACAGAAAGCATGCATGGGCCTCTTGGCTGCTGAATTCAGTTCCAGTTCCCACAGCACACAGAGGACTGCGGATTGCTTCTATTTCTACGTGTTTGCCCCCTAATAAATAAACCTTTGTTATACTCCATTCCCGGCTACTTTGGAACTCTTTTGTACACCAACAAAAGAAGACGATTTTTTTTATATGTATGAATGTATATGCACCATGTGCATGCAGTACCTGTAGAGACCAGAAGGGGCCATCCTATCCTTGTAACTGGTGTTCATGCTGTGCTGGGAACTGAACCTGGCTCTTCTCAAGAGCAGCAAGTGCTTTCAACAGTGGAGCCCCCACCGTAGCCTAAAATCAAAGTTCTAAAATGATGACGAGGCATGGGCTTTCACTTCCTGGAGTCAAGAGGCTAGTCTCTGCAGAAGTGCGCAGGGCAGATGCCGGTCGGGACCTCCTTCCTCCTCACCTTGCAGTTTTACTTACCTCCTCAGTCCTTCCTCATGCCTCTTCTGTTTCCTTTGACATAGTTCCTCCTGGCTTTTACTGTTCATCACTATGATTTTACAAAAGAAATCTGTTCAAACTGAAAGAAATCCTCTTAGAATTGTTGATGCACAATATTTTAAAGTTAACTGATTTTTTTAAAAAAAACAAAACCATGATACCAATTTCTATTTTCTTTAGACTTTGCAAAGAGGAGTGCTATTTGTCTTGCTGTCTTTGTGAATAGAGTAATTCCTTCTATTATACCTTAATTTTTCTTTTATTTATTTGTTTGTGCATGCATGCACACACACACACACACACACACACGCATGCATGCATGCACATATTTTTTTGTCCTTCCACCATGTCAGCCCTGGGAATCAAACTCAAGTCTGCTTGGAGTGTAGGTCATCAGGATTGGAGTCAATGACCTTTCTCTGTTGAGCCCTCTCTCTGGCCCGCCCTGTTAAATCTTTTGGTTGTTCTGATGCCTGGGGATTATTGACTTCTTCATGTATGATAGTCAGGTGTCATACTGGATTAGTTTTCATTGTTTGTAGTAGTTTCCCCATAATTCCCTTGCGTTCTCTAGCTAAGCTATCATTTTAGCTGCACGTCTCCACAGTTGCCATAAATAAATAAATAATGGTAACATTAAGATGCGTGGTTAACTTGTTTGTGTGCACATTTTAACACAGTCACTTGAGGTAGCTGTTTGAAAAGTGACATAGGCTGTCAACCATAAGCGCGCACAAAACAACAAGTTTCAGACAACATGAAACCAAACAACACACGCGTGCAAACAAAAACTGTTCTCATACACGCAGTTGCTGGCTAGTCGGCTGTTTCAGAGTCAGTGGAGACAAAACAAAAGGACGTAATCGCGTGCCGAAGATTGTGTCGCTGTCACCGAATAACCGTCCTTCTTACGTTCTCTGTGTTCTTTAAAGCCTGACTGGGTAATTTATAATAAGTACAGATTTGAATCTGGAAAGCGCTCCAGTAAGATGTTGTTTTACTGCTCCCTGCTTATGTTATAGTTCCTCCTAAGATTTCACTTGGAAGCCAAGTGTAGTTGACAGGAAAAGTGGGAAATGTCCAAGGGAGTCCTGGCTCTCAGTCTAGGGACACCAAGCCGTCATTGGGAGTCCAGCGCTAGACAGCAGCACACAGTCTCTGTGCTGGTCAGGAGGCCCCCAGACTCCTTGAAGTGTCACTGGGAACGGTTCCAGCCGTGTGCTTACCTGCAGTGTGTGGCTGGTTAAGATAAAGTGGGGTGGGAACCGGGCCTGCCCAGTTGTATCTCTCCCGAGAACCTGAAGGAAGTGATTCATGACAACCAGTCAGACCTTGCTGGGAAAATACAACTCAGCATTGCATCAGCCAATGTTTGAAAACAAAGTGTCCCAGGAAACTGTTTGGAAACCCGTCCTATCACGTTCCCTTATTGGTTTAACTATTTGTTTAGTTAACCAAAGCAGCTGCCGCTTGTGTGTAGTTTTGCTGGTTACATATTCTGGTCACCTCTGGAGTGGGCAAGGGAGGGCCGCCACTCTCATTTTCTCGCTGAGGGAAGTGAGGATCTGGGGCTTGCTTCGTGGTGTGTAAGCAGGAGGTGGTGGAGCCGGTTCCTAAATCTAGTTCTGCCTAGGTAGTGTGAGGACATGCATTGTCCCTGGATCTCTAAGAAACTCTGTTTTCTGATTTGGAAAATGAACATAGCAGTGTGCAGTTGTGTGTGAGAAGGAAGTGAGACCACACGAGTAAAACATCTCCGCCGGTATCTCCCGGTACACAGAACACCGTGAATTAATAGGTCACCTTCTTCTCTCTCCACCCAGCGTCCCCTTGATGGTCGGGCAGTTGCAGCCTTTGTCTACATTTCTAAGCATCCACGCCTAATGTCCTGCCCACGTGGTTGCAAATTAGGGCACGGTTTATTGAATCCTCAATGTAACGATTTCCCTGAGGACGAACTTAAAGCAAATTCCTTCCAGTATTTTAGTTGTTAACCTCTTCGTCTGCTTTGCAAAGGCCAAGGGTATTTTGAGATGATGAAGAAGAAGCCAGAGTTTATTGAATCATACCATTAACTGGAGTGAGAATGAGGCTATAATCCACGCACCAGGTTACATAACTCAGGAGGTAATAAGCAGCAGGCAGAAGCAGAATCATAAAAATGCACTTATCTGCCAATGCGTTTGCGTGAGGGCTTACACTATTGGTCAGGAATTTCCGGCTCTGCCATTTTTTTCTATGGAACTTTTCAATTGCTTGTAATGCCTCGCTGTGCTTCCTCCTCAGGGCGGGCTGTTATCAGCTCCATTCAGATATTCCTTCCTCTGTGGTTTGGAGTGCTTTGTGACACTCGTGAATGGGTGTGCCCAGCTTCCAGTTATTGGAATGCGCCTCTGTATCACGAAGACTCAGCGGCTTTATTTCCTCACACATAGAAGTGTTGGAGGCGGTTACTCTTTTCAAACACTTATTAGTTCTTTAAACCTCTAGGAAAACAGTTCTGTAAGATCAAAAGCCACAAATACATTTTGTAAGAAGTCATTTCCTATTAAATTAATATGCTAGGTAGTAATGAAGAAACGTGCAGGGAGTCGAAGACACTAATTTGAGTATTTTTTAAAATTTGTTTTGAGGTTTATTTACTTTATGTGTACAAGTGTTGTGCCTGCATACATGTCTGTGCAGTGGGTGTCCTCAGAGGTCAGAAGAAGGCCTTCTTCTCTGGAACTGGAGTTGCAGATGGTTGTGAGCCACTGTGTGGGTGCTGGGGAACAAACTGAGGGTCCTCTGCAAGATCAGCCAGTGCTCTTAACCTCTGAGCCACCTCTCCAGCTCCTAACTTGAGTATTTCTAGTCAGGCCTGTGATACCAGGTGAAACAAGGCTGGGGGGGGGGGCTGTGTGAGTGTGGAGGACTGAGTGTGTGAGTCTGGAGGACTGAGTGTGTGAGTGTGGAGGACTGAGTGTGTGAGTGTGGAGGACTGTTTGTGTGGAGGACTGAGTGTGTGAGTGTGGAGGACTGTGTGTGTGAGTGTGGAGGACTGAGTGTGTGAGTGTGGAGGACTGAGTGTGTGAGTGTGGAGGACTGTGTGTGTGAGTGTGGAGGACTGAGTGTGTGAGTGTGGAGGACTGAGTGTGTGAGTGTGGAGGACTGAGTGTGTGAGTGTGGAAGACTGTGTGTGTGAGTGTGGAGGACTGTGTGTGTGGAGGACTGTGTGTGTGGAGGACTGTGTGTGTGGAGGACTGTGTGTGTGAGTGTGGAGGACTGAGTGTGTGAGTGTGGAGGACTGCTGATGTAGGCGTGTCTTCTATCTATCTGATGATTTCATTGGTTAATTAATAAAGAAACTGCTTGGCCTGATAGGTCAGAACATAGGTGGGTGGAGTAGACAGAACAGGATGCTGGGAGTGAGGCAGGTGCCTTGGGCAGTCGCCATGACTCTCCTCTCTGAGATGGATACAGGCTAGAATCTTCTGGATAAGCCACCACCGCGTCGTGCTACACAGATTACTAAATATGGATTAATCAAGATGTGAGAGTTAGTCAGTAAGAGGCTAGAGCTAATGGGCCAAGCAGTGTTTAAATGAATACTATTTGTGTGTTGTTATTTCGGGTGTAAAGCTAGCCATGTAGGAGCCAAGCAGGATGAAAAGCAGGCCTGCTCGTCTCGCCACTACAGAATGGCGCCCACGTGGATAACTGAATCTACGGAAAGCTTGAGAAAGTTTGGGAAAGAATAGAGTAAAGCATGGCTTCTTGGTGGCAGCAATTTCTTGGGTCTGCTCTGCTTGCTAGAGGCAAGAAAGCATTCTCATCTAAGAGAGGCTTCCTGACTCAGCTTTAGCTGCAAAACCCTGCAGCTCTTTTAAGAGGTCCTGCCACGAAACAGTTAAATGATGTTGATGAAAAGCTGAATGCATGCTTTTCAGTTTTCAGCTGTAGCAAGAAAAAAGTTTTAAAATGCCAGCTTTCTGGACCGTCCTGCCAGGGCAAACTCTGACTCTTTCAGGCAGGCAGTCTGACTGACTGTGGTCTGTGAGCAGAATGCTGCAGCTTGCTTGCTGGCAGGGACCTTGAAATGCCATAGAGTTGTGGCAATAAAAATGGCTACAGCCTGTACCTCCACCTCGAGGCTGGAAAGCTAAGGAATGGGCTGGATCCAGCCGCCAAAGTCACTGCTTTAGTCCTACGGATATTGCTTGGTAAATTAAAGACTCATGTGGTCACAAAAAGAAAGATATACAGTAAAGAAAGATTCAAAGACAAAGAAAACTTCTAAATGATTTAGAGTGTGTTAAAAATATATGCAAGCTAAAGGTTAAAGTTCTTAAAAGTAAAAAAGAAAAAAGGGAGTAGTTGGGTGTGGTAGCACACACCTTTAATCCCAGCACTTGGGAAGCAGAGGCAAGTAGATCTCTGTGAGTTCAAGGACAGCCTGGTCTACAGAGTTATTCCAGGACAAAGATATACAGAGAACCTCTCTCAAAAAAATAAAAGTAAAAATAAATGAAATAGAGGTTAAAATAAAGCTGCACAAAGATGGAAAATACACAGAGAATCTTGAAACTGTATGCTATTATGCTCTCTTTGAAGTATTTGAATGCTGAGGAAGGAGCAATAGCTGCTAAAAGATATTTGTTTATAAATGCTGCTGAACTAATGCAAGATAGATATTTTGAAAATACCTGACTTCAGAATTTGGATCTAAGGATATGATACTTTGGAAAAGAGATTCTTCTTTTGTTTTCATAGAGGATGAGACCCTGTGGATTGCTTCTGTCCCAATATGGTATGATAGACCACGCCCTCCTGAAAGGTTGCTGTGAACACCTTCAGAAAATTACTTCATTTAACTTCCAACTGAGATGAACCTAGCAGACAGGTTATACCATGAAAGACCTGAGTAACAGTGCCCACATTCAGCAGGAAGCAGTTTGGAGAGAAATAACTGCGCCCATGTTCCCAAATATTGTTTATAAATGTTCTTTTAAATTTAAAGGGGGAAATAATATAGATATGAATAATTTATATTGGTATAAATTTTACTTTATTAATATAAATTTAAGGTCAATTTTGTTATATGTATATGTATTTCTGATACTGATTAAGCTATTGTGATTGTGTAGTTCATTTAAAAATGTAATGTTTATAGGTTGTTAATGGATAGTCATCAATAATAATCAAGCTTGTAGTCATGTTAGTTAGATTTTCTAGATATATAGAGATATATTTCAGTTAGATAGACATTCTTCATATCTTCCAAAGACTACAGAATATGGTATTTAAATGTTTTAATAACTTAGGGTTTTTCATGACAATGAGACACGTCTGCTCCTGGCAGCACCAGCTACTTCAAGAAGAAGATGGGCATCGAAGAGGCTCCTTATGGAGTTTGATAGCCATTTGGGCAAGAAACTGCTCTTGCCTGGACTGTTGCATAAACTGGACATGAAGAACCCCCAGAGAGAGGACTGCTGAACTTGCCTAAAGGTGAGATGATCTTTCGGGGTTCCTGATTCATGAAAGAGTCTGCGAGACATTCTGCAGGACACAGCAGATACTGACTGAACTGCCTTTGAAATTTCCTGCTTCATGGAAATGTCTGCACCAGTTTTAAGGTGTGTTCAGCTAGTCAATGAGAAGTGGTGTAGAGAGGTAGATTTGATGTTTCTTAGCTTTCCATGGAGAATATGACCCTATGGGTTTTTGTTTGTTTATTTGTTTTGTTTTTAAAATTAGATTCACACAGAATTATCAGCTTTCTAAATATAACCCAATTTTTTCTTTTTTCTTTTATCAATTTCACAACAGTCTGCCAGGAAAGGGGAAATATCAGTATTTTCTTAAAAATCTCTGTGTATCAATTGTGTGCAGCTGTCAATTGAATCTTATCCAGTATTTTAACTCCCTTAGATTCAAATTTCAGACATTGCCCAGGGAAATACCACTGATATGGTTGGTGGTAGGCAGATCTCTGTGAGCTGAAGACAACTTAGTCTAGACACGAATTCCAGGCCAGCCAAAGCTGTCCAGTGAGACCCGTGGGGAGAAAGATCAAAGAGAATATGTCATAATTTCCTCCGACTATAAAAATGGAACCAATCCCTAGAAACGCAAGCGTGGACACATAGGTTTCACTGGGCACTTCACTATGCTGCTGGATAAAAAGTGAGCCAGGAGTGTGTGTCCTGGAAGGGAGCAGAGGGAACTGCCACGATCTCGGTAGGTGGCATGATGTCTGTTTGGTAAGACAGGAAACTCAGCTGCAGCGGTTTTTAGAAACAGTAAGTGAATTTACTTTAGAAAAAAATTAACTTCTTAGTAAGTAATCACATTAAAAATTAAAATGTTGGAAACAACAGTTTTTGTAACTAAAATTGGTAGTATTTATTTAGTTTTTGCAGTCCTGGGGTTGAGCCCAGGTGATTGACATCTTGTAGGGGAAAAGCAAATGTTTTACCAGCTGAGTTATAGCCTCAGCCTTCAGAATTATAATTTATAAGTAAAGGAAAACAGAATTTCACTGTTAAAGGAGAGACTGTATAAAAAGACAAAGACCACTTTACACAACGCTCTTAGAGTTGTGCTTTAGGGAAGACGACAGACAGAAATAGACATTGTCAATAAACTCAGTGATAGTGCTTACTTGCAGTGCAAATCCCTGGGTTCAGTCCCCTGCACTCCAGAAAACAAGAGAACAAGCTACATTCAGTAGTTAAATAATGTGGTCTTAGCTCCAAAGAGACAGGAAAATGGAACCAACATTGAGTTCAACACCGGCCAAATCCATGTGAAGTGTCAGCATGTCATGAGAAGATGAGCTGTCCCGAATGGTGCTGGGGTAACTTGCTAGTCATTCGAGGGAGGGGACGAAGAGAGCTCTTTATGTAAATCAGAATTATCAGTGGATATGATTGGTTTCTTGTGAAGAAACATGCATTAAACTGCTAGAAGACTAGCAATTAAAAACTAACCCTTCCATTCTTGGACTGTAGAAAGATTCTTAAAGCAAGATAACCAAGCCAGAACGTAAACAGAGAAGCCCACAGAGTTAGTGATAGAGTTTACGGTAAATGGGAGCCCCTTGAGTGAATGGCTCCCTTGTGCTCGGAGCTTGGAGCTTAGAGGTGGAGCTACAGATGGGGTGGAATTCAGGGAGGATCCATCAGTTCTGAGAAACAAAGGGTGTGATAGGAGGGGCACAGAGAGAAACCATGGCTCCTTTCCAGAATCTGATGAAAACTCTGGCCTTTCCATCCAGAAAAATGTCCTCAAATAGATCTACGCATTTTTGCGTGTAATGCTGGGCACGGCAGTAGTGCACTGTGGATCTCAGGTTAGGAGCCTTCATACAGCTTACGTATTTCCTTATTTTCAGCACTGGCAAGCACTGCGGCTCTGAGCCCTCCCCCAACTTGCCCTTTTACTGTAGCGTTTGGAAGTGACGTAAGACTTCAAGGTCACTTATCTTTGAAATTTTTTTGTTTGGTTTTGGTTTTGGTTTTTGGAGACAGGATTTCTCTGTGTAACTGCCCTAGCTGTCCTGGAACTCGCTCTGTAGGCCAGGCTGGCCTTGAACTCACAGAGATCCACCTGGCTCTGCCTCCTGAGTGCTGGAATTAAAGGTGTGTGCCACTGCCCAGCCTATGCCGTGTTCAAGAAAATCATGTCTCACAGTTTCATCTAAATGTCCCAAACCCCTGAAACTAAGGATCTGTTTCTTCTGTTTGAACAGCTCGGAGGATTAGGGCTTCTGAGATGAAACGTTTGGTGTCAGAGCCTATTTGACACAATTGATCTTTCTGCCTCTCTCATTATAATGGAAGACTCAGGTTTTCAGGCTTGGGACTCTCCAGAGTTGAGTAAAACTGTTTGCCTGGAACATTCAGTGTCAGGTTGTGACGTCAGTGGATGCCTGTTGATAACATTTAAACTTGGTTTGCAAAAAGTTCTGCTGTTACTAAAATATGTTCTATTGATTGTCTATGCGATTTCATGCCAAGGCAAGATCTGGAGAACTATTTGGTTATTTTGGTCAAGGCAGTTGCTGGTAATTGCTGGCTTTAAGGGTTTTTTTTTCCTCCTTGAATTACACGAAAAAATAAACAGAGACTATTTGACATATGTATTTTAAGATTTTTTTTATAACTTTACTACTGGGTTTTTTAAATGCAAAATATAATTTGTGAGGTACATTAAGGGTAACATTAAGGGAGGGATAATGTCACAGAGGACAGTTCTTTTGGGATGAATCTAAGAAGTTCTTTGGACAAGGTGCCTCTTTGGGCACCTTTTATTCTCCCAGTGGGGCAAAGCAACGCTTCCGTTTATCTGCTTGACCTCTTCTGATTACTCAGTGATAGCGACTAGAGAGAGCATCTTTAGTGTGTGTTCTCCCATTTCTTTCTAAAGTACGTAGACTTCTCTTCATCAGTAGAGAAATCCATAGATTCTGGGCATCTCTTTGCAAAACTATTTTATTGGTCATGTGACTTGGAATTAATAGCATCATTAGAGACTAATCTGGTGGGGAAGAGGAGAGAGCAGTAACTGCCGAACTCTCTGGGAATCAGCCACTAGGACCACTGGGAAGGCGTGAAGCTGTCAGCTAGGTTTCCCGGGCTCTGGGCACTGTCCTGCGCACACGTACCTTCTCCTCACTCTCAGTAAGCCTGTGAGGCAGCAGGTTTCACCTTCTATATCTAACAGAGGTGGGAACAGCCTCAGAGAGGTTTTCATAAATACCTCAGACTGAGACTATTGGCAAATTGCTATTAGGATTTGAACTCAGGAGCATGGAGGCCTTGAGCCTGTGAGTGCATGCATGCATGCGTGCATATATGTGTGTGCATGCTAGCGTGTCACAATGCTGCCTGTGGCCATCCAAGAAATGCTAA
Organism: Arvicola amphibius; assembly: GCF_903992535.2. NCBI lineage: Eukaryota > Metazoa > Chordata > Mammalia > Rodentia > Cricetidae > Arvicola > Arvicola amphibius. Next base: position 54,957,545 of record NC_052055.2, read on the forward strand.
TGCTGTAGTCATTTCTTCCCATTTGTCTTTTGGTTAACTGCTCAGCATTCTTTTCAGTGTGAGTGCCACACACTCCGGTTTATTTTCATTCAGAGATAAGAGTACATGGAGAGCTGCAGGTCCTTTTATGGTTTGTTGGAATTTATTCTCTATTTGCTACTTGCTGTGCATCAGAATGGCTTGATTAGTTGAAAATAGAGGCATTAGTTCCCGTGCGGGATCTGAATAATGTATGCTGTGTAAATTTCTAGCTCTGCCTTTGGAGCATGCTAATTGCATTTGTTCTCTTGTCTTGTGCTCTTGGCAGAGCATGAAAATTTCAAGAATTAAAATCAAGGAACATATGATTTTCTATACTTCATGAGAGGACAACCATGAACCTGGGGACAGAGCCAAGTGACCTGAGAGTGCAGCTCCATCCCGTGTTCTCCTGGAGACAGTCACAGCGGTCTGAAGGTAAAGAGGACTTTGCTTTGGTCATTTTACTGGTTGCTGTCTGCCACAAGGCTCTAGGAAGAACACTATGGTGTGGTTGAGCATGTGCTATTGTCTATGTGTCTGGCTCCACCCTGTCCCCTTTCTCTCTTGTGGGGAAGTCTAAGTAGAAGGGTTATGAATGGTTGTGAATTTTTCAGCCATTAAACAAAAAATGAAATTGCCGGGGATTGTTGGCACATGCCTTTAATCCCAGCACTTGGAAGGCAGATCTCTGTGAGTTCGAGGCCAGACTGATCTACCGAGTTCCATAACTACTGAAGATATCGTATCTTGAACCCTCCCCTTGCCCTCCAAAAAGGTGAAATCATAACATTTGCAGGAAAATGGATAAAACTGGAGATCATTATATTAAATGAAATAAGCTGGATTCAGAAAGACAAATACATGTTCTCTCTCTCTCTCTCTCTCTCTCTCTCTCTCTCTCTCTCTCTCTGTCTGTCTGTCTCTCTCTCTGGAAGTCATAAGCACAGGCTCCAGCTTGAAACTGACCTTGAACTCTTGATCCTTCTCCTCCACCTCAAAACTTTGGGATTATACATATGTTCCCTATGCCTGATTTAGGAGTTTTTCTCTTGCAAGTTAAAAAAGAAGTTACAAGACTAGGAACTTCATGAAGGTATCATATCTTCATATGCTATATGAAGTTATATCAGATAAGCATTTACTCATCAAATCTGCATAATAAAATTGTTGCTCTGCTTTCAAGGAACCCGTGAACCAGAGAGGAAGAGGAGACAGAGATAAGTTCCAGTATGGGGGTGTCAAGGGCTGTAGTCACAGGGCCAAACGAGGGCACAACAGAAAAGTGCTTGGCATCACCAGAGGTGTCAGGGGAAATGTTCCAGGAAGGAGTAATCTATTCCTAGCTACACTGGCCACATAGTTTGTGAGGCCCAGTGACTGAAAATGCTCATTTACTCACAGACTGTGAAGACTTTCAAAATATCACGGCAAATATGGGCACCTCAAATTGATGTTCCTTCCACCCAAAACTGTAGAGCCCACAATGAACCCAACCCAGGCACCAATGCTATTTGTTTCTTTTGAAGCATTTTTATAATCTAATTACACTCCAAGAGAATTATTTTTAAGTCTGTTTGGCCTGGCCCTGGTAGTTTTGGGGGAGAAACCAAGGACATTAGAAAGGGTCATAGGGGGCATTTGCTATAAATCGCTCTTCCTGCACAGATCTGCATTTTCTGGAAAGTTTGGGGAAAATTTGCAACTCTCTCCAGCAGCCTGCGCCTCTCAAACAAATGACATGTCAGTGACAAAAAGCAAGTTATTAGTCGTGTGTTTGCTTGGAATGGAACAGAAACCCCGCCTACCGATGAAAAAAAGCGGACCACGTGGCATCTGTGGAATACAGATGCCACCATCTATAGATAGTGCTGTATGTGGAGGGACACCACTTACCTTCCTGCTGATGCTAGGCTTGGTCATGTGACTCACTTTGGCTATTAGCAAGAGGAAGTGATGCAATCCAGTCTGAGGAAAAGTTCTGGCCAACTCTTTAAAGGCCATGGCAAGTTGGTGTTCCCCTTCATATCCCCCACCACAAGTCCCATGTGTCCCCTGACCTTCAGCTTGGATGCTGATGAAGAAGCTGCAGGGAGCCACAGCCGTCACATGACATGTGAATGAGAAGCCACTGAGGTTAGGAGGTTATTTAGAACTTGGAGAAGGCGACTGATATGGCCTAATCATGAACTGGTTCTAAGTACAGCGTTCATCAGCTAAAGGACAGGCAGTGGCCCCACCCTCTGGAGAGCAGCATTGCTCTAAGGGCAATGGCAGGTTCTTCTAGGGGAGGATGCGCTGTGAATTCTGCTCATGGTTTTAGGATCCACTGGGAAATCAAGTTGGACCCTCGGTGCAGGAAAGGGTTTGCTAGCTAACAGTCCCTGCCCTGGCTTCCCCATCTGCCTCTGCAGTTTGCTGCCTGACTGACCTTGGGCAAATTGCTTAGCCTCAGTTTCCCCATCTGTAAACTTGGAAGACTATTTCCCTCTAAGCTGTTAGGGCAGAAACACTGCCTGCTGCTCCTTTTATACCAGAGCTCCCTTCCATTCCATTTACCTGCTCTGATTCAGTTACATTCTGTGTGTTTCCATTACCTGCCCTTCCTTAAAACAAAATAAAGGGGGCAGGAGGATCAAGAGAGGGAGGCTGGGGATATACCTAACTGGTAGAATATTTTTTCCAGTACTTTTAAGGCTTGGGATTTAATTCTCACTGCAAAAAACAAACATTGAAAAACAAAACAAAAAGACAAAAATGGAAACAAAAGCAAAGAAATGACTCCTTCAAACAAAAGAAAACAAAACCAAATGAGCCAGAACGCGGGACATCTGCAGATCCCTGCCAAGCACTCCTTTCTTGTCAAACGCCGGTCCTCTCCTCCTTCTCCAGAGACAACCATGATCGTACACATGCTATTTTCATTTGGGTATCTTATGCATGTTCCTAAATATATTACTTATTATCATAGTAAATACTGTTCTGCGTAGATAATGCATAGACAGCTAAATTTAAAAAAATGCATCAATATTCTTCACAAAGGACAAATCTTGGATGGAAAAATTAATTAGTCTGAGGGTGGTGGTGCATGCCTACAATCCCAGCACTCAGAGAATGGAGGGAAGGTGCTGGTGAGTTTGTGGCCAGCCTGGCCTACACAGTGAGATGCTATCTCACAAACAGAACAAGGAAAAATTAGCAAGACAGACTACTTCTCAAAAGACAATGAAGGAGGAAGGCAAACGAGCAAGCTCCTTTCTGTCACTCATCAAGAGTTGTTTTTTTCCCTTTGTCACATGGACCAGACTCTGTATTAGGAACTGGGAGTCAAGCAAAAGGGGACAGAAAAAGGCCATTCTTCTGAGTTTTGAGTATTGAACGCAGTACGTTAGCGAACAAACACAGTAACAGTGCCTCCCCACCAACCATCAAGTAAGGGTCCTCAGGGAAGTCTGCAATGAGTGGATTCAAATAATGACTACAGTACAGCTGTCCCAAGAAAGGGAAGTGGCAATTCAGACTATATGACCTGCAAAAATTAAACGCTAATGTAAAATAATCCAACCAACAAAATAGGCTATAGTTTATAGAATAAGAACTTAAAAATGGTCAATAGCCGGGCAGTGGTGGCGCACGCCTTTAATCCCAGCACTCGGGAGGCAGAGGCAGGCGGATCTCTGAGTTCGAGGCCATCCTGGTCTACAAGAGCTAGTTCCAGGACAGGCTCTAGAAACTACAGGGAAACCCTGTCTCGAAAAACCAAAAAAAAAAAAAAAAAAAATGGTCAATAAATAACTTGGAAAAGAATTCAACATTCCTATCCATTGGATAAAAACAAATTAAAACTGATTGAGATTCCTTTTCACTCCAGTTAAATGAGAAAGAACTCTTGTTCAGTGCTGATGGAAATGTAAACTTGTGCAGCCAGAAAAGAAATCCTGTGGAGGTTCCTCAAGACCTTGAAATAAAAACTGCCAGATGACCCGAGTAAACTCTCTAGGGAATTTACCAGAAGGATGCTGAGCCAATGCACCACACAGATACTTGTATATCCGTGTTTCCATTGCACTACTCACAATGTGCAAGAATTGCACTCCAAGAATCGCAGCCCAGCTAGGAGTCCATCAGACAAAGCGAATGTGGTCCATGCACACAATGGAAGTTTTCAGCCACAAGGAAAAGTGAAATCACGCTGTTTGCAGAAAATGGATGGAACTGGAGACCACTGTGTTAAATGGAACAAGCTGGATTCAGAAATACAAATACATGGTTTCTCTTACATGGGTAATTTATATTTAAATTTCTACACTTTTGTTTAGGTTATGAAAGTAGGAAGGGGAATGTGAGAGAGGAGGAAAGATTGTAATGTGATGTGAGCAGAGGAGGAGAAAGGAGACAGCAACAGAGGATGAGAGGGGATGCACACTAACCCCTCCTCATATATATATATATATATATATATATATATATATATATATATATAATGTATAATGACACGTATGTGTGTAGCCTGGTAAAAAAGAACACGTGAATACATAAAGAAGAAGGGAAGTAACATTTATTGGGCAGCTGTCTTCTGCTAGTTTATCTGTTGCATTTTCATTAGTTCTCATAATGGCTCCTAGCGCTCCATTTTCAGGTCAGACATCTTAAAGTTCACCGTGGTCAGTCAACTTTCCCGAGTGAGCCAGCTGGTAAAGAGGGACTTTTGATCCTTCCCACCCACTTCCTCAAACCTGATGGTTCTTTCAAGCAGGCAAACCACGGGCTTTGTTGTCAGGCCCCACCACTGTCTATTTTTAGACGATCAATTACTATATCCTGGAATAAAGTTCGGGCTCAGCTTCCTGTGCCCTTCCAGGTAGTCTCCTCTAATCCGCTGTCCTGTTGCCTGTGGGCTGCTCCTCAGTGAGCCCATTTCTGCCCCTGTGAAAGGACTGTACCAGCTGCGGGATCGCATGTTCAGAGTTGCTCTATGCTACAGCATTGGCTGTGCATTGCCGTTGATTCTCTATGATGTGCCCAAAGTTGTGTCTAACTAATCATCCACTCTCTGAGCCCAGGGAACTGAAGACCTGAGTCCCTCTGACTGCAATAAGAGCCCAAAGGATCCCTTTACTCTGTGTGGGAAGAGATGGCCTCAGAGGCACTCTAGAGGCTGCTGGAGAGAGGTTGGCATGCCAGGGCAGTTCTGGCACAGTAAGGGAGGGGAGAACGACTCTGGAACTAGCCTAGGTAATGATCCAGTTTCAGGTCCCAAGATCAGTTATGAAAGGTGCTAGCTCTACTGACTGTCTCCCTCTGAGGACTGTGGTACAGATTCGGGTGACTCAGAAGGTCTCTTTCTGTGGAGGATGTTACTGCTCAGTACCAGAAAACTACTCAGCCTTGGCCTTGAGGGAAATGTCACATGCCCAACCTAACTGGCATAATCTTATTTGAAACACAAAGATTTTATAATCATGAGCAACATGGAGAGAGAAAGGGCCCTCGCCTGGGTCAGGCCTCATCAGTATGATCACTTCCAACAGAGAACTTATCTCTAGGTAACTGTCATATTGGGGATGCAGTATGACATATGTCATATTGGCAGCATGCTTAAGTTTGTTCGAGAAAGCTAGGCAGCAGAGGAAACTGGGAACACACCCCTCTTGTAATCTCCTGACTACGCTGCCCTGGTTGAACACACGTCACTCAACAAGAAAGTTCTAGTCTTGCTTGCCAGTCGGGGTACTGAGTCCTACCCTAGATAGGGGTGTGGTGTATGTTCATGCAATAATGTAGAGCCAGCTTGCTGGGTGTGTGACAGCGAGTGGAGCTTTGCCAGCTTCAGCCTCCTGCCTTCCATAGCACAACGCCCTTCTGATGGCTTGGAGGCACCAGGCTCTGTGCCTTCCAACTCCAGGGCCATGCTCAAACTTGTCCTCAATAAGTATGTGGTTCAGGAGGGGAACAAAATGCCGAAATAGTGGTGACTTTGAGAAGCCCGAAAATCTGCACCCTTTCCTGGCCACGCTGGCAGTTCTAAAGAAGGTGGCCTGGAGCTCAGAGATGACGTGGAGGGGGCAGTAGGATGTATGAGGCAAGGGAAGGGAAGAGCAGGCCCTCAGTGAAGTTTGTTTTCAATTTCAGCCAGGGGCTCAGAATCGCTGGCATTAATACCTCATTACTGCTGGGTTTGTTTGGTTCCCACATCCTGGCTTTGTATTAGAATCACCTGTGGAGACTTAAGAGCGTGCAAATACTTGGCTCCCTTGTGGGGAAGTCTAAGTGGAAGGGTTGTGAATGGGGTCCAGACAGCTACAATGAACAAACCCTCCATGGGTCCCATATTAAGGAAGCAATTCTGGGCATGGCTCACTTTTGAAAATACAGTACTTTTCAAAAGGGACCAACACTAATCTCATGATTACTTCTTTGTGAGGAAAGTCCCTCAGATTGATTTAGGCCTTTTCGCCAAGACAGAAACAAGAGGAGTTCAGTGGAGAAGCACTTATAGAAATGTTAGCTGTTCTTGTAGAAATGACCGTGAAGATGTGTTTGTTGCTCCTCTTAATTCTATACATTGAATACTTAAGACAGTAGGGTGTGTGTGTGTGTGTGTGTGTGTGTGTGCATGATCACGCGTGCATGTGTGTGTGTGTGTATGCACGTTTGTGGGTGCTCATGTGTGTGTGTTGGGTGGAGGAGGGTTGAGACAGTGACTTATTTCTCATGTGGTCCTCTTGCCTCAGCTTCCCCATGATTCACTAAACTTCTAAAGCTGGAATTTTGAGACATTCTCTAGAAATGTGGCCTGATTTGAATCAGCACCGATTGCATGCTAGGAGCTCTGCCTGGCAACGCCAGGTGTGTCTTCCCAGGTCAGGAGGTCAGGCTGCAGCAGAGGACTGGCAAAGGCACCGTGTACCGGTGACATGGTGGAGACTATGAAACCTGATGCCCAGGAAGACGCAGTGATGCTGTGGCTGATTTCAACATATTCTTGCCAGTTCATTCTGTCAACTTCTGAGAACTGTCTTAAGGAAATGCTTGCTAAAGAGTAACATAGGAAGAGGAGAATAATTGTATCTCAATAGGTAGCAACATCTGGAAATGACATAATTATGAAGGACACACAGATTATTGAATAATGACCTCATTAGAAGGTTGGCACTGGAAATGCTCATAAGCTCTAGGAGCAGGCAAGACGCTTATGACAAAACGTCAAAGTGCTCAGTGCCAGGAAATGTAAAGAAGCTGTTCCCAAGGCAGGACCTGGTGAGAAAACAGGAAGAGGCATGTGTTGGGGACCAGAGCTCTGAGCATCTTCTCCCTGGTGCATGTAACAGGGATGAGCAGGTGGGGGTGAGGTTGTTCTGGTCTGGCCAGCATCCTTAAGGAAAATAAATTGCTCCGGTTTGATCAGCAGGCTAATATGCTGTTTATCTGGATTTAATGGTGACTTTGGTCATTAGTCCTCTGTGGAAAGAACTTGCCCGTAGTAGGAGGCAATAAAACTCAGGAGATAGACCAAGAGACGGAGAAGTCTGTGCATAGAGAGGGAAAGGGGAGGTGACCCGAAGACAGCTGTGAAGTTCCTGAGGCAGATGTCTAAGTTGGACATTTACCTGAGCCTGTAAAACCCCTCTCGTGTGTGTGTGCATGTGTGTGTGCGTGTGTGTGTGTAAGGTCAGAAGAGGATGGAGGTGGAGGGTGTCCTACTCTATACCATTGAGACAGGGTCTGTCACTGAACCTGGAGCTAGACCAACAGCCAGCATGTTCCAGTGGTCCTCCTGTCTGTCTCTCACGGTGCTGGGCTTACAGGACTGTGCGGCCATGCCCAACTTTCTTTGTGAGTGGTGGAGATTTGAACTCATCACCACGCTTGAGCAACAGACACTCTTACACACCGAGTCATCCATGTCGCTGGCCCCTGCAATCCCTTTCTTAGCTAGCTAACATTGTGCTAGTTGCCGGCAATAGAAGCAGTTTGGGCAATAGATTCTTTACTTTAAAAAAATGTTTTTATTCTACTTAGAACCTGTCAAGGTTGTTACTCATTTATTTTCAAAGAAACCTTTCTTACTTTCTGAAGTCCTAGAACATTTTGTGCGGTGTGTAGATGCTGTATTGATGAATCATTTCCCATTACATTACTGATAGAATTTTGGTCCCTACTGAACGGTCACTTCCTCAAATGTCTTTTTCTTTTATTTCAGCATCAGCCACATTAACTGTTCCCTCACATCCTGTTTCCAACAATAGGCAGCTGAAGAGGGCTTTGGAGAGAATGGTCTGAGCCGCAATGGGAATTCAGATCTGTACAGGGCAGGACAGAAAGATGTGGAGAGTTTGGGGAATTATGGGGCAATATGTGGTGAATTCCATAATCCAAAATAATTGACTGAGAACATACTAAACAGTAGGACCCAATACAGATAAAAGTAGATAGAACCTTAATATGTGTTCATTAATGTGGTTCTTCAATTCCTCAACTTGGTAAGTCCTACCTTTGTATTCACTAGAGGTACAGAGCTGATATAGACTTAGAATTCATTTGGCATTTCTTTACTTAACTGTTTCTGTACATGGACAACGTGACAACAGTCAACATTTATTGAAATTCAACCCTGCACTTCTGTAATACAATTCACTATTGTTTCTTGTGTTTTACCAAATAAAGAAACTGAACTGATTATGGATCCAATAGGCGACAGAGGTGAACTGACTCCCAGAAAATCTGGCTCCTCAGTATTGGATAATGCTGTTTGTACAATATGTGAGAAATTTCCTCAGAAATGTGGGATCTGGTACTTAAAGTCCATTAAATACATATTTTAAAAATACGTTTTTAAGATTTGTCTTACATTTGTATGTGAGTGCACCAAATGTGTACCTGGTATCAGAAGAAGGCATCGGAGACTCTGCAGTGGGAGGTATGGATGGTTGTAAACCACCACACTGGTACTGGGAACTGAACCCAAGTCCTCTGAAAGGGCGAGTGCTTATAACCGTGGAGCCATCTCTCTAGTATCATTGAATATTTTTTGAAAAAATTAATTAGGCTGAGTATTGGTTGTGAGGTATAAGACTAGCTGGCCAGGAGAGATTATGGGGACTTCTCTTCTCAGCTTGCTATATGGACTTCTAGCTATAGAGAAAAAACTTAATTCGTCTATTTGTTGCATCTATTCAACAGAATAGTTGGTGGACTAAATGCTAAATTAATTTCTTTGTTTTTCCTTCCTTCCTTCCTTCCTTCCTTCCTTCCTTCCTTCCTTCCTTCCTTCCTTCCTTCCTTCCTTCCCTCTCTCTCTCTTTCTCCCCCCCCCCGCCTCCTCCCCATTCTTTCCTAACAGAAACCCCAAGACTGGTAAAGGCTGGAAAAGAAACGAGTCCTGTTGTGAAATATCCCCAAGGGTACTTGAGATTATCCAGAAGAGGAGAGGAAGGTGTTTTGACTGATTGACAAGGACGCTGAGTGTTAGAAAATAAACAGGAATTCTTCACTGAATAGAGGGTGTGGAGTCAGTGTGGGAAAGGATTTATGGGAAACTGCTAAGGTTGCTCAAGGAGTCCTGAGAATTTCAGGCAGCTAGCAGTGCAGGACTTAGGAGGAAGGGATGTCCCAACCAAGGGAAGGTACTGGGACTCCCTGTCATGGCCAGAAATGCCTGAACTCTTCCAGTTTACATATACCCGACAGGAGAAGTAACTGAGAATGTCCTCTTGAAATATATAGTTATTTAATCATTTAGAATAAAACAGTACAGTCAAAAGCAACTTGGCCAGGAAGGGCTTATTTGGTGTACACTCCCATGTCATAGTCCAGTTACAGAAGGGAGTCAAGGCAGGAACTCAAGACAGGAACCTGGAGGCAGGAACTCAAGACAGGAACCTGGAGGCAGGAACTGAAGCAGAGATCATGGAGGAGTGTTCCTTATTGACTTTTCCACGTGGTTTGACTAGCCTACTTTCTTATCCAACCTGCCTAGGAGTGGGAACACCTACAGTGGGCTGAGTTCTCCTACATCAATCACTAATGAAGACAATACCCCATAGACTTGCATACATACCAATCTTACAGAGGCATTTTCTCAGTTAAATTCCTTCTTCCCAGATACATCTATATGTGTGGATATATATGCATGTGTGTACATATGTATTTAGAGGCCAGGGGGCAACTTCAGGCATTATTCCTCAGTTGTCATTCACCTTTTTGTCTTGAGACAAGTCTCTCATTGGTCTGGTGCACCTTAAGTAGGTTGGTTATATCTGCTGACCAGAGAGCCCAGGGATCTGCCAGTCTCTGTCTCCCCAGGGTTAGAATGCAAGCAGTCACGACACCCCACTTTTCTTACATGGGTTCGGGGATCAAACCAGGTCCTCATTGTGCAAGTTAGGTACTTTACAGAGCAAGCTGTCTCCCACGTCCTATTTCACATCTCTGAAAACCTTCATTTAATGCTCCGTGATAGGATATGTTCAAGGACTGCTTCTAAGTTCAGTTTATTCTGATTTCTAGTTTTAACCAAAATAGCTTACCACACAAGCAAATACAGCTCCCGTTGAAGTGCTGTTTCAGGCAGGACTAACTAAATACAAGACAGTATTTTTCTTTTTCTTTCATTTTAGAATTTTTTTCGTTTCTTTTAAAAAATATATATACTTATGTTGGTCCCCTTCCCTCTCCTCCCTCCAGATCCTCCTTGCTCTCTCTTTCAATCCACAGCCTCTTTTTTTTTATTAGAGTTGTTACATACCTGTGTGGATGTATGTATATGCATTCCTAAATGCAGCCTGCTTAGTCTGCATGTGTTAATCATATGTGTGTTTCAGGGCTGACCACTTGGTACTGGATTGTCAATTGGTGTGTTCTTCCCTGGGGAGGGCCATTTCCCTCACTCTCAGGATTCCTTAGTTGTTTGTAGCTCTTTGTGTAGGACTGAGGTCTCATGGGTTTTCCCCCATCCACTGTGGCATGTCTAGTGTCTGTTTTCAGGTCATGTTTAGACAGCCATGTTGGTGAGACTTACGGGTATAGCTTCTGACACTCCTAGGTGTGTGTCCAGCCTCCCAGTGAACACTCTGGTGCATTGGCTCTTACAATCTTCCATCCCTTCCTCCACAGTGTTCCCTGAGGTACAGGGGGTGGTTTTGTAGATGTATCTATTGGGACGATTTCTCTTTTTAACTCTAAAGCACCCTTTTCAGACTTTTATTAATTTAACTAGTAACTTCCCACCTTTTAGTCCCTCTTGCAAACTTTTTAGAGACTGTTTATTTTATGTTTTTAGCTTTGCATTAAGTCTTTGAATAGCCTTCATTTGAAATATTTAAATAGATTAGGGAATTCTGTTTCCAGTTTTTTAAAGTGTACAGATAGAAAATTTGAAAAATGAAAAAGAAACATTTTTTCTTATTATTTCCCAGTGCCTACCCAATGACAGGGCAAGATTTCTCTACAGCATGAGCCAGCTCTTGCAGAATAAGAAATCACTTCTTCCCCAGTGTCTCGAAACAGAAAATGCTTATTGCCTATAGTTTCAGTGGGTCAGAATTCCAGGAGAGACTCAGCTGTGCTCTTTTGCCTCAGAGTCTCTCTTAGGTTGCCGTTGGGGTGATGCCAGGCCTCCAGCCAGACTAAGGGAGGACCTGCTTCCAAGTTTGCTCTCACGGCTGCTGTCGGGCTTCAGGTTTTCACGGCTATTGTCTACTCAGCTTCTCTATAAAGAAAGAGAGGGAGAAAAGGATGGACGTCATGGTCAGGTACTTAATCCATGTTCTCTTTGTTAGAGTCACTGCCTGTGGCTCACACTTAAGGTGACGGGATTATCCAAAATGCGTGGTAACCAAGGAGACTGGTGAGATCCGGTGAGACTGTCACAGAGGCTGGCAACCATATCCATTTTCAAAACTAGAGATTTATTCAGAGAGGTAGCTGCTTTTCTGTTCACTATTAAAATGTCATCTTTACCTAAAGAGACATAGTAAGCATAGTTGTTCGTATGAGGATATTTGTCGGTGAGAGGCCATCGCACTGTATCCCTAAGAGAGAGAAGGTGACAGTCACCTCTCAGTTTGACTGTTCTTTTGCCTTTTGGCCTCACATAACTGGTTCACTAGTGTGAGGTATAAACTTTTTCATCTACATTAGAAGAATCTACTTTCTGAAGCTCTGAATTGTATCAAATGAGCCACTTATGGAACGCTCTTGCTCAGTGGTTCTCAGCCTTCATAATGCTGGGACCCTTTAATACAGTTCCTCATGTTGTGGTGACCCCCAACCATGAGATTATTTCTTTGCTACTTCATAGCTGTAATCTTGCTACTGTTAAGGAGCATAGTTTAAATATCTGATATACAGAATACCCCCTATGCAGGCCCTGTGAGAGAACCTTTCACCTACCAAGGGGTCACGATCCACAGGTTGAGGACCGCTGCCTAGTCGGTAGCCTGAAATTCACTATGTTCTACCGAGAGGGAAGAGTGAGTGGGCCTGCTGCTTCATGCCTACTGGTGGAACCCCCATTCTATCTTCAAGGTTGGATGTGTGGGTGCAAGACAGACAGGGCAGGTGCCGTTCCATCTAGTCATGACTGTATGTAGTCCCTATGACTACGCTTATGCTTCTTTCTCGTTACTTGATTTTTAGTTTTATTAAAGATTAGGATATGTGGAAATCTAACTGCTGACCCACTGTGGGGGCATTCAGAGCTCGTTAAATGTCTTTCCATTTGCACCTTCTTTGATGTGGGAGTTCCTTCTGTATATGTGTTGCTTTTATTGGCTGATGAATAAAGCTGTTCCAGCCAATGGCTTAGCAGAGCACGGACAAACTGGAAGAGAGAGAGAGAGAGAGAGAGAGAGAGAGAGAGAGAGAGAGAGAGAGAGAGAGAGAGAGAGAGAGAGAGTAGGTAGAGTCAGAGAGATGCCATGTAGCCGCAGAAGGAAAAAGACGCCCAGAACCTTTTACCAGTAGGCTACAGCCTTGTGGCGATACACAGATTAATAGAAATGGGTTAATTCAAGATGTAAGAGCTATCTAGAAATATGCTTGAGTCATTGGACAAGCAGTGTTATAATTAATATAGTTTCAGTGTGATTATTCAGGTCTGGGAAGCTGGGAAACGAACGAGCAGTCTCTGCTTACACTTCTTTGCTTGAGATATTTTTACATGACCTAAGGTATATAGGTATATATATATATAATATATAAAATAATATAAAATATATAAAATAATATATCAGTCAAACATTTAATCATGAAGAAATTTATTTGAAAATATTTATTTTGAATATGTATATATAATTTTACAATGTATTAAAGACTAAAATTAATTTGCATGGTAATAAGATGGAAGTACTTATTCATTCTTACATAAGGAATCAATCTTGGGTGAATCTTTGATACTGCAGGATGCAGAGCATCTTCAGTGTTCTTAGAGTTGATTGATATTTTGATTTAATTGTCAAATGCAGAGAATGCCCCCTTGCATAAATACATAGTCCAAAATGGAGACATGTGTTTGAGGCCATTGGAAGATTTACTGTAATTCCAAGCCAAAATTCATTTAATGTTTTTGTAAAATGAAGCTTAAGTCAGCAACTCAAACAGCAAGTTTTGAAATCAAACATTCTCATATAATACAATCCAAAGGAATACTAATTTGATACTCACATGCTGAGGAATTAGGATAAGAAAATAATAAAATTCTTTGTTTCCCCAAGTTAGAACTGAGACGGAGGCTTCCTCTTTCCTGGCAGCTCTCATAGTCCCAGGCTGCTTGGGTCAGGGAGAGAGCATCAGCGGTCATATCCAGCTATGAATTCTGTGATCCAGCTATGAATTCTGTGATCTACAAGACCAACCTGACGAGGAAGATGTGCAGGAGTGGCACTGTGGTAATGGAGTGACCAACTGCTTGTTCTCTGTTTGGAGTCGGAGCCAGCCTATAGGAGAAAGTATATTCCTGGTACTTGAACCTTGTTTTCAAAAGAAAAACATGGTGGGAAGGTTGTAAACCCGAGGGTAGAACTGAGTACTGCTACTTAGCTAAACTAACACAGCATCAAGCCGCCTTCTAGATAGTCAGTCTCACATAAACACTACTCTCTCTCTGAATCAGAGAAGCTTGTCTTTCCAGCGCATGGTGGTGAATGTGGAGATCCCTGGCTACACAGGTGCTGAGAATGCATGATGACTGAGCATTTATATCATCCTCTGCAAGGCCCAGGGAACACTGGAGAAGAGAAAGTAGGAAGAATGTTACAGCTGCAAAACAAGGAAGAAGGCTGTTGTCTTAGTTTGATTTCTATTGCCCTGATAAAACAATGATTAAGAGCACCTTGGGGTGGAGAGGGTTATTTCACTTTGCAGGACAGTCAGAGGCTATGGAGGTACACTGCTTACTGTCTTGCTTTCCATGCTTGCTCAGTAGTCTGCTTTCTTATACAGTCCAGGACAACATGCCCAGGAGTGGCACTGCCCACAGTGATATGGGTCCTCCCACATCAATTTAATGAAGAAAACACCCCCCAAACTTACCCACATGACATTCTGATAGAAGCAGTTTCTCATCTGAGATTCCCTCTTCATTGACACGTCTGGGGCGTACGTCCAGCCAGTGCAGCTTCATGGACAAGACATAACCTTTGCAATCTCCAACTCAGGGCAGCTGGGGTTGCCTGCACTGGGTCTGCAGAGGAACGGCTTGTCAATAGTCAGAAGTGGATGGAAGGGGGACACAGAAGGCCTTACCTGTCATTGCTGAACCATTTACAACCGACAGAACCAGGGAGAAGAAGAAGAAAGTGCTTTCAGCCGTGAGCCTACTAATGACCCTATAGGTTTTAATGGTTCTAATCTGTGCACGTAGATGACCCTGGCTAAACTAAAATCGCCACCTAACAAAACCCAAAGTAGTGAATCTGGGAAAGACATTGGCCGAGACGGGAAGTGTTGATAGAGTGGAAGAGAGACAAGAGGTGTGAGAAAATAAAATATATATGTACGAAATTTCAGATAACAAAATTAGCCATCAATTCTTGCTTTCCATAAACCGTTACGTTTCTACTGGGATCAGAACATTCTGAATGTGCAGTAAAAGTCTGCAACTCAAAGTGTATCCTCATCTCGATTCTGAGCTGAGGGGTCTCAGGCAGTGTTGACTGGCCTTGAGTGGCGGAGTGGCGGCAAGGTGCAAAGTGTCTGTGTTGTGTTTTCAGAACCAAAGCTGAGTGAACTTGTCTGCAGCGTCATGGGTTCCTGCTGCTAGAAATACCTGAGGTTCATTGTAGGCTTGGTTGTGAATTCATTCTCATTGCTGTGCCCTCAGAAACATTTTATGGTTGTGACCTCTGCACTCCCTTCTATGACCTCAGCTGGAGGCTATAGAAGGCTATGATCAAGGGCATACTCCTTTGGAGACCTCTGCTCTATGCTTAAGGTTGTTGATGGCTCAGACTGTAATGGTTATGGATGAGTTATCTGAAAATACAGTGGTTTAAAAAAAGTGATCAGGGGCCCGGAGAAATGGCTCAGCACTGATTGCTCTTCCAAAGGACCTGGGTTCAATTCTTAGTACCCACATGGAAGCTCACAACTGTCTGTAAATCCAGTTTCAAGGGATCTGACATCTTTATGCTGGTGCACATAAAAACAAACAAACAAACAAACAAACAAAAGTGATCAAAGCTCTAATCAGATATCAAAAAACAGAGCAAAAAAGAAAACATTAAGAATTGTTCTAGGCACTGGGCATGGGAGTACATGCCTTTAATCCCAGCACTCAGAAGGTCCGATAAACCTTTTCTAGGTTGGGAGAGATGGCTGACTAGAATTCCAAACTGTATCTTGTTTAAGAAAGGCAAAGTAAAGATTCTTTTCCTCTTAGAGTTTATCTTATTGAGGCTGAGTTTTGAGACCTTAATCAAGGCTAGCCTTGAACTCACTACGTAGCCCAAGCCAGCCTCTTGACTGCAATTTCCTTGCATCTCCCTCCCAAGTGCTGGAATCATCTAGCTGGGATTTTATGTTCCAGTCAGCATTGTTCTGGTTTCGTCTGAATTAATTGTGCAGCAGCCCCTGAACAGCCTCTCATCGCTGTCTAACTCACACAGTCCTGTTTCTGCATGGCCGCAGACCCCACTACCCCTTCACATCGCCTGTCTTGTTTTCTCCATTCCTTGTCCACAAGTGACTGAGTCACTACACCTCCAAGGCTTCTCAGGGCTGTGGTTGTAGGATTTCAGGAGTTCAGATGCGATGGGGGGTGGGGTGCAAGCAGTGGGCTTCAGGCTACTGGTGTGGGAACGTGAAGCAACAGCTCCGTTTCAACAAGGGCCTCTTTCAGTTTGGTGTGGCCTCAGACTTGCCCACCCTTCCAGAAACAACACTGTGGACACACTGCCTTCCTGGTGCTGCTGTGGGGCTGATGTTATTCCTGTGGCCCAGCCAGGTCCCATCCTGAGGAATATGGAGCCAGTGTGCTGTGGGAGCTGGGCCGGTGTTGAAGTTGGCAGGTTGCTCCTTAGCCACAGCGGTTCTCGTGGAGGTGAGCCAGGGCTGGAGAGTGATCGGGGAGGCTCCTGTGCCATGTCCTTCTTTCTGAGTGGCAGGTGTCCCCGGACGCAGTGGATTGCACCCTGTGGGATGAGTCCAGCTACCAATGACCTCAGGCTTCAATTGTTTAAATCTCGTGGTGCACAGGGGTAGGGTTACAGGGAGGGTGTTTGGGAACCTGAAGACATCTGACCTTCATTTAGCTCTGATTCTTGGGGAATGGAGAAAAGGGCTTTAGCTGTTTAGGCTGGCTAAATAATCTGGTTCTGACCTTGTGAGTTGTCTGTTGAGGGTTATGTGTAGAAATCTATTCTCTCTCTTCCTCCTCTCTCCTCCCCTCCCATCTCTGCCTGGTTCTTAAGCAAGATGTGTGTGTGTGTGTGTGTGTGTGTGTGTGTGTGTGTGTGTGTGTGTGTGTGTTGGCCCAGAACCCATAGCGGTGTGTATGGTAGGTAAGGTAAGCTCTCTCTACCTTGTCCTCAGCCCTATTCTGGCTGATCAAGCAGGACTGCCCAATTTGTGTGGCATCAGGTAGAGCCAGGCCGCTGTCTCCTCTCAGGACTTACTGTGTGGCTTGAGGACTTCTTTCCCCCAGGGCGATGCTTTCTCAGTGCTGTTGACCTCTGTTTTAGCACACGGTGGTAATGACTCCTAAGGTTCCAGCATAGTGCCCATCATATTGAACAAGCTTTCGGGATGAGGTCATTGATTTCCTGTAGAAATTGCCACCCAAGGGCCCGCAGGACTTTGTAGCAGAGTGAGTCAAGGGTACTGGAAAGCAGTCTGTGTGCGAGCCTTAAGACTTGAGTCAGAACCATGGCAGTTAGTCAGCAAGTATTTATGAACATACCCACTGTCAACATGAGTAGCTGTGTTAGACATCATCAAACAAAAAGCAAAAATAATATACTTTCTGGTCATTAAGAACTAGCAATACTACTTGGTGAGGCATGACCATGAAAATATTTAGAAAAAAATTAATTTAAAATGTTCAGGTAGTTCTGTATTCTCTAGATGTTCTTGTAGTTGACGGTGTAAAAAGGCTTCCATTTCCGCTAGATGCCTGTGTGGTCTAGGTGAGGGCGACAGCTCCCTGCCAGCCTTTGGCATGGTCTGTTTTGTGCTTGGGGCATTCCCATTCTCACTTGAGATAATGGGGAGTAAGGTGGGTGAACTTGTAGCACGAAGCCCATCTCCCAGTGGGATTTGCTCAGCTCCTGGCCCCTTCGCCTGCAGTGGGGTGGGGTAGGGGTTGGCAGGGAGTTCTGGCCCCAGGGCATCACGTTCTCTGTTATCTTTGGCATCTCTACTTGCTGCCACTGTCCTCTCTGAAATCAAGTCATTGTTTGCCACCCCACTGCCCTTCAAGCCCCTTCCCACGGAGCTTTGTGGGTTTTGGTCTCTGCTCAGAGTCATGGACTGTGGGTATCCTCTTTCCCCAACACTGATGGCCCTGACTTAAGCCCCTCTTGCCTCCGTGTTTCCATGTCTGTTACTCAGTGTTTCCCAGTGTCTGTCCTGTTTCCTCCAGACGGGCTCTGGAGAGGGAGCGGGTACTTACTACATGTCACACTGTTGTGCATGAAATTAGTATAGAGATCATGGGTAAAGGGTGTTTGGGGGGAAGCTCTCTATGCACACCTTGCCGTGTGTGTGCGCATGTTTAAGTTGAGTTCTACTCTTGGCCTGATGTCTTATTATTAACTAAAAACTTATTAGGCAAGGGTTCTGTATGGGACAGGAATGTGCACAAGCTCGGACTGGTGCATGACTCATTGGTTTTAAGGAATTCAAAAGTGGTGGTTTACTAAGAAAGTCAGCCTGAGACATGAGAGAGAGGGGAAGGAAGGGAGCAGAGGGGGGGAAGAGGGAGTGGGAGAAGGAAAGAGGGGGGTCAGGATGGAAAGAGGGAGTCAAGAGGTCCTCTTGTGAGCAGAGCAGACTAAGTAAGGTGCTCCGAGGCCCCTTGCAGCCCATCGGTAATTCTGTCACTTAGTAGGAATAGAGGGCAGGAGGACCGGTGTTCTGCTGTGTGTTGGAAGGGGAGGCAAAGGAACCCTTAGCATCTCGCTGCCAGCCTTGATTCAGCTGAAGGTGGAGGGAAGATCTCCTTTCTGCTGGTGGTGACTGCTACCGAGCCTCCCTGAGCTCCTTCTCATGTTCAGGCACGCTACAATTAAACACACACACACAAGCAAACAGCAACAACCAACAAAGAACAAAGAAACGGCGATCTCATTTAATCACCACAGACTCCCTCCACTCTGAGGGTTTTTTGTGGTTTACCAGGGCCACACAGCTGGTGAGGGGTTGAGACAGGATGTGCACATGGATCTGTTCAGTCTAAACACCTTTGCTAGGGCATGCATTCACCTATTTACCTGCTCATGCTGACTTTTTAATCTCTTTTTCTCTGTAGGAGGGAGGGGGATCTTTACATTCTTTGGCAGTGAGACTCTGCTTGTCCCCCAGGGCTAAGTGAGATAGGTTCTCAGCGCATTTTTGATGAATGACTGAAGAGTGCATCCCAGTTGCTCTGTGATTTGCAGAGCAGTATATGGGAAAGGGCTCCAGGGAGGAGGAGGGGAGGGGCTGTGTTCTTCCTCTTCCCTCTTTCTAAAAACTTGGTCTTAGGCTGTTGCTTAAGGGGGCTGAAGTGGGCAAGGAGCAGTATAATTTCTCTAAAGCTGGATTCTTGTGAGGCAAGGAGAAAGCCACTAGATCCCCTGGAATGCGTGAGTCATCTAGCAGGACTCTGTTCTGTCTTTTTTTTTATCACACAAACCTATCTTGGTGGTTCACACAAACTCTCCTCTTTCTCCTGTGCTCTTTCTCTGTCTTGCAAAGGACCCCTTTTCACCATGTGTCAGGATCCAAAGGTTTTGTAGAAGACAAAACTTCAGTCGCGACATAATGAAAAGACTGGACGTCATCTGATGGGAACCCAGCTAATACTTTCCGCTCCCACAGAGGTTCCAACATCATGCCAAAATCAAAGAACGATGCCTATAAGATTAGATTATTCAAGCACAAACTAATTACCCCAAGACTACCCTACAATTTATTTCACTGAAATTGAAGTATTGTTCTTTCCTGTAAAGTGAGAGACTATATTTTAGAGAGGAGGGAGAGAGGAGAGAGAGAGAGAGAGAGAGAGAGAGAGAGAGAGAGAGAGAGAGAGAGAGAGAGAACTAACATCTTGTGGGCACTTAAGAAGAGCTAACTTTAAACAAATAGAGACTGAAACCTGGCGACCCTGACCAACTCCTGTGTTCTTCTGGGGCTATAACGACCCTTCTGGCATACAGTCTAGAAATAAAAGTGTCTTTGAGAAAGAAATGACGTGAAATCTTGAATATGTGTGACTAATGGAAATACTGATTATCGCCGCTCCAGGTACAGAAGGAAACAGACTGTGTGCCAAGCACTGCACTCATTATCTAGAGCAAGTCAAGCTGGAGACATGAGCAGGGTGATGGGGAGAAAGCCCTGGAGACACCATCTGCAGACCACACACACCGCAGCGGCGAACGAGAGCCCGGTCCTGTGGTCCTTAAGAAGTTGTTTATTATCTACCTCGACACTCTTTCTTTCTTCTCAGGCTTGCAAGGTTATGACAAGAGCCCGACTGAACAGTTATCAGTGGGTCAGAACTCCCTTCTTGCCCACTGAAGAGAGATTACAGGAACGGGGCGATGCCCCGAGGAATGAGAGGAGGAGCTGTACTGGGAGACACTGGAAGGAATATATAATGAGTTCACAGAAGGGTCCTGCCGTGGGGGCTGTGGAGGGCAGGGATGTGCGGATGTAGCAGAAGCTGTGTCTATCCTCTCTCAAAAGGCAGACAAAGCTTTCCCACGGAGAACTGGGGGATTAGAAAGGATCGTGGTGGATATTGCTCCATGTCTACTTTAGAGATCTATGTGGTCTGTTCTCCTTCGCCAGCTTAGATATGGGCAGACGACCCTCAGTGTTCAGATCTACATTCCTTCTGTGACGGTGTGAACTTAACGCCTCTGCTGCTATTGAAACTGATCCATCACCCCACCCTGGGCAACCCCAGGGATATCTTCAGAGAAAGGTGCCCACTGGAATACCCACTTGGCCTCGTGGCCTTTGTGACCCTTTTCGTAGGGCACCAGTTTTCTTAGTCTCTCCTGTAATTGGTTTGGAAGCCTGTCTGTCAGCTGCTGCCCCGTCACTCAGCTTTCAAGGGTAAACTGTTGTCATCAAGGATAAACTGTTGTCATCAACAAAGTATTGGTACAGGTGGAACCTGATCCCAGGAGTGAGACCCGCAGTGGAAAGTCAGCGAGCGGATGACTCAGCTCTGGAAGCCCAAGTCAGGTTTGATAGAGGAGACTGGGAGAATCCGGCTGCTTCCTTGAAGTTTATGCAGCAAAAGGCCTTTGAGTGGCTTCCTTACCAAAGGTTCAGTTACGGTGTCAGAAAGGTGACCAGTTCGGGACAACTGGTCACACACACATACCTACCTGCCTGTCCCATTCTGGCTTCTGCTGTGGACAACAGCAGTTCTGGAAACTCGGGGGATAGCTCAGCTCAAGGGCTTGCTTGCTCCAAGGCTCTGATACACAGCTCAGGGCCAGAGCAGTGTAACAAAGGCAGTGAAGAGAGAGGTTTACTGGAAGATGCTCGTGTTTCTCGCTTGTTCTCATCCAGTTTCATTTTGTTGACTTGGTAGCCGTGGTGCGCCTGTCACTTGCTGAGTGTCACAAATTCTGATTGTTCTTTCACCTGCATTCCCTTTGCTTCTAAATCTCAGAGTTACTCCTGGGCAATGCTGACCCAACCTCAAAAGAGTTCTCTTGGCATTTGCCCAGGTATGGAGTCCTTCCTGCTTAGCTCGACTCTGGAATCTGAGGTGACAGCTTCTGTTTTTGGAGGGAAGAGAAGATAGCTTCTCAGGAACAACAGACTCCTGCCTTAAGGAAAGACACATTCTGTAAGCCAGGTGTCCCAAGCTAATGGCTTTGAGGTGTGACATCCTTGGCACTCGTGTCTGGGTTTAACTCCTGTGTCCTAAGGACAGTGTGTTGGTGTGTGCAAGTGTGCAAGAATGCTCTGAAATGAGGATGCTGATGCATCAGGAGCCGCTGGACTCACTCCCCTGAGCTTGAGAATACTCTCATCATGATGTCAGGGCTAGCATGGCTTGCCAGGATTAACTGAAGGAGGTGAAGGGGGCTGCCTTTGTGTTGCCAGCAATCTCCCTCCCCCCCCCTATTTTCAGGGTGTGTGCGCGTTATGCTTTAAAGCTCCAATTCTTCTCTTGTGAAGGTTTTGCTAAAACCTGTAAGTTTAGACTATGGAGTGGAAATAAAAACACCCATATCCTCCTGCTATTGATGTTTTAAAACATTTAAGTATTTTGACCTAAATGTTAAAGAACAAAGCCAATTGTTTAACTAAAAAAGCAGAATGTAAATATTTAGGTTAGATATTTGGAACATCTATTTTCACAATTGCCATACTTCCTTCCAAATGTTAGAGAAGGAATTAGAACATGGCTCTTTGAAAAGCGTGGGAAATCTAGGATGAAATACAAACCTGGCCATAAACTTCCTTCCTCACATTTCAATGAGATTCTCTCACCTTGGACGTGAGCCCTATTTGCTTTTTAAGCGATTCCATTCTATGCATTTTGGAAATATTAATTTCATTTAAACAGGCAAGGTTTACTGTGCATGAGGTGAAGTGTTAAAATACGACCTTTGGAACTCTGTGTGCTTGTCATCCTGTGCCTCGGAGTTTCTCCCTGTCTCTCGCAGCTCAATTTAAACTCCATCACCCTGTTTCCCAGCCATCTCTCTTTCCCCTTTCTTTCCTGGCTGCGTTCTTTCATTTTTCTGTATGCATTTATTTATTTATTTATTGATTATCAAATGCTTGTCCACCTTAAATTATGTACCAGTCATGGAACTAGGTGCAATTATGTTTTATACAGGGTTGAGCCTTCCCTTTTCACATATTTCTTCATTATTTGGTCAAACAATTATTTTAAATCATATCCTGAATATTAGAAAGCAATTATCAAACCTCTGTAGTCACTAGTGAGTGAGCGTCTGCAACTTAAAATGGAGACCTTGATGAGGAAGGAAGGTCAGAGTGACAGGTCAAACGTGATAATAGTTTGCAGTGACAGAGCCTGCCACACACTGTGGGCTAATTTGCATGCTTTCTGCTAGAGTAATACTTGCAATGGTATTCCCGCTCTCGTAAGAAGGGGAAACGGAGGCAAGCAGCCTCACTATAAGTAATGTTCTAACAATTAGGTTAATAGATGCTAGAGCTAGAAATGCAATAATAATAAACCTCAAAAATGTTTTGAGGAGATTAAAAATGAAAAAAATCATGCAAAATGCTTACAATAATTGAATAACCATCAGGGAGAAAGCACAAACCATTGTACAATCATTTCTATAACTACACCACCTGACATTCTTCAAGTTGTGTTACTGGTGGATTTTAATGTTACCCCTCACGGTGTGAGTTCGGGAAAGTTGTCTTACTTCTCTGTGCCTTGGTCTCCTGGGCTAGAGACTGAAGAGAGTGGTTATGAAGATTGATAACACATATGCACAAGTTAGCATGCCCAGCACACGATAAGCATCCCATCAGTGCTAGCTTCTACTACTTATTGTCAGTGCGTGAGCAAAGGGAGGCCTGGGAAAAGGACAGAGTGAGAAAAAACCAGATTCAAACAAAGTCAGAAATTTGAATCTCAGGTAACTGAAATACCGTGTTTTATGAAATTTATACTTTTCCCACAGCAGATGATGTAAGTTTTCATAGGGCCATAGTTAGAATATGTTTATCATGGAGGGGGAGAACAGGCTAGAGAGTGGTCAATTCTTTACAGTTGTAATGAGCGTCTGTTATGTGCCCAGCATCCTGGGGTAGGGGAGGGTACGACAGATGGGGCATGAGAGAGTAGCCATGGTGGCTCTTCCAGTTGTAAGTGGCTGAGGACGGTCATGTCCCGAGGAAAGAAACATACCCAAAGAGGGCAGGCTTTGGAAAATGATGCAATCACTGGATGAGAACCAAGATAGACAATGTGTAATGGAATCTTCTAGAAGTTTCCGTGCAGATGATGGACCCCATTGTTCTACAAGAAGTACAATAGAAGATGTGGGTACACCTACAGTCACTAAGAGTCGAGGCAACCTAAGAGACAGGCTTGACAGAGCAAGACAAGATAACTGAAATTTCATTTCTTTCATGTAAAATGGAGTACCCACAAATTTTTCTCTTTCTTTTTGGATTTTCAAAACAGGGTTTCTCTGTATTACAGTCCTAGCTGTTGTGGAACTAGCATTTGTAAACCAGGTTGGGCTCGAACTCACAGAAATCCGCGTGCCTGTCTCCCAAGTGCTGGGATTAAAGACACGCGCCACCACTGCCCAAGATTTCAATTCTTTAATATCTTTTTCTCACATTTCCCTTCACTGAAACTTGTGGCCTATAGGCGGTTTGGAAAGAAAGCATGGGCCTTGTACTATTACCTGTGTGCCCATATAAATATATTTGACCTTCTCACATCTCGGTTTTCCCATGTGTTCAATGATAACTCTTGAGCCCCTACATGGATATAGGAAGTATGAGGCTCCATGGGACAGGAGCCAGATAGAGGTGCTTCACAGGCCATGAAAACTGAGTGTGGGGATTCTTTAGTGTATAGCCTTATAGTCCCACCCGCCGCTAGACCCTTTGATGAAGACTATAGAGCCTAAATAATGAATAATGCTCTCCCTTGAAAAACTTTTTGGTCCTTGTTCTGAATTCTTCTGTAAGCCGCTTCCTTTTGTTGACAGCTTGAACTGACTATTGGGGAATAAGTCGGTTCATTTTAAAATGTCATTTTAAAGTGGCGCCCAGTGCGTGGCAGGAACGGTAGTCTCTTCTGGTTCTTTGTCACCGGTTATGACTCTTCTGTTATCCTCTCCCAATGCCAGAAACTCATCCTGAAATGTTTTTAATTGACTCCACCGTTCTGTTCTGTAATTCTAGCTTGCAAAATAAGCTCTCCTAAAAATATCCCATGATAATTCCAGCCTGCTGTGCCTTCAATTCCTCACATCTTAGGTTATTTGAAGGCGTTTCTATCTACCTAACTCCTCCAGCAGACAGGAGGTGGGGGGGGTTCCTATGTGTGTGCTGCCACCTTTCTTGGCCAGAGAGATCATTTGCACCACTCCCCCATACACACACAGACACACAGATACACACACACACACACACACACACACATGCATGCACATACACACACAGACACACAGACACACACATACACACAGGCACACAGATACACACACACATACACACAGACACACACAGACACACGGACACACACATACACACAGACACACACATACACACACATACACAAAGACACACACAGACACACGGACACACACATACACACACAGACACACAGAAACACACATACACAAGACACATAGACACACAGACACACAAAGACACAAACACACATAGACACACAGACACACACAGACACACATATACACAGACACACACAGACACATGGACACACACATACACATACAGACACACAGACACACACATACACACAGACACACATAGACACACAGACACACAAAGACAAACACACATACACACATAGATACACAGACACACAGACACACACAGACACGGACACACACATACACACAGACACACAGACACACACATACACACAGACACACATAGACACACAGACACACAGACACACACAGACACACAGACACACACAGACACACAGACACACACAGACACATAGACACAGACACATGGACACACACATACACACACAGACACACAGAAACACATACACACAGACACATATAGACACACAGACACACAAAAACACACACAATACACATATAGACACACAGACACACGGACACACACATACACACACACATACACACAGACACACATAGACACACAGACACACAAAGACACACACACATATACACATAGACACACAGACACACAGACACACACAGACACACACATACACACACAGACACACAGACACACACATACACACAGACACACATAGACACACAGACACACAAAGACACACACATACACACATAGACACACACAGACACACACAGACACACGGACACACACATACACACATATACACATAGACACACACAGACACACAGACACACACATACACACACACATATACACATAGACACACACAGACACACGCACAAACTGGAACCTTCTGCATCACGGAGCTTTGCCAGCACTCCTGATTGGTGGTGGGAGCTAGAGTTCAGGCGACCAGGCTAGGGTGCACTCTGTGTCTTGGTGTGCTTGCACCAATTTCCTGTTACAGGGTTTAGGAACTGCAAGAATTGAAAGACTTCCCCTTACTCTTCACATCAAAGCAGGGTTGGGGGTGCCCTAGAAAACACGCTGGGATACAGAGGTACAGAGGTCAGGGCCAGAGAGCTAAGGCTAAGCTAGGCTGTCTAATTCAAACGCTGCTCCAAAAGTCACAGCTATGCGACCTTGGACAAGTTACTCACCTTCTCTATTCTTAAAAAAATAGTTGTGATCCTGTATACTATCTGGAAGAGAAGTTTCGAGGATTAAGTGAAAAGAAAACCAAACCAAACCACAGGTGTGTATAAAAAGCATAAGACAGCGCTTGGCTCAGGTCTACTGATACTATTCAAGGAATCTATCAGGCTGCCTCTGCATGACGAACACCCCCTATACGCAAGCATGCGCGGGAGTGGGCAGACCCGTGTTTTGGACCCCAGTGGGAACTGTCTGTATATGCTGAGAACTCAAGCTTGAGTAGAGCTTTGGCTCTTGTTCCTGGGGTGAGATTCCTTTTTCAGGAGCCTCTGCTTTGGCCTCAGCAGGATTCTCTATTGCTCTCCCATTTGGTGCCCCTGGGTTCCTGTCCAAATCTATTTTGGCAGTCATTTCTGTAGAGACAGGACTATTCCTGTGTTGTTTAATGCTCTATCTGTAATGACTAGCCTTTGGCATAGTAGAATGTAGAAGCATGTTTAACAAGTGATACATGGAATTCTAGAAAGTGCTATTGGATATAAGCGGCTTCCAAGAGATACTCTTGCACTTAGTAAGGTCAGCATGCTGGGACTGGGGGAAGGACTAACGTTAGGGGGGGGGGCACGCAGGGAAACTTGAGAACACAGTGTTAGCAGGGACACATTGCAAATTTACAACTACAAGGGAAAAAACACCAAATATGAAGGCTCAAAATGTCTGGTTTAGAAAATGTCCTATTATACATAACGTTAACCCAAAGTCTTGCTGTGCAGTTTAGCTTTGAATTTAGGGACAGAGATTGAATAGAAGACTCCATGCATAAGATTCACACAATAAAGACTGCATAATTTTCTCAAAGCAAACTCTGATGATGGCTATTTCTTTGTCTATTAATTGGCCTGGTGTCTCATGAAAACAAGGCCAGAAACATTATCCCATAGTATTTTTAGAAGTACTTAAGTGACCTAGCTAGCCTGAGAACTCCTTGAGAGCTAGGCCATGTCCAGAACGTTTTGTATCTTTGTGGAACATGTGATACATTCACACTGCCTGACTCCTTTCTTTTAAGGAATTCTGCAGGTCAAGTGTCCAGCCACAGTGGGATCCTTGTCCTAAAACAATCATGGGTCAGGTTGAGACAACATGCAAAGTATTTCCAAGCGTGCCAAGAGTTTGTTCTGAGACTTCAGTTCCAGTTACTTCCCTTTGCTTCTTGTAGATGGTAGAGGCAAGTCCCCGTATCATGCAGGACACTTGACAGGGGATGTCACGTCAGGATGAGTGACAGGCTTGTAATCCCTCCTGTATTAGCAGCGTTATTGAAAAAGACTGGGAAATCCCTCTTGATCTTTGATTGTACATATTCATAAAACCTCTTACAGACCAAAGAAGTTGTATCTTATAGATAAAATATGAAGATATATGTTAACATAAGTCTTAAAATAAAACAAATTGAGATTTGGAGACATGGTCTGCTGTCTAGTTTTGTGACAACTTGACACAGCTAGAGTCATCAGTGAGGAGGGAGCCTCAGTTGAGAAAGAGCCTCAATATGATTGGACCAGAGGCAAGCATGTATGGCATTTTCTTAGTGATTGATGGGGAGGGACCAGCCCATTGTGGGTGGAGCCATCCCTGGACTGGTGTTCCTGGGTTCTATAAGAAAGCAGGCTGAACAAGCAAAGGGGAACAAGTCAGTAAGTTTCATGGCCTCTGCATCAGCTCCTGCCTCCAGGTTCCTGCCTGTTTGAGTTCCTGTCCTGACTTCCTTCAATGAAGGACAAGGATGTGGAAGTGTAAGCCAAATAAACCCTTTCCTCCCCAACTTGCTTTTGGTCATGTTCATCATTGCTGGTGTTCATCATAACAGTAGTAGCCCTAACCAAAAAAAAAAATGGTGTGAACTGTTGATGTTTATAATTTTAACAAATTATGAAAAATTTTATATGTGTAAAAAGTATGAACTTCCAATTCTTATTTTTCTTTCACAGCTAGAGGAAACTAAAGGAAGATGATTTTGCTTAAGCCGTAGATCCTGCTTTGCACCTGGAAGGCTGGCACACACTAGTGTGGTGGAAGGCAGGCACACACTAGTGTGGTGGAAGGCTGGTACACACTAGTGTGGTGGAAGGCAGGCACACACTAGTGTGATGGGAGGCTGGCACACACTAGTGTGGTGGAAGGATGGCACACACTAGTGTGGTGGAAGGCAGGCACACACTAGTGTGGTGGAAGGCTGGTACACACTAGTGTGGTGGAAGGCTGGCACACACTAGTGTGGTAGAAGGCGGGTACACACCAGTGTGGATTCCCTGAAGGAGCTGAGGGTTGGATCCCCATGTGAATATCAGAGATGGTGCACCTGATACATAGACTAAGCTAAAATAATTTAAAAGTCTGAATCTGGGTTGGTTTTTAGCATACAGATCAAGAGCAAGAAAACCAAACTCCTGAAAAACACCCTGAATCTTAGACTTATTATTTCAGTGTCAAACTGACCAACCCAGATTTAAAGATTTAGAACTGGCAGGATCTGGGTGGAGATCATCTAGTCTGACATAACAAAGGGCAAGGCTAAGGTAAAAAAATAGAGGGGCATTCTCTAAGTCTGCGGAGCAAGCTTGTGGCTGGCTACCGACAGAAAAAGGATTCAGGAATCAGTGGTTCCAGACTTTTCTGACTGGCTGTACCATCTTTCCTTGGGCAAAGAGCTACATGGATTTGTTATGAAATCATTTTACCCACCTGGCTTTGTTTTCTGAATGCCAAAATGCTTCTTCAGGTCAAAAGGGGGAGAAAACAACCACGATTATTTGAACCAGGAGAGGACCAGGGAGGAGAACACTTCAGAGTTCAACTGTGGCTCAGGAAACTCAGGCTTTGATGGGAAAATACAGACATACAATGCCAGCCCTTCAGATCTTCTTCATCACAACAGCCTTAAAAATGAGTGTATTTAGTGATGTGTGTGTGTATGTATATATGTGTGGGGGTGTGTGTATGTATGTATGTGTGTATGTATGTATGTATGTGTATGTATGTATGTATGTATGTATGCCCATGTGTGAGTGTGTAGGGGGCATGTACCATACTACATATATGGAGGTGAGACACAGATTTGAGGCAAACAGTTCTCTCCTTCCCTCATATGGGTTCCGAGGATCAAACTCAGATCATTAGTCTTGGCGGTCAAGTGCCTTTACCCATTGAGCTGTGTTGCCAGCCCCATTTCTTTTTGTTTCTCCTTAGGGGAAAAGAAAACAGTTCTGGGGTAAGGTAACATATATCATACGTAGTTTGACACCTCCGCCGCAGCTGATACAGTGTTTGGTACCTCGTAAGTCTCTCCTCATGCCTTCTAAATTGTGGAAGAAGGACAGAATCCTACTGGAACTTTAAGTACAAGCTAAGGAGAAGCTGCAAGCCGAACGTACCTGCAGCCAACAGCCGCATCCCCAGCCCTTTAGAAGACCTAGACACTGATACCCCATCCTCACTCCAATGACACAGATCAGTCTTCTGGTTACGTGCACCTTACAGATAGAATGATAGAGGCACATCGATAGGGAGTGGAATTCCGAGCTGGAGAGAACTCAGCAGAGGAGAATGGCTTTTGCATAGTGTAGTTTCATTTGCGTGATGGAAAGCTCGTATCAATGTGGCAATTGATTGATAAGGACGTAGAGGTGGGATGGATTGAAGCGTGACCTTATTGACAAGGTTTTGTATTTTAAATGTTCCACTGAATTTTGCATTCAGTTATAAGTTTTAGTTAGGCTTGATTGATGTAAACAACACAAAATCAAGGCAACTATGCTTTCTTGTGTACACTTTCTCTTGAACTTAATTCCTAGACATAATTGTATGTTCAGAAAAGAGTGACAAAATTTTAAGTAAATTATCCAAATAAGAACTCTTGTGTAAATGTTCTAGATGATTCTGCCTCACCTTTGTATTTCTGCTGCCTAACTAAATGCTGGGCACCTATTAGGCATTCGGTAAAGACAGCCGTAAGAATAAATGGATAAAGAGACGATGAGAGAAGGTGATACAGAAAGGCTTCTGAGTATTTGATAATACACGTCACCAGAACACAGCGAATCCTGGAGCCTTAGCCCAAATCTTCTGACTCTTACTTGTATAAAACCATTTGTCCTGGCTAGGAAGGGATAATAACAGCTACAAAGAGCACACAGATGCCATGGGTTGGTAGCAGAATCTCCTTGCTCAACTGTTGATAAGAGAAATGAACTTCCTTGATATGAAGACCCTATATTTTTTGGGGGGTGGGGAATCTTTATAAGAGGAGCTTAACAGGTGTCACAATAAACACAAAAAGTTTACTTTATTGGCTAGCACAGAGGATGACACGGACATCTTCAGTTAGGAGCATTGGTAACAATTACTGTGCTATAGCAACGTTCTCGTCATAGACTTCACAGTGGTGTTTGTTCAGTTTCACTACTCAGAAAAAAGTCAAAAACTACGCACTGAAACCTCTAGAAACAACAGCCAGTGTCTGTGATGGAGAGGACATCTCATTAGCATAATGGTACCCTGCTGATGGAGAGGGCCAGCAAGGCAGAAAGACCAGCAAGTAAAATAGGAATTTAACTTAAAACTCTGTTTCTGTCACATGAAGATTAGAAAACATTAGGATCCTAGTTAAAGATGGACAAAGTGGTCCACTCACTGAAGAGGGTATTGGAGGTGGACCCGGAGGTAGGCCTGGTGAGTACTGATCATTTGCTCTAGAAACCACTTTTCCTTCACAAACGACTTCCCTTCTACCCACAAGTTGGCCACCTGATCGGCTGCGTAATGACTAATTCCTACAGTCTTTTCTGTGTAGGAGT
The DNA here is from genome assembly GCF_903992535.2 of Arvicola amphibius. Classification (NCBI taxonomy): domain Eukaryota; kingdom Metazoa; phylum Chordata; class Mammalia; order Rodentia; family Cricetidae; genus Arvicola; species Arvicola amphibius. Next base: position 54,988,552 of record NC_052055.2, read on the forward strand.
CCTGTGTGACTCAGTGCTAGCCAGTACTCCGAATGGGAGGTTTGAAAATATGTGCAAATCACTGTCTTTTCTCCACTCCATCTCCCCCAATTGGGAGAGAAGCAGCCAAGCCTTGGAGCTGCTTTTGACTGCAGAGAGAAGTGTCATTTTGATGACGGTAGAGCCATTTCACCTGTGTGACCCCACCCACCTCTGGTCTGCTACATGCAAAAACAAAAAACAAGGAAACAAAAAAAAGCAAACTTCTGTCTGTTTAAGGTGCTGAATTGGGAGCAGGGTCAGTAACTTAACTTGGAAGTAAAGATTTTTTGCACAGTACAAGGAAGGAGAAATAATTGTATTTTAGGAGAAGAGTTTTAGTAAAAGGAACTAGCCACTCATGAAGGAAGGGCTGAAGAATGAGGTCTAGTTTGTTCTCTGATCTCCATAAACTATGCAAAACTAGGAGATTGTGGTCCTTATGGCACTACCCAGTTAGTCAGCTCTGTGCACCATGTGGTGCAGCTGAACACACCTGCTGGCCCTTCAGTGGTGAAAACTCCACCTAGTCTTCTTCCACCTTCTGCAGCTCTTCCTCTTCCTCTTACCTGTCCGGTGACTTTTTTTTCCTGGTTGTTACAGCTGCCATTTCTGATTGGCCCACTTGCCTCCCACTTGCTCTGGTTTGAATACCATTCATCCTCACCAAAACTCATGTTGATGGCTGGTGTCACAGGGTATCGGTGTTGGATAATGATACCTGGTGGGAGGCTTTAGGGGGATGGGTGGAGTCCTCACAGATGGGTCAGTGTTTGCTTCCAGAGACTGGACTGGATTAACCACAGTGAGGGACAGCTGCCCCTTCCTCGTTCCCCATTCAGCAGGTGCCTATTTGCTTTGCCCCTCTGAATTCTGCCCTGGTTTGGATCACATGACACCCTCAAAGACTCAGGTTTGAACTAAAACATTAATTTCAATTTGTCTAATTAAGTGAGAGGAAGATGTCATTTGTTGGTGGTTTGCAGCCATGAAGGAAGAAAATATTACATAACATCACCTATGAGTTAGATCCCGTGTGTAAAAAATTTCAGACTAGAAAGTACTGTTTCATCTTAGTGACCAAAATGTTGGTGCATGACTTTGCATGGCTGGCACAGATGATTTTACTACAGCTGTCCTGGCAAGGTGCAGCCTACGGCAATGCACAAGGGACAGGCCGGCTGCTTTGGCTGAAGACAGTCTTCTGGACTCCCATTGCAGGGCTCTGTCGGTCAAGGGAAACAGCGCTGAGATGACTGCCCCACTCTTTCTTCCAGAAGGAGTAAATTCTAAAGATAATATGTGTTGCGCCCTGTCTCAGAATCACATAACGTCTAAAGTAATTCCCGGGCCTTGCAAAACCACGGGTGAGGGTATCCAGTCTAATGAAAAAGAAGCTGTGTAGTTCGCTGGCCAAAAAGCTGTCAGCTTGGGTTTGCGTCACTGTCGGCAGATGTCAGCGGCGCTGGCATCGGTACAGGTAAAAGGTCAGTGACATTTCATCTTCCTTGTCTTTAGTGTTTCCTATGCAGGCTAAAAATACACTGGGAGAAAGTCACCTGAACGTAGAGGGTGGTGGAAGAGGCCTGTTTCACCCAGGAAGGAGACAGGCTTTGTTCATTCAGTGTTAAACAGAGTGATAGTCATATGCAGCCATACAACTCCCGAACTGTTTGATCCTGTTAATAAGCCGTAGTCAGGTTGGTGCCTATGAGTTGGCTTCTTGGTCCACTTTTTCCATTCTGATATTCTGAGTTTGTTTGTAGCCTTCCAGTCCTTGGAAGAAGAAGAAGGAGAGGAAGAGGAAGAGGAAGAGGAAGAGGAGGAGGGGGAGGGGGAGGGGGGAGGGGGAGGGGGAGGAGGGGGAGGAGTGGAAGAAGAAGAAGAAGAAGGAGAAGAAGAAGAAGAAGAAGAAGAAGAAGAAGAAGAAGAAGAAGAAGAAGAAGAAGAAGAAGGAGTACATTTAAGACGATATGGCTCCAGAAGGGATCTTGAATTGCTAAATTTCAGAAGTTTAATTTCTAAAGATGTCTCACGCTTGTGACTTTGACCAATCATTTCATGAATCCTTTTTATTTACCACACATTGTCTGGATGCCTTCCCTGGTGCGTGTTCTAGAGTGATCTAGTTTTTCAAGCTAGAAAAACTGAGGATACCTTCCCCTCCTTCACTGTCCCATATTAGGTAAGGAAAGTGCTGGGCAGTAGGAAAACCCAGTCACCCCTGGGCCAGAACAGACACCCCCACCCCCCCCATCCCCTGCCACTGGAGTGTACAGATGAGCCAGCTGCTGTTTCTCAGGACTCCTCTCTTCTTCAGTCATTTTCATACCGTGTAGGAGGAGTGCAGGGCCCAGAAAAATGTAAAACTGCTACAGATGGGCGCTCTTGACCAATATGATAATATTGGTGTGTTTGCACTGTATCATGAAATGATATGCTTAGATTCTCTATAAGAATTCACTATCTAGGCCAGGCGGCTCAGCAGGCCAAGGTCCTCACCACCAAGCCTGAGGGTAATCCAAGTAGGGTCCTGAAGGGCTCCAGAAGGGAGAGAACTGACTCCTGCTGGTTGTCCTCTGACCAGCACATGGGACCTGTGGTACACACGCGCGCGCGCGCACACACACACACACACACACACACACACACACACACACACTTGAGTAAAATGTGATAAAGTGTCTTTTAAAATAAAGAATGCACAGCAAATAGAAACAGTGAAGAATATAAGGAAACCGATTTTGAAAAAATATTAAGTTTCTGCTTACTTAATGAATTATTACAATTCTTATAGACTTATTTCTAGCTTTAAAATAATAGAGAAGCACAAGAAGACAAGTGGGAACATTGAGGAGTCTGATTTAGAGTTGCCTAGCCCATGCTAAGATGCACTCAAGGTTTTTCTATTCCTACTTTTGATAGCCGCAACACATTTGCTTAAATGTCAGACTTCTAGCTCTACTGCATTCCCTCCCCACCAGATTTGTCTGTATTTTCCAACTGCAAAAGAATACATGTCTTCTTTTCTCAGTATATGGAGCTATTAGGTCCCAGCTAGCCCCACCCCTACCATAACGCATAGAGACTAGGGCACGGGAGCACATAGCCTTGCTGTTCATTCTCCCCACCCCACCTGAGACGCCTGCACCGACCATTGTTTGCTGTGCCCTTTCAGAACCCTTCCTTTGATCCTGCTAGTAATTCCATGTTTAAAATGCAGCTTCACTTGGGGAAGAAAAGACCGCCCACTCTCATTCCACTTCGGGGAGAGAAAGTCTACAGATTGAGGAGTGCAGGGCAAAAGCTGGTTTGTTCAAATGACGCGATCAGGTGGGGCCCTCCATCTGACACAGCTAGTGTCCTTGTGAAAAGAAACACCAGGGCTCCCCACTTTCCCCAACCTGCACCCTGCCTGCAGGAAGAGCTGAGTCAGTGCCATGCAGCGTCAAGATGGCGGCTCACAGGCAGGAGAAGCGGTTTCCCCAGAAACCAGTTTAAGCCCCATGGCTCCCTAAAACCTAACCACCTATGGAACTTCATTCAGTCTTTTCCTTGTCAGACCAGCTCAGAGCATCAAGACTTCTCTTCAGGCTCCAATCCCATTTCTGTCGTGACTTAAAACCCAGTCTGGATTTGTTGGTACAAACTCCTGTGTCTCACAAAAGAGATGCGTAGGATTTCAGGGTCTGAGCAAGACTGACCCACAGTCCCTCGCGGTAGCAGAGCAAGCCCAGAGCGCTCAGCAGCTACCTACATCTGCTTTCCTGATGCTCCCAGGGAACTGGAGCGCTGCTAGGAGTCTGTTCATTGTACTGAAGCCACAAGAAGGCAGTCTCTTACAATAAATTACATTTAGCAGCGCTTATTTGACAAACGAAAATAAAGAATAATTCATGGGGCAGAATTTTAACAATGTTAATTCATCTATCGAGAGGTGGAAATGAGGCATAGAAAACAACTTAATTGGCTACAGCTTGAACAGCCAGCCGACTGAGTACAGCTTAGCTAGTTAATTGGTTAATATTAGTTAACTGACCTCAGGGGGTACCCTGCAACCAACCCAAGCACAGTTAGTGTAGATTAACGTCAGGGCCGGTTGCTCAGCCCCGGGCCCTCTCTAGACTCATGGGGGAGCTAATCGGGGTGAACTGACAGGGAATCTAAAACTTGGGGATGCATTAGAAATAGTGAGACCAAAGCATTCCTTTATGTGTGCTGACTCTGAACTAAAACCAGGTGAGGGCGGGACCCAGCAGTTCAGGAGGTAACCGGAAGTCTGTTTGTGGTGGCGCAGGGGTGGGGTGGGTGGGGTGGGAAAAGTTGGGTCTGTTGAGGGCTTCAGAGTGAGAAAGTAAGTGGCCAAGGGTATCAAGGAAAAGGACATGGTAAGGGACAGCGTGGGAGACCCAGGCATGCACTTGGCTGTGAGAGCCAGGTACGGGTACATTTTATCCTGAGTCATGGGAAAGTCAGGCTTTCCTGGTGAGGGTCATCTTGGTGGCTGATGGAGAATGGCTTTGAAGAGGGCAAGAAGGGAAGTGGAAGGCTGAACTTTGGCATCTGTTATAGTGGTCTGGAGGGAGATGATCCTGGCTAAAGCCGGGGCAAAGGGAGCTGGGAAGAGGTGGACAGTGGGATATTTAATATGTATCCAGACTGTCAGAGCTTGGGAGAGCCAGAGGTTTCAAGCCCCTCTAAGGATACCAAGATCCACAGGTGCTCAAAACCTTTGTGTAAAGTTTACAATATTTACACAAGATCAAAATACATAACACCACCTCATATTTACTTGAGATTATCTTTGCGTTACTTATATAGTACCCAGTATACCGTAAACACCGAGTCAGTAGCTATTATGGGCTGTTTAGAGAATAATGACAGAAAGAAGTTCATCTGTGTTCTATACAAATAAAAACATCTGGTAGAATCTCTATATACAAGAGCGATGGCAGAGGAGGGTTGGAATTTTTGTTGGTGCTGCTGGAACTTTGGGGAGATTGGATGCTTTTTTGAGGGAAAGAAAGCAATATATCCCAGAGAATAAGCAGTCTGATTTCAGCGTCTGGATGAAGGACGATGTTTTGGAGAGTGAGAGACCATGTTAATGGAACATATGAGAGGCACTGTTTATTTTAATGAAGTAATAATTAGTATATTATTTGGCAGAGATATTCATGTGCGATGGATTTTTCAAATACTCTTGGACATTAATTTACATTAGATGTTCTTCTCCCGATACAGAGCCCATTTACCATAGACTCTTATCTCCTTGTGACTCGATTTTGCTCTGCTTGATGGCTTGGCTCCTTTGTCTCCCATCTAGTTATTGCTTCTACATTAACCGAGCCACTCCTAGCACTGTTCTCTAAGTAATATGGAACAGCAATTTTCATCATTGCAGATATATTATTGTATTCCAATATTTCCACTTCTCACTACATTCTGCTGCTCTTCAGAGACCGTAGAGCTGAGCATAGGTGACATCAGATTGTGAGACCAGCTCACTGGGCACCTGGGGAAAAGGACTGAACTTCTTTGGTTGTTTTATTTGAAGATCTCAAGAAAGGGGGCAGGAGTTGACCTCAGAAAAGGCTGAGTCATTTGTGCTGGCCTTTGCGGCTCCCAACCCTGGGTATGGCCACTGTGGCTCACACAAGAGGGATGGTAACTGGCTGTGGGATTGAGCCCCAAGCTTGTTTAAAGATTTGACTTGGTCACTTCAGCATGATTAATGTTTACTTCGATATCTAAGGTGGGAAATTTGCCTGTCAGCTCTGAAGACCGAAGCCTTCTCTGTGCTGTGCTCTTCAGAACACGTGATAATACTGGAAGTACCCGGAAGACAGGTCAGCGTGTGTTCAGTATTTATTTCTTCATGGATTCGAGGATGTATCATCGGCTATATTCTTTTGACTTCAGCTCCTGCTGAGTTCTGAATTAAATTTATAATATACATTAACGACAGCGGGAGAAGGGACTTCCTGGCTGAGGGCTGGCATGCTGTCACTTGTGTTGCCAAGGGAGGCAGCACCGTGCGTCCTCCTGATGGTTTTGGCAGACCTCTGTGGCACCTCGGAGATGGACAGTCATCTCTCAGCACATGCACTCTTGTACCGGGTTGCTTATCAGGATGTTTGGGGTGGACAAATAGCTAAACACAGAGGAGCCTGGGAAAGCCCTGGGAGAAGGGCAGAGCGGCCGATCTCAGCCTGACTCCTCAGCCGTAGGTGAGTCACCGAAGCAGACGTCAGTGTTGGCTCATGGAGATTTCCACCCACTGGTGAAGTATATATTAAATTCCTGCCAAATATTCAAAATTACAAGCTTTATTATTATTGTTTCGATTTTAATAAACCTTCATTAGGCATTTAATTTCTTTTCCTGGTCTAATTTTTGTGAAAACAGAATTAAAATGCAATCGAATGAGACCTAGCACACCAATTTGTGGAGGCACCATCTGATATTTATATGGATGATACAGTGCTTTTTGAATTCTATTTATCTGCTTTGGAAGAGATTATCATTTCTTATGTTTTAAACCTGTTAGGTTTCAGTCTCCTTTGCCTGTGGTAACCCAGTCCTCAGAGGCTGGTTCTTTTGCAATTGTCATAATTTCTGACAGTCTGCTCGCGGAAAAGACAAAAGACGGTGACTTTTGACACCCAAAACTCAGAGGTAAAGACTAACATCCCCCCAATGCTTTCCAGAGCAGCTAGGCAGTGGACAATGGCTAACCAAGTACCCAAACACGGACTGGAGTCAAAGCAGACAACCATGACCGCAGGACCACATGAGATCAGCTGGCTGTGTAAGGAAGAAAAAGAAGCTACAGACTTAGAAGAGGATTGGCATTTTTTTGCTAAATTAAAAAAAAATGTATTTGAGCCTTGGGATTCAGCATTTCACATTTTGAATAAGGGACCTGGCAGTCCTCTCTTTTATTGAAGCTATTGACAGAGTATTAATATGGAGTTCTTAGGAGGAGGATTAGGAGGAGAAGCAATACAAAAAGGAAGGAAAATGCACCCCGCCCCCCATTTCGGCTGTAATTGCAGTTGTCCACGTACATAAAGTCTCCTGAGTGTCCAGAGAGACCATCTTTAAGGACCGCCAGCTCTCAGAGTCAGCCACAACCTTAGCTGAATTTAGGGGTCTTCCAACCTGGGTGTATGTCGGAGCCTCCCGCACCGTGTGAAAACATCTTCAGATACACAGATTCTATTCTCAAGTCACCCAGGTCTGGAAAGGCCCTTCTTGTACAGTGGTCTTACTTTGCCGAGGAAGAGAGTGGCATTCAAGGGGTTAACACCCCCACCCGCCCCGCCCCACCCCTGCTTTATCAATTCCTCCCTGGCTTAATCTTTACTGGCTCTATGCCCAGGCAAGGGGAGAAAAAAAAAAAAATCATCCTTTTGGAGAGGCACCCAAGGTTAGTTTGAGTTTCGTTTTTATGTTAGAAAGGGAAGGAAATATACAATCAAATTAAGACAAAATTCTACTTATACATTTGTGAGTAGGGTTCAATAGAGCAGTATATAGCTATAATTCTGTGATAGAGCTATGCGCTCTCTCCTTCCCTCCCTCCCTCCCTCCCTCCCTCCCTCCCTCCCTCCCTCCCTCCCTCCCTCCCTCCCTCCCTCCTTCCCTCCTTCCCTCCCTCTCTCCTTCCTGGCTTTCACAAGGTCTCACATATCTCAGACAGGTCTTGAAGTCATCACGTAGTCGAGGATAGTCTTGAACCCCTTTCCTGTTCCCCATGCCTTTACCTTCTGAGTATTCAGATTATGGGGGGAAGGCATGGGGATCAGGAAAGGGATTCAAGACTGGGTTTATTCAGTGCTGAGGATAAAACACAGGGCTCTGTGCATGCTACACAATTCTCCACCAGTGAACTAAATGGTAAATCACCAACTCCCCACCCCCGCCCCACCCCCAAACAACTATGCTCTTTCCTTTTTTGTTTTTGTTTTTGTTTTTTTGAAACAGGGTTTCTCTGTATAGCCCTAGCTGTCCTGGAACTAGTTCTTATAGACCAGGCTGGCCTCGAACTCATAGATCTGTCTGTCTCTGCCTCTTGAGTGCTGGGATTAAAGGCATGCCCCCACCATGGCCTGGCCAACTACGCACTTTTCTACATTCTCTATATACGCTTTGTTTCTAAGTTTTGAAAGATGGTTGTTTTATGAGTTTTCCACATCATAGCTGATAAGTAAATAACATCACAACCTGAGTATAGGCAAATCAGGCTTAAATATTTCTATGACAAAACAGAGAGAAATGCTGTCCTCTGTAGCACAATAGGAAAAATGATTACAATTACAATGAAATGGAAAGTTCTTGATTCGCAAGTTCATGCTGGGCCCACAGCCTTATCAGTCAGAGTCAGAGGTCCTGATAAGTCTGGATTTAAGTCAATCAGCTCAGCGGCATTCCGTTCTTTTCCTTCTGGCAATGATTGATACTACCATTTACACGCATGCTCTAAAGTGCGTCCTCCTCTCTCTTCCCTCTCTTACCAAACTGAACTTCCTTTTTGATAATGAGTCAGCGTTCTGCGTGTTTCTAGCCCAGGGAACGACTTCCCTGGTGATGGAGACAGGGAGCCTAGCTGCCAGGGTAAATATTCACATCCTAGTGTGGCTGCTTGGAAATGTTGGGGGAGAAAAATCTAAGAAAAGAAATTGCTTCCCCGTCTCTCGAGTCAGCCGGGCCAGCGCTCTAGATCTCGCATCAGCTTGAGTGACTGGGGTCCCTATCGCTGTAGGTTTGCGTGGGAGGCACGCTCATCCAGATCCCTTTAGAGGCCGAGTCTACCGAGGGCTACAACCAGTCACATTTCAGCCGGTCTGAAGTTTTGCCTTAGGAGCCATTTTAGCTTTTTCTTTTCTTGACTGGGAGCCGAGAAAATGCTCCTCGAGTTTGATGCAGGGCAAGTTAGAGACATTTCTCTTTGTTTTATTTTTTTCTGCTGCTATTACTGCAAGTCACTAAAACAAACACATCCTTTTAATTTCCATGGGAGCTCAGCCACAGTCGCACAGTGGTGGCTTGCAAGGGGGCTTCAAGGTTCACCTGTCTGCTGCCGGAACTGTTTTGTTCTGTTCTCCAGAGGTCGGGGCACTCTGACCCTTGCCCGTGTGGTTTTGTCATCCTAAGAATATTAAGCTCGATTGGTTAGCTAGAATTTGTGCTTAGAGAAAAGTCTGCAGAGGTTGCCCAGCCTTCCTGAATTTTCATTTACTGCTGTGAGGGCTTTGTGCTTATAGGAGCCGGTTTATCCTTATTTGGTCTGCTAGATAGTGAGGCTTTGAGCTTGTTATCATCTGTTAAAAATTCGCTCTGTCCACATAGACTAGAAAACCTCCTTCTTTCTCTATTTCCCAGGTATCCAATTCCTTTCCCAGCTACCAGCCCTACTTTCATATGTGTGTGTGTGTTATATGCTTATAACCTTATGCATATATAAATATCTCTACATGTACAAATATGTTACATAGATGGTTGCATGCTATCTATGCTATTCTGTTCCGAATTACACTAGATCTTGGAGGTCTACCCATCTCAAGGCATAACACAGTCTTAGCCTACCACCATGGCATTTGGTTTGTTTCCAGTATTTGGCTATTACAAGCAAAGATGCATTTCACTTGTGAGAATGTACTCATGAGGTAAATATTGGGAGTCAGTTTGAGGTTCAAATAAGTGATTATTGTCAAATTGCCTTCTAGGAAATGATGCTAATTTACATTCCCATTAGTAATTCCTGAATGTGTGCTTTTAATATAAATGCTGTTAATCAATTGCTAATTAAGGTTAAATATTTTAATTTTTAAAGCTTTAACCTTGGAACTGGATAGATAAATCAGCTCAGTAATTCAGACCTTAGCCAGGCTGCCCCCACCTACCTGACTCCACTTCTAGGAGGTTCTGCTCCCACCTACCTGACTCCACCTCCAGGATTCCTGCCCCCACCTACCTGACTCCACCTCCAGAGGTCCTGCCCCCACCTACCTGACTCCACCTCCAGGGGGTCCTGTCCCCACCTACCTGACTCCACCTCCAGGGGTCACATCTCTTCTTCAAATGCAAACATAAACCAAGGAAAGTAAATTGGAAGAGGGAAGAGGGCTATATACTCTCAAAACCCACCCCCAGTGATGTACTTCCTCCAGAAAGGCTACACCTCCTAGTTCTCCCCAAATAGCATCACCAACTGGGGACCAAGTTTTAAATGCCTGAGCCTATGGGGGCCATCTTCATTCAAACAACCCCAGGAACTCCCATTGAAGGCTCAAAAAGAGCATAAATGGGATATGTCTTTTCTTTTTACGTTATGCACGTGAGAGTCTGGTAAGTTCCACAGAAGGGGTGTTTCCTTTGGCCCTTTGCTGGTCATTTGGTTCTTTGTCTGTAAATGTTCACAGGCAGGATGACGTCAGGTTCTGGTTATGAAATGTCCAACGTGTTCAATAGCTAAAGCAGACTGAGAGGCTTTCCATTGTTTCCAGGACATTGGCTGACTAGTGTCACTGGAAGTTCATGGACGCCAGCCTCCATGCTGTTCAGTGACCCAGCTATCCCCCCTTTATTCTCTCCCTACTGGAGTTCAATTCTGTCTGCATTTTGCGTTTCTACTCCATTGGTAGTGGGGGAGTTTGGGTTTCTAGTTCTGGGCTGTGTGTAAGTTTGAGGGTGCTTGTCTCCTGAAGGTAAATACAGCCTTGCTGGTGTGTTTGTCTGAGCCGGGGTTTCACTCTGTGGCTCAGGCTGCCCCCAAACTCATGGCAACCCTCCGGCCTCAGCTAGGGGCCTCTGAGGGCTAGGGTTATAGCTATGAGCCACCATTATCTTTCCCTTCTCTCGGATGAGCTGGAGAGGTCACCCAAGGCTGGTCTCTGCATTTCTCACCTGCATTTCCTCACCCCCACATCTGTAGGAAGCCTGTTCCTTTCGTATCCTGTTTGTGTGCCTTCTTCTTTCACATCAGTAAGCAGATGTGTTCAGAACATCCTGTATCAAAGGCGAATGTGCAGAAACTACTGTGGCACAGCTTTTTTCTTCCCAGAGGCAGCCAACCCCAGTAGAGTTTGTCTACACTTGTCTCTCATTTACCCCAACGCTTCAGTCACTGGGTTCTCAAACTTACTGCTTAATTGATATAATTCTGGCCAAGTCTTTATTTCAGTTTTCACTGTCCTTGAAGTTGGGACCATTTTGCAGTGTTCACCATTCTTCCTTCTCAGGTGCCTCCCTCCTTTCTGGGATTTTATTCTGCTTGTTCCTTTAATGTTTCAGAATCTATCTCTCTTGCCCGTGCTCCAAGGCCAAGTTTCTTGTTTCTCACACTATGTGAGCTTGCTACACCCACACAATCTTGAGTAACCCAGCTGTAGTTTTTATAGTGTTTATTGTAGAGAAATTTCATTTGTATTTTTGTAAATAAAGCTTGCATGAAGACCAGAATGCAAAACAGCCATACTAGTCAGTTTTACAGGCTAGGCAGTGGTGGCACACACTTTTAATCCCAGCAGCCACACTAGTCAGCCATAGAGGTCAGGAGGTGGTGGTGATGCATGCCTTTAATTCCCGCACAAGCAAAGAATATAAGGTGGGATGAGACAGGAACTCTCTCTCTTTCAGTCTAAAGATTTCAGAGAGGCAAGAAAGAGTTCTCTAGTCGCTTGGCTGCTTTGCTTTTCTGGTCATCAGGTTGAACGCCAATATCTGTCTCTGGCTTTTTATTATTCACGCTACATTTGGCACCCAACATTTGGGGTACAAGTTCATGAGAAAACCATTTGCCTGTGGCTTTACAACCACTGGCATAGACCAGAGCTACCCTATGAGCTAGATTTTTCTTTTTTCTCCCCTGGTGGGCTCTCCCTGAACCCCCTTCTTGGACTGCTGCCAAACTAGGTAGCTGCCTTTAAATCCAACCAGGCTTTTACTGTTCTACATGGCAGCAATAAGCCTCACATCTTCATCAACATCAGCGAAAAATTTGGTAAGACAATTGGAAATTCTTAATGGGGGGAAATTAGTTAACAAGAGTTTTTTACCCCCTACATTAAAAAATGGGAAACACCATTACACTGGGGGGATTTGTGTCTCTGTATGATAATACGGTGGACAGTTTAAAAATAAAACAATTGAATACGAGAATAACTAATTTAGATGGGATTTATGTAATGTTAATTGTAAACATTATCAGCATTATAGTTTTTCTTGTATCACTAAAAATGTTGGTTAGTCTGAGTGCTAAGATACAGGCCTTAGAAAAAAACTCAATAAAACAGATCACAGAGCTATTTGAATCCAGACAGAGGAATTTAATGGAGAACCAGTTTCAGCATTGCTTTATAAGAATAGAGAGGAACAGCCACTGGGAAAGAAAATGCCCTTGCTTAGACTGCTGACAGTATGCTGTCCTATTTAGGAACACAGGACACAAAAGAGAGTGACTATCAAACATTGTCAAGACAAGGAGGGACAGCCCTTCAGAATATCCTGCTTTACAAAAAAGTCTGTCGGATAAGCTAGGATTGTAAGCAGAAGATGGATGCCCCAATGTTGCAGAGGAACTTTGGGTGACTGTCCAGGCAGCCAACTGTTTCTGTTCTTTCTTACTTTTTTTTGGAAGTCGCTTACTTGCTTTCTCTGTTTACTCAGTTAATATTATCTCCTTCATGGGTCTTTGAGGGAGTTGGAGATTAGATAGTTATAGTTTTTTTTTTAAACCAGACACAGAAAACAAGTTATGATTAAAAGTAAATTAGGCATAAAATTTTGGACTCACCAAGATAGGACTGGTATGGAGTATTTTCTTTGAATTTGTCAAATGCAAATGGACTAGACATTGCTGATGTATTTATTGCCTGTATATATTGTATATGGTTATTGTATTTATTGTATATACTTTTTCTTATATTAGTTGTAGCCTTCTTTTTTATTTTAGACAAAAATGGGAAATGTAGTTATATTCCTTTTGTATAAATGTATAAAGATTGACTGAAGATAAGAACACAAAACAGCCATAACTAGTCAGCCATATGGGTCAGGCAGCGGTGGCACACACCTTTAATCCCAGCAGCCACATTACTTAGCCATAGAAGGCAGGCAGTGATGGTGCACACCTTTAATCCCAGCACTAGAGAGGACTAAAAGGTGTGATGAAACAGGAACTCATTCTTTTTCAATCTGAAGATTTCATGGAGGTAAGAGCTCTGTAGTGGCTTGGCTGCCTTGCTTTTCTGGTCTTCAGGTTGAACCCCAATATCTATCTCTGGGTTTTTTATTATTTATACAACGTTTTACAGTCAGCAAGACTGAGATTTTACTTTGACCCAGTCTTAGACGTTTTGTTACCTGGATAAAACACTTGACAGGGATAGCATTAACTTTCTCATCTTTAAAATGGGCATAATAATGCCTACCTCACAGAGCTATAGTTGGGAGTAAATTAAATTATATATGTTATGGAAAATATATTATTTTCTCAGTCAACAAGCAAATTGGAGCCCATATTATACTATGAGTAATAAATATAAACTTTTGTTTTAACTATCACTAAGAAATAGATTTTACAATCTCACCTAGGAAATATAAAGTTATTTTCTTTGACAAATTCTTGTTTTCCTTCTGCTTGATGTGATTTTTGTTGTTACTGTCTCCTATATTTCAATAAAACTTTATTGGTTAGAAGCCACTAGGCTTCTGAATGTACCAGTGAACTAAAGTACTAACCTACAGTTTGGAAAACATTCTTGTGACTCTGGGGACAGAGAGTGCGGTGGTTTGAACATGAACTCTCCCCCTAGGTTCAAGCATTTAGTGTCCAGTTGATGGTGCCATTTTGGGAGATAGTGTAGCCTTGTTGGGGGAAGATGCCACTGTGGAGGTACAGGCTCTGAGAGTTCACAGCCTCCCCCCACCCACATCCACTCTCTCTGCTTCGTGTTTGTTGATTGAGAATATGATCTCCCAGTGCCTGCCACCTTGAAACATTTGTCTAATTATTCTTTATCATTAAAAACTTGGGAATCAGATATCAGCGTAAGAACCTGAATGATCAAGGAAGTGGCGGAAAAGGACCAGTGACTGACCTCCCTTTCTACCCCCCCCACCCCGTCTCTTTCTCGTCTTTCTCCATACAAAAAGTGGAGACTCTTTCTAAGCCCCACCTACTACATCCTGTGTCTCTCTATCTGTGCTCGGTCCTCCCAAACTTCTGTGGCTAATTTTGGTCAGCTAGTTACTACCTCTGCCCTCTGATTCAAAGCAAATCTTATTGGCAGTCTTGGGAACATCAGGATGAAATCAAAATATCTCACAACACCACTTGTTGCCATCCCTGCCATCCCTCATGGATTATTTTTAAAAAAATATGTTTTTTAATTTTTAAAATTAAAATGTAATAACTTAATTTCCTCCTTTCCCTTTCAATCCCTCCAACCCTTCCATACACTACTTTTGTTCTTTTTCAGGTTCATGGCCTCTATTTCTTTAATTGTTGCTACACATTTAAACATACATATTGTTATTAATTAATGAATACAGCCTGCTCAGTCTGTATAATGTTAAGTGTATGTATATGGTTTCAGGGCTGACCACTTGGTATTAGATATATATTAGACTTTTATCTCTCTGGAACAGTAAGCCCATATAAATTCTCTCTTTCATAGTCATTTTGGGTCATTTTTTTTAAAATCACAGTAAGGGAAAAGTGACAGCTATAGAGTGTCTTACAGAGAACCCTTCTGTGGCGGTGATGCCCAAGCTGATATTACAATTTGGCCATCTAAACTGAGAGGATTTCTATTAGAGCATCAAGAGCTGTTCAGACACGAGCATGGTCTATTCAAGGGAGACAACCCCCATGCAGCTGAATTACAGGGACACTACACTTAGTAGCAATAGAAGGTAGCTGTGATGTTGACCATGGAGTGAAGTCAGGGCTTGCCTCATCCCCTTACGGCTGGGTGCTTCACCAGACAGCTCCAGAGGCATCCCAAGCACACGACACACTGAGTCTTCCAAAGCCTTTCTCACCTGTGTGTCCTGTGTCAGTCTGCTGTCCATCTTCCTCCTCCTTCTCCTTCTCCCCTCCTGTCAATGGCTAAGTCTTGTTATTGCTTTTCCTAAATCACTCTAGAATATGTCCATCCTCAATTCATGGACCCAAAGTGGTGTCTTTTCTAATTGAGTTTCCATACTATAACCACATTAATCACTGTAACGTATGACGTCAGCCATGGCGCCCTTTTAAATTAAAAGCACACAGTGTTCCCTGATGGCTCTGATTTTCAGAAACTTGATAATTTCTTGCTTTGTACATGCTGTTCTTCTGTAAATAATGTCCCTTCTGTATAGGATTCCCTTTGTCCCCTCCTCTTCCACCTTCATATGACCTCCTTAGTATACACTGTATCTCCTCCCAAGGCCTTCCTCACCTGAGGATACATGCTTGTCCCTTCCAGAAGCTTCTGGGTACTCTGAACTCTTCCCCTCATAGCACCCACTGTGCTGTCCTGTAATGGCCTACACATAGATCTGCTGTGAGAGTAGAGCTCAGTCAACCATGCTCGTTGCTGCATCTCCAGCATCGACACAATGATGGCATCAAACTCAGGCCTACTCCACAGTTGCTAAATTTATTATAAAGAAATAACTGGGATTTGTAAATTATTGTTTATATTAACAGGTAGTATTCTTAAACAGCTTAGCTCTTATGCTATCCCCCCTTTCCTCTAAAACAGAGGTTCTCAACCCCTTTTGGGCTTTGTATATCAGATGTTACATTACGATTCATAACAGTAGCAAAATTACAGTTACGAAGTAGCAACAAAATTTTATGGCTGCGGTAACCACAGCATGAGGAACTGTGTTAAAAGATCACAGCATTAGGAAGGTTGAGAATCACTGTTCTAAAGGCAAGGATTATTATTTTCATTTTGCAAATTAAAAATAGAAGTTGCTGAGAATTTCTGATAACTAACTGAGGTTACCCAACTCTCAGATGACAAAGTTCAGACAGCCTTGGCTGCTTAAGTGAAAGATTCATATTCTTAATCCCTATGCCAGATGTAAGCTTGCTTGAGAACTTAGTTCTAATAAAGCCCTCACTGAAGGTGTATAAAACCAGAGTTATTCTGAGCTGAGCCTCTATCCATGGACTTAAAAGACCAGCTTGTTTCCTGGGCTTGAAATGAAACACCAGACCAAGCTGTGGTCTTCAGTTTGTCTGAGTGAACCACAGAAAGAAAAAAAAAAAAAGGACAAGTCCCTTAGAAGACAAAGCTCCAGGAACAGCTTTCTGCATGAGTCTGTGGGAGGAAGGAAGACTGGAGATTGGGAGCTCACGGGTGGGCCATTCTCTGCTCAAAGGCCTTTGGCGTTCTCTTTGTAATTGCTAGTCTATCTGGAGCGTGACCTCGTTTTTAACCCCACTCCAGGAACTACCACCCTGAATTGTGATCCCCAGATTTACATGGTCATTGTACTTGGTGGAAATTCTGGCAGACTGTTGACATAGCCCAGTGGCTTGACGTGAAATCAGGGCTTTTGATTATGCTACGGCACCTCTTTAGCCTGTGCCTGTCAGCTTTATGATTGGCTGAATAGTTAAGCAGAGTGGCTTTCATTTGTAACATTCCAGACGCTTGCCAGATTTTGTTTCTCTTATTCTTTACTCAGTCCCTCTTCAGCAAGAGGGTGGCAATTGTTGGTTCTTTCTTAATGAGAAGGGAAGCAAGAGGCCAGAGAGGTTAATTAGGTCACCTCAGAGTAACATCCGGTTTACAGTCAGTCAGCATAATAGGGTTACGTTTGAGTCAAATTGTTTCATCCTATTGGGGAAGAAATGCACATTTTATAGTTAAATATCCCTAATACTTTCATGAATATTCATTTATACCTTCAACAACTATTATGGAGACCTATTCTATGGGGAATAAGGCAAACACTGTCAAAAAAACTGGCCTGACTGTAGAGGTGGAACATGAAATCATAGAAATAGATATGTGTTGTATATATCTGCACCAATAGTGTTCTGTAGATAAAATATCAGCAGAGTAACAGGACAAGAAGGGTTGAGATGGATGAAGACTCATCAAAGGCGCCCACAAGAGAGTGTCATGTGAGGTCCAGAAGGACGAGAAGCCAGCTTTAAAGCTTGGGAAGGAGAGAGAGCACTGCTGACAGAAGAGACAGCAGTGACAAAATTGGCACGGGCAGGAGGGAGAATGCTGTCACATGGGCCATGGGTAAGAGAAACGACTGGGTCATGAAGACACTAACTTCATCCATAGATGAGTCCGTTGATGGTTTGTCAATGGACAGGCTCTTAGGAAGAGGGCTAGTCTTCCCTCAAAACTCACCTGGGGCAGACATGTCTTTGACAGGGTTAGATTGCCCTCTGTCTTACTTCTTAAGGTGAGCTGCTGTCCTCTACAGTGTTTTTAGCTCACCACATGGATAAAAGGCAGCCTACCATGGGTTGAAAGGTTTGAAATTATGAGCCCAAACTTTAACTTGTTTGTCTGAGGAATTTTGTCACAGCCATGGACAACTGAGGGACAGTTCTAAGGAGGAGTGATGAGACCTCTTGATCTTTTGTTTCCGCCCTGCAGAGGTGAACTGAGGGGGGCAGGGTGACACCAGGAGAAGAGGAAGCGGTCACTGCCCTGGTTCAGGGGAGTTAACTTCTGAGTGTCATCCTGTGACACAGACTACAAGGGCTTCTCATACTTGTATCTTAATCCTCAAGAGTCCTATGATGGAGTAATCACTGCCTTCTCTTTTCAAATATTAAAACTAGGACGCTGAGTGTACATTTCTACCTCACCCAAGACTACTCAATCTGAGTGACAGAAGGGCTTGATTTTATTAAATTTATTTTTAACTTAATTTTAATTGATGTGAGGTTGAACTATCTTTTTGACCTGTGGAGTATCTTCAGAATCTAGTGGGGTGTTCCTCATGAACGTTCTCAGACACTCTCAAACTGGTACACCCCACGGTGTTTTAAAGGAGAATGTCCACATAGGCTCTTGAATTTGAATGCTTGGTCCTTAATTGGTAGCACTGTCTGGGAAGGTTA
Organism: Arvicola amphibius; assembly: GCF_903992535.2. Taxonomy (NCBI): domain Eukaryota; kingdom Metazoa; phylum Chordata; class Mammalia; order Rodentia; family Cricetidae; genus Arvicola; species Arvicola amphibius. The sequence goes on from NC_052055.2 coordinate 55,006,670, forward strand.
AGGGGGTTGGGCCTTGCAGAATTGGGGAGCCCAAAGCCTCACCCAACTTCCAGTTCACTCTTTGTTTTGTGTTTGTGATTGGGGATGTGAGCTCTCAGCTTCCTGTTCCTGATGCCTGACTGCCACTCGTTGCCATGCCTCCCCATCATGATGTAATCTTATCCCTAGGAAACAGTAAATCAAAAATAAACTCTTTCTTCCATAAGTTGCTTTGGGTCATGGTGTTTTGCAACACCAACAGAAAAGTAACTCATATACATCCCAAATCAACTCATCGTCTTCGCTTTGTACCAACTAATCTACCCTGCCCCTCAGTCAGTAATCTAGGCTGGAAAGTTTTATGGTTTACCTTTCTTTATCCTCTGCCTTCCCTCATGAACTGTCTCCATTTAAACTCAACTATCTATTCTATTTTCATTTCTCTGTCCCTGATGCTTTGGTGCAAGTAAATGGAGCTATTCCAGTAACAACCTGTTTGTTCCCAGTTCCATCCATCTCCACCCTCTGAAGTTTGTATTTCTTCCACTTCTAGGTTCATTTCTCATTCTAAACCCAGATCCTGTTGTCCCTGTCTTTTTCAGAAGACAACATGCCTTCCCTCGATTGTGGAATCAAAAGCACTGGCCCTTCACTAGTTTAAGTATAGCATTGGACTTACCCGTCTTTGCCAATAATTCTCCCTGCGTCCAGCTGAATAGTTCCTATATTCAGTTCAATAGTTCTGAATAGGAATGATAGGAGCACACAGCCCAGCATTTCCTGGCTGAGCTGTGTAGCAATCTGGCATGAACCAGGTGAAATGATGATGGGGTACTACCGCATTCAAGGACCAGGTAGGTGTCTCCATAACCTCTTTGTAGAACTTGTTGCCCATAGCTTTGGGAAGCCTCTCAACTGGGTACACTTTGGTTGGGGTTGAACTGGTATCTAATGATGGGGAGGCATGGCAACAAGTGGCAGTCAGGCACCAGGAACAGGAAGCTGAGAGCTCACATCCCCAATCACAAACACAAATCTAAGGCACAGAAAATTCAAGTTAGCCGTAGCCTGTTAACATTTTGATGGCACTTCAGAAGGAAAATGCAGTTTAACTTTTTTCTTGATGGCATTGGCATGCATCCTTTGTTTTGGTTGCTCACTCCCCCGCCATCTCCCTGCATCACAGGTGCATATCCCTTTCAGCCTCCAGCAGCTTCCGTTCACTCGCATGCCTCATGTATTCTGCCACTCTCCCTTCCCTTTCTTAGAACCCCTGCTCCTCTCTTATGGTTCCCCTTATAGCCGTATGACCCATACCTTATTTCACTCCCATGTTAATGCACATGGATAAAAATTAGAAGCTAAGATCCCGATGTGAGAGATAATAGCCAATATTTATCTTTATGATAATAGTTATTAATCTTCTCAGTCTGAGTTTGGAATACCTAATTTAATATACTAATTCCCAGATCCATCCAGTTTCATGAAGTTTCATTTTTCTTTATGACTTAATAAAAGGCTAATGTGTATCTGTATCATAATTTTATTATCTGTGGATAGATATCATAGGGTTTCTACTGTTGTAATGAAACACCATGACCAAAAGCAACTTGGGAGGAAAGGGCTTATTTCAGCTTATACTTAGGCCACATTCCATCACTGAGGGAAGTCAGGCCATGAACTCTAGACAGGAACTTGGAGACAGGAATTGAATCAGAAGCTATCAATGAGTTCTGCTTACTGGCTTGCTCCTCATGGCTTGCTCAGCTGACTTTTTTTATACAGTTCAGAACAGTGGCCCAAGGGTTGTACCACCCACAGTGGCCTGGGCCCTCCTACATGAATCATCCATCAAGAAAGTGTCCCCATAGACTTGCCTACATGCAGGCTAGATGAAGGCATTTTTCTCTATTGAAATCCCTCTTCCTGAATAGTTCTAGCTGTGCTAAGCTGACAAAAGCCTAGCCAGAACAATGGACGTCTAGGATGATTATATTTCCTCGCTGTTATGAATGGAGCAAAGATAAACCATGCATGTGCAAGACTCTGTGTCAGAGGATATCTTTTAGGCATACGCCAAAGGGTGCTATAAATAGATCATGTGGTAGTTTTATGAGAAATATCTACAAGTACTGATTTCCATAGTGGCTGTATCAGTTTATATTTTAACCCATGTCTTCACGAGATTTCATTATCTTTTTTGATAGTTGTAGTTCAGTGGAGACTCCAGTTCCCCAGACTCCAAATGGCAGTCCAAATACCCAGAAATGGGCTCACCCCATTTCTGGTGGTTGGATAAAAGCCAGTATTCTCCAGAAACTTGTGGAGCCGGTTCCCGTCTACAAGAAGGAATCATTTCCCTTATCCCTGGCAACAGGGTCATTTGGTTACCATGGTGCCTGTTAGCACACCAGAGTGCATGCTGGTCTCCAGGACACCTCAGTTTCACAAAATAGCTGCTAACACATTTCAAAGTTCTTGCTGGCATGCTAGCCCTGCTCGCTCTAAACTTCCCCAGCTCATGGGCTTCCCTACTCCTTAGCTCCATGTTCTCCTCAGAACCCCTGCTATTTTCACTGTGCTCTTTTCCTCTGCATCCTCCTCCCCTGTTATGGGATAATTCTCTTGTACAGTGTGAAGATTTGTCACTTGAATTGGTATAATAAAATGCTGATTGGCCAGTAGCCATGGAGGAAGTATAGGCAGGGTGACCAAACAGAGAAGGGCGGAGTCAGGAGTCACCAGCCAGACACAGAGGGAGTAGGAGTTGAATGTGTCATGCTAATAAAGGTACCCTCATGTGGCGAAGCATAATTAAGAATATGGGTTAATTTAAGTGTAAGAGTTAGCTAGTATCAAACCTGAGCTATTGGCCAAAAATTTATAATTCACATTTAGCCACTGTTTGGGTTATTTGAGACTGGACAGTTGGGACAGAAAGCTTCCAATTTCACCCTCCTTTCTCTTGTGACCCGGGCTCCAGTCTGCTGGCTATGTTCAATCAAGTTCTTTCTTTCTCTTTGCTCTGGACTCTTCCAGATGCCTCTGGCTGTTCTCTCTCATATCAACCATAAAAACCTTCCCCTTAATCGTACCGTGGAGTGGCCATGTTTTCAGTTTATACTAGTCATTTTGATTAAGGTGATTTGGAATTTCAAAGTACTTTTAATTTGGATTTTCCTTTTGGTTAAGGATGTTGAATACTAAAAACCAAATCAAATTTAACTATTGACCATTATGTTTCTTCTTCTGAGAGCTGCGGCCCGCAGCTCCTCACTACAGTAGTAGAATTTGAAGTCAGAGATTGTGATGCCGCCAGAAGTTTCTTTATTGTACAGGATTATTTTGACTATCCTAGATTTTTTGCTTTTCCATATGAAGTTGAGTATTGGTCTTTTGAGGTCTGTGAAGAATTTTGCTGGGATTTTGATAAACATTGCATTGAATCTGTAGATTGCTTTTATAGGTAAGATTGTCATTTTTCCTATGTTAATTCTACCTACCCAAGGGCATGGGAGTTCTTTCCATTTTCTGGTGTCTCTTGCAATTTCTTTTTGGCAAGATTTAAAGTTCCTGTCATACAGGTCTGCCACTTGTTTGGTTAGGGTTACTCCAGATACTTGGTGTTATTTGTGGCTATTGTGAAGGGCGAGGTTTCTATGATTTCATTCTCAGCCCATTTATCATCCTGTACAAGAGGACTACTGATTTTTTTTTAGTTAATCTTTTATCCTGCTGCATTACTGAAGGTGTTTATGAGTTGTAGAAGTTCCTTGGTAGAATGTTTGGGGTCGCGTATGTAAACTATTGTATCATCAGCAAATAGTAAGAGTTTGACTTTTTCTTTTCCAATTTGTATTCCCTTGATCTCCTTTTGTTGGCCTATTGTGAGCACTGTTTTGAATAATACTGGAGTATGCACCTTTATCTTGTCCTAGATGTTAGAGGAAGTGCTCTCAGTTTTCCCCCACTTAGTATGATGTTGGCTATGGTTTTTTTGTTTTGTTTTGTATACTGCTTGATTATGTTCAGTCATGTTCCATTTATTCCTATTTTCTTTAGACTTCTATCATGATAGCATGTCAAACTTTGTCAAATTTTTTTTGCATTTATAGAGATGATCATGATTAATGTACTTAGGTAGATTAAAATGATACATTATTTATTGATCTGTGTATGTTGAACCAGTCTTACATCGCTGTGATGAAATTAACTTGGCCATCACATATAATTTTATTATAGTTTGGATTTGTTTTGTAAGCATTTTGTCGAGAAGCTTTGCAGCCCTATTCATTGGGAAATTGGTCTATAGTTTTCTTTCTTTTTTGCTGTGTCTTTTCCTGGTTTTTGTTTCTTTCTTAGTTACTTTTCTGCTGCTGTGATGAAACACCATGACCGAAAGCAACCGGGAGAGGAAAACTGGGAGAGGTTTATTTGGCTATTCATGTTCTGCAGCTTTGCATGTTCTGCATCATAGTCTTTTGTGGGATGCTGAGACAGATTCAAACTAGGCAAGTACCCAAAGGTAGGAGCTGATACAGAGGCCAGAGGCCATGGAGAGGTGCTGCTTACTACTTTGTTCCTTATGACTTGCTTGGTCTCCTCCTCCTCCTCCTCCTCCTCTTCTTCTTCTTCTTGCAGAACTTGGGACCACCAGCCCAGTGTGTCTTTTTTCCCTGCCCTTCCACCCACACACATTGGGTTGGGCCCTTTCTCATCAACCACTAATTATGAAAATGCTCTATAGGCTTGCCTACAGCCTGATATTATGGAAACAGTTTTAAAATCAAGGCTTCCTCCTCGCAGATGACTTTAGCTTGTGTCAAGATGGCATCATTAGCCAGGGCAGTGTCAGTGTAATACTGGCTTCACAGAACGAGTTTAGTTTTTTGTTTTTATTTTGTGGAACGGTTTGAGAATGGTTGGTATTAGATCTTCTGCCAGAGTTTGGCCAGCAGTGAATTCATCTGACCTTGGACATTTGGACATTTTCTTTCTATGGGGGGATTTTTAACGAATTTAATCTTTCAGTCTCACTGCTTGTTATGGAGCTGATGAAATCGTTTATGTTGTCTGAATTTAATTTGCTAGATATACATTTAGAAATTAATCAATTTCCTCTAGGCTTTCAGCTTTTGGGAATATAAGTATTCAAAGGCTTCGCAGCGATTTGGGATATGCCTGGAGCCTCTGTAACAGGTCCCTTTCATCTTTAATTTAATTAACTTTGGTCTTCTCATCCTTTCGGTTAGTTTGGCCAGACATTTGTTGATCTTGTTAATCTTTTCTAAAACCTAACACTTTATTGATTAATCTTGTATTGTTCTGGATCTGTTTCTCATTAATATCTGCCCCAAATCTTATTATTCTTTTCAGTCTGATGCAGTTGAGTTGAGGCTCATCAGAAGGTTATTTCTTTGACATCTCTCTGATTTTTTTTAACATGACACTTGTAGCTTTGAATTTTTCTCCCAGGACTGCCTAGGCTGTCTATCAGAGGTTCTGCTAGACTGCATTCCAATTCATTTGATTCTAGGAATTTTTAAATTTCCTCTCTTACTTCTTCAATGACCCATTTGTTCATTCAAAAGTGGATTGTTCTGTTTCCAAGTATTTATGTAGGTTCTGAGTTTCTCTTGGTATCGATTTATACACTCATTATGTATTGTCTGTTAGGATACAAAGAATTACTTCTTTATTTGCTAAGCCTTGTTTCTCAGCCTATGGTGTGATTTTGAAGAGCGTTCCCTGTGCTACTGAAAAGAATATGTATTCCCTATTTATTAAGTAAAATATCTGTTAGATGTCTGTGAAGCCCATTGATCTGTGGTATTATTTGGTTCTAAAGTTTTATTATTATTATTATTATTTACTAATTCTTAGTTTGGAAGACTTATCTACATAGGAAGATGAGGTTGTGACATCTTCCGCTACTATTGTATCAGAATCATGGGGTATTTTATGCCTTTTAACATTTGTTTCATGAAACTGGCAGCCCTAAGAGTCAAGGAGTACACATTTACAGTGGCTCTAACTTTTCGGTGTATAATGAGGTGACCGTCTTTTCTCTCTTGACCAGTTTTAGTTTGAAGTTTGTTTTATCAGTCAGGAGAACCAGGACGCCAGTATGCTCCATTCACTGGGTAGATCAACTGCCAATTTTTGACCTTTTTTTTTTTTTTTTTGGTGTCTTTGGTAAAAAATGTGAGATTCCTTTGGAGATAGCAGGTAATTGGATTTTATTTAAAATTTTCTTTTTCATTTCTTTGGGCGTGTCTGTGTGTGGGCGTGTATGTGACTTGGGTCGCATGTGGAGGTCAGAGTATAACTTGCAGGATCAGTTCCTTCCATCTACAGTGTGGATTCTGTGAACTGAACTCGGGTATTCAGGCCTGGCAACATGCACTTCTACACAATGAATCAGCCCACTGGCCCCGGACCATGTTTTATAAACCAGTCATTTATTCTGCATATTTGAATTGGTAAAGTAACCGCATTTGTATTTAGGATTATTACTGAGATGGGTGCATATTTTCTGCTTTGTTGGTTGTTGATCTGGTTGGTCTCCTTTTCTTCCTTGGTTAGTATTAATAATCTCTTCTCTTGTTGGGTATAACTGGTTCCATTTGGCTCTCTTCCAGTTATTTATCTTATGAAATATATTCTTCCCTAATTTCTTATGGGCGAAACTAACGAGTCTGACGTCATCCTCATGGCTCTTCCTCTGTATGTGAGTTACTTTTTCCTTCGCCGCTTTTAGCATCGTTCTTGGAACTGTACTGTTAAGATCTTGACTGTGATATGCAATGGAAGGCATCTTCTTTGAGTATGGCGCCCAGAGCTCTCCATGCCTCTTGTAGTTGGATGCCCCCCTTTCTCCTCTAGGGCTGGGAGATTCTTGCCTATAATTTTATTGACTCAATCCTCTGTGCCTTTATCTTTTATCGCAATCTTCTTTCTACTTTCGGAATTCTTTTAAAAACATTTTTTTTTAATTTAACTTTTATTTTCTGTGTATAAGTGCTTCACCTGTATGCATGTCAGCATACCATGTGCATACTTAGTGCCCTCAGAGACCAGATGGAGTGTCCCCTGGAAATGGAGTTGTCAGACACCATGTGGGTGCTGGGAATCAAACTCAGGTCAGTGTTTATTAAGTGCTGAGCCATCTCTCCAACACCTACCCCGTGGATCCTTTGGTCTCGTCAGTGCATCTCAGAGTTCTTGTGAGAGTTGGTCGTGTTCATTGCATGTTTTCTTTATTCTGCTGTGGGTGCCACGGTTTTATTTCACCCCCTCTTTGTATTTGCTCTTCTACTGGATCTTTTTTGTTGGTGATGTTTTCTGCTGATGGTTTTGTTTCTTTTTCAATTGTAGAATTTCTTTTTCAGCATTTCCATTTCCTTTTTTTTTTCCTTCACATTTTAAAATCTTTCAAGTTCTTGATCATTTCATCTACTTCGGTGTCTTTCTTATGCAGGCACTGAACTGATTTTGCAACTGTCTCACATAGCTTCTGAGCTGATTTTCTTCCTTCATTTGCTTACTTGATATACAGACATTGATCTTTTAAAAACGAGGCTCTGAGGAATCTTTCTGGCTTTTAGTTTTCTTTTACTGTTGTTTTCTTTTTTTAAAAATATTTATTTATTATGTATACAATATTCTGTGTGTATGTCTGCAGGCCAGAAGAGGGCACCAGATCTCATTACAGATGGTTGTGAGCCACCATGTGGTTGCTGGGAATTGTTACTGCTGTTTTCTGAGATGTTGTTAACTTGTGTGTATTATAGTGGAGTGTGTCTGATGGCTTTGTGTCCCTTTGTTGTATTTTACCTATCTGTTGGGATGTGTGTGCTCTCCAGCCTTTAGGTTTTTTTTTCTCTTTCTCCACTCTTTTTCTGTTTTATTTTGTGTGCATCTTCCCCATAAATTGTCTTTTCCTGGACTTAGGTTTCATGGAAGCCAGCTGAAATAAACACAGTGCTTTGACAGTTGTCCTAGAGCTAACCACTGGAGAAGACACTTGTGCCCTCTCAGGCACAGAGACAGCGGCACCACTTACCTAGTTGGGGTATCAAATCAGAGTTTGATTCTTAACATCCACGTGGGCCAACACCTCATGGTGGCCTCTGAGGGCCAAATCTGCTGTAGTATTTTAGAGTCAGGGGTATCAGTTTTAAGTAGTGTCAGCACGAGGGAGTTAGAGAGGGGGAAATGAGGGACAAAGAAAGAATGAAAGGAAGTTAGGTGCGAGAGGAATGAGAAGTAGAGAAAACATGTGTCAGGGGTCAGAGCAAGGAAAGATGAAAGAAAAGCCAGTGAGATTCAAGTTATAGCACAACAAATGTAAAATTAAAGTATAAAAGTGTAAATACAAAAAAATCCTTAAAAGTAAGATAATAAAATGAGCAAAATAATGAACTAGAAGATATTGTGCCACCATCCCACCACCAGTGTTTTCTCCTGGTTGGGGCTTTAGTTCCTGTCTCTTATGCATACCTGATTTCCCTTCTTTTCTCCCTCTCTCTCTCTCTCTCTCTCTCTCTCTCTCTCTCTCTCTCTCTCTTCCTGCCTCTACCCCTGCTTGAGTTCCTGCCCTCACTTCCCTCCGTGATGGTCCGGGAGTGGACATGGAAACCAGACCAACCCGCTCTCACTCAAGTTTCCTTTGGCCTTGGTGTTTATGACAGCAATGGAGAGCAGACCAGGAAAGCCACTCTTTGCCCGAAGCCCCCGTCTGATTTCCAAGGCTGATATTCTGGTGCTTTGCCTGATCAGTTGATCTAGGCAGGATTTTCTCTGCCTGAGGCCCTGTGGCCATATGCAGGGCTCATCCACCCATCACCTTTCCCCAGTGCCTCAGGACTGCAGGAAGTCACACTACACATCCTAAAATTCCATTCCCTGTCTCCATAGTTTGTCCCTGGTTATGGTGGATACGAGGGGGGGGGGGAGGGCGGGGGAGGTGGGTGCTCAATGTGTTACTAGATTTTGGAGACCTCTCGCCTTCAGACTCCTAACACAGTTCTGCGACAGTCTCCATGATGGACATTGCATGTCTCCCCACTCCAGACTCCCATGCTCCTTGATGATTCTGTGTCCGCAGTTTGCTGTGCTTCACTCTTGGGTCCAAGTGATCTGAACTCTCTATCCAGTTTGGGTTTCTAGTAGCAGCCACTGTTTCTCCTGCCAAGTCTTATGGCCTCCAGTGCTTGGAGGGAGGCACCTCTCCCGTTGTTTTAAGTACTATGGTGGATCGTAGAGGCATTTCAAGGGAAACTTCATCCTCAACCTTGCTTCTTTGCTGCGTTTGATCGTTGGGTGAAAACACCAAAAGCCAAGCTCTACCTGATAGTTGGAAGACTTGTTACCACCCCACTGTGCCTGGCCCTCCACAGTCACATGCCAAGAATTGCTTCCCTTGACATAACCTTTTGGGAATTGGGGCTGTGACTGCTTAGAAAAACCTTTGTCCAACATAGCAGATTGCTTCTTGATACCGGTAGCCCAGACGTTGCCATGATGCACGTGTAACTACGATGTCTGATGTCTTCTACTCTCAATACAAATGACTCACTATACAGATCTGTGTTTATTTCATTTCCGTAGCCAGAGAAAAAGTGACAGTGTTCGTCTCAAGAACTGGCATAAAGAAACAGTGTAGCCATGTGAACTGCTGTGTAGTTGTGCTTTTTTGTGGTTGTTTTGTTTACTCTTTGGGGGTCTGCCTCTCGGCTCTCAGCTCCCAAGTAAATACAAGGAGACTTGCTGGCGAGCATGCTCTCCACAGCCTTCCCAAAGTGGCCGCTGAGTTCCCGGAAAAACATTAATGATGGGAAAGCTCAGGCCCTGGAAGGCAGGGGTGGACTCAGCTGTCGATATACTCGCTCATGTCTAGAAACTCGATTTTTCCAGAGAGGCCCTTTAAGAGTGCTGTCCTTAGCCTCAGAGAGTGGCTTGATGGTTGGCAGGAGAGCTTTCTGTGCTCAACACGTGAGTGAGACAGATTTGCCTTTCTGTAACATGCAGGCTGGTGGCACCATGCCCAGGACTGCAGTACAAAGGCCGCCCCTAGATCCGGTCAGACCCATATTTGAGAAATGTCAGTGCTAAGTAAAAGCATGTTATCTTATTTCTAGCCATTTGAAAACTGGGAACAATAAAAATATAACATGATAATTCCTGGGCCTGGATGATTTTGCGAGGTGATTACATTGACCAAGTGGAAAACGAGGGGGCGATATAGCTAAAACTGTTACCAAAAAAAAGACATAAAACACTGAAAGTGTTACTCAGATGTAGTGTGCTCCTCGGCTTTGCTTTCGTTTTGAAAAAGGTGATGCCCTTCTCTGCTGAACACCCCAAAAGAGTGAGCTCGTGCCCGTGAGAGAAAATGCTACTCACCGCCTCACACTGTTGTAGAAGCAAGGCACATATTTTCTTAAGTTTGAAGTCTTTGCCCAAACAGAGTTTGTAATGTTTTGGGAATCGGATCCAAGTTCTCTTGAATGCTTATGAGACATTTTGCTTATTAGATAATCTTATGAAATCTGCCAGGTTTTAATGACTCATGGATTCATGAAAACCAATGCACAGCAGTTTGAATTATGGAATTCGAGGGAAGAGGTCCTCAAATGTGCATTTCACAGGAAAAGGAACTGACTGCCAGGAAGTGGAAATGATTTGCCCAGACCAAGCCATGTGAAGTGCCCACAGGAAAGCCAAGCTGGAACCCAAACCTCCGAGCTCAGGGCTCATTCTTCTTTATACATCCCCCCTCATGAATATTCTGGCCACGTGGCTCTATTTCCATGGTCAATTCAAAATTCATGAAAGAAATCAGGAATGACCTTTTTCTCCCCAGCGATGTTAAGAAAATTGTGCAGAATTGCGAAGCCGTGTGCTTTCAAGGAATTCGTGATATGCTGTGAAAGTCCCACGGCAAAGGTGAGCTCGGATACAGTTTGTCTTTTGCAATCTTGGTGACATTGCTTTCACACGGGACAGAGAGATGAGCATGTGAGAGTCTTACTCAAGGGTTCCAAAACCCAAAGCGGGGACTCTGAAGGCTGGACTTTCATTCTTGGAGTGTTTTAGTAGGACATGAATATAGATACTTAAGTGTTTTTGAAAATGAGTAACTTTTGCCATGGAGACAGGACTCTCCCCGGCCCCCTCCTCGGCCTGCCTGCGAGGGAAGCTGCTGTCCAGGGTCCCGGGAAACTCCCGTCCAAGGTCCCGTTGTGCGCTGGCACTCACGCCACTGTAGCAAGCCAGTTCGTCAGCAAGATGCTTGTTTGACAAAGACCTGTGTGAATTATTTAGTGGCGGCAAGAGGAGCAGCAATAGCATGGAGGGTTTTCACTGGACACTTGTTTCCGGGTTCTATTCTAGGTGCTTCCTAAGTAGTAACTGGTTTGATTTTCTTAGCAAGCTTTTTGTTATCTCAAGTTTACGCGTGATGGAGTTGAGGTGCACGGAGCTGAGGTCACTTGCTCCAGGCAACACAGCTAGCCAAGCCTAATAGGTAGCATTTACATTGTTGCTTTTCCCTGCTCATTTTTTAATGATGGAGCCAATGAGACGGCTCACTCGGTAAGGGTGCAGGCAAGCAGGCTGATGCCCCGAGCTTGACCTCTGGAACCACGCGGTAGAAGGAGCGAGCTGACTCTCACAGACTGTGGCTGACGGTCTTCCTGTGTGCCGTGGCATGCATGTGCCTGTACACATAAACACATAAATGTAAAAACACAGAAAATGTTTTTAGCGGTTATTTTTTCATAATTGTTCTAGCGTTCAGGTTTTTTGTCTCCCACCTCTGAATCTCAGCTCATACATCTGAAACTCGTAGTTTAAACCAGCTCAAACTGCTTTTAAACGTTTTAGAGTTCACCCTGGTTCTACAGATTTAGGGAATCTTTGTGTCCCATTGTGCACGCTAGGGACTTAGGCTTTCTCTGCCCCTTCCTACACCCCTTTTCTAGTGATGAGCGAAATCCATCCACCACCATCACTCTTACACGGAGCAGAATATATGCTGACCCTTCAAGACCTTTGAACTCATCTGGAGAAAACGTAGGAAACCAATTTCCCCTGCTTTCTCCTCTTTCCTCCCATTGTCCTTAAAATATTTGTTTCAGCAAATGCTGACGGCAAAGTTAATAAAAACTCCTCAAAACCTCCACAGCTCTTTCCTTTAAGCCATTATGTTTCTCCAGGACCAAATCGGGTTGTGATGAACAGGGGGCTGTCGGAGACAAGGGGAAGGTGGTGGAATCAGCAAGGCTGATGGGCACACCGACATGAGACCACCACCACCGCCACCGCCGCCACCACCACCACCACCACCACCACCACCACCACCACCACCACCACCACCACCACCACCACCACCAGCAGCAGCAGCAGCAGCAGCAGCAGCAATGATGCCGAGAAAACACATTCTTGCCGCCCTGTATGCAATTGAACTTAGGTCCTTTTCAGCTTCATGTGTGACAAGGCCACCTACCTCCTCTCAGGCTCCAGAAATGGTCCCCAGCTGTGAGCTCAATGATATGTTTTGGTGTAATCTGGAACTGAGTTACTACAGATTATGACTTCCTTGACTCTCAATCAACCCATTTTTAAAAATAATGACAGATGCTTAACTGTGTGCCTTTTTGTATGTGAAAGCAATGGTGTGTCTACCAAGTCTTGAAACAAATCCAAGTGCCAGGACAAAAGAAGTGTTCAAGTCCAGAGTGGTCAACGGTGGGAGACGGTGCCACACTTGCAGACACGTGCATTTGACCCTGCCGCCAGAGAGGGGTTAAACCCTTGCTCAGGTCCGTGCATTTCCCTCCGTATGAATTAATCCAGAAAGTATGTCCGCTTTATCACCTCCCTCACACACCTAGCTCTCGCTTGCGCCTTGTCTCCACTTGCCTGCAGACAGACCTCGCCATGGTTTGTTTACTTCTGACTTGGAGCCATGAGCCCTCCTGATGAGAGAGTGTTGGCTCAGGAGGTTAGACGCGAGAGCTGCGTTTGGCTAGCATAGCCGAGCCTGCCTTTTTTGTACGGTGAGCATTGTTCTCACACCCCTCTCTTTTTGCCCAGTGTTGCTGTTGCTATTTAAGGACTTCAGTCTTCAAGCTAGGAGAGTGGATTGAGTGTGGAGAGAGAAGGAGGAGGGTGAGCGACGCTCCCACCCCGCTGTTTCCCAAGCCCCTCCCACAAGCCTCCCCTGGCAGACAGGGTGGTGGGCTGTCTCCAGGAAGACAAGGGGTTACTCTAGCCTCATAGACGACTCTCTGTAAGTGCACTGGGCTGACCCACACCTCGGTTTCCGTGCCCGCATTTCCTTCCTCCTTCCCACATAGGAATTCTGTGACTCAACTGGATTCTGTCAGATAGGGAGGGGTGTGCTGAGCTCGGCACACTTCCTTCCGCAAGAGAGAGGAGCCTGCTGGTGAGGGGTAGATAGCCTACACCTGCCTTCGATCAGTAGCAACCTAGAGACAGATGTGATTACTTCATCTACAGTAACCATGCACTGACGTTTGGGCCCAGCTGCATTTACGGTCAGAAAAAGCCACATTCTGTAAAAGTTCTTTGGTCAAGGATGTACTACAAATGTCAACAAAGTATCCGTTTATTCAATACGTGTGCTCTTGGCATTATTATGGTACCTAAGGCTTCATAAAGCAATAAACTCGAATTTGTTACATATTTACACACAATAGTATGGGATGTCCTAGAGAAAGGCTCTGCAGATCTACACTCTAATAAAGCCCCATTCACACATACGCTGAGAGGAAAACTCTAGTGAAATCTGCCCAGTCTTGGGAGTGGGGCTGGGATGGGGTCAGCTTTATATTTAATTTATTTTAATTTTAATTTATTTATATTTTATTTCATCAGAAAATAAAAGTGCTCCTTTATTTCCTTAAGATGAAACTGAATGGATAAAATAATGCTTATGTCTGATGCCAGTTTTAAAAACCTGATTTGCACTGACTTGAGAGGAACCAATTGGCACTTGAAGGCAAAGACTATGGAAAAAAAAAAAGATGGATGGAAAATTCCACAACTCAAAATCCCAGTTCCCAGGAAGCCAGCGATTGTCACCTGAGAGGCCTCTGCTGAATTTTTGGCACCCTTGCATTGCTCACTTTGAAGATGGAAGCAAGCATCCTTTCTACTCTATCAAGGCCTCCCAGAAGGAGACTCTGTTACATTTGATCACGGGAGACTTTCAGTACCATCAATTTATTTAAATCTAAGTGAATAGCTAATTATCTAGAGAGACTTGGATCCTGGAAGTTTCCCTTGCTGGAGAGCACTACCTTTTTTGGGGGGAGGGGAGCTCATCCCCAAATCTACAGTAGGGTACAGAACACATCTAGCCATGGATGCAGGCAGACCTAGGCTTACCGCAGAGGCTTTCGTTCGTGGACGTTCACCAGCTGTGAAATACAGCTGAAGGTTCACTTGCAGTAGAAGTCAGGCGAACTGCCCAAAGCGGAAGCAGTGCCAGGCACTGTAATAAATGTGTCCTTTGGTCCTTCATCAAGTGCAGAGACGTCTCCTGGGTGAGTAGGGTGAGGCTGATAACGCTCAGAGACGTGAGTTTACTTACCTTGACTGTTCGCAACTGTCTGCCACAGTGTGTTACTTCCTAGGTATTGGAAACATTCTATCTGAATCTTTTCTAGCAAGAACACTTTAAAACTTACCTTTAGGACAGAAATGGAAATCTTTTTACAAGCCTCCCCCCCCACCTTCCGCAACTGAAAAACATTTATGTAAATATTTTATCCTCCCCCACCCACGAAAGCTTTTGTGCCTGCTGCATTCCAGACGCTTGAGGCAGAGCTATGATCCCTTTCTCGTAGGAACAATAAACCAATTCCATTTCCTGTGCATTTAGTCTTTTAAGATTAGCCAATCACAAAAGGCCGTGGAGTTGGACTCCAACCAATCAGGTTAAGACACACGCACAACTCACAATAGAACAGAGTCCTAGCACACTTCAGCTCTGCTCCTGGCGTACTTGCTCTTACCACCTGGTTCGCCCTACTGATCCAGAGTAAAGTTTTACCTTACCTTCAGTTAGGATGGTGGTCTCTTTCTTTGTGGTTCTGAGCTTATTTCTAACATGGGCATCAGAAGTATTTTTGAGAAAAGCTAATCACAATGAAAATACTAATAAAAACCCTAACCCTTGCCGGGCGATGGTGGCGCACGCCTTTAATCCCAGCACTCGGGAGGCAGAGGCAGGCGGATCTCTGTGAGTTCGAGACCAGCCTGGTCTACAAGAGCTAGTTCCAGGACAGGCTCTAAAGCCACAGAGAAACCCTGTCTCGAAAAACCAAAAAAAAAAAAAAAAAACAACAACAACAAAAAAAAACCCTAACCCTTCTCACATATTTATTTTAAAAATTAGAGGAAAAATTTATTTTAGAATTGGGAAGTTTTTGTTGTTTTTGTTTTGATTTTTACTAATTTTTATTTTGAACTTAAAAAATATTTTAATGTGTATGCATGTTTTGCCTTCACGAATGTCTGTGTAGCACACGCACGTCTGAGTGATTGAGAACAGGGTGTCGGATCCTCTGGGATTGGAATTACAAACAGTTGTGAGTCCCCTTGTAAACGATGGGAACTGAACCTGGGGTTCTTTCAGTTTGGGGTGGCAAAAAAAGAGGCTGCCCCTCCTACTGAAATGTCTGGACGAGATTAAACTTTACCTGAAAATGTGAGGAGGAAGATCAAACCCATGAGTGTCCCATTAAAGCAAGCTTTATTTAGTACTGGCCAGGAAGATGGGCCCTGGCCGGGTGCATCCCTGGGGTCCCCAGAGAATGGTCAGGCGGTCATCATGGCAAAACCCATCAGGCCAATGGCTCCCCAACTTCGCCCAATGGGGAGGGCATGCATACATTCTGATACAGTTCCTGCCTATGTACCTTCTGCCTATGTGTGATCAAACTCAGCCTATGCAGCTGGGGCAACCAACCTCTTCCTGAAGGAAAAACATAGGACCTGTTATCTTACCTGAAGAACAGCCCCCAGCATTCCAGGAAATTATCTGTCCTTGGGCAAGTGGGGCTTACAGGTTAACTTTAACCCTAACACTCCCAAGAGTGAACACAGAGACACAGGAAGTGCATAGACTTGGTTTAATTCTAACTCCGGTGGTGCCTATGTCTTTTCCACAGTGGGTGGGGTTGAATCTCTCAGGTCTTGTCTGGTTTCAGAAGGTCAGTGCTAAAGAAGGGAGGAAGGGCCAGCCACTTTGACCTGAGAGTAGAACAGCCCTTAGTGTAGAAAACTGTTTGATCAGGTTAGGGTAGATTAAAGCATTTGCATAAAAATTTCCCAAGGTTTAAGAGACAAAAAGCTCTGGATTCCTTATCATAAAGTTTTTTTAAATATTTATTTATTATGTATACAGTATTCTGTCTGTGTGTATACCTGCAGGCCAGAAGAGGGCACCAGACCCCATTACAGATGGTTGTGAGCCACCATGTGGTTGCTGGGAATTGAACTCAGGACCTTTGGAAGAGCAGGCAATCCTCTTAACCTCTGAGCCATCTCTCCAGCCCTCATAAAGTTTTATAGTATTTTTAAAAAGCCTTATTTATTTATAATGCATACAATGTTCTTCCTGCATGTATTATTTCTGCAGGTCAGAAGAAGGCACCAGATCTCATTACAGATGGTTGTAAACCACCATGTGGTTGCTGGGAATTGAACTTAGAGCCTATGGAAGAGCAGCCAGTGAATGCTCTTAACTTCTGAGGCAGCTCTCCAGCCCCCAGTTCTATAGTATTTTATAAAAATGCTCATTTAATATTTCTTACATTCTTCAGAAAGTCACATGTGCTCTTAACCTCTGAACCATCTGTGCATCCCCAAGAGGCTATTTTTAAAATAAAATATTTCACCAAACTTTGGGATTCAAATTTCTAGCCCTGTGTTTGTGCCCATAGTGAATCAATTGTAAGCCAAAGTTACATTTTAAGTTTTAATTAGTATGCCTTAGAGATCCATGAAACAAAAATGCCTCTGATCTATAAGCCCCTTGCCCAAGGACAGACAGTTCCTGAAATGCTGAAGGCTGTTGTTTATGGAAGATAACAAGACATATTTTCACACCGCTAAACTAGTTTGTTTGACCAGATGTGCTTGATCACTCGTGGGTGGGAGTTTCACAGGCTGGAGGTAAGTCAGGATGTATGCTTGCTCCTGATTGGACTTGATGGGAAATACTTTAAGCCCCTGCAAACAATGACTCAGGGCCATTTTCTGGAAACCCAGAGATGGACCTGGTCAGAGAGTCCATCCACATGATCAGTATTTTACTAAAGCTTGCTTCAAATTTGACTTTAAAGTCTTTTATTGCTTGTTTGAGACAAGATCTCACTATGTCGCCTCAGATGGCCTGGAACTCAGCATGTAGACCAGGCTGGCCTGTACTCTGTCTGCCTCCACCTCTAGAGTGCTGGGGTCAAAGATGTGCTCCTTCAAGACCAGCTAAAATTATGTTTAAACTTTGGTCCTTGGTCAGCTTATTTCTGCATAAACGTCAATTTTAAGAACATTTAAAGGATCATTTAACATAACTAGTATAAGACTGTAAGTATCAGCCTATGTGGAGAATAAAAATAGAAAGGATTTTTTATATGCCTTTGGAATTTATATTCCTCATTGTCTGAACACTCTAAATTATAAAATTGGATACATAGTGATAGTTGATTGCTAGCTAACTAGATTATAGCTGTGATTTCATGGAGTTAATTGACATTTGAAAAGAGGGAAATAGAAGGATAAATAGTGAGAAATTGCATAACTCAAAACCCCACCCCCACCTCAGTCCAATAAGGATTCGGAGGAAAGTGGTGGCAGTCCAAAGGCACCGGCAGCTGATGAAAAGACCCGCAGCAGACTTCACCTGTGTCAGGACTACTATAAGTAGGATTGCCCTACAAGCATGGGGGGGGGGGTTCCTGTAGTTCTTTTGAGCACTGCTTTCTTTAGAGTTATGTTTAATTCCACAGAGGAGACACTCAGTAGGTCGTTAAAGTGGAACTTAAAGATGTTTTCTTTTTAAAAGAAAAATTGGGCTGGGCGGTGGTGGCGCAGGCCTTTAATCCCAGCACTTGGGATGCAGAGGCAGGCAGATCTCTATGAGTTCGAAGCCAGCCTGGTCTACAAGAGCTAGTTCCAGTACAGGCACCAAAGCAACAGAGAAACCTGTCTCGGATGGGGTTTTCTTACAAAGTTGACTCCTCTTCATATTCATAATTCTAACAAAAATCATCTCTTTTTTATTATGTGGGTTCTATAGGGTATGGATTGAGATGCACCAATTGTCGCCTCTGAGAAATTAGAACCAGTAAAGAGAATTGTTCCCAGTTGGAAGGTCAGGAATCTTAGCCGACAGGCTAGGCAATCCCCAGGTAACCATCAGCAAACTGCCCTAAGGAGTATGGTGGAACACACCTTCAATCCCAGTACTCGGAGGCAGAGGCAGGCGGATCTCTGGATTTGAATTAAGGAGTTTCAGGACAGCCAGGACTACATAGAGAGACCCTGTCTCAAACAAACCCAAAACCACTCCCCCTAGCCTGTCTAGGGTCTTCACAAAACCAACTTTCAGAGCAGTAGTAAGAATCAAAGGAGATGATAAATAAAAGTATCAGGACTGGACATTGCCGCTCCCCACCCCGTGCACGCACGCACGCACGCACGCATGCACGTGTGCATGCTCACAAATTCTTTCATAGATCCAAGAAAGAGTCGGACAGGTTGACTTTCTAAAGTTAAGGCATCATGGAAACATCAGCATGCCAAATGACTCAACAGATTCTCAATTCTTTTGTTGAGTCTGACTAGGCTATTGTTGGTCAGTGTCTACCTTGGATTAATGTGTCATGGAGGGAGAGAAAGGAGCACACAGCACACGGCACAGTGGGGCATCTCAAGAGAAAGGGGACATGGAACTTACCAGGCAGCCAGAGTGAGAGGTGTTCAAAACAGAAAGCACAGCTTCCAAGTTCATTGTGAAACACACATACACATATACACAGTGTGAAATGCACACATTGTAAAACACACACACACATTGTGAAACATACACGCATAGGAACACACATGCACACATACTACATGTAGCTTCTTATGCATGTAGTAGCTATAGTTACCACAGTTGCATGGGAAAACTGTGTTGGATTTTTAAATCACATAGAAAACAGAGAGTAGAATTGAGAGCCCCTGTCACAAGCATGCCCTTTAGTTTTTTTTTTTGAGCTCTTTGTGTTCTCATAGGGTTTTGTGGCTTTCACCTGCCTGTCTTGCAGGGCTGGTTTCTCTGGAAACTTGATTCTTCTTTCCCCAGCTCTCCAGGTTGGGGTTGTTTTTAAAATTATTGTAGACTATTTTGCTGTCTTTTTTTTCTTGAGACAGGGTTTCTCTGTAGCTATCAAGCCTGTCCTGGAATTAGTTCTTGTAGACCAGGCTGGCTTCGAACTCACAGAGATTCTCCTGCCTCTGCCTCCCGCAATGTGGCGATTGAAGGTGTGCTCCACCACTGCCTGGCTATTTTGCTGTTGAGAATCAGCCTGAGGCAAAAACTTCAGTTTAAACTCGAGCCTTTCTTCAGTTATATGTATGGTGACTTTTCAGTTCCTTCCTTCCTTCCTTCCTTCCTTCCTTCTTTCCTTCCTTCCTTCCTTCCTTCCTTCCTTCCTTCCTTCCTTTTCTTCCTTCTTCCCTCCCTCCCTCCCTTCCTTCCTCCCTACCTTCCTTCCTTCTTTCCTTTCTTCCTTCTTTCCTCCCTCCTTCCCTTTCTTCCTTCCTTTCTAATTAAATTAAATTTTACTTTTCTCTGAAGACAGGTTTTCTTCCCCCTTTATGATTCCAGCTGTTCTCATGGGCTTTGGTAGAGGATGTGGGGCATAACCAGCAGATCTGAATCTTTGCTTGGTGTGTTTTGTCTCTCTAGAGTTGGGTTCCTCGCCACCTGGTTCAGAAGAGCACAGCTTCTATAGTCATGGAGCTGGGGAAGCGCATGAACATTGGAGACACTTGCTTTGCCGACAGCCTGCGTGGTATACTGAATGATGACACCCACATCAGGAGCAGTTCGTGCAGCAAATGGGCTATGTGGCCCCTTTTGGATTCACCATTGTTTCTTCTTTGCTTGGTCATTTTGGAGCCAAGCCCCGAATGAACTGAATTTAGTTTCTCTTTCATATGTGATTCCTTTCCAAGGCCTTAATCTTTATTTATTTATTTATTTATTTATTTATTTATTTATTTATTTTTGGTTTTTCGAGACAGGGTTTCTCTGTGGCTTTGGAGCCTGTCCTGGAACTAGCTCTTGTAGACCAGGCTGGTCTCGAACTCACAGAGATCCGCCTGCCTCTGCCTCCCGAGTGCGGCCTTAATCTTTAAAATGTAGTTCCTAACTGGGGGTGGAGGTGGGGAGAAAAAAGCAAAGTGGGAATAACAAACCTCAGGTTACTTACAAAGAGAGGGTCTTTAGAGCAGTAGGGAGGGAGCCATGGAGCAGTGGCTCCAACCTCTCTTTCTAAATCTGTGTGGTCAGAAGCAGAAATCAGGAACTAGGGTATGAAGATGGATATGTGCAGGATACAGGTCCTTTTTTTCTCTTTTACCTACCTACCGTTGCTGGAGGTCATTACGTACTCCTGTCTGGAGATACACAGAGCAGGGGATAGGTTCAGTTACTGTGCTGAGAGCTGAAAGGGACGGAAATCAGTCACACTTATCATCTCGTCCTTGACCTAGAAGTTCCACCCACAGGTTCTGCCTTTGTAGCTGTTCTATAGATGGGAGACTGGTACCTCCCTCTGCATTCTATCCCTCCATCCTTTCTACCCTCCATTCTATCCCTCCATCCTTTCTACTCTCCATTTTGAAGGTTATATATTCAGAAATTATATATATATATGTATATATATATAGATAGATAGATACATAGATAGATACATAGATAGATTGGGCTGATCTAAATATCTCTACAGCCCAGGCTGTACTTACCATCTTCCTGTCTCAGCAACCTGGAATTAGTCCTGGAATTAGAGGCATGCACCACCATGCCCAGCTAACAGACAGTATCTTTGCTTTGTTTGTGTTTTCGTATTTTCTTTCAGCATTTTGAGTATACCATTCTTCTCTCTCATACGCATCAAGATTTTTGATAAATCCTCTGATAGTTATGTGTAGTTCCCATGAATGGGGTAAGTTTTTCTTTTTTTCCCAAATCACTTTAGTCCTTGTCTTAGTTGGTATTCTATTGCTTTGAAGAGGCACTGTGACCCCAACAACTCTTATAAAGAAAAGCATTTAATTGGGACTTGCTTACAGAGGTTTAGTTTCAGAGATTTAGTCCATTATCATGGTGGGAAGCATGGAGGCAGACAGGTAGACATCCTGCTGGGGAAGATGCTGATGAGTTTTATATATGGAAGTAAAAAAAAGTAGCAGGAAGAGAAAGAGCCACTGGTCCTGCTGGGGCTTTTGAAACCTCAAAGCCTACCCCCAGTGATGCACTTCCTCTAGCAAGGCCACACCTACCCCAGCAAGGCCACACCTACCCCAGCAAGGCCACACCTACCCCAGCAAGGCCATACCTATGATCTTTTCAAATAGTGCTGCTCCCTATGTGTTCAAATATATGAGCCTATGGGGGCCACTACTCAAACCACCACAGTTTTGTAACCATTTTTTGATGTGTCTTTCTTTTGATTTCATATTACTTGATATCATTTGGGCTTCTTAACGCCGAATATCCCCCTCCCTCCCTAGAAGCAAGGAACATTCAGCCCTTATTTCTTTGAGTATACTTCTGCGCTCTCTCTCTCTCTCTCTCTCTCTCTCTCTCTCTCTCTCTCTCTCTCTCTCTCTCTCTCTCTCTCTCTCTCTCTCTCTCTCTGAATATCCACAGTGCATGAGTTAGTTCACTAATGCTCCCTTACTTGGATTTCTTCAATCTTTTTAATTCTTTTTTTCTCTTCTAAGTGAATTATGTTCAAATTGTTGATTTGTGTGTGAGTTTATAGGTTCTGTCTCCTGTGTGATCCAGTCTGCCTTGCATCTGGCTGTGACTTTTCAGCTCAGCTATTGTGTTCTTCTGTGGTTTTTTTGTACTTTTTGATATTTTCTTGCCCTTTCTTGAAATTTTCACTTTGCTCTTGAATGTTTACCGGACCTCAATGAGAACCTTTTTTTTTTTTAAGAGTTATTTTTAATTCTCTTTCAGATAAATCACATGATTCCATTTTATTAAGGTCAATCTTTGGTGATTTATCTCATTTCTTTGTTCCGAATCTTTGCCCATTTCTTCTGCTTCCTTACTTCTGTGTTATTTCCTGTGCATTGGATAAAACTGGTAACTACCAGTCTCCGTGGGTGGCTTCATATAGGAAAAGACCCCTGACCCCCAGAATGGCTGTGCTAGAGGTTTTTCAATACTGTAGCAACTCTGTCCTTCCCCCAGGAAAAAGCAAGCTGCTGTGCCCTTTGTTCATTTTCTGTGTTGAGTCTGAGACTCAGGGATGCTAATGGTATCTTCCAAGCCAAGGCACTGTCTTCTTGGGACCTATCAGAGCTTTCAGACTGGCAAAATGCAAGCTGCTATTACAAGAAAACCTGGAGAATTGGGATGCAGGACTTACAGATAACCTTTTCTTACCCGGGGAAAGCAGAAGGTGGGACCAGCCTTGTTTATCAGTCCAAGCTGCCTCTTCTGTTCTCCCAGGATGGCTGGCTTGTGTCAGATTCATCAAAGCTCCAAGCCACTATTTGAAGGCAGGTTTTTTTTTGGGGGGGGGAGATGGGATGGGGTGCAAACCAATTCCTTTCTTTCCCTTGGTGAAGCTATGGGACATCTAATGTGTATTACTGTTCTTGGGACATTGTCCCTGGCAAGGGGGTGCCCCAAATTGCTCTGAAAGCTTTGATTTGCTTAGTTTCCTGTTCACCCCAGAGTTCATGAGCCTTTTAATTGGTCTTTTTTATTTTTCTGGGAAGTGTTGCTTAGTTGTAGTTTGGGGTAGTAGAATTGGGCAAGAGGACAGGGAGATGACAATGAACAAAACCATAGGCAGAATATACAAACCCAGAGGCAACAGGGGCTGCTTTTCATCTGGAGAGAGACGGTGCTCTGAGAACGTATTAAGGATGAGTTTGGAGTGGTATGCGAAGCTAGAGGGACACATAAGGGAAGTAATGCAAGGAGAGTGAGCTTTCCTGACCGCAAGACAAGGAGGGTATGACTAAAGATTTCAGATAGGGGCTTTATGACCAGATATTGTTATTACCACACACCAGTATTACTATAGAGACTGACCTGGAGTCGTGGCCTTGAGCTAGGAGAACAGCAATACCAAAGAGAGGTGGCACAGTGCAGACAGGACACAAACAAGTGGAGAATGGGAACAAAAGCTGAGTGGTGGGGATGCCAGCCAGTAGCTTGGGAAGCTCTTGGGATGGCTTACGTGGTCACTGAGATTAAGACAATGGGATTGGAATATGATTTCCGGTGCTTTCACCACAGCTGATCCTCACAGAGGAGAATCCGGCAGTTACTGCACTTTTGGTCGGGCTTGGAGATGTGTATTTGACAGTCAATGAGAGAAGCCAGGGTGCTCTCAGAATAGCACTAAAAAGAGCTCGCGCTGCTCTCAGTTTTGATGTGACTTGCAACTGTCATTCGATAAAGAATAGAGGTCTTTTTAGTTGCTTCCCTGGGTGGTGGTGGTGGGGTCTCATATTGACACCTTCGTTAATAATTGCTGGTGAGAAAAACTAATACAATCTGCCCAGGAAACATCCTCCTCCTTTGAAAGGCAAAGCAGAAGTTTCCTTCCCTTCTTCCTAAGAACTGTTTGTTAGCATCTAGGCAAAAGGGCCCCGCTCCTTGAGGACCTGACAGAGTGCGTCATCCCTGCATCATGCCTGCGTGCATGGAGACAGTACCCTGTCCCTTTGTAAGGCAAGGCTCTGCCTACCTCTCTCTCTTCTTCCTCTTCCTCTCTCTGCATCTCTCTGTTTCTCTCTCTTTCTCTCCTCTTCCCTCCCCTTCCCCTTTCTCTCAATAAACTCCCCACTTAAGTTCTGTCTGCATAGCATGTCTGTCTCTCACGCGCCAAGGTCCCTCTCCTGCAAAATCATCACACTGTTTATGCTCAAAGTATTGAAAAGAAAAAGGTGCCTCTCGAACCCTTTTCCATCTCCATAAATGGGCCCTTGTTTTATCATCTGGACCATGCTCATTTCTTTGTAAACCTGGCTTTGGACAGCTGGAATGCTAACTGAGGGGTTAGCGTTGGTATCCTGAGCTACCACCCATGGAGCCACTGAAGCCAGAGATTACATATCCTGTTTGTCCAGAAACTCAGTCTCTTGGTCAGACCTGACAGTGATTGACAGAGTCTCTGGACAGAGTCATTGATGTTACTGACGTTATGAATGAAAACGAGCATCTCCTCTTCTTAGGATGCAGTGCAGATGGCAGGTAGGGTGGACTGGAGGCAAGGACAGACCCTGGAGCTCTTGAGTGTCTGTGTGTGGCATGCTTGCAAGTTCTCTGGCATTTGGGAGCTCAGAATTGTAGAAAAGACCCCTAGAATTCTATCAGCAAAATCACTCTCAAGTTTTATTTATTGTCTTTCTTGGCATTAACTGATTTCGGAAATTATTAAAGATCACAGCTGGGGGGAAATCCATTAATAGTGGGATGCGTTGGCGTTGTGCAGGTTGTAAGTAGTAGACTACCTAAGCTAAACTTGTAAGTAAAACAAACTGTGCTTTGTACCCAATTTTAAATCTCTAGATGTGTGTGGCTGAGGGAGTTTGTGGGATCAGTTTCATCTCCACTTCCTCTGGCTGTCTCCGTTTTTTCAGTGGATCCTGTTCTATGGTGGCTAGACAATTACTAGAAACTAAAGTCCTCCAAACTGAAATTCCGAGGTTAAAAATAAAAAGATTCTTTGTGGTGGCATTTTCCCACTAACATCACCCATAACCTTGTCAAGAGAATGGTTAGATTAAATGCTCTTCTGTGAGGGCAAAGTGCACAGCTGGCTTGCCAGAGAACTTGCTCCTACACCTTTCAGAGGTGGGGAAGGAATGCCACATGGAAAAAAAAAAGAAAAGAAAAGAAAAAGGCATGCGATCATTTTCGCTTTCTCCACAGACATTGCTAATCGCTCACTGAACCTTTTATCGTGGCTGTGATTAGCCATGACTGCTACAGCTTTGTCAGGGTACCGCTCAGGACTGACACTATATGATACTAGCGAGTCTAAAGATAGAAAATACCCAAGTGTTCTTAAAGAAAGAAGAGCTTTTCCTCATCAGTCTATCCAAGCCGAAGCAGCCTATAATTCTATAGCATGACCCAAACGGATCAGTGATGACCATTTCTAGTTACCCAACTTCATATGCATATATGTTAGTTTATTAGGAAGAGCTTTGTTGTTATAGGTTCTGAGAAACTTCCCGAAATTGTGGAATAGTAGTGTTTGTTCTTTTCTGAGTGATCATAAAGAGTTCGGAAACATTCTGTGATTTTAGTGGGTACAATACTGACAAAACAACCTATTTTTCTGGAAGAAGAAAAAAGGAAAAACATAAGCAAATTGAATCAGGCTTAAACAGACTGGTTTCTTAGGGGCTGCACAGTCGGGACTTCAGGGATCCTGAGCCTAGCAACCCAGGCTTCCTGCAGGAGCATGGAGCATCTTCACAGAACAGGCATCTAGGACCCTGCTATCCTGCGCTTCTTGTGAGGGTGCAAAACCAGGTATTCCCTTTCACAATTTTATTTTATTTTATTTTTTTCGAGACAGGGTTTTCCTGTAGTTTCTAGAGCCTGTCCTGGAACTAGCTCTTGTAGACCAGGCTGGCCTCGAACTCAGTGATCCGCCTGCCTCTGCCTCCCGAGTGGTGGGATTAAAGGCATGCACCACCACTGCCCGGCCCCTTTCACAATTTTAAAGCCTAAGTTCCTAGGTTTCCTCTGAAATGACCTTCAGAAGGGTTCAGGGAGAGCAGACCATTAAGTTCTACCGGACTTTACAACTCTAGCGGGGGTGTTAAATTGTTCTCTGAAGCAAGTTTTATTGTATGGCAACTGGGAAGAATGTTGGGGTTGGGGTGCCGCAAAGGGATAAAAGTGTCCAGGAGGAGGCTGCCTAAGACAAATGGACCTTCCCACTTTGTGATGGAGCCTTAGCGGAAGCCTTGGAAAAGTAACTTGAGAGCCCTACCCTTGAGAGTGTCTATTCTGTCCACATTAATTTAACAGATATTCATTGACACTTTCCATGTCTAAGACACTTAGATGGCTGACCACCACGAGGACATAGTTTTTGATGGAGGAATCTTACTTAACTATACGTAGTGGGAAATAGTGATGCCCCCTATTTTGCAGAATTCAAAATTTTACAAGTTAATGTCCCTAAAGTTCTTCTGTGTGTTTTTGTACCATCCCAACAGTTAGGTATTTTCTCTTAGACGAGCCTCTCCAACAGTGCAAATAATTCCAATCAGACCGAATCAAACCAAATTAAAGATGCCCATGTTTAATAGATGGCTGTACTCCGGGTGGCCCAGGGGAAACATGGAGAGGGGAAGACCGTGGGAAACCCAGAGACCTCGTGTTCACTCTCTTGAGGGGGCGGTCTAAATAGCCTGTGGGAGTGGTCCCCACCTTCCCTAGGGAGGGGTCACCATTTGGTGGGTTTTCTCGGAGATGGAGTTTGGATTGAGGCAACTTCCAGGGGAGGGCTAGGAGCTGGGGTGAAGCCCCCCAAACAATCTGGACTTTTTGTATAAAGGGGTGTTAGGGAGCTGAGGTGATGCTTTTGACCAAACACCAACTAGACAAGAGTCTATTTTCTCTATGGCCAAATGT
Organism: Arvicola amphibius; assembly: GCF_903992535.2. NCBI lineage: Eukaryota > Metazoa > Chordata > Mammalia > Rodentia > Cricetidae > Arvicola > Arvicola amphibius. The sequence continues at coordinate 55,033,584 of NC_052055.2, forward strand.
GTCTTCTCAATACTCTCTCAGAGATTACCGCATACGCCAACACAGTCCTGAGACCTTTCATACTGCCAATCCTGTACCGTGTCAGTCACCTCTGCCTTTCCTTCCTCCCCTCTTTTCTCTCCTCTCGTTGTTTCAGATACCCTGTCTCCTTTATTACCCCCTTCTCTTCTTTCCATCCCTCTGTCTCTCCCTATAAACCTCATCTTTTTCCTCCTCTCCCGCTCTACCTTTCTACCACGGAATTCTTCCTCTTTCCTCTTTTTGTCCGTATTGCCTCTCTTCTCCCCTTTCTAGTTTAATTTTCCCACCTCTTAGAGCCTTCTACATGTGGAGAAGAGGAGAGTTTGAACTCAATAGCTCCAGGATTCCACTAGCCTCCTCTCCCCCACCCCGAGGAAGATGTGTATGTTCCAGTCTGAGTATGCATCTATAAACCCTCCAGTTAACTGGTCTGGCTGATGTTTAAACTACCAAGTCAGTCAGTGAGGCATGGGGCATGAGTGCCAAGATAGAGCCCACTCTGGGTTTGGCCCCTTGAGACCAGAACCATAATTATTCTGATTGGCAGTGACCTCAAAATTTATAGGAGGGAGAAGAAGAGCAATCTCCCCCAACAAAGTGTGAGATAAAAACCTCAGGGAGTATTGTTATCAAAAAACAAAAAAAACCAAATCACGAAGGTGCACTGGGCAGGAGGAAAGAAAGACGGTAGCCATCCCTGTTCATCCTGTCTAAAAGACAAGTATTCTGAAGATGATTCTACACAAGCATGACCTTAGGGACAGAAGGATTTGCCTCCTGAGTAAACTCATGGAACATGGACTTAAGTTCACAGACACTTATTTTCATGTGTCCTAAGTCATTTCCTTGTATGGAATGTGGTGGCTGGCAATTTTTTAAACATCTAGTGACCAAGAACACGCTGCTTTAGTTCTTTAGTGTTTTAGAACACAGTTGTGAAAACTATTGTAAAGCTTTGAGAATGAACAAATTATTGAGAACACCTTAACTCTACTCAACAAATACGTTTCAAAGAAAAACTGACTCACAGACACCTGGAAAGGTGACTGTCCCCAGAGTGATTGTACAGTGTCTGCGCTCAGACTTAGACTATGATGGTGGGGTTGACCCTGTCGGTGAGCGACTCCCACCCACCCCCAGTGTCTGGGGATTGTGGTGGGTGTTCAGTCATGCTTACACATGCTTCCTCCTAGCTTCTCTCGCGTGATGTGGCAATAACACCCCAGGTTCCCTTGGGTGGTCACACATATGATCTCACTGGACTCTGGATTCTTGCTCAGTGGGGCAGGCAAGAGAATCAGAATTGTGAAAAATTGAGCAAAGGAAGTCAAAGGAGATGAAGGTCTGCCCAGGATCACACAGGACATCGAGGGGACAGCTAGGACTCAGCTGCACTTTTCTGAGTATGTCACTACCAAGTTCTCTTTCTTAGTTTCTCCTCTGTCCCTCCTGCCTTGGACTACGCAGCATTCATCTTTGGCGCTCCTCCACTGGTCCCTGATCTTCCTTAGTTTTCCAAAAACAGGTATCATTTAACGCAGGAGGACTCATTGTTCACTAACCATCCCACTTTCCTTAGGGAATTCAACATTCCTCCCAACGTGTCTCCACAGTCCTGATCCCGACTCCATCTCAATTTCTTCTAACAATTCAATAATGCCTGCAAAGTTCAGCAATCAGCCTGTGGCACAGGCCTGGGGAGGAACGATATCAATGAAATGAAAAGGAGATGCAGGACCAACCCAGCTCGGAAGCCATGGAACTGCATGCAGAAGGATGGAGCCGCTGCTACCCAAAGGCTGGCGGAAGGAACATGACCAGCCTCTGTACTGTTGCTTTGCTTCCTTGTGTCATTGTCTTGGGGACTCTTAAGAGGAATCAGACTTGACTGGGAAGCCACAGAAGCCGACAGCTGGGCTGTTTCAGAAGTGCACTCGGCAGACATCTTTAGAGTGTTGATTTGTGATGGTTCAATTGCTTTATGCCTTTTAGGTTTTACCTCAGTGATAACAATATAACCTTACTCAAAATCGGGGCTGTTTTATGGGGTTAAGAAAGCGCCCCTGCTACACAGCAATCTGGTAGATTTCCTATTATTAGGTCATTGTTTGAATTGGGGAACAAAATGCCTGGCTGCTCCTGGAATTAAAAGGATGATGTCTTCAAAACCTCCACAGAGGAGAGATAAATATTACCTCTGTTGGAGAAGCCTGACAGGTCGGAACAAAGAGCAAGCCATAAATATGGCCTTTGTTTAAACTTTAATTAAGCTTCTAACTTTCTGCTCTGTTCATGGTAAATATTGAACGCACTAGTGGAAGCAAATTCTGGGACTTTATCATAGAAGATGAGGAACCCCAGGGTGGTGACAGTCCTGGATTTGGATGTGATTGACTACGACTGCCTCACAAGAGGAGTCCTGGTGGTGGCTGGATCTGATGTAAGCCGCCAGTCTCCGGCTTTTCTTGTCCATTGTGGACACCACTGGGCTTCCCCTTGCTACTCTCAGCTTTCGGATGAATTTAGGGTCTGAGTACTCAGGCGTTCTTCCCTGCCATAGGAGAGGGGACTGAATAATTATGAATTCTGCCAGATATTTCCTGTCAGCCCCCAGCAGTGTTTTCCCCATGTTAAACCTTCCTTATTATTTAGAAGTAATGACCAAAGTGATCCTTCTACTCATTTCATTTGACGATGCAATTTAGAAATACATTTCCCATGGGGCAGAATATGCCTGATAAACAGAAAGAACTGTCTTTTAAAAGGGAATTTCAGTGCATGAACAGCTGTCTTCCATTTTTGGCATTCAAAAGGAACAACTAAAATGACTAATCTCACTAAGTATTAACAATAAAAGTGCTGACAAAATCTTAACTATACACCTCACATCTGAAGTAACCCTGTAATTACAGCCTGACTAAACACACAGTTGTGCACGTGCATGCACAGACACACAGACACACAGACAGACACACACACACCTCTCACATCACCCCCGATGTGAGCACACGGATACACCTGTACTCTTACACATTTTCACACATACACACATTCTCAGTTGAGCCTGTTTTATAACATATTTGATTACTATCTACTCTATTTGATCGAGCATGTTCTATAACGTCTGATTATTATATCTACTTCTATCACTGGCTTCCTCCCTACAGATGGATCATAATTACATGCTGGCACCCCACCTCAGTCACTCAACTGTTCTGAAAAGGTCAATATGACTTTTAACAAAATGTCTTTATGTAATGTCAGTAGTTGATATATTCCTGCACCAATAATTATTGAGAGATGTTGATCAGAACTAAGATTTGGTCTATATATACTTAATTCAAACATCAAGCAGCCTTTATTTTTATCTTTTTCTCCACAGTGATCACGGTTTTGGGGTTTATTGTTAACACTTTAGGATCCTAACATGAATCTGAGCCTGTGTGGCCTGAGATGCTGAGGAAATGAAGCTCCTCTGAGAGGCCAGAGGCAAGCTGGCAGGGGAACATTCTAGGGCTCAGGGAAAGGGCTGACCCAAGAGAAAGGCTTTCTGAATTCCTTGGCCCAGACCCTCCCAGGCCTGGTCTTCTTCTCTGTTCTGGAACGGGAGGTAGACTCTTGTCTGTGAGCTGCAGCCAAGTTTCATCTCCCCAGGGCACTGGATTCTGCAGAGAACTGAACCAGTGCCAGTAGGGAGAAGGCTTTGCAGCTCAGCTAGCCAAGGAGCGCATCTGCAAGGACCCGAGGTCTGGAGACAGTGACTGTGGTTAGAAAGAGACATACAGAGGTGTCTGGGAGGAGAACTAGCCCTTGGGAGAGCTACAGCACCTCAACTCTTCAACTTTTGACAAACATCTCTACGTGCTCATGGTAGACAGGAAGGGTGGCTGGTTATATGAGTCGCCAGTCTCATAGCTGCAATAATTGCCTTTTAGCAAATGTGACTCATAGGATTGAGCGGATGGAACAGGCTCTGCTCTTCTTTCCTGGGCGGTACCCACATCACCTTGAACAAGAGAGAGAAAGACATTTGGGTTATGGGTCAATGCCCTTCTGCCAGAGAAAAGGGTGATGGTGAGGGAGGCTGGGGATGGCATTGCCAGCAAATGGAAATGATGTAAGTCAAACAACAATAGTGGGGAGCATTTGTTTAGTTCTAGCTAAATATCAGGCACTTTGCCTCTATTGCTACTCCCTAAATCAGCCAAAGTAGCTATTGGAATAGCTGCTGAAGGACAAGGAAGCTCGTTAAAGCTCATGCAGGATTCTAAGTTCCTGACTGATGCCAGGTCTGTCTGATGCCAATCCTAAAGCAGTTAGAGTGCCATTTGTTGCTCTTCTAGATTGAGACCCTAAAAATGGTGGAGAACACAAACCATAAGAAAGGAAGGAAGTTTGACTCGGGCATGGAAGTCAGAGAGGAAAGGACAGAAGGTCGGAAGTCAGTTAGAACAGGGAAGGTGCAGGATTATCAGCCACAGTCAAGGATATGATAGAACAGTCACCAAGAAAGCTCAGTCACCTGGGCCACCCAGGCTTACAGAGGAAAATGTGAGCAGGGTTAGACCCCTCTGCTGAGGAAGAAATGAAAACTGGTTAGATGATAAGAAAGGAAAAAAAATCATCTACTCTCCTCAGGATTACCTGAATCCCAAATGAGCATTCTGTAGAGTTCAGAAAGGGGAAAGAAGTGTCCCTTTGGCGTTTGGTCCTCACTCCCTCACAAAAAGCAATGCACTAATTATCAGCACCAACTTTCAAGTAATTGGAAATATTCTGGTCAGGACTAAATTTCAAAATATTTCTGAGTAGGTACACAGGAGCAAGGTCCCATGCAACAATTGACTGGACACCTCCCGTCCCTCCTTGGAACCACCCCCGGTCATCCTATCAACTGCTGATGTGTGGAGACAGGTAAGCCTAATGTTACATGCCAGGCACCGATCCATGCGTAGGCTTCGTAGATGATTGTATCAAGAAAAATTTGTGGAGACATATCTGTGCCTGCAGCTTAAGTGAGAAAGTCCCTGAAATTCTCTCTATATATTCTGCATGAGAATATGGACCACAATTCTCTCCATTCGAATGCATAAGTAAGGGCAGTGTGCGGATGGTGTTTTCATAATTAAAAAGTCCACAACATTTCCAATACTTAGACTAATTTTGTAGGCAAATGACAGTTCTAGGAACATAATCCCTCCATGGGTGGGATTAGTCAACAATAGAATCATTGGATTTTTTTTAAAAAAATCTACTTTTATTTTGCATGTATTCGTGTTTTGCCTGCATGCATATCTGTGCACCATGTGCATGCAGTGCCCTCAGAAGCCAGAAGAAGGCGTTGGGTGCACTGGAACTGGTTGCGAGCCACCCTGTTGAGTCCTGAGAATCCAGTGCAAGTCGTCCTGAGGAACAGCCAGTGCTCTTAAGCACCGAGCCCCCTTCCAGCCTCCAAATTGCTGAATTTATTTTTTTCTTCCAGTTTTTTCCTCTCTGAAGGTTCTGATGTGCATATCTCTGCTGACTGCTATTTCTTGGTTATTTGAGGTTGTGTATTCATGTCTTTTTCTTTGCTTTTTCAAAATTCAATTTACCACCCTCCCCTTGATTTTTAAGGGTACTCTATGTACGTAGATACGAATTGTCAGTTTAATGTTTTGCTAATGTCTCCTTCCCAGCTGGTACCTGTCTTTTTGCTGTTTTTTCTGCCTTATATTTAGAACTTTTTTATTTTTATGTCATTTTACTTAGCAATATTTTGGGGTGTCTTGATTAAAAAAAATCTACCCTCATCCCAAAGTCATAAGAATATTTTTTCATATTTCCTTCTGAAAATGTAGCTTTGTTTTAATCTATTCACACCCCTTGCCTTGTCTATACCCTCTGTCTACCCCTTCATTTCCCTGCTGTTCCACATGCAGAGTTTGTCCTAATCTAAGCCACCAGCTAATTCATCTCCAAGAAGGAAAGCATCCCAGGATTATGTCAATAGGCACAGGAAGGGCTTTTGACAAAGTCAACACCTGTTCACGGCAAAAGCTTGGAATAGACAGAAAACTTTTAAAATTTGTTTTTTTTTTTTAAAAAAAAACTTTTTAAAAACTCTACATCTGGGTGGAGAGACAGCTCCGTGGTAAAGAGATTGCTGCTGAAGCACGAGGACCCGAGTTTGGATCCCCAGCACCCAGGTGGAAAGCCGTGCGTGGAGGAGGCAAGACCCTGTAAATCTGGCACTGGGGAGGTGGAGACCAGCATGTCCCTGAGCGTGCTGGCTAGCCCTTTAGCTGGATCAGTGAGCTCCAGGTTCAGTGAAAGACCCCGTCTCACAGAATAAGAGGGAGTATAACAGAGCAAGGCACACAGCATTGATCTCTGTCCTGCACACACACATGCACACAGGTGGTCATAGCACACATATATAGACATGCAAACACACATCACACTCCACCCCCTCACACTTCTTCAGCTAATATCATAGTCGCTGTTAGAAACAGAAAGCTTTCCTGTTAAGTATTGCAGTGACTAACACCCACTTCCAAACAAAAACATCACAGTAGACAAACACCTCGCAGATTTCAGGGCCTGAGTTCACAGTGGATAGCAGACATGTATAGAAAATGCAAAACCATAAAAACCCACAGGAAATAACATAGGAGAAAGTCAGAATGAATTTGGGTTTGGTAATAATTTTTTTAGGTACAACACTGAAGGCACAAACATAGGTGAAGGAATTCATAAGCTGCACACCAAAAAAGCTAGCTACTCCTTTTCTGGGAGAGCTGCTGCCAAGAAAACGAGGAGATGAGTCAGCGGATGGAAGGAAATATTTGCAAAAGACATATTTGGTAAAAACCATCACATAGACTGTTTCAAGCTGAAAAGTAGTTCAACAGGGTCTGACGAGGTGACTCGGTGATTAAGTGCACTCGCTGCTCTTCCAGAGGACCCAAGCTCAATTTCCAACAACCACATGGTGGCTCACAACCATGTATAGTGGAATCTGGTCCCATTTTCTAGCAGAGAGGCATATGTGAAGATAGAGCACTCATATACATAAAATGCATAAATAAAATCCTGAAAAAATAGTTCAGCAGTTTTAGTAGACGTTTTATGAAATGTATACACAGGAGTATATACTGTAAATATATTATGTTCACATTCAGGTGTCAGATTCACAGGTGAAAAGATGTTTTGCATCACTGAGAGCAGGACGATGAGATTTTGACCACTAGGGTATTACCACACATGTATAAGAATGGTCCATTCCATTGTCAACAAGACAAAACAACAGCCTACAGAATGGGAAAAGATCTTCACCAACTCCACATCAGACAGAGATCTGATCTTCAAAATATACAAAGAACTCAAGAAATTGGTCATCAAAAAAACAAATAATCCAATAAAAAATGGAGTACAGACCTAAACAGAGAACTCTCAACAGAGGAATCTAAAATTGCTGAAAGACACTTAAGGAAATGTTCAGTATCCTTAGTCATCAGAGAAATGCAAATCAAAACAACTCTGAGATTCCATCTTACACCTGTAAGAATGGCCAAGATCAAAAACACTGATGACAGCTTATGTTGGAGAGGTTGTGGGGTAAAGGGAACACTCCTGCATTGCTGGTGAGAGTGCAAGCTGGTACAGCCCCTTTGGATATCAGTATGACGATTTCTCAGAAAATTAGGAAACAACATTTCTCAATACCCAGCAATACCACTTTGGATATATATCCAAAGGATGCCTAATTGTGCCACAAGGACATGTGCTCAACTATGTTCATAGCAGCATTGTTTGTCATAGCCAGAACCTGGAAACAACCTAATTGCCCCTCGACTGAAAAATGGATAAGGAAAATGTGGTACATTTACACAATGGAGTACAGCAGAAAAAAACAGGGACATCTTGAAATTTGCAGGCAAATAGATGGAGCTAGAAAGCATCATATTGAATGAGGTAACCCAGACCCAGAAAGACAATTATCACATGTACTCGCTCATCAGTGCTTTTTAAGCATAAAGCAAAGAAAACCAGCCCACAAACAACAATCCCAGAGAACTTAGACAACAATGAGGGCCTTAAGAGAGACATACATAGATCTAATCTGTATGGGAAGTAGAAAAGGACAAGATATCCTGAGTAAATTGGGAGCATGGGGACCACGGAAGAGGGTTGAAGGAGAGGAGAGAGGCAGAGAGGGGAGCAGAGAAAAATGTAGAGCTCAATAAAATCAAGAAGAAGAAGAAGAAGAAGAAGAAGAAGAAGAAGAAGAAGAAGAAGAAGAAGAAGAAGAAGAAGAAGAAGAAGAAGAAGAAGAAGAAGAAGAAAGAATGGTTCATTCCAGAAAAGTGACAGTTAGATGCTGGAAAGGGTACAGGGCCACAGCAGATATTACTCATTGTTGATGGGCATGGAAAACAGTACAGTAACTTTGAAAGGCAATTTGGCAGTTTCTTAGAATCTAAACAGACTCTTACCATAGCAGCTACTAACTGCTGTCTGGAACCTGCTCAAAGAAGTTGAAGACTTCTACGGCCACAGAAATCTGCACACGTGTTTATAGCAGTTTTATTTGTACATGCTGTGTACAGATAAACAGTGATATGTCTACACAATGGGATGCTATTGATGAAGGTATGAAGAGAAACGGAGAAATCTTAGGTGCATTTTATGAAGTGAAAGAAGCCAGTGCTGCATGCTAAATGACTGTGACAAAGGCCTGTGAAGACAGGATCGTGTGCTGGGCTATCTGATCATGATGTGTGGAGCTGTCTCTGTTTTACGGCTCCTGCCTAAGACACCTTCTGATTGGTTTAATAAAGAGCTGAATGGCCAATAGCAGGAGAGGTTAGGCAGAATTTCCAGGGAGAGAAAGGAACTTGGTGGGGAGGAATCTGAGAGGCAGGGATTCAGCAGCCAGACATAGAGGAAACTGGGCATACAGTATGGAGGAAAGGCAGAGCGTGGTAGAATATAGGCTAATGTAAATGGTTAGTTTAAGTTTTAAGAGTTAGTTGAGAACAAGCCAAGCTTTCATACTTAAGAAGTTTCCGTGTCATAATTCGGGAGCTGTCGGTCCAGACAGGCAGAGAACACAGGATGTTCTCTGCCGGGAAATCACTCCGTGTGATGCTTTCACAGGGACTATGTTAGAAACACTTGTTCAGACCCATAGAGAATGCGCAATGCCAAGAGCAAACCCTAGTACAGACCACAGGTGCGGGATGATAAGGTGTCGGTGTGGGCTCGCGGAGTGAAGCGAACGCGTCTCTCTGGTGAAGGGTGTGGTGACGGGGAGATGGGGTATGGGCGAGGTGGGGATGGCACAGGTGGCTGCATTTTCTGGTCAGTTTTGCCATGAACCTCAAACTGGTGTAAAAACAGAGTCGCATTAGAATAATCTTCATAAACAGGCGTGAGCCACCACTGTGTTATACACTCATCTCCCCTCTCTTACCTTCTCGGCTTCTCTCTCCTCCTTCCCAGTCAGATACCAGGGGTTCGTGGCTTAATAATTTAATACCATTTATTTCCCCTTTCTATAGTGTTGTTTGTCTTTCTGTTCAGCTCTCTAGAAGATCTTTCCTACATTCATTTTTTTTTTACCAGTTTTATTCTCTTCCATAGCATTTTTAGAGTTTTGGTGGTTAAAAAAAAAGTATTTGTATTTTCCTTCATTCCTTTCCTCCTGTCCTGGGTTTCATTTCTCATTTCAATGTTTGTAGTATTTTTCTCTTGTCTACTTATTGATATTTATTACAGTTTTACTTTATTGATTCATCCTTGTTCCCCAAATGGATGGGTTTTCTTAAAGACTAATTTTTAAAAATGTGTGTGTGTGTGGCAGGGGGTGTATGTGTGTATATGGGCGTTTGCATGTGCGTTGGCTTCCAGGTTGACCAAGTTGACATCAGAGGTCTTTCTTTATTGTTTTCTAACTTATGTATCAGGGCAGATCTTTGGAGGAACCTAGCTTGCTGTTTGGTCTAGCCTGGCTAGTTAATTTTCTTGAGATTCCGGTATCTACTTCTCCCATAGTGAGATGACAGATGGCTGTCATGCCCTCCTGGCTTTTTAGGTCAGTTCTGGGGATCCAAACCAGTATTCCCATGCTTACATGGCAAGTGCCCTTTACCTGTCTCATTTCAGAGTGGCGTCACAAAGCCCGGGAGAACTGAGGACATTGTTGAGGGATGCTCAGGAAGGGATGACTCTTCCGTTAGTTCACGGAAGATGTTAGTCACTCTGGTCTTTAGACATATGGTTTCCTTTATCCATGGAACGATTTCATTATTCCACACCTTATAGATACCAGTAATTCTTCATTTTCTTTTCTCAGGTTTATCATTCTAGTCTTTTGGGTTTCTTTCTCCACTTTCTGTTCTGGGGTGAGAAGGGTAGGCACACTGGGGCCTGGTTGTCTATTGCTAATAAAGATTTGAAGTTAGTTTGTGCTCAGTTCTGTGTCTCACTGCCACTTCTGGGTAACATCTTAGGGACGTAGGAAGAACGTTAGAGTGAGTTTGCTTCCTTCTTGACAGTCATCTGCTAGAGATGCTTTCAGTCTTTTCTGTTCCATGCAGCTTCCATGCCTTCATCTAATTTCCATCTCCAAAAAAGAAACAGTGGTGTTTACTCTTGAGTTCTCTTTCTCAGATCTTGCTCTTTTTACTGAGAGGCAAAGACAATGAACACATGATTTTAATCCACTGTACTTAACCACAGATGATATGCCGGCACTTGTGTGTGTGCACAGAGAGAATATTTTTACTATATTGAAAGATTAGGAGAGTAAAATTATGAAAGGAAATATGTCAAGGTTTATCTGCAAGTTTTGGCATTATTCCTAATGATTTATTATTTTTAAAAATATTTATTTATTTATTATGTATACAATATTCTGTCTGTGTGTATACCTGAAGGCCAGAAGAGGGCACCAGACCCCATTACAGTTGGTTGTGAGCCACCATGTGGTTGCTGGGAATTGAACTCAGGACCTTTGGTAGAGCAGGCCATGCTCTTAACCTCTGAGCCAAGTCTCCAGCCCCATTATTATTTTCTTTTAAAAGTCTTTTAGTATTTTACAAATTTTATATGTTAAGCGAACACTAATTCAATAAGAGAAGATAAAATGGACTGCATGCCCGGCAAGGGCAACGGGGATTAGTGGCCTAGAGATCATGTTTCCTGATCAAATGTTAACGCTTTCATAGCAAATGAAATGAGGTGACAGACAACCTCTGGTTAGCCATAAAGTGGTGCCTGTCTCTTCACCATTAATGTGAACTCACTCGGACCCTGTAGGCAGTATTAGAAATGCATGGGCTGTGATCACATAATGTGCTTGTTTGTAGAGAGTTCATGGAAGAGTATGTTCTTACAGTATAGCTTCCATGGTAGTGGAGGATGGTTTTCAAAACCTAGCTGTAAACCAGAACACTCCCAAGTGTTCCTTTTTGTTGAACACCTAGTTCTGATAGGTTTTCTGCGCAGAAATCAGTCTGACAATCTCCACGAATTGTTTTCCTTTCTTGGAAAATACATTTGGAAACTGAGACCTGTGATGGCTCTTCAATAAAGAAATTTGGTAACTTTTCTTTGTTTACTTTTGATTGAATAAGAATCTTTGATGCTTATTTTGACCACAAAGTCCCCACTTTTAAGAGACCCCTCCTCATGACTATCATTATTACTGTGGATACCTGATTTAAATGCTCTGTGTCCTTAGGTTCTGTAAGATGTGGGATCAGCCCCACACTGTTTGCTCAGAGGAGAGGAAGATGAACTCTGCTGGTCATTTCACACACGGCTCTAGTGGCAGATCGATGGATATTTTATTGTTGCCACATCAGGATGAGTTGTCTTGTTTTCCTTTGCTTCATTTTGATTTTTTGGATACGTCTTAAGAGTTCCCCAGCTGTTTTCCAGCAGCCGCAGCGTTTGTCAGAGCCTGAACTGTCCTGTGGGAGCCTATTTGCTGAAATATATTTGTAGGTGCTGGTTATTGTCAGTTCCTCCAGCTGGAGCCCTGAGATAGGACAGTCTATTGTCTGCTTTTCCAGCGAACACGATTTTAATGAAAGCAATCACTCAGGGGTTTTCCTTATCACATTTGCTTACTGTGCCTGGACCCCTCTCATGAAAGGAAATGGGAAAAATAATTTGGGAATCTAAAATCCACCAGACTTTATCTGTTGATATTGCTAGCCTTGAAGGTGTGTGCTTGCCCATAGTGAAGCAAAAACCAACAAAAATCCTAATAGTTTTCAAGGCTTCACGCTCTAGGGACTTCCTTTGTGGTGGAGAGCAACCAGGAAATTGGAAAGAGGTTCTAGTCTCAGCCCTCCCTCCAAGAAGCCCCTGGCTGTTAGGATCAGCCCAGCTGTGTTGTAGCACCTTTTACTCAGTACCTGCAAGGTACTGAGTTACTGGCCATGATCCTCAGAGCAGTATCTCAGCTGCAAGAGGTTGCTCCGCTCTTGTGGGGTAGAGTGTGAGGGAGGGCAGGAATCCCATACTCACTACAAGAGATGGAGCTCTGCACCATTTTCTCTTCCCCAGCTGTGGATGATGTACATTATAATTAGATGCCCCAAGTGGCTGTTTATGGTGGCTCGGGCATCAGGAAACTTTATGATGGAGAGCATCATTTTCTTTCACTATAGTTTGCTGCAGCTAGGTCTTCTAGAGGTGGCTTGCATCCCTTCACCCAGCATGTAGGATCTTAGGTTTGACAATGGGCTCATTAGCTCTTTCAAGGAAGTGGCATTTTGTATCCCCACAGAGTGACTCTATAGCCTAATTTTGACAAAGTTCTGTGAAAGTATCATGATCTCATTAAATTCCTAATCTGTAATATTGTCTTGTGTTGTTATGGGTCTGGAAGACATTAAGACCTGTCTTAGTTAGGGTTTCTATTGCTGTGAAGAGACATCATGACTATGGCAACTCTTATAAAGGAAAACATTTAATTGGGGCTAGTTAACAGTTCAGAGGTTTGGTCCATTATCATCATGGCAGGAAGCAAGGAAGCATGCAGACAGACATGGTGCTAGAGAAGGAGCTGAGAGTTCTACATCTTGACTCTCAGGCAACAGGAAGTGGTCTGTCTCTCTGGGTGTCACTTGAGCATAGAAGACCTCAAAGTTTACCCCCATAGTGACACACTTCCTCCAACAAGGTCACACCTCCTATTAATGCCATTTCCTTTGAGAACCATTTTCTTTCAAACCATCACAAGACCATATTTGTCCATGCCTTTGCTTATTCTGAGCACTCTTACAATGGGGTGGACACAGGGAAGAAAGGTGGCCTGGCTTACTCTCAGTTCTGACCCAGAAACTGATAGGTTTCACTGTCAGTCACATAATGGTTTCTGTTCAGTTTTTCTGCTTTGGCAGATGCAAGGGGCCATCTTGGCATGGAGATGTCTGACAGGCAGAATCCTGTTTTCTATAAGAGTTCTTTCCTCTGGGAGGTATGCCATCCACGTCTGTGTTCCCAAAAGCCTCGCACCCATTCAGTGAGCTTTGAGGGTTTCTGAGAGACTGAGCTGGATGCGTGTTGAACCTGGCTACCATCTGAGATCACCGCCTTCCCATCGACCCTTCTGACTTGTGAAATGCTGAGATGACAGGGGCGGGGGAAGGGCTCTCCACTCAGCCCCTACTGAAGTTTCAGGATTCAGTCCCCACTCTTCACATTAGGAGATAATCACATGCTATGCACTTCAACAAATAAGAAATGTAGGGTTCAGGCCTGCATAATTAGACCAGCTGCATGGAAAGCCTTCTCAGCTTTTAAATGTAAGGTCTTGTGCATATTTTTAATTAAATAACTGATTTATTTTCAGGATCTTGTTTATTTTTGCTGTTTAGACAGGATCTCACACTGCCCAGCATTGTCTGAAAATCACTGTGTGGTCCACACTGGCCTTGAACTCATGGCAATCCCCCTGCCTCACATTGCCAGGGGCTTAGATTACAGGCATGAATTATAATGCCTACCTAGAGTCTTTACTCTAAAAAGCAAAAGATGTCTACTTTCAAATGGTCTCATCTATCTTTTGTTTGTTGTTTGGTTGGTTGGTTGGTTTTTTGAGACAGGGTTTCTCTGTAGCTTTGGTGCCTGTCCTGGAACTAGCTCTTGTAGACCAGGCTGGCCTCGAACTCACAGAGCTCTACCTGCCTCTGCCTCCCAAGTGCTGGGATTAAAGGCATGCACCACCACCGCCCGGCCTCAGCTACTTTTAAATGGTCTCAGCATCAGCAGTTTAGAAAAATGTTGCTGTCCAGTGTGAGCGTGAGACTCACTGACTTCCTGGGGCCTGAGAACCTCTGCTCAGGAGTTGATGGCGGTTTGGCAGCTGTTGCAGACACTAAGTATGAGAGCTGGGACTTGCAAGCGTCTCTCACCAGCTTAAAGGGCCCCACAGTCAGAAAGATAATTACTCTGTGGCTTAGCATTTTCATGGAAACACTGTGAGGACCAGCTCTGTGAGCTCATCAAAACCTTTCCTGGAGCAAGTTCTGTGTTGGGTGTGGCCAGTGGATTTGTATGTTTGAGTATGTGTGTGTGTGTGTGTGTGTGCGTGCTTGTGGAGGCCACAGATCAACATTGACCTGTTGCTCTATTGCCCTCCACCTGTGTCTCTTGCTGAGCCTGAGTCAAGTTTGGTACTGACTGGACAGAAAGGTTTGGGGATGGTGACTGTGGCCGTGAAGGAGTTAAGGGCAGAACGTGCCAACTGGATACATCCATCATTTCAAGCTGAAACCACCCAAGGGGCTGTAACTTCAGAGAAGCCCTTTGACCCATGTTCCCAATAAACTTGTCTCCGGAGGGGTGTCCTCCGCGCCCAGGCCCCAGTCACTAGAGACTGGAACTGGAGCTACAATGAGGTTGAGTAAACAAATTGAAGGCGCCCTTATCTCCCATTCCTACACCGCCCTCAGCTATTTCTTAGTAACATTTCTAGAATGTATGACCTGAGTTCGCCTAGCCTTTGGCCCTGCCATTGGCTCACAGATGCTCTGTTCTTTGAAACATTGAAAGAACGCTGCTCTGCCGTCAGCGTTCCAGACCTCATCCGCTTGTGAAGATCTCCAGAATTCCACTTGCCTCCGGTTCATTGGAATGTTTGAGTTCTTGGAGTCTATCAGAGAACCCCCATAAGAAGGGTATAGAGAAAAAGAGAGAGAGAGAGCGAGCGAGCAAGAGAGAGAGCGAGCGAGAGAGAGAGAGAGAGAGAGAGAGAGAGAGAGAGAGAGAGAGAACTTTGGACTTGGCATGGGCTTTTGAAACCTTAAAACCCACCCTCAGTGACACACTTCCTCCACCAAGGCCACACCTCCTAAGCCTTTGAAATAGTGCCACTTCGTGGGACCAAGCATTTGACTCTGTGAGCCTATGGGAGACATTCTTATTCAAATCACCACCTGTGGAAAGGACGTAGTCACAGCCTCTGGGACTCTAGAGTGTGGGAGCTGAGCTCATGCCAATGGCTAGCTCAGTACTGTGTGGAAATGTCACAGGGCAGACAGGGACATGGTGGGATCCCAGATGAAGAAGGTGTTGTGGAGGAGCAACAGAGCCAAGGTGGTAGACGTGTGATTTGGACTTACAAAGCAAATAGCAATGTTTGCTTAGAGGACCATAAAGAGAAGCCGTCACTGAAGGGTAGCCTGGGCAAAGATCTCATTGCTAAGTCAGAGCTTGTGGGTAGGGGACTGAGAAGTAATGACGGATGGCACTCAGCGGTGTCACTGACAGACCCTGACCTTTGTGGTGGAGTTAGGACTCATGGAGTGGTTCTGACTTAGAAAAGGGCTGACTAGACTCGAGACTGAGAGATGGCTCAGCACCTTGAAGCTGGTGGGCTGGAGGGAGGGGTGTACAGAGACTACAATCTTGTGACTGTGGCTTGTGCAAGCACACACCGCTGCTTCCACTGTGGAGTGGAACAGGCTGCAGAAAAGCCGTGTCTGCACTGAGCACACGGATGTGCAGATCTCAAGAGGAGCTTCGCTTGCAAATGAGTTTTGAATGTTTAGTTTCTTTGCTTTTTTTTTTTTTTTGAGACAGGGTCTTGTGTAACTGAGGCTGGCCTTGAACTTGCTGTGTAGGCACGGATGGCCTTAAACTTTGAATCCTCATGTTTCTGCCTCTGGTGTGATGGAATTACAGGCGTACATTTAGTTCTTACAATGTAATTCAAAGCCTCTTAAAGCCGGGAAGACCTATTGGGACAGGGAATTCAATGAGTTAAATGCCAGATGAGTGACCGTTTTGTGCACAAGTGTTATTATTTCTACACTCATGCCAAATGTTTTCAGGTTATTATTAGCCCATTGGAACATCCCACCAACACAAGACTAATAACAATGAACTTGTGTTAAGCCTGCTCAAACAAAAATACTCGCCTAGTACTGGGATTTAAGGTAGGCATTTCTGAAGAATATTTCCAAAAGGGATAATGATTATTTTTACTAAAAACCTGGGCTTGACATATTCATTTAGATGTAGTTTTACAAATATGATTTGACACCCAAACCCCAAAGACATATTCTGGCCAAAAATTCTGTTGTCCTCGGAAGGGTCCTGTTAAATCCAGAAGCCATTCCTCCCCTTTCTTGCCCTCATCTGGACCATTTCTGTGGCCCAGACTCTGTGAATAGGGCTGGGGTGAAGCTAGACCCCTGTAGCAATCAAACAAGGTCAAGGGTAAGAGACAGATAATGAAAAGATAAATATTTAAAGCAACAATCTTGCAGAAGTGAAGACAGAGAGGCACGCCAGATCTCCTTTGACAGCAGGATAAAGTCCTAACAGGTGCTGGGACATGGCTCAACACTATGAATAGACTGGGAATGCTAATGAGAGCAGCAGAGTAACCCTGGGAGCTTGGAACTAAGCTCTGCTGGGAAGTGTGTGGTCTCAAATGCTGCCCTCATCACAGAACTGTTACTAATTGCCAGCTACACCTTCCTCGCCTGCGTGGGCCAGGCATCAGTTTATTCTGCCTTGCGTGTTTGCGGATTTGGTTTAGCCCGAATCTGCACACAGGTTTGCGCATCTACTCACTCTATTGGGCAAAATGGAGTTGAAGTTGGTATATAACAGTAAGACTTTTAAAACAGGCCAGTGTGTTACTCCACGGGCTCCCAGGAGCCAGGGCTTCTGGATAGTAGGTGTCTAGGAAAATGGCAGATGAGGTCTGTCTCCTGACAGCTTGGATTTCCAGCTTTGCCACTTAGCCATATGGCCCAAGGAAGTAGTCCAACCCTTCTTTGTCTCAGTTTCTCCCATTAAATGAAATGGAACTTCTGCGGATTGTTTTTATTATTTATTTTTGAAGCATGGCCTGACTCTTAGCTTAAAGTGGTTAGAACTCAATATATAGTTCAGGCTGGCTTACAGTTGGGCAATCCTTCTGTCTCATCCTTTTGAGTTCTGGGTTACAGTTATGCGCCACTTCATCTGTCTTGAATAATGTAGTTTTCAAACTCAAGTATGGAGCATAAAATGTGATGTCTACTGTCTACTATTCAATAATGGTCCAGTACTGTTATAAATGTCCACAGTTTCAGGATTATAATAAATGGAAAATTTCATCTCTGTCATACCTGTGAGTGGCTTGCCTTATTTTAACAAAAGGAACCAAGATATTCTACAGAATTAACAATGTGTTGGCTGAAGTGCACGCTTAAAAGAACCAAGAGCCGTAGTTAGATTACTCAAATAAATGATAGAAGAAGGGTGTAGCACCTCAAAAAACCTGTCAAGTTCACTGGGGACATTTGGTCTTCATTTTTATTAGCACTGATATACATCTATGTATCTACGTATTTTGTGGTGTTGAAAACACTTTCGTATTTCACACGCAACCTTGACAGTTGATGGCTGGCAAGGTCCTTGTTTTCCAGGGAGTGAGGGTCTGTGACGTCAGAGACAGCAGTCCTCTCGGTGTGCTTGTGTTGGAATCAGGGAGCTCTCTGCCGCAGCTTAGGTTTCCGGTGTGATGTGAGATGGCGTGCCTGTCTTGGAGTTACACCAAGCTGCCCTGCCCTCAGTATGTAAGGGCTGCAGAATGAGCTCACTCTTGGGCTTTTGGAATGATCTTAGGTTCCCTTGGGACCTCGCTGGTTCCCGCTTCATGCTTTTAATTTGGACTTCCTATCATTCCGTGAGCTGTATTTTGCTCTCCGTTCAAAGAGGATGACGTAAAGACTGCACAGCTCATAGGTGAAAAGGCAGCGCTTTGGACCCAGTTTCTTCCAACACCAATAGCTCCTCGCCGCATTCACCTCTGCCTCTGAGCACACCAGCAAGTGGTTCGCCAACGGCACTGGCACAACTTTAGGTTGCTCAGTCGCAAACTCAAGATACTATCTATGTTCTGGGGTTGTCATGAGAACACATTTAGAAGGCAGCTGCCCAAGGGTGTTTGTATCTACCAATGGTCAGCTATTCGGGCCAAGTGGACATGTCAAAGGGAGATCATAGATAGACAAACCCTGCTTTCCCACGGCACCAATGTAACACTGTGGAACTGCTGGAGAGCAGACATGCCTCTAACCATGTGCCTGGTGATGTTCAGACCCTCCTCAGACGGTCTCCAGCAATCGCCCCTGTGCTGCTGGTTTGCAATGGAGAAAGGTATACACATTTGTCTCCTCGAGAAACCCAGCTCGAGACAGGAGACAGGCAAACGGACAGGCAAAAAAAAGGTTGTGGGAATATTGTGTGTGGGAGCACTATGGGTAAAGACCCACAGGCAGTAAGGCAGCTTCCCAGGTGGAATGTTCTGGAAGGAAGGCGTGCAAGTGAGCGGGGAGGGACTGGTGAGACTGTGGTCCAAGGCCCTGAATGCTGGCCACAGGATCTGGGTGATGTCCAGGAAGTAATGGTCCAGTCCCCGAAGACACTTTTTAGGGAGCATCAGGGCACATTGCAGTTTAGAAAATCCACATCAGCCAGCGGGGAATGTGCAAGACTGTTGGAAGTGAGAGAGATGGATAGACAAGCACAGTTAAAAGGTTATAATGGTAGTTCAGGGAGGAAAAGTTATGGGCCTGAGTAATGACAGCGGAGACAGGGAGGGGGAATCGGCGGCCGCTGTTTCAGAGGTCACGGGCATAGGACTGAAGATAAGTCCGCTCTGGAGAAAAAGGAGAAACCATGTCTAAGATACCTGTTTACTCTGAGCCACTAGAGAGTTAGAAACAGACATGCAGTGTGTCACTTCAAGAAATCCAATATTGAACAGGAGACGGATGAACAACAACCAAATAAATTAGAATTCACGAATTATGTTATGCATGTGGCAGTCTGGAAAACGCTTTGCGCATGTCATTCCGTCTCCTATTCATATTAATCTGTAAAAGGGTTATTAGCTCGTTTTACCATAGAGCAGGGTAGAGCTCAGAATAATCCAGATGCTTGCCTGCTGTATCACAGAGACAATGAGTGCTGGAGGAGGGATTTTACACCCTGGTGTCTGACTCCAAGCCTAAGGTACAGTCACTTTGGCCTGTGCCAGTTCTTCCTGACCTGAGAGATCCCGGGAAGAGAAAGTCATTTCTCTTCCAACCATTCCAGGTTTTGCTTGCATGGAAATGCATGGAAGCAAACTTGCTTTTACCAGGGTGTTGGTGGGTGGTGAATGGGAGAGAGCCAAGAAGGTGGGTACACCCTCCAACCAACCAGTTGACATCAGGGTGTTTTGCTTCTGCCTCCTCCAGAGTCTCTGTTGGTGAAGTAGGTGTGTAAGAGAAGATTCTCATGTTGGTGCGTCCAGCTTCAGTGGGCGTGCCAGTGAAGGAGTCTGAAGTATCTAAAGTCACAGGTCAGGAAGTCACCGTCTCACATCCCTGTGTGGGCTTACTTCCCACTGGTAAGTACAGCATCCCCACAAGCTTCCTTTAAATCCAGAAGCCACAGTAAACAACCTCCCTGGTACAAGAGCTGAGAAATAATCACCAGTAATGCAGTGACAAATGCCATGGAAGTGACGAGATGTCGGCCCACCCCAGACATCAGCTGTGTGTGGGTACGGAGCCTTGGATGAGGGCATGGCTTTTCGGGCTCTGTGTGACCTTTCTTCTGAATTTAGCTTTCTTATGTGTATTTTCGTACATTGAAATTTCATCCTTCCCGTTTCAAAAATGTGTAACTTTTCATTCCAAAGAGGAAGCTCAAGCAGAACATCATGAGTCATTTCTCCATGAAGAAGAGTCACTGTCTTGGTTCTGGTCTTGTGGACATGTTTGAGCACGGGGCAGGGGATGAAATGCCTATCGTTTGAGAGAAAGGCAGGAAAGACACAAACGACTTCAGGTTAACCGTTGTGCCATTTTTAGGCAAGTCAGTTCAGGCTGCTTAGTAAATGGGAGGCAGATAGAAACTTAATTCATGAGTTTGTTCTTTATCCCTTGTTATAATTTGGGCAGCCAGAAGGCGGAGAACTGAGATCTTGACCCCTGACATCCAGCTGTTATCTCTTGTGGAGAATCTGGGTTGATGATGGATCTTCCTTTGAGATTTGGCTATCTTTGAAGATGTGTTGTCATTCAGTGGATAAAATATTGGCTTTGTTGCATCCATTGGCCTATGATTATGTGTGTAGAGAGGTGATGAGCAGGAAGCAAAGGAAGAGGATTTCAAGAATGAATGGGCGCTGCCTATCAAGACAAGTAGATGCTTTAATCTACCTGAAATGTAAAACCACATGTGGAGTGGGGGATCTCATGATTATACCACGTCTGGAGCATGAAGTGACAACAACATATGCCATGTCTGTCCGGCCACTGAAATCTCTCTCTGTTGCCCCCTGGAGTCCTCAGAAGTTTCATTCTCTTTTCTTGCAAAGTCGGCAAGAATTTCTGCCTCAAGCGTGTTTGGGGTCCTCTCTCCTTGATGCTTTATGAACCACCCTCCCCTCTCATTCCCTCAGGAAGAAGTCACCCCTCTTCCTGCACATGGAGCAAGGGAAAGGTGAAGAGTCTAAGTCTCCAGTTGTTATTTTTAGGGAGCGCGCACAGCCAATGAGATGATCAAAGTCAGGATGATATAATCCAGATCCTCCTGCCCCCACCTCTCGAGTGCTGGGATTGTAGGCGTGTGCTGCTGTGCCAGCCCCAAATCCTTTATAATCGAGGAACATATTCATTCAAAAATCTGGCAAATATGATGCAATTTTGGTGTCCAGTAAGTCTACTTACAAAAATAATGATTTTAAAAGCCCAGCATTTTTGTTCAAAGTTTATAGAGAATAGCTTCTTTTCTTCATCATGGTGATGATGATTTTCTTAAGCCCAGAGATGGACATTAAGATGAGCCAATAACCACAGCCGGCTGCAGTGGTTTGAGGGTAAAGCCTCTTTTCCCTGCCCTAGCCTGTCCTTTATCATTGGTTGCACTTTTTGTCTCTTCCAAGGCCTACCGAGATGACTGGCAATTTTTAATCATCAAATCAAAGCTCCTCATTAGAATTGCTTCTTTGGTATAATGCAAGACATGCCGTGGGTGATTTGATCAGTTCAGTCATTTCCATAATTAGAACTAGATTCTATCGCCCTGAAATATGTGCTCGGTCCACTGTTGAAGTCACCCCAAAGCGACGCACACAATCTGCATATTGTGCGGCCCCAAACCAGCTGTTGCTTCAAACTATGACGTGCTTAAGTCGGCATGTGCATATTACCTCTGACAGCTTGTCCATCATCCCAGCAGGCCATGGTTGCCATTCTGCTCCGTGCGTGGCTTGTCAGTTGGTGACTAATGACCTGCAAGTCAGGGCATTTCACCATCCTCTCTCTGTTTGGCGGGTGTGGCACGGATGCCCAGCCGCAGGAGACATCCAAACCTTCCTGGGATTCTCACGGCCAGAGGAAGAGCTGTGCAGATGCACCAAGGGCTCTCTCTCTCTCAGTGGTTTTAACTCCTGTGGAGCTCTGTGCACATTCTCGTCTTGGTGTGATGTGGACAAAGCCTTCTGGGGTCACTGTGACCGTGGCTATCCCATCTTCATTTTAAAGAAGGGAACACCTGGGCAGCAAGTGCGGTTACCCGAGACTCTTCTGTGGCTTACCTTAAAGGGCTGTGTCCCAGTGCTCAGGGAAGCTGGGGCTCAACCCACAAGAGTTCCCGGTCAGCCTGCCCTGATCTCTACTTCCTTTCAACCGCACGCCACACAGTAGTTACAATAAAGTCCCTTGCACACATTCATTGTACCACTCCTTATTTACAAGCTACAAAGTTTAGCCATCTCAGCTACCCTTCCCTTCAGCTGCTCCCATGTTGCCTAACAGTAGCCTGGCTTGCACAAACCCTCAGCATGTGTCTCTGAACTTTTCCAGTTGTCGTTGATCTAGTAATTTCTTTTTTCTCATGGCCAACAAGAGACCTTTTCTTTTCTTTTTTCTTAGACAGTAATGAAAATTCCTCTTATCCATGTTCTCAGACGTTTCTCTGATGGTGCTGAATACCTTTTCCTAACCATTTAAGCACTAGAGAAGTAGTGTCTAAGTTCACAACAACATAAACGAGGGTTTTAGACTCTGCTGTCAGCTTGCTGCCCTAACTCACCTCTATGATTGAGAATTTTCCATTCTTCCTTACAGGTGTTCCCTGATTGTACTTTGCAATGTACTCATTGTAAAGTTTGCATGGCTGTGATCCATGCAACATGTGTGGTAGCTCCACTCACCATAGTTTCGAGTTGGTTTTCCATGCCATTCTGCGGCCTTCAGTTTCAGTATGGCCGTACTGTACTCATCTATGGGAAAGGGGTTAGTGTGGAAAGAGAGAGGATTTGTCATCTTACGGAAAGCCACACCAAACTTTTGTTCCTCAGCCTCTCTCACCTGTGAAGGAGGACAAACTGAACGTGAGGCACACTGCAGAGTATCTGGTATGTCATTGATGTGCCTTCTCATTTATTACCTAGTTTGAGTCATTTGACTTTATGGCTTATTGCTCTGAAACTTTTCTATGATTGTTTGATTAAGACGTTCCCAGGATACCACACAGCTCCCCTAAACTACAGCTGTCACCTTTGGGTGAGCTGGTGTCACTTCCTAGGCCAGGTGTTGATAGACAGACATGGGCTGCCATAGGTCTTCAGTGATGTGCGTAGCTGTTCCAATTTGAATGACTGTGGGTTTTCATGCCCCAAGACCCATTGAAGTTGTCAAGTTACCTTCACTGAGGTTGCCAAGATAGGAAAATCGTGGTTAACAAGATCCTTTATTGTCCCTACTCACCTGCTAGCAAGGAAACTGAGTCACTCAGTCCCCGATGTCACACTCATCTCAAGTACCTTAACTGTAAAATCCAACCCAACCAACCAACCAACCAACCAACCAACCTACCCACCAACCAACCAACCAACCAACCAACCAACCAACCAACCAATCAACCCAACCAACCCAACCAACCCAACCAACTAACCAACCAACCAATGAAACAACCAACCAAACAAACAACCAAGCAACCAACCAAACAAACAAACAAACATCCCCCAACCCTATGCCCTGCTTCTTGTCATCCTCTTTGTAAACTATGCCACCTTGGACAGCATCATAGTGTTTGTCAGACACAAGAATGTCTGCTGTCTGGGGTATCAGCTCAGAGAATTTAAATTACTTTATTTGTGGGAGTAACATTTGACACGAAATGCATGGTGAGGAACCCTAGTGTCACCCTAAGCTCCAGAAATGCTCTTCTTTTTGATATGATAATGTGGTGGGCTGCAGAGTTTTGGCCTTGTCTTTATGTCAGACAATTGTTCAACATGATCCTTTTTCTTCCGGAGAGAGACACAAGTGCTCACAGCTAACATTGTCATGCCATGTTTAGGAGATGCAAATTGGACTGTCAACCCAGCTGCTCAGATATGCTCTTCTTTAAAGCTAATGCCTGCCATTTTAGAGCTAAGTAGTTTTTCTTATGTCCAAAATGAAGATTGTTCACAACACTGCCCGCATTGCATGGCCTAAAGATTGTGTCTCACAAGGGAAAAAGTATTTTTTTAAAGTTTGATCCAAGGTTTCTATTCAGGTATTGTAACAGTCCCGCAGTGGTCCATCATCTCCGTTTTCAGTCTCGTGGTAAAATTCTGGTTCTCTAGTACATCTGCTAGCAGCTGCCTCAGAGAGCCCTGTGTTTTTAGACAGGGTCTCCTTTGGCCCAGGATGGTCTTGAACTTGCTACACGGCTGACAGTAACTTTGAACTTCAGATTCTCCGGTGTCTGACTCCCAAGGGCTGGGAGTAAAGGTATGTGCTACCTCGCCTGGATCCTGCTGTCCTGTAAGCTGCATTGCCTTTGTCCATCATGGGTTGTTTATGTGTTCCAGGGGGACGGGAGGCGGGGTGGTTGTTCCTAGATACCAAACTCCAGGTCTCTCAGTTGTTAGGCAAAGGTTTTCCACTCAGCTACATAATTAACCTGTGTAGAAATTCTTTATTTCAACATGGTCTTCTGCTATTTTAAGAAATAAAGTTTAAAAAAATCTTTCTGTATTAGCTCTTAAATTAATTGAAGAAGGTTATTTATGATAGTTGCTTAATCTTCAGCTCAAGAAAAGGAAATTTTGACTTATGAAAACAGCAAGCGGCACCCTCCCTAAGTCAGCCTGCCCAAACACGTCTCCTTTGCCTGTGTTCTCTTCTTCCACCCTTGAATTCCGGCCTGACTGAAGCCAGGAAAGCAGCATGACTAGAGATGGCAGGGTGTGGCCTCGAGAGTCCACGGGACACAGCCCGTTCAGATCTGGGCTTCCACCTTGAGAGTTTAGCCGATTTCATTGTGCCGCCCTGAGTGTTAGGTAGAATTGTTCCTCACAGGGCAGAGCTTTCTGTCAAACCTCTAATAAGTTTCCTGTGTGTGGATGAAGGGAATAGACTTCTCTCTCAAACTTGAGGGGCTTGAGCCTCATGGGTTTAGAAAGTAATTATAAAACTACCTTGGAAAACCCCAGAATAACAAATTTCTCCTTTAAAAAAAATTGAACATTTTGTTTTGCTGTGATTGGGACTCCCGCAGGGCTTATCAAATAAAATTTATCGTTCAGATATGGAAAAGGATAATGCCACTGGCAGAACAGTTTACGTTGTTGATATAAGCAACAGCAAAACCTTCTCAACCTTTGGCTTGTTCCAGCTGATGTCCTGAGTGATTGTCAGCTCAGCACACCGGTTACCAGAGCACTGTAGGCCTGGAATCCTGGCTCTCTTTCCTGGCTGTGGGTGTGCCTTTTGCACCTTCATTTTCTCATCTGTAGAATGGGAATAGTAGCACTACGATTATCTCTCTCAAGTGCTAACGTGATGATTAAATGAATCAGTATTTATAAAGTGTTGAGAATAGTCCTGTGGCATAGAGTAAAGGTGACAAACCAGCTGTTGTTTGTCACCACAGAAAAAGGACATTTTTATTTGCAAAAACTGAGAATGCATTTAGAATGTAGAACATAAGGTTTTGAAACACACACTGTGAAATGGCTAACCTGAGCTAATTAGCATATATATTACTTTACATATATTTTAGTGGCAGAACATTTAAAATCTAAACTCTCAAGTCATCAAAATATTGCTTTTAATCATAGTCATTATTGTTCTAGTGACTTTCTGTTGTTGTGATAAAAACACCATAAGCAAAAGTAACCAGGGAGGAAAGGGTTTATTTCAGCTTACCCTTGTAGCCTGGCATGCAGGAATTTAGAGCAGAGGCCATAGAGCAAGTTACTGGCTGGCTCACCATGACTCGCCAAGCCTGATTCCTTATACTACCCAGGAATACCAGCTCAGGGGTGGCACTGCCAACAGTGAGCTGGACCCTCCCACATCAATCATCCATCAAGAAGATGCCATACTGACTTGCCTACAGGCCAATCTGATGAAGGCATTTTCTCAATTGAGGCTCCTCCTCACAGATAACTTTAGCTTGTGTTAATTTTACAAACAAAACAAAACCAACCAACCAACTACAACGACCCCAAATAAACAAATCCCACACAAAACCCAACTGGGACAACTACAGATCTCTTGAAATTGTTCCTCTTGCCTGAGAAGTTTTCTTCGTTGACTACATCGCCTTTATTCTCTCCCTTCTCTGTTCATCGCCATTCTTCAGCCCCGGGGGCCACTATTCTGCTCATCGTCTCTATGAGTTTTTTGTTTTGGGTTTCATGTGGTATTTGTTTCTGACTTGTTTCACTGGACATGTGTGCTCCAGGCTAGACCTACAAGGTCACATGTGTGCTCCAGGCTAGTGATACAATGTTGCCAGTAATCTGGCCCAACGCTTTTCTGGGGACAGTTGTTTAGTCCTGGCTTTCCCTCTCTGCTTTTAAACGTATGCCAACATTTCCTCTGTCTCACCCAGCACAGATTCAGTGACATCTGGAAATCCTGAATCTCATCATTATCCAAAGCTCAAAGGGACAAATAGCACACTGTGTTGGGAAACTGTCCTTGAAGAATCAACCATTGCTTAAACTGCACTGACACACAAGCTGGGGGACAAATGAGGGCATCCAATAGGAGAGCACGGCATTTTCTGGGTCAGGTTGGCGATATGCTACAATCCTAAAGATGTCCATTTGTAATTCTGCGTGATCACATGAGCAGCTCTTGTCTTCGTTATTGGGTTTGAAACTCCACAGAGGACTGAGTTTTGCTCAGCAATAAAGTCTAGTGACCAACGTCTGATTCGTAGTGCTTGTTCAAGTATAGTTGTTAAATAAATGGACAAATGCATGGCTTGGTAATGATGGTTCTCTAAAAGGCACTGGGTTTAGGTACTAGCTGTGAAAGAGGCCCACAGGTTGTTAATAATGTTGTCTGTACTCTGTGTTTTTACTGAGAAAGAAGCTAACTGATGGAAGAACCAAGATAAGGACCATTAACCCAGCCACCCAGCCAAGAGGTGGGCTTGAACAAGGGCCCCAATCTTGTTAGTCCTAGAGTGGATATGTTTCAATAAAATAAAAAGGGATTGGCTGGGCAGTGGTAGCATACACTTCTAATTTCAGCACTCAGGAGGCAGAGACAGGTGGATCTCTGTGAGTTCAAGGCCAGCCTGGTCTACAAAACAAGTTCCAGGACAGGCTTCAAAGCTACAGAGAAACCCTGTCTCGAAAACCAATAATAAAATAAATAAAAGAAAAAGGGATTTAGAGAATAAAGAAATTAAGAGATGGATGAAATCTGTAATCTCAGTGTTCCTATGGTGATGTGGAGGCAGATAATTCATCTCATGGAAGCATTGTGTCAGACACACAGGATCCACATGCACACACAAAGCACACACACATTCACCTACACACAAAGCACATGCACACACACTTCTTGCCTGCAGTAGTTCTATGGCTTGGGAATCTATAGATGCAGAGAGAGAAACTAGCAATTGGCGTAAGCTTTTCTGGAAGAACCATGGCTATCCAAAGGCACCTGCAACCCAAGCCCTTCCCACACTCTGGTTGTCATGACATTTCCCAGAGTTCTGATAGAATTAAAGTGCACTGACCCTTAGA
The DNA here is from genome assembly GCF_903992535.2 of Arvicola amphibius. NCBI lineage: Eukaryota > Metazoa > Chordata > Mammalia > Rodentia > Cricetidae > Arvicola > Arvicola amphibius. The sequence continues at coordinate 55,061,143 of NC_052055.2, forward strand.
TGGATAATTGTTTTAAATGCTTACTAATTGTGAAAATGGGTTTCATTTTAACATATATATATATATATATATATATATATATATATATATATATATACTTTTGCAATGTTCCCACCCTATTAACCTCTCTTGTCCCCTTTCCTCCTGTCTCTTCACAACCTACCAGGTCTTGAATAGCAGAGGGCTGGTGTCAATAATGACAATGAGAAATGAATGCAGCATCTTGCAGAATATTTGCCAAGTAGGCAAATGGATGACTTACCTAGCTCCCGACTTGAGCTCCTAAAGGCAAGATTCTCTACCAGTGCTTCTCAAGCATACGTAAGCCAGGCTCTTTGGCTGCCCTCTGTCCTCTTTGACCTTCAGACAATCTCTGATTTTCTCTAAGGTCCAAGGGCACATCGCAGAGATAAATGCCCGTGCTTTCCTGCTGTCCTTGGCACACAGGGATGTGGCTTCCTTGCTAAAGGATTCCTCAGACATTTGTTTTTCACAAAACCTAAATTCCACGTAATCAGACAGCGGTTATTCTGTCTCCAATACAGAATAAATCAATCAATTGATTGATTGATCAATCGAACAAAACCACAAAATCAAAATATGTCAATAGAGGGCTGTTCTAAATCTCCAGACGGGGTTTTGATATGAGACATTTTTAGTAATTATTGTTGTGCCATTCACACCCAGCTGGGAGGTCAAGGTGGGGGCCTTGTTGTCTTCTGGGGAGGTTGCCTCCATTCTAGAAGATTCTGGAATGCTGCGATGCTCCGAGAACAAAGACTTTCACTTATTTAATTTTTTGGTTAGCTGAGGTGTAGCCATAAGATTGGCTTGAGTTCCTGATGGAAAACTTTCTAAAATTATTTCTTTTTTTTGTACCAAAAGATAGGGCAGTGGAAAAGTTTGTCTCTGAGAGTTAAGAGCATTATAAGACTCTTGGGATCATTTTCTGGCTACTAAAAACATGTTACAGCTAGAGGGTTGATGGGTGGACGGGGATGTGGAAACTAGTTAAAAACGAGATCCCTGGGGGCAAATAGTTACTCTTGACTTTTAAAGACAGGGTCATAAATAGTATTTACTGATCACTCACTACTTTATAGGCCACAGACCCTTCTCTTCAGGAGCCTGTATTTGAGGGAGCGGCTTATATAGTTATTACCCAGTGGAAGTAATTAAAAGGTACCAAGCAAGTGCAACTAGAGCTCAGAGCAGAGGGCTATGGGGTCCTGAGAAAGTTCTGAGCCTCTGCCAGGGAAGAAGGGGATGGTCCAGGACATGCAGGCAGGAGCGTGCCGTCTTGGAGAATGCCCAGGGGCCTGGTGTGCACATCTATCTATGTGTCAAAGCTAGAGAAAGTCTGGGAAAGGAGGCTAGAGAAGGCTGGGAAGTGCTCTTTTGTAAAAACCATTTGGCAACAGTTAAGCAATCTGATTGGTGTTCTGGAAAGCTGACTGCGGCAGAAGCGGGACAGAGCTATGGGGGGAAGAGAGATGGCTTTGGTTAACTCCTCGGTTAATATTAAGAAAAAGCGTTCACTATTTCAGTATTTTTATATTGACCTGAATTACAACTCATAATGCCGCTTTACCTCAAAGTAGGAAGGCATTTTGTTGACACTGAGGAGTCATGCTATTATCTTTACTTTAGACGCTGGGGGACTGAGGTACAACAGGGAAGTCTGAGTTAAAAAGAAGTCTCGACGTTTCTCCGAGTTACTGTAGACCTTGCCGCCCCGCAACTATTACAGCACATTTATGATATAATTAGCTTGCAGAAATCCATATGGTTTTTGTTACAAAGACTAAAGGAATGTGCTTTTCATAACGAATGGCATATGGCCTCCAATAGCTCTCCGCTTGCATGTTTTAACAGATGAACAAGCACATAAATTAGATGCCTCGGGTCAGTTAGCAAACTGCAGCGGATTTCCTTTTGCTCTCTCTAACTGAACCTGCATCTCTGCCCAATATCAGGGAGATTTCGGAAGGCCGTAGGTGGACACACACAGTGTGGGTTGAGCAATCTTTCTCTCCCACGGCCTAGCCCCTTTTGGCAAGCCAACATTTGCCCGTATCCCAGTGTACGTGGGAGCCAGCTGAACTCTGATGTTTAAATGAAGCTTCATGCTTTTGAAAAATTCAGTTGACTTAAATGATTCAATTGTAAAAAAAAACCAAAACAAAAGGAATCCTCCTCCAGAACAAACAAACAAACAAACAACAACAATCATGTTAAATTAACAAGAATAGTGAGCTGCAAGGTGACTCTATGTTTGGTCACTTAAATGGGAGAGGGGACATTAATTCCTGGGAGGTGCTGCCATGCTGGGCAAGCTTTAAAGTCCTGCTTCCTCAGTCCGCACTCTCCCCCATCCTTTTGTTGACTTAGGTTTCCTGGTGGAGTCTGAGAAGGAGCCCTTTGTGACTTCCACATTATCATGCTATAAAATCCATCGGCGACTATTTGTACTCGAGGTTAGTGACATTATCTCATCGGAATTCCCTGGAGTCTGAATTTATAAGGTAGTCCCAAACTGCTTTTGTCTGTGATGGAAAAATACTGCAGAATAACTGTAAGCCAGTTGCTTTACAAAGCATCTGAGGTTCAAATTTAGCTAAGCATCAGACTGGCGTATTGCTTGCTTTTTTAAAAAAAGCGCTTGTATTTATAGTCTACTAATAACATATTTGATTTAATTAAATAGAGGTATATCAACTATTAAAGAAAATTTAAAACAGATGCAATTCTGAATTAAAGTAACTAAGAAAAAAACATTTTAATTAATATTAAGGTGTATAAACATATTTTCTATTCAAAGGCCCAATTTCCTAGGAATAAGAGCACATAATTTAGGATAGTTAATTTAGTAGGCATAAACCCAATAGTTCAAATAATAAAATTTTGGCATCTGTTTTCTACCTGAAACGCCACAGTGGATTCCTGCGCTTTTGACGTAACTCCCGTCCCTCTTACACCTACTACAATGCGTATCTCTTTGTGGGCAGGTCATAGCTTCTCCTCTTCTAAGCTCATGTCTTCCATTACGCTCTAATTACAGTTTGGTGATTCAGAGGCCGATGGACTGGATCCCCACAATCATCCTGGACTCCAGGGCATCTCTAACTCAGGACTGAGCAGTGTGGCGAGGAAGAGACACCCTTGGCCAGAAGCCTGGGTTTAGTCTGCCAGCCTCTCCCTCACGTTTTTCAGAAGCGCAGAAATGTGGGGAAAAGAAGTCAACATGGAAACAATTTTCCTCTTTAGCAAAGTATTTCTTCCTTTTTTTAAAAAGTAATCTTGCCCCAAACCGACTAACAGACTAACAAATGCGTCTCAAAAACATGTAAGTTCTCTTCATATTTGGAATCCAGATACCAGTATCTATAAGATAAGCAATGCTCAAAATGAAGAGCCTCTCCTCTCCTCTAGAGGCTGAATTTACTACGTGGCTACAAAGTATAAAATTAGCTTGTCAACACAAAACCTATAAACAAGTCAATGCTCCCAGCCTCCGTAGAAAGCTAGCAAGCTGGAAGAGAAGCAATTAGGATCACACTTATTTGCTCACTACTCGGAAACTGGCATAAAATGGCTGTTTTTCTCAACAACTCTCTCATGTTAAGTTGACTGCTGACTTGCTGACATGCTCCATAGCATTTCAGATAGCTCCAGATAGTGGTGCCAGCTTGACTCGACACGCAGGAACACTGGTCAAAAGTACTTACTAGCAGTTGGGATCCCATGGCTGTTTTACAATGGTCCTTTCAGTATTGAACAAATACGGCCTCAGAAAGAGTTTCGTGTCTTACTAAGTTGCCTTGAGTATTGGGACATTTGAATTTTACACTGCAAACAGGTAATGACAATGCAGAGGTGTCAGGGATCATTTCCCTGTATTTGCAAATCCTGCACCAAACTGCGTTGACAAACATGGCTCCAATTTAAAAGAGGGGCACGACCCAAACCAACTACTGTGGGCTCCCAAGAGAGGTGAATCTTGTTGATGGAAGATGTTCATTGTTTTTCTGAGTACCATGCTGACCTGACTGTACTGGGCAGTCTGAGGACTCATTGGAGGCTGGGGACTTGCTGGGAGCTGAATCCGAGACGGGAAGACAGGAGAGGAAGGCAAAGGAAGAACAATAGTCACGGAAGTGGACAGGCGACCAAGATCTGGGAGAAGGGCCATACTGGGCTCCACAGGGTAAGGGCAGCGAGTGAGATTCCTGGGCATCAAGTGGCTGAAGGAATCTCAAGAGCAAGCATGTCTAATATTTAGCAAAGGTGTTTCTGATGGGGCACACGTTCTTAACCTTTGGTAAAGTCAGCCATCAGTACTTGTTCTCTGAGGACTTCCTTGTTTTCTGTTTGAAAGTTGTGAGAAAGGCTTCCCGGGCTGGAACACAGTTGGCACAAACAGGAGAAGCTTAAGATCATGACTAGGGAGAGGGACACTTGCAGCACTGAAGATGCCCGTGGAACACACCACCTCCTCCTCTGCCAGCTCTCCTGGTCTAGCCTACCACAACTGGCAAACAGCTTGTTGGAGGCTTTGCTCTCAGACAATCCATGGAAAGATGGCTGAATCAAGGAGGAAGCAGACAGCAGCGGGTGCTGCACCGAAGTTGAGCTGCTTGCACACGTGCTTTTTTTAAGGGAGAAAGTCGGGTGGAAAATTTTGTTCCCCAGTGCTGTGCTTTCTGTCCTAATAATGTTAATTCCTTGTGGCATGCAGTCCTGTTATGTATGTTATCATATGTATGATATAAACATACCAGTCAGTCAGCCTTTACTTTGATTTTTAAAAATCAAGCTGAAGCTAGTCACTTTTGTGTCTAGTATACCAAACCGATCCCCGAAATCCATGGCAATCATTTTGAAACCAATCTGGGCAATTGCATTTAATTTACTGAAACCTAATTAAGGGTTGTCCCTCTTTAGTATCCCCCCACGGAACAGAGGGGAATTTGTTGGTGTGTGGAAATCTTTATAGGAAATAAAGTGTACAAACCTTTGAATACTGGTACCTGCGTGTTTAAAGAGGCCACATTTTTGGGCTTGTCATCACTTATGAATAATGGCCATGATATATTGTAGAAACCATACCAATGACCGACTGCTTGAACTTGTTTTTTCTAATTAGTCTGAGGTTTAATTTGTTAACATTACTTCTGTAGGTGTCCTGGTTTTGATAGAGCAAAACATGTACATAAAGGAAGAGAGAAACAGACAGAAAGACAGGGGTGGCAGACATCGCGGAAGGTGTCTGTCTGGGTCCTTTCCCTGGGAAGCCTTCTGCCCTGTTTCTACCCGGCATGCCCTGTGCTGACACAGGTGTTAAGAGAGGAGCTCCCGGAGAACTCGCTTGTTGGAAGAATTCCCGTTTGGTATGTCCTGCTATGTGAGAGCCTCTCGAAGGCACCTTTGAGTGTGCACACAGAACAAGTGCTCTGGCTGCTTATCGCTGGTTAACCGCAGCTACGCCAGTCTCTGAGTTATGGGGAAGGTTGGCTGCCAAGTTCCTGGCTGCTGCTCCCTCTGCTCGAGTCCTTACTTGCTTCTGTAAATTTCATTTTCTCATAATTCATAGAGTTCACTGTTCGATGGCATGATTATATTTTTGCTTAAGGAGAAGATGACACAGCCCAGCCGGTTCCATGGAAATTAAGAATGGCAGCCACATATTCGGCAGTTTTAATCCAAGCAAAGCATAGCCCACAGAACCCTGAAGATTGTTATTAAATTTGGAATGGTATATCTTTGTAATTTTCAGGGTATGTGGGGGACACTCCACATATAAAGTCTCCCCAAATTAGAGTTTGGAGGTGGCTACCCGTGACATTTCTAAAGTCTGTTCTCAAAAGTCTGCCTCTGTCCTGTGTTTGCCAAACCTTACTCAGTGGGGCTGTATATTGGGGAGAGAATGGGGTAGGAGAGAGTTGAGTTCATTCTTTTCAGGTTGGCCTGTATGAAAAGTCACCTTCCTAAAGTCAGCCTATTTTTTTCCTTCTTCTTCAGCTGTCAGGCTGTGGGAGCATTCAATCGTGTCCTGCAAGCCCATATATTTATTCCTCCCAGACTGTCGCCATCCACAAAATAGCAAGTGTGATGTAAGCAGATTCGCTGAATCACTAGGAGAAAACAGTGTAGAAAGCAGGGCAAAGGGAAGCCCATAGCGTGGTCCTGGATCCTGCCCTTCTGGAACCTTCTCTCTGTGGTGCAGTTGTTTAACAGCTTAAAAATCATTTATTCAAGAAACACGGACTGACTGAGCGGAACCAGGCTTTGCGGGATGAATCTGACCCTTTTCCCTGAATCTAAGCAGCCCAAAGGGAGCAAGGCACGCAATTCCAACGCCACTTCAAAGCATTTGTTTTAACATAAAGGTTTCCTTAATTTTTAAAAATGAGTTAAAACAAAACATAAATGAAATAAAAATGTATGTGGTGTACCTTTCATCGTTTGGGCCAATAGGGAGCTCACACATCAAAAACAACATTGATTGACCGAAATGACAAAACTTCTATTTTTGTTTTGATATAGGATCTTACTATGTAGCACAAGCTGGCCTATAACCCATGATCCTCCTGCCTCAGCCTCTAAAATGCTAGGATTACAGGCATGTGCCAAGGTGCTCAGCTTCTTTGAAGATTTCCAGGCACCTAGGAAGTAACTATGCTGTGCTCGAAAGGGAATAAAGGAGATCTGGCTGGAGACAAGACGAAGGCCGCCGTCAAGGATCTGCTCGTCTACCTACCTGTGTCTCTATTTCCATCTGTCGAGGTTGGGGTCCGTGTCAGATGTTATATTCTAATTCGGAGTGAAATAAAACAAAAAAACCGAGAGGGGCAAGACATTTCTCTTCAATCTGTTCAAAATGTATCCATTTTATACTTTCAAAAATATTAGAAACAGCTCATTAAATTACCTAGAAAATTCGATTAGAATTTGGATTATAACTGAATCAAAGTACCAAGCTTTCCAATTTAATATTCTTTTTGTTATTAAAAATTTTTTTTCTTAATGCTTGTTTACTGTGCTTGCACACTGGGAGGACAGCTTGTGGAGGCCAGGACTCTTCTATCGCATGGGTCTTGTGACTAGAAATCAGGTCGTCAGACTTGTTGGCAAGTGCCTTTACCTGTTGAGCCATCTTACTGGCCCCCCATTCAGTATTCCCAACTAGAAGCATTCTACCATTCATGTCATATAACATTCATGTCCTTACTGAATAAAGGAGAGCTCCAGCAGGCTACGGGACTGGGTGACTAGGACGATGGTGGTGGCCATATCTGTGTAGGGATTAGAAGAGGAAAAGCAGACATGGCTGAAGACAGTTGTGAAGCCTGTGTTTGAAGTGTCTGGGTGACATCAGTCAGAGATGGTATTGATCTGGGAGCTGGCACTTAGGAAAGATGACCAGGCCAACCAGGCTTCCTGTCCAGCTTCTTGGTTTCTCTGGAAGTAAGGACAGGAACCATAACAAGAACAGACAGAACACAGCGAATGAGCTTGCTTGTGCTTGCCTAAGTTTGCTTTCTGTTGCTGTGGTAAACACCATGACCAGAAGCAGCTTGGGGAGGAAAGGGTTTGTTTGGCTTATGGTTCCACGTAACGTTCCATCACTGAGTGACATCAAGACGGGAACTCAAGCGGGAACCTTGGTAGGTAGAGACTGAAGCAAACACTGTGTAGGAACACTGCTGACTGGCTTACTCCAGGCTCATGTTTACTTTTCTTATACAGCCCAGTCTGTATACATCCCATGTGCTGGGCCCTCCCCCATCAATCACTAATTGAGAAAATGCCTCCCAGCTGGATCTTGCAGAGGTATTTTTCTCAGTTCGAGTTCCCTCCTTTCAGATAATTCTGGTTTTTGTGTCAAGGTGAAAGACTAGCCGGCACGTGGAGCTCATTTGAAATTCTACAGAAGTTTTCTTTTGCTGTTGGTGGGGATGCAATTATGGTGGGGATGCTTCCCACTGGAACCATTTTCAATGTTATGTCCCAGCCGCAGTGAGTACGGAAACCCAGTTGTGAGCTAGTACAGCCATCTCCAAGTGCTGTAGTCTCCCTAGTGGTTAGCGATGCTGAGCCTGGCGATGTAGTCTCCCCTAGTGGTTAGCGATGCTGAGCCTGGCGATGTAGTCTCCCCTAGTGGTTAGCGATGCTGAGCCTATTTCCTTGTGTTCATCAGGCAGCTGCATATCTTGTTTGAAGAAATGTTTTCTGCCCACTTTTCAATCAGGACACTAGTTTTTCATTGTTGACCCTCCCAAGTGTCATCAGCTTGTGACACTCAGCTCTACAGGCTTACGTGTTTTTCATGTGCTGCATTTGAAGGCATCATCAGATGTGCTCCTTCTGTGATTTTTTTCAAAACAAAAAGACCTTGGTAAAGGTTGGGCCAATCTGTTCTCTATATCTTACACAGAGAGAACTTTTTGGTTTCATTCTTCACAGCAAACGATTTTCTTGGAGAAACCAGCTCATGAAAAACACTGAGTTAAAATGGGATCCAGCAGAACTAGGCCTGGCCACCTCTGGCTCAGAGCAGACACTTCCAGCTATCTTTGCCTGACTGCATGCTTGAGGTAACATGTCCGCAGACTAAATCAGTGCATGTGTGCTGTGTCCACATTCACAACTATTTCTGTGCTTGGTTGAAAGCTCTCAGACTCTCGTCCTGTTTACAAAAATACCAGATAAATACACACAAATGCGTGCTGTTTTCCCCTTTCCGGGTTATATTTGGCATAACGCTGATGACAAAGGAGACACAGACTTTAGTCTGTGGTTTGAGTCCTCCAGCCCTCACGGCAGTGTGTGCTCCCCCACCCTCTGCTCCAAAGAAGAGCCACCGCTGTGTGCTCATCTGTAATTTGAGAGGAGAGGTGAGAAAGAATGTGGATTTTCTATTTTGTGACATATTTGTGGTGGCGTAGATATTTTCATGAAATCTAACCATGAAATTTCTCCTCTTCTGAAAAGATAACACATGAGGAATTATTTTGAAAGAGTAAACCATTTAACTAACTGCCCCCTGTGTGTGCCAGATAAAACCACACTCAACTGTTCGAAACTGGCTTAGCTGGCTGACATGGGGCCAGTAAATTTTAATACGTTTCCATGATATTCAGCTATTTCTCCATCAACAAAGTGAACCATAGTCCTTTATAAAATGCCCTGGAGGATGGAGTCATGTTTATAGAAACACTCAGTAAAAGGTCGCTTTGAAAATGTCCTAAAATCACTTTCAAATGTTATCATTTCTTTATTCCCAAGAAGATTGTAAGCAACTCACAAGAGCTGTTTTTAATCCTTCTTTATTGCAAAATATAATGGTCAATGTACAGTGCAGGGGAACAGACACAGCCGAGAGACTGACCTGGCAATCAGAAAAAGCATACTCAAAACTCAAAACTTGTTCTGCAGTTTGGGAGGAAGGGAAGGGACCTCCAACGTTTGTAGTGTTTCTGTTAGGTCACCAGTTGTAATGCACTCCAAAGAGCTGAGGTGTGACGGCCAGTGACCCTCAGTGTTCCGAGGTCTTGGCTCACATCCCTTCACCAGCCAGCTAAGGAGACCGGCCTTTGTCATCGGCCTGCCGTAGTCAGCTCTACCTGCCCACGTCTTCCTTCTGAGCTATACTGAAGGCTTCATCAGCTGTGTGCCTGCCATGGCATTGCTTTAGAACAGAAAGGCCCTTTTACATCCTGGGGCAATCCATCCTCTCATGTCTTATAAATTTAGAGAAAACACTTCATCAACACAATGAAGTATGTATTACACTACTCTAGGATGACACTTTCCAGGATGGTAGCTACCACTTAAGGGTGACTGTTTGGTATCTGAAATGCAGCAAATCCAAAATGATTTGCACCATGTATACCAGGTCGACATCGGGCAAACAAAATGTATGAAATGTACCAACTATTTGAAACTATCAAGGCAGCGTTGAAACCCAATGCTTTGCCTATTTTAGGCTAAATAAAACACTTGTGATTAATTACCTTCATGTTCCTTTTCCTTTATGATTGCAGGGCTGCTAGCCATTTGGGAATGAAGGATGTGACTCACATTAAACTTTGTTCTTGCTGGGCGGTGGTAGCGCACACCTTTAATCCCAGCACCCAGGAGGCAGAGGCAGGTAGATCTCTGTGAGTTCGAGGCCAGCCTGGCATACAGAGTGAGTTTCAGGACAGCTAGGGCGACCCAGAGAAACCCTGTCTTGAAAAACCAAAACCAAACAACAACAACAAAAAGAGACAACTTTGCTCTGGTGCAGTTTCCTACCCTCAGACCTGTTAACATTTAGGGACAGGTAATTCTTCGTTGTGGGTTCATCCTGTGCTCTGGGGGTAGAAGTTTCACCTCCTTCCAGAATGTCTCCAGACTTTGCCCAGTGTCCTGGGATGTAGTTACCCCAGCTAAGAAGCATACTGAAGGCTATGAATGACTTCATAGAGTCACTTGCTACTGTGGTTTGCTTTGTACATATATCAAGGTTAAACACTCTCAGTCTCTGTCTCTCTTGATTATTTCACCTAATAAGTAACATGTATTTGTGGAACCTATTTTTAGCCTCATTATGCATATATATGTGTGTATATATTATATACACATTATATATACATACATATATACATACACACACACACACACACACACACACACACACACACATATATATATATATATATATATTTGTATTTGTATTTTGAGACAGGGTTTCTCTGTGTAGCTTTTGGAGCTTGTCCTGGAACTCCCTCTGTACACCAGACTGGCCTCGAACTCGTAGAGATCTGCCTGCCTTTGCCTTGCAAGTGCTAGGATTAAAGGCCTGTGCCACCACCGCCTGGTTTTACACACACCACACACACACACACACACACACACACACACACACACACACACACACTGTTCTCCATTCAGCGGGAAGCGAACAATTGCTCTTTAACCATTCAAGTTTTCAATGCTGGTGCCCACACCTCTGTGTTTACTATTAGCTCACCAGGGAAAGGGGGCCATCACTTATACATTAGTCTGTTCAAATTGTGACATCTGAAACTCCAGGTCAGTTGTGATGTTTATATATACCCAAGCAGAACTCTGAGTCCATCAGTCATACCAGACTCCCCGCAGGGACACAGTCGGTGTCCTAACTGTGGAAGGGTAGAACAGCCGGGACCCCTGCCTTTCAAAAGAACAAAGAGCCTCTTGCAGAAGTCCACTAATTTTAGACGAAATAGTTTCTTATTTTTGGTCACAGCTGTTGACATTCCAAGGGCCTCTTATGCTGCCTGATGAAGTCAGGAGGCTCAGCCAGAGGTTTGTTCCTGTCTGAGGATTTGGTGACATCATTTTGAGAATTACTAGCTGCCGGGAGTATGTTTAATGTTCAGCAGATAACGGCTGTAAACGGTTTGCATGACTAAGGAATCCCAAGCTGAATTCAGGGTTGGTTCTTAGCGAAGTCCCTCTTTACAAGGGTTCTTGCCCCAACTGAAGTGGAGAGATGGCTTCTCTGGACAGCATCCAGTGTCTCTGGCCATCCAAAGCAGAGTCATGCTGAGTGAGGGACCCAGCAAGACTCACTTGCCCCGGGGATGCGCCGCCGGTGCTCTCCGTCCCCTTCAAGTTCCTTGCATTTCAGTGACTTCGTCAGTTTACAGTTTCAGGGTGGCATTGCCTCTAGAATATCACTGTCATGATGCACTTGTGACTTCAGAAGGACCCTCCATCTGCTGCCACACATAGATTTTACATAGCTCTGTGCAGCGGCCTTACCTGCTCCAGTTCATGACAGAATGGTGACTCCTTTCAGCTCCTTGGATCACTGCTCAGTGAGAAGAAACCTCTGCAGCAGGGGCTTTGATCGCTGACTACTTGACTGCACTAACTGAATCTATGAGGAACTGTGGTCAAAGTCTCTCTCTCTCTCTCTCTCTCTCTCTCTCTCTCTCTCTCTCTCTCTCTCTCTCTGTGTGTGTGTGTGTGTGTGTGTGTGTGTGCACATATATACTTTTTAAAGATCAATTGTCTATTCCCCCAAAGGCTAGCTTCTTTGGGCTACTAGCACTTTCTTCTGAAAGATATACTAGTTCTTGTCTTGTTAGCTTGCAGGCTGAGCTTTGACAGATAACATTTATTACTAGGACTTTTAAGTTTAGCTGTCTCACTGCTGGCCTATGATGACTCCCCTTTTTACCCTGTGGAGAAAAATCCCAGGAAAAGCTTTATGCAGAGTGAAATCGTCTTGACCAGGACCTCAGAGCTTGCAGAGTCTAGCAACTGTTCTTTGACTGCAAACTTCAGGAGAGCCGTTTGTGCTGAGGGACTGTGTGTGCAGCAATGGGAGGGATGTGCCTGGTGAACCGGTGTGTACCCACACTGGAATATACTGTTCCCTGTTCAGTGGGAAGCAAACCATCACTCTCTGACTTATTTAGTTGTCAGTACCATTGTTTCCTAGGTAGTTAGTGCATTATGTAACTTTTTAGTTTTTCAGAAAATAACACATTTATCATGATATTCAAAAAGCGGAAAATGTACAGAGGCACTCAGAACACTGTAGAATCCAGAACTTGTTGCCAACAGATTACATTGCCATTGTTCAGGCATGGCCTTAAGAAAGACGGAAAAACACAATGGTGAGCTCTGTCGCTGGCCTGGGTCGTTAGAGTTCTTATCTTTACCTCTAAATTAAAAAACAAAACAACAACAATAAAAAAAAACAACTTTGGAAGTGATGTTCTAAGTTCATCAGAAGAAAACCTAGGCCCTTCCCTCCCACCAAAGACGCCATCTTTATTGCTCTTTCAGTTCCATGAAGAAAGTCGTTTAAAAGTAGCATTGGGAAACAGTGAGACTGGAAATGGCATCAAGGAAGCTTTGTGTCAGGCAGGTAGTGGATCGGCTGTGGTCTGAGAGCGGTCATCACTCCGGTATATTTGGAAGTCACTTTACTACTTGGCTGTGTGAAATACAGTTTTGTGTAATTTTAACACTTTGACCAATATTAACCTGTAGCTGCCAGAGAGAGCTTAAATAATAGGTTACAGTAACATTTCAGGAGACACAAAGAACCATTTTACTCCAAATGTTAGTAAATGATAGCGTATTCTTTAAGCAGGCAAATAAGCAATTTTAAAAGTAGCCATCTGTTAGAATTGTACGGCATCTACCATTTTTCTGGGTTCTTCTCAATTTCTACAAGATTATTGTTTTTTATTTCCTTATCAAATAAAAGTTGACTTATCAAGTGCAGCTGCATGAAGAAAGCATTTTCTGGGTTTTGACCTGATCATATGATCTTTCGACTGTCTATCGTGCTGCCATGGATCGCTTCTTATACGGGATGCTCCCTCCCCACCCCCTCCGTGTCTGAGCAGCGTGCACACGTTCCTAGTTCCCATGGTGATGTGATGGCTGTCTGATTACACAGCTGACCTACTGATATCACATTATCAATACTAATTTCATAAGCGTAAGAATTTTTTGTTGGTTCTGTTCCCTGTTGTATAACAGTACCTGGAATAATTGTTCAGTAAATATTTTTTAAGTGAGTGATTGTTTTAACCCGTGGTAGTTTGTGCTAGTTTGGCCTGAAGAAAATGCAGAGAATAGTTCAGTTTGGTACTATTGAAGAATTTGGGGAATGCTTAAGTTTAGGGAATTCTGCACTCCCTTTAGATTTTAGAACAATATTTTATAAACTACTTAAGAGACCTTTATGTTTACTTTTGTATCCGTGTGAACCTGGCCTTTGAATCTTCATTCCAAAGAATGTTGTGATCAAAGAAAGAATAAGGAAACACCTATCAGAAGGCGCAGTTAGAAAGAACTTTCTTTCTGAGGCAGAGAGCTGGGAAAGAAAGATGGTTACTACGTGGACACACCCGATGGCTTATTGGGCAAGAATTCTGATTTAGGGTTTATAAGGTGTGAGGAAGCTGATTTGGATAATCATCTATCTATCTATCTATCTATCCATCCATCCATCTATCTATCTATCTATCTATCTATCTATCTATCTATCTATCTATCTATCATCTAGCAACAAGCCAAGCTTATTCTCTTCCACTGATTTTATATGTATTTTCATGTATGTATATATGATCTTTCATATATCACCTAGTATATAATTATAACTAAATGTATTGAGTATTTTTTTTAGTATAAAGTACAGATAGAGTTTAAGAGATTTTCACATACATTTTAGACACCAGGACTAAGAGAAAGAGGCACTTGGAAAGAAAGTAAGGAAAGTCAAGAGCAATAGTTATACCTAGATTTTTAAGTTAATGTCTTCAAAGAGATGCTAACGAACTTCTATGTGGTTACAGGGTGGGTCCTGAGGTATATCTGATGAAATTATAGTTGACATACTAGAATTCTAGATCATGCAGGAATTTAGCATTTTTTTTCCTGTGAACAAAACTATTCTTAGTTGTGAGATTTCCCAAATCATCTAGGAGACTAGTGAAGCTGTCCCTGAGGTCCTGAGGTATTGTCACTTTAACACTCTGATGTAATCAGTACCATTGACAGTCTAACCCAGCTTGGATGCTGTGATACAGTCTGACTGGTGTGGAGAGATATGCCCATGGGTGCAACAGTGGCATAAATATTACGTGGTAACCAACTGCTTTCTGATTGGATTTAAAGTCCAATCCATAAAAAGAAACTCATGCTTAATACTGTAAATTTGGCCAAGAACACATGGCTGGGGAGTTCACTATTGTTCTACTAAGTGGACATAGTATAAGACTACCTTCTAAATTCAGACCTTATCAGAAATACGTCTCTATGTCATGAATGGTGGTTAATGTAGAAATGCAGAGAGTAAGTGTCAGTAGAGTGTTCCGCACACACGGGACATCTACAGTCGCCCGCACACTCAAGGCTCAGGGACCCTGCTGGGAGGAGGACTGGCATGAAATAATGACTCCTAGCCATAACTGGACTTCTGCTCCCATGGATTAATAGCAGGTTGGTTGCCCACACAAGACTTGCAAAAGATCAGGCCAGTCAACATTAAAGCATGGAGAGAGAGTGTGTGTAGGGGGGGAGGGGAGCTCAACATTCAAGCATGGAGTGTGTGTGTGTGGGGGGGGAGGCTCAAGAACCTTCTCTCCCAATGGAGGAGCTAGTGATGGTGATGTTAATAGCTTCTGGACGAAAGGGCGTTTTGGCTAAAGATGTGAATCCCCCAAAGGTCAATCCCAGCCTAGTAGACGAACCCACACCGAAGGGTACACATACAAGAGGCACAAACTGGTCTCAATTGTTCATTTTAAAAGCAAGAGAGAGAGAGTGGGGAGGCAGGGGCGGCTCTGGGAAGAGTTATAGGGCAGAGGGGAGGGTGAATAAGATGAAATACATTGTAAGAAATTCTCAAAAGAATTGATAAAAATATTATATGAATAAGCAAATATCCCCATGTTTGTAACTTTCACAGCAGATTCTAATTGTACTAGAAGTGTTGGGTTTTGAGTTGGTGAGAGAGGCTTCAGCTGACTTCAGAGGTGGGGCCATTTCACTCTCTCCATAATATCTCCATTTTTATATGGTCTCAGTTCAGTTAACAGCTTTAGTCTGGAGGACACTAACCTGCTAAAGTCCTCCCTGCTTTTCATCTTAGGAGGCTTATATATTACCACAGAACCATAAACGCATTTAGCATAGAAGGAGCCAGTACCAATTCGCATCCTTACACAGAAATCCCTTCTTTACTAATCCACCCACCCCTGAAGCATAAAGTAGATCGGCGGGGCTACAACACGGTTAGACCTTTTGCAATCTGAGTACTGCAGACCACACACACACACACACACCCATCTGCTGAAGTCGAAGCACATCTCACATAGTAAGAAAACGTTCATTTCTTCAAGGCAGACAGAGGTAGACCAGGACTTCCTTCAGCAGGACTACCCAGCTGGCGGAATTCTCATATAAATGCTGTGAATTAAAAAGAGCAGGAATCTCAGGATTTCATTGACCATTATGACATTTTGTATGGAAGAGAGCACGTATCGGCCATGGGGCATGCAAACGTACACACCTTTAGCTCTGTAAACTTTTGTATAATGCACAAAGTTCAGACACATAGTTCCGCACATTTCTACTTGGATACATAGGAAAGTAGATGTGCTGAAATGATCTTTAAATCGCTGCTTATAAAATGATTATTTAATAGACAATTGACACTAACAGTTTTTTTTTTAATGGAGACTTTAGGGTCTTTATGTATGCAATCATATAGAATGCAAATAAGGATACTTTGATAGCTTCCCTTCCTATTTGTACCCCTTTATTTGTTTCTCTAGCCTTATTGTTCTAGCTAAGACTTTAAGGACTATACTGAATGAGACTGGAGAAAATGGACAGCCTTGTCTGATTGCCAGGCTTAGGGGAAAACACTGGATTTTACCCCATTAAATATACTGCTAGCTATAGATGTGTAGTATCTTGACTTTATTCTGATAAATGATGTTTCTTTGGTCCTGAGTTCCTTCAGGATTTTTTTTTTCGAGACAGGGTTTCTCTGTAGCTTTGGAACCTGTCCTGGAACTCGCTTTGTAGACCAGGCTGGCCTCGAACTCAGAGATCTGTCTGTCTCTGCCTCTCAAGTGCTGGGATTAAAGGTGTGTACCACCACTGCCTGGCTCCCCTTCAGAAGTTTTAGCCTCAAAGAATGTTGGAGATATTCCTGCCTCTATGGAGATGATCATGTAATTTCTATTCTTAAGCACATTTATGAGATATTATGTTTATTGGTTTCTTTTATGTTGATCCATCTTTGCATCCCTGGAATGAAGCCCATCTGAATGTGATGAAAGTTCATTTTGATATTTTCTTAAATGTGGTTTATCAATATTTTGTTGGGAATTTTCGCATCTACATTTATTAAGGGACGCTGATTTATTATTTTCTTATGTCTTTATTTGGTTTTGATATAAGCACAATGCTGCTTTTGTGAAAGAATTGAGTAGTATCCTGTTCTTTCCTTCTTAGTGAGCTGGTCTGGGAAGCATAGGTGTTAGTTCTTTTTTGGAAGTCTGGTAGAACTAACCAGTGAATCTATCTGGGACTGAGTATTTCTTGGTCTGGAGAATATTTTCAGTACCGAATCAATCTCACTATTTGTCCGGATCTGCCTAAATAGTTACCTCATCTCAGCTTAATTTCGACAGACCACATTCATCTAGATAGAGATCTAGCCTTTTCTAGATTTTCCAATGTAATGGATTAGCTGTTTTTACGATGATTTTCTGAATTTTAGTGTTATCAATTGAAATGGCTCTCTTTCTACCTCTAATTTTATTAATTCGGGTCTTTCTTTTGTCTTGTTAAGTACGCGCGCGCATGCGTGTGTGCACGTGTGCGTGCGTGTGTGTGTGTGTGTGTGTGTGTGTGTGTGTGTGTGTGTGCGTGTGCGTGTGTGTGTGTGTGTGTGGTGTTTATTTTATATATATTTGCAAAGATTCAACTCTATTTCATTGACTCTTGGCTCTCTGGATTGTTTTCTTCATTTCCACTTCATGAATTTCTACCAGTTCTTATTCCTTTCTGTTTACTGATTGTGAGTTTGGCTTGTTTTTGTTTTTCCAAGTCCCTAAGGTGCATCATTAATGTATTTATTTGGAATCTCTCAGTTCCTTAACGCTGTGGCTGAACTCTTCCCGCTTAGACTATTTTAGTTGTACCCCCATGGGTTCTGGTATTCTCTGCTTTCATCCTAAAGTATCTCTTTATGCAGGGTAATCCTAAAACTTCATCTTGTAAGTCTAACTTTCCCTAGCACACGGTGAGCCACGTTGTTAAACTGAGGGTTACTACCCATTTCTGGAAGAAACCGCGAAACTACATGAAGGCAGAGAAGGACGTGGAGAGGACTGAAGGAATGTGTAGATGAGCGTGGAAGAGAGCCATGGGCTTGTGTCTTTTCTTCAGTTACTTCCCGCGGGATGATGCCCTCTGAAGAAAGCGGGCTGTGTTGATAAAACCAAGACATCATCTCGCAAACGGCAATCGGCACAGGCCCTTCCCCAGGCAGTATGGCGCTGAACCTCTGGGAGGTATTTGGAAATGTGCGCCGTTTCACACACCGGTAGATGGTTCCACTGTCCAGAGATGGCTCCCTCTACAAGTGGCTGCTAACGTTGAATGTACTATCCTCATTTTTTTCACAATGGGAGCAGTAACAATGCATTTTGTAGTCTCTTGAAAACGGAGATACGTTTGGCGCATTCTTTTTGAACTTTATGTTAGTGGCTTCTGGATAGAGCCCACCTGACTTGTACATCGTATGTTCCTCTTCCTCGTTTCTCACCATGGCGTCACCCCAACAGTCTTGTGGCTGAATAAGCTGGCAAGTGGCTCCTCACACTCTGTTCAGCTGCCAACCCGGGGTCTCGGCTGCAGACATCAGACACTGTCCTTGCCTCACAGGAGGTCTTGCTGGGTCAGCCTCCCACACTTACCAGCTATTTTGACCCAGAAAATGGAGAAAACATCATTTAATCCTTAGAATTCATATTTCTGATAGTATTTTTGTTGCCACTATTTTATAGATGAGGAAATGGGTTTGGGACTGACAACACAATTACCCTGTGTCTACAGCCTAATAAATAATAACATGACCTTTAAATTTAGGAGTTTCTACTTCACAGGGTGGCATTTTAATGATATTATTAGCTGATATCGTTGGGTCTCTCTGATAGTGTTTTATCTCTCTGACTTAACGGTGAGATTCCCAAAGGATCAAAATGTACCTTGTGTATTTTTCCACAAGATCCCCGAAAGATGAGCATCTTGAATGCACTGGGTGCCCAAGAAAGACATGGAAACGGCCAAGCTCGTTTAGTTGACACTTGGAAGACTGTGTGTGATTAGCAAATGACCCCAGGTCCCTCTGTATCTTATTGGCTTGGTTGTATTTGTGCAAATACTTTACTTTTGCAAATTTAAAAATACAAACAGGTAAGGAGAAACTGACTGGCATGCCTAAAGAGTGATTTCATGCTTCGGTTTCAGTGATTTTTAACTTGTCTCCCTCTTGCTTGGATCTTCTCCCTTCATGGTGAGGGCTGTGAGGCCGGACAAGAGCAGTAGGTTCCCGAGAGAACCTCCTCCCAATGATTAGCCTGAGTGTTCTCCTGTTCTCCCGGAGAGGAACGTTTACTGTAGTTATTCTTCCAGAGTGGAGAACATGTCTGCCAGAACCCCAGGCAAACTGGACTCAGATCCACATTCTCCTTGATGTCAAAGTCACACAAATAGAAATCAGTCACCGGGGGTTGTGCTTGGCCTTTCCTGTTCTGGGCCCCTGCTAGTGAGACCCGGGACAGTCTTAAGCTGCACGTGTGTATTGATTTAATGACTAGATTGCCCATATCACTCACTGCAATGTCCATGAATCCTACGTGCTCACCAGTGGCCATTACTACCCCAAAAGGGCTTGTGCATTCACACATGTACCGGGCTCTACTCCTTTGTGGTTATGGGTCTGAGAAGTGAGGCTAGGTCCTTTGTGCAGATACAGCTTCTCCTCATAGGCAAGTCACGGCTTCCACGTTATCTTCACTTGCAATTGGAACTCTGTTTAGACCCTCACGTCTAAAATGGAAAACTTTCTCAACAAAGCTTTAGATGCATGGGGGTCCTTCTTTGCAGGGTTTCTCCAGCACATGCAGGGAAGGAAGAGGGCTGATGGAGGGGATGTGTGTGATTTTCAATTCCTGGTTATCATCCCTAAACAGTACTGATTTTATCTTAGTCACTACTGATATTGTCCAGATTTCATAACGTTTTACTTTGAGAAAGTGAAGATGGCTTCTATCTTGTCATACACTGGCAAGCATGGTAGAATGTTTACAATCACACTAGATACCTAGGCAAGCATGGTAGAACGTTTATAATCACACTAGATACCTAGGCAAGCATGGTAGAACGTTTATAATCACACTAGATACCTAGGCAAGCATGGTAGAACGTTTATAATCACACTAGATACCTAGGCAAGTGCAAACTGGAAACAGAATAGATTTTTAGTGGATGGATTTTTGTCAACAAAATTGATTTGTTATTTCACCCAAAGATCATCTTTCCTCCGTTCATGAATGTCTGGTTAATGGATTTTTTTTCCAGGATAAGATGCACTTTGGATTGGAATTTGGTGCTGACTGTGGCCCACAGGGAGCTGGAAAGGCAACTAGCATGAGGGGTTTGCTCTCTGGCTCATTTCGTGCATTGGAACACGGATGGCGTTTGGAATTTCAATTCCTACCCACCGAGCAGAGGGGTGGGATGTGTTGTGTGTTGCATGTGTTCCTTTTATTTTCCTGTCCAGTGCTTCATGCTCAGTGAGTCTGAGGTGTGTGTGGGGGAGGGGAGGCATGGCTATAAAAAAACCACACCGATTGAAGGAAAAAAAGCTTGGATTTAAAAATGATTTTAAAATTTCTTCTAATATTCAGTTGTCTCTCAACCTTTCATTTGAAAAACCATGGCTGGCATAGTTAGGAGCCTATGAAGACTAACATTCTCAGCTTCACAGAAATCATTTCTCATCCTCTGTCCTGCTCAGCTGACAGAGAGTTGGCTTAGTCCTCATTTTCTTCCCCCTTTAAGTGAATGACCAAGAGAGGAGCTTTTTTACCCAGAGAGGAGCTGTTTTATTATAAAAATCCCAGACATGGCTTCACTGGGTGGGGATCAATGTCAGCTCTTGGGGCCAGATACTGAGGGCCACGTGGCCTTGAAAAACATTGTGAGTTCCTGTAAATCCCATGACAACATGGACAGAAACATGCTACATGGAGGCATAGGAGCCTTCTAAAAATAAGTACATGTGGCTAGCTCTAAGTAGGTGTGTGTTTTCTGAGGTTTGTGGGAGTCCCTTGGTGGAAATGCTGAAAACTGAGCAACCCAGCCAGCATATCCTGGCTCCTTCCTCTCTGCTTCTCTAAGGTAAAATAGCCCAAGGCTGGGCACTGAGCTGTCCTTGTTTGTCCCTTCTTTTGTTCTGTAGCTATTGCTTATCTTGTGGACTTTTCAAAAAAAAAAAAATAAGGAAAACCTTTTGTAAAGAGAGCCCTAATGAAGTGTGTTTTAAACTTTGCACAGATTCACTTTACAGGAACTTGTAGCTGTATTTAAATCTGACCCCGCTTTTCTCCTTTTCCTGCCTCAGCAGAGACCTCCAACCTCTGCTATGTTAGCAGGAGAAACTCCTACCTGGGTGTTCTCACCGCGATGCAGGCTGATGTGGTTAATATCTCCAATTTTGGCGACTTTGGAAATCCCCATTTATATCATAGTTAGAAGAAAGCTAATAACTAGCGGGTTTATTTCTCTTTGTGAGCAGAGGGTGTTGAAAAGAGAGTCTCCACTGCAATTAGATTTTAAATTTTGGAAGACTGTTCTGTCTCTATTCGATTTTCACTTCAGAGAAAGCGATTGTCTTTGCATTATCCGTGGTGAGAGAGGACTCTGGTTCCGTGGCCACATAGCTCCAGGCAGCAAACATAGTTTATCTTGCCATAGCTTGAGGCTCACAGTCTTCCCAGATCAGAGAACAAGAACAAAGCTCTGGAGATTCTCTAGAGAGTCACACATTAACTGTGTGTCTTCCGAAATGGTGGTGGCCTCCTGTGGGGCGAGCCGGAGGGAGGACAGGTCCTCCCTAACCTGAAAGGACTATGGCTACATCACACTGCTGGCCGGGGAAAGTTCAAAGGAAACACGGCCCTTGAGGACTTGAGCTAATGGTTCACTCGGAAAGACAAGATTGAACATAAAAGTTAAGATGTTTAGGGAACTTTAAGGTACGGATGATTCTCATCACCCTGGCATTTCCCACAACATGGTGCCCACGGGAATAACAAACTCAGAGAGTCTGGGGCAAATGTGGATCGGTGAAATGAGATCGGTGAAAGCGAGCATTAAGTCGTGTGTAATTACGAGAAGATTCCAAAGAATCTTTTCACATATTTGGGGAGAACTCTGAAATTCTTTTTGGAACATTATGTTTTCCGATTATGCTTCCAGTGGCTCCCTGCCATCCCTAATGAAGACATTGTAACACCGCTCTCCAGGCTCGGGAGCCACTAGGACTGAGAAGACTGTTTGAAAGTGGTGTGCTACAAAGTAGCCGAAAGTTAGCAGGCTTGAGCATATAGTCATTGAAATTGTATTTAAAGATGCAAACGGCTCTTTCTTTTCCTGAAAATTTTAATATAACTTCAAAATTTGTCAAAGATCAAGTTCTAACTTGTAGAAGTCTTGTGGGGTTGATTTATTTTTCTTCCCTCCCTCCCTCCCTTGCTGTTCCCACACAGGAGCTGAGTTAGATTCCAGAGGATTCAAGGTGGTCCTCTAGCCTCTGTCAGCACCTGCATGCACATGGTGCACGTCCATACACTCAGGCACACACATGCAAACACAAAATAAATCTTTTTAAAAAGTTGCTGGGTACTATGTCAGTTTCAGCTGGTAAGAAAAACAAACCAGCCAGGCAGTGGTGGCGCACACCTTTAATCCCAGCACTCGGGAGGCAGAGGCAGGTGGATCTCTGAGTTCGAGGCCAGCCTGGTCTACAAGAGCTAGTTCCAGGACAGGCTCTAGAAACTACAGGAAAACCCTGTCTTGAAAAACCAAAAAAAAAAAAAAAAAAAAAAAAAAAAGAAAAAAAAAACAAAAAAAAAAAAAAAAAACAAACCACTGGGTGGGTGGGGTGGTGGCTCATACCTTTAATCCCAGCCCTCCCTCCCTCCTCTCTCCCTCCCTCCCTCCCTCCCTTTCTCCCTCCCTCTCTCAGTTCCTTCCCTTTCTCCCTTCCTTCCTTTTTTTTCTTTTCTTTTTCTCCCAAGACAGGGTTTCTCTATGCAGCCTTGACTGTCCTGGAACTCACTCTGTAGACCAGTCTGGCCTTGAACTCAGAGATCCACCTGCCTCTGCCTCCAGCGTGCTGGGATTAAAGGTGTGAGCCACCACCACCCACCCAGTGGCTTGTTTTTCTTACCAGCTGAAACCAAAGTAGTATTCAGCAACTTTTTAAAAAGATTTATTTTGTGTTTACATGTGTGTGCCTGAATGTATGTACGTGCACCATGTGCATGCAGGTGCTGACAGAGGCCAGAGGACCACCTTGCATCCTCTGGAATCGAACTCAGCTCCTGTGTAGGAGCAGCAAGTGCTCAGATGTTTAGATTCTTGATCTATTTTGAATTAGGTTTTGAACCTGGAGCACCCCAGTGTCGTCTCTTGTTTGTGGCTATCCAGCTGTCTGAGCACCGTTTGTTGAGGAGGTTGCTCCTTCTCTACTGAAGCCGAAGGCTCCTGCCTTAGTTCTGAATGCCAGTTCTCTCCCTTTATCTTGTGTTTGTTCTTGGGCTACTGTGCACAGTCCCCAAAGTGTGACATCTCCGTAGGTGCTGGAATTGGAAAGTATGCACTTCGGCTTTGTTTGCCTTTGACAGCATTGCCTTGGATCTTAAGGTCCCAGCAATCCCACGGGAGTCCCAACATCAAATTTTTATTCTGCAAAGGACGCCCTTGGAGTTTTACCAGAAGTCACACCAAGTCTGCGGAAACAGGTTGGCTAGGATTCCCTTCCTGGAGTTAAATCTCATTCCATGAATGTGGGACATCTTTCTGCTTATTGAGGTCTTCTATTTCTGTCAGCAATATTTGTGGTTTTCAGTGTACAAGGCTTTGACATCGTTGATTGAATTCACTCATAAGTAGCTTGGTACTACTATATGTAGAATTGTTTTCTTTTTAAAGACTTTTTAATCATATTCACCCCTCCCTCAATTCTTCCCAGATCCTCCCCCGTGTGTGTGTGTGTGTGTGTGTGTGTGTCTATATCTCTGTCTCTCAGAGTCCTGTTTGTGTCATTCAGCCACTACCTCTGGGTGTGGGGCTGGCTCTGGAGTGTGGTTGGTACACCAGGATTCACATCGTTAACAAACCAACTGTCCCTCTGTCAGCAGTAATCAACTGCCAACAGCTCCTCAGTTGGGGGTGAGACTTCGTTCCCACCTTCCTGGAATTGTTTCCTTAATTTCTCTTTCTGATTTTTTTTTTATTGCTGCTGTGTAGAAACTTCTTTAATGAGCTGACTAGCGCCCGGTAACTGGATTGTATTTGCGAACCCTGGCAATTCTTTTTGGATGTGGGCTTTGATGGTTTCCATGTGTAGAAACAAACCATCTACAGACAAAAGTCATTTTGTCTATTCCTTTCCAATTTGGATGCCTTTAACTTTTTTTTCCCTAATAATTCTGGCCAGGGCTTCCAGCACAATGCTGAATGGTAGTGTTGAGAGCAGAGATCTTTATCTTATTCATGATCTTTGGGGGGGAGATCTCTGCCTTTCACCATTAGGGTGGCTTAACTGGCTTTTCATACAGGCTGTTAGGAAGAATTAAGTTGGATTGGCATTTTTTCTCTTTTAAATATTTGGTAGAATTCATTTGTTCCCAGAACTAATTTTATTGGGAGAGTTTAAAATTTTACTATTAAAAATTAAATATAAATTCAAGATTTCAAGTAAATATAAATTAAATAACTGCATAGCATATAGTGCTCTACTAAAATGTGTACATGTTATGGAATGTCTCAGTCAAGCTAATTGACATGTTTATCACCCTCACACACTTAACCCTCTCAGGGATTTTTTTAAGTGTTTTATATGTTAGAAAACATACTTCATAATTAGAGCATGAAGACTCAGTAGTAAAAGGGAGGTCATTTATTTTGCAATTTTGTGAAGTCAGGCATCAGCCCAGGAGGGCAGGCAAACTCGTCGAATACAGAGAGCAATTTTTAAGCTGGACCGTAACCCCTTCCCACTTTCCTCTTTGACTAAGCGATGGGAGGGTTTGACCTCACATAAGACCTAGGTCTTGTCCTCCCCTCTGCCTCTTACATTTGTCCTTAGTGCAAACCTTCCATGAGATCATTTCTACATTCTCTCTCCTGTGTGTTTTAAAGTTGATCAAGTCCATGGCCTCGCCACGTCTTCCGGTCATCAGGCAAGCTTGGTTGGTAGTAATGTTTTAATTCTGATCATCTACCTTTGGGGGACAGGGTAGCTAGACTAGCAGACATTAATAGGGGTCTAATTTTGTTTTGTTGTTGTTCATTTGTAGCTGAATCCACGCTGGCTTAGGAGAACCATTAGATTTAATTTCCTGCATGTATTGTTATCACTGTAGTAATTGGGGAGCTCTTGAAGTGGTCCTTTCTGCAGAACTGAAATTCTATTCCTTTTGAGCAACCTCTCCCCACGTACCATCGCCAGCTCTTGGTGCTGATGTTCTACTCTCTGCCCCCATGCGTTTGGTTTTCTTACACATTTCACATATGGATGAGAGTGCAAGTCGTCCCTCTGCGTGGGGGTGCGTGGGTCACATGGTAGCTCCAGTTTTGTTGTTTTGGGGAGACTCCACATAGTTTTCTGCAGCGGCCACATGGATATCCATTCTCCTCACCAGTACGCGAATGCTCCCCTCCATTCCCATCCTCACCAGTACCTGCTATCTTTTCAGATCACATCCAGAATATATTTATCAGATACCAGAGACTTCCCCTGGAGATCTCTGTGCCAGTTAAACTCTCTTTCCCGCGACAGGCCTGTTGAGCTATTCTGTGTCTTGAGCCAGCTTGAGTGGTTTCTGTGACTGTGTCCTTCTTACCGTGACCATCACTTCGCTGTGGACAGCTGCCCTCAGTGCTCCCCACAATGTTTGCAGCTTCTGGAAGGTCAGTAGCCATGTCCACTGTCCAGTTTCCGCATTTTTCCCTTTTTCATACACTGAAGTTTTTCACCAGCCTTGTTGATTATATAAAAGACAAATGGCTGCTTTGACTTTTGGATGCTTTTCTAGCCTCTGTTTTATTATCTCTGCTTTGATCTCGCTTTTCTCCCTTCTGTTATCTCTGGATTTAGTTTGTTATTCTTTTTGTCAGTTCCATAAAATATAAAACCAAGTCACTGGTTCGTGATAATCCTTTTGTAAAGTAAATATCGACAGCTATTCCTTTTCTTGTGGTCGCTGTTGTAGCAATTCCTCATAAGTTTTGGTCTGCCATGCATTTTTTTATCATCTTAAAGTATTTTATATTTTTCCAAGTGATTTCTGGTTTTGTTCAGTGTCTATTTAACAGTAATAAATTAATTTCTTCATATTTCTACATTTTCTAATTTCCTTCTGTCATGCATCCCTATCTTCTGTTCAGTAATGTGATTCAATTGTGTGGTGCAATTTAAAAACCCACTGGCAATTGTTTTTGGCATCGAACTTTGGCGTCGCGGAGAAATGTTCCATGTGCATTTGAGAAGACTATTTGTTCTGCTGTTATTGAGTGGGGCTCCGTGAGTGTCTGTTAGGTTTTGCTGACTCACAGTGTTGCTCAGGTCCTCCTTCCTGGAAGTACCAGCAAGTTGTACTGGGATGGTGGGCAGAGTGTGGATGGCTTCCTTCCGCTAGACTGGCAGGTGAGGGGTGGTAGTTGGTGTGCACAAGGCTGAAGGCCCTTGGAATTTACTAGCCTCCTTTAATCAGCCACGACATTGGATGCTGTAAATGTCTGACTGGCCTTCGGTACTCCAAACTGTAGATTCTGACAGTTCTTGCCAGCCTCAGTAGCTGCTTTGGGGGAAGTAAAGATACTTGTAGCTGCCCACTCTGCCATTTTGGGAGGCATAGTCCTTCATAAAGTGAACAAAATATTTAAAATAGGCAAGGATAGAAATTTACACCTGATAGACGTTCATGTCTGGCCTGCTGTAATGCCCACACCCACTGCTACAGATAGGTCAACCGTGAGCTACTCTGGATGATGCTGGGCTCCTGGTCTCATGGGTGGTGAGCGGAGACTCACTCTTGGCTGGTTGCTGGCACAGCTGATTTGGTGGTAGACACTTTTCCATTCAACTTAGCATGCCAGACTTAGTCAGCAAGTGCTGGAGACTGCTCGCCAGCCATCTTTCATGAGAACTGAACAATCTCATGGCCACGTGGGACTCTGCCCACCCCAGTTGCCTCAAGCTCTTCTTGGCTTCCCTGAACACCAAGAGATTGGTTATGACCAATGTTAGGCCATGGGTGTGCCCAAAACACAATCAGGGAAGCTCTGAGGTAGACAATAAATTATATGAGCTGACCATGTCATCTCACCTCATGGATAAGTACTGCTCAGAGCAGAAGGCCAGGCCAAGAGCTCATTCTGACCCAGACTCAGATTTATCTCATTTAAAGGCCTCATTCTTCACATCTTGCAAATGCTGCCTCTATTTCAGATGAAGAAGAATCAAGGACCAGGGCATCCAGGGAAGAACTCTTGGAGGAGGGCTTTGTTGAGCTTTGAAGGCTGAACAGAATTTGAGGAGCCTGGAGCAGGTGGTGGTATATTCCTGGAAGGATCCCAAGGCCACTGAAATGGCACTTATAGACAAAGTGGGTAAGAGTAGCCATGATGGCTTCCGGTTGGGTGCTCCTTCAGCCCAGTGGATTATCCGGGCAGTAGTGATTTTGCACATTTTCTTGTTCCCCCAATTCATATGGCTGTTATTTAAGGCAGTGCGAAGAACGGTGTCAGGGAAAGCAAGAGCTCTGAGGAGAGCCTGGGGACAGGTCATCTACACATCTCTTGTGTTTGCATGAACAACCTCTCATGGTGTCCCTTTGAGAGTTGTAAGATCCTTTGCTTCTTAGAGCAATGGACTCCGAACTGGCCTGGGTCTCTCTGTTGTCTGTCTGCCACTGCTCCCCTCTAAACTGAGCAGATTCAGCCCATGGAGACTGCTGTGGCATGAATATGGTTTGAGTACATGCTGCCCCTTCCCCAAGGTTCATATGTTGATACTCAGTCCCCACTGAGGGCTTCAGAGAATGTTAGGAGGGCAAAACATTGGTCTGACTGTGGTGTGTAAGGGTGGGTTATTTGGGAAGTGATTTAGACAAAGTCATGAGGGCAGAGGCTCCATGGTTGAATCCTGGTGGTTTTGCAAGGAGAGAGAGAGCCCAGAAGACACATACATGCACATGTGTGCACAGGTTCAGACACACACATGCGTGTGGGTGCACAGGTTCAGACACACACACATGCGCGTGTATGCACTGGTTCAGACACACACATGCACATGGGTGCACGGGTTCAGACACACATGTGCATGTGTGCACAGGTTCAGACACACACATCTGTGTGTGCACGGGGTCAGACACACACATGCACATGGGTGCACAGATTCATACACACACATGCGCATGTGTGCACAGGTTCAGACACACACATGCGTGTGTGTGCACAGGTTCAGACACACACATGCGCATGTGCACAGGTTCAGACACACACGTGTGTGTGCACAGGTTCAGACACACACATGCGCATGTGCACAGGTTCAGACACACACATGCGCGTGTGTGCACAGGTTCAGACACACACATGCGCATGTGCACAGGTTCCCTGCCTCTTGACACGCGATGCCCTCTGTTTCCTCAGCACTCTTCCAGCAAGAACGCCAGCCCGAGGTACAGCCCTAGATCTTAGGTTAGAAATGTGGGGTGAAACCGACCTCTTTGTTGTAAAATGACCCACCTCAGCTACTTCATTAGAACAATAAGAATGGACAAATAAACTACGCTAATCAGGACTACACACAAGAGAAATACTCCTTTCTAGGTTATCATATTATTTAAAATGCCTACAAACAAATAATAATGTTAAAATAACTGCTAAAGAATATCTACATATAAAGTTGTTGTTTATTAATTACGATTAGAGGCCATTTACTGAACATGGTACTGATCACATAAGTACATCTTTATGTACGTTTGTAAGACACCTTATTTTAGAATACACCATCCTCCTGGGGATGCAGTGTATATAAAGCACTTGCCCAACACATGTAAGGCTCGAAGTTCAAAACTAAAGCAAACAAAACAGCCAACCAACCACCACCACACACAGTCAACAAACCAACCAACTGCTACCACCAACAGAAACCTAGCCACCATTCCTAATCATCAGATAGGTATTTTTTATTTAAAGTATTTTAGTGTCTGTCCTGTATGCTGTATTTTTCTCACCAAATGTGAAGACTTTTTGGTTGGGATAGAAAAAGTTCTGGGTCTCTGAGATCTCTTTTGTCCCGTTTTTTGTTATCTGTCTCCTTAGGCAAAGATGGCAGGTCCACCTGGCCAGGAGGCATTATGGTGGTGGCAGCATGGGCACTGTCGTGGCAAATCAGCTGTCTGAGTTGGGAGAACTCAACATTGGGAGGTTTCTGGCCACAGGAGGAAGCTCGGCTCCTTCTATTGCTTATTTGAGGCAGATTGTTATGATCATGGCAATGAACAGTTTGGCTGGGGTTGAATGCCAGGACATGTGTTTTCAGTTAGAATTGCATGACTAAGGACGAGCGAGCACACACTTCCTGCCAGTGAGATGGGGCAGGTTATACATATGAGTTTGGAATAATCAGAACGATTTTTAGAAATCGACAAAAGCCCAGAATGTGACAGAGGTGCACGGAGGTTTCTGCTGAGACCATGAGGACGCGGCTGACACACGCTTCCCGCAGTTGCTGGGTTTCTGTTCCCCGAGGATGAGTACTTCTGTGCTCACCCTGACACCCACCTTGGGCAGACTCTTGGGCCCTTAGACCCGCTTATTTCCTTCCCTACCAAAGGCTCCTGACACCCAGGAGGGTAGGGCCTGCTCCAGTTCTGGCAAGGGGTTTGTGGTGAAGGAGGCGATGCTGAAATCTTGGAGCCATAAAGTGTGGTTTGGGGATGATCCACAGGCTTAGCCTCCAAACTGCCCTTCCCCCTCCCCACGGCAGCACCCTCAGGAACGGCCTATACAGGCCTATGCTTCTTTGCTAGTGAGGAAGAGAAAGTGTTGGGTGTCCTCTGCAGCTGACACCATCAGAGGCCCAGTAGTCTTCTGGAGCACGAATTCTAATTGTTCTTAATAATAAAAACAAACCTGGAGTCAGTTAGTAGGGGGTGAAAGCTGAGCGATCAGAGAAGCAGAGTAGCCAGCCACTAGAGAGTTCTTTTTTATCTCTACTGAAGCCTAGACCCAAGGGATGATCTTACCTCTACGAATCCTCAAACTGCATGCTCAGACTGAATCCTCAGACTGCATCCTGTCTTCTCAATTCCTCAGACTGCTGAGCTCCTGTGTCCTCCCACCTTATATTCTTCTCTCTGCCCAGCTATATCGCTCCTGTCTCCATCTCCCTAATACTGGGATTAAAGGCGTGTGATCCCAAATGCTAGGATCACCTTTGTGTGGGCTCTGTTTCTCTTTTAGGCAGATTCAGTCTCATGTAGCCCAGGGTGTCCTTGAATTTACAAAGATCCCTCTGCTTCCCAAGTGCTGGGATTAAAGGTGTGTGCCACCACTGCCTGGCTTCTATGGCTAACTAGTGGTTTAGCTCTGCACTCTGATGTTCAGGGAAGCTTTATTTGTTAGCTCACAAACAATCAGGGCGGTCCTCCTTTCGCTGGTGCTGGGAAGTGGCCGCAGGTGGACATCTGGAGAAGCTGCTGATAGTTGTTGCATAGTGACAATGGTTTCCATCTTTGCCTCCTGGGTTACAAGCTCCGTCTCTGTTTCTGACAACCATCATTGCTCTATTCTCTTTTATGTCCAATTCGAACTAATTTGAAAAGTAGAAATACTTCTTCAGTTCGTTCAGTATGGGCGGATATAGTGTCAGTTTCTCATTATCGTAACAAAGTCCCTTACACACGGGACTGTTTGGGCTCAGGCTGTCAGTGGGCGTGGTCCATGTGACTGGCTACAGTGAGGTGGGATGTCATGCTGGAAGGGCATGGCGGAGAAAGGTTGTTCACCTCAAAGTGGTCAGGAAGCAGAGACAGAGGGACAGATGGACAGATGGGTCAGGGTGAAATATCCTTCAAAGACACACCCAGAAACCTACCTCCTCCAGCCAGGCCTCACTTCCTACAGTTTCACTATTCACAAGAGTCTGCTCAGAGTTTGAATCTTTCTGTGAGCCCATTCAGTGAGCCAATGGCTTCCTCAGTTTCTCCCTCTGACCACAGCTGCATCTGAGGCTTCAACACACAAGCCTTTGTATGCAAACCGCAGCAGGTTTCCAGGTGACCTACTATGGTCACCACTTCA
This sequence comes from Arvicola amphibius, assembly GCF_903992535.2. Taxonomy (NCBI): domain Eukaryota; kingdom Metazoa; phylum Chordata; class Mammalia; order Rodentia; family Cricetidae; genus Arvicola; species Arvicola amphibius. The sequence goes on from NC_052055.2 coordinate 55,092,322, forward strand.
CAGGCTGTCTGTAAATGTCATTAACAGTGACAGCGTAGATGAGTGTCATCTTCAGCTCAAGTTCACCTGACCCTGGGTCTTCTATTCCACGGAAGCAGCTGACCTGGCGAGGGGGAGGGGCAGAGCAGGCTGACTTGACCCTTTGCCGTCTCTTGGATCTTAAGCCGGTTATGACATTTTACTAAATCTCTGGGCCCCTGGTTTGAAAAACAGGGATTATAACAGTGGAATATTCATTGGGAAAATCCATTTTTCTTTTTGGTTTGTCTGTGGGTGGGTTCTTGCTCCTGCATTCCAGGAATGCTTTCCATGTAACATCCAAGCCCCAGTGTCTTTGATGCGGCTGCGGCAGGCACCTTCTGAAGACTTGTGGACGCAAGGGACTTCTCACAGGAGACTGTGGTGGGTTGAGGGCATTTTCGGGGTAGCAGTGGTGGCTTTCCGTGTCCAGTGCTGAGGATGTTCGTGGCCTAGGCTGCTTCCCAGAGCAGCAGAGGCCATGTCCTCACTGACTCAGCAGTGTAATTTTATGCACCATCCTTGCCTGGAGAGCCTCAAAGGCGGTTTCGGAGCCTTCCTGCTAACACCGTGGCTGTATGCTAACTCAGCCTCTGGGGGATGGGGAGGAATCTCTCTGGAATCTGTCCTCCAACACCAGTGAGAGTGGGAGAGAGGAGATGCCGCCGGTGGACTAAAGCCAGGGCATCTCCTGACAGGCCTCAGTATCAGGTTCAATTTGCATCCTCATTTTATACTCTAAAACCATAAGGTGGGGTGGGCAAGATTCTACGGGAGCGTGTGTCAGCCGGTTGTTAGGGCAACAGCCCAATCCATTGTTAAAGTGGTTTCTCCAGGTCATTCTGTTCCAGGTAACAAATGAAGTCATGCTTAGAAAGGGCCAGTACAAGCGGTGCTTTAGGTAAATAAATAAATCAGCATCTAATAATTGGTCTTTTCTACCTCAAGCCCATATTGGTCTCTATACCTCACCTCCACAAGTTCTGATTGGCACTCATTCAGTGGGTATTAACGAGAGAATACAAAGAAATCGCTTAGCTCCGTGTGACGTGCAGTAGGTGTGTGTATTAGCTATCTTTCTATTGCGGTTATAAAACACCATCATCCTGTTCCATATAGATAAGAATCCCTCACGACTGGGAGGCATGGCAACAAGCAGGCATCAGGAAGCTGAGAAATCACATCCTTAAGCACAAGCAGGATGAGGAGCCAGTAAACTTGGAGTAGGTAAGGTTTTTACCACCAAAGCCCACCCCCAGTGACATACTTCCGCCAGCCTGCTTGCACCTTCTAACTTCCTGAAACAGCACCACCTACTGTGAAGCAAAGGTTCCCCTTTCTAGGCCTGTGTGGATGGTGTATTCATATTCAAACTGCTGCAGCTTTCAAGGAAAATGAAGCCGGTAACTGCAGTGGGAGAAGCAGCAAGCAGAGTGAGCGATGAGGCTGAAATCACATCTACTGTGCTGTGAGCATTCTAAAGAGAGAAGCCTGAAGGTGAATTGCTCGATAGAATGTACAAATGAAATCTTAGGTCTCACGGAATTAACTGGATGCAAGCTTTCTTCCTCATGTAGAAACGAGGAATGTTCTGTGCCCCGCGTGGATTACTGCCACCAGTGGGCGAGTGACAGAGTTGAGCTGGAACCCTGTCTCACTCTTGGGTCCCTGTTCTTCACCCAACCGCCTTGCTCTTTCAGTGGAAGAATTAAGAAGCAGGTGTGTTTGGCGTGGAATTGAAAAGGAACTGTGGTTAGCAAGTGAACGCTTCTTTCTCCCATGGGTCAGACCTGGAGGGGCAGAGTCTATGCAGGCGTGCTCAGAACGACTGGAGTAAAGAGAACAAGAAGAGGGCAGGGTTTGTGCCTGTTTGGGAGGAGCCACAGTCATTGTAGGCTCTGGTCAGGGGAGTGCCGTGGGGAAGCTGGTGGGCAAGGTAGCTCTTACCTCTGGGATGTGGTCAAGGGTCATTACAATAACAACAGTATGTTCACTAGGGGAAAGCCAGTTAGAAGTTTTGACAGTTTGTTTTCTAAAGGACATCATATTATGACTAAAATACACACACACACACACACACGGGGGGGGGGGGGGGAGGGGGAGAAGAAAGGTGGGGGAGGGAGGGAGGGAGGGAGGGAGAGAGAGAGAGAGAGAGAGAGAGAGAGAGAGAGAGAGAGAGAGAGAGAAGAATTGAGTTATGATGCAAAATGGGAAAGCAAATCTGCCTTGTGAGCTCCCAGAGCTGCCCTGATGGCCGACTCTCTTAGTAATCTTCAGGATTCTGACTTAGTCACAATAAATAAAAACAATGAGAGAGGTGTCTTTCTGGAATTTTTTTAAATTTTTTAGAGGCTCTCTATGGGTAAGACTCTATGGGTAAGAGGCTCTCTATGGGTAAGATCTGCGGCACCCAGGAAGCAAAGGGTGGTTGCCTAAGTCCAGGTGGTTTCTAGCCTAACATCCTGTCTGCTAAGAAAGTCCTTCCCTCAGACCCACATGTCCAGAACTACATGTAGACATTGGAGTCAGGCCTAGGGCATGCCTGGAATCCCATGCAGGAGGGATCACAAGTACAAAACATTTCTGGGCAACAGAGTCAATTCAAAGCCAATTTAGGTAACTCAAGGAGACACTATCTCAAAACTGACACTAAGAAGAGGGTTGGATAAAGAGCTCAGTAGATAGTTTTCCTGTCTCTACCACCTGCTCCCAAATAATCACTCAGAGCCTTAATAGAAATTATAAATGCTCAATCAAATAGCTCAGGCTTATTAGTAACTAGATCTTACAGCCTAGCCCATTTCTATTCATCTATGTGCTGCCCCAAGGCTTGTGGCTTTTATCTCCCTTTTTGTGTGTCTGACTCATTCTCCATCTAGCTGACGACTCCTCTGATTCCATCATTCCTCATCCCACAATTCTCTGTTTGACTTTCTCCACCTAACTTAATCCTGTTCAGCTGTTGGCCAGTCAGCTTGTTTATTAAACCAATCACAGTGACATATGTTCACACAGTATACAGAGAGATTAGTCCATAGCCCATAGCAGAGCTCACAGGCAGAGCATTTGCTTATTGTGTGAAGCCTTGGGTTTGGTTCCTAGTATGGAGGTGGGGTGGGGTGGGGTAGAGGTGGTGGGGGAGGTGGCACTCATGGATATTGCCATATTTCTCCAGTTTAGTTTGCTGGGATTTGCCCCTTGCCTCATTTCAAAATTGCTTTTTGCTGGGCATGCAGGCAGTTCTGCATACTGTCAGCTCTGTTGCCTGAGTGACAGTGAAATGAGCCGGCTAGGCCCCTGGCAGCCACCTGGAAGGGACTGGAGGCTCTAGTCTGTGGAGATGCAGGGATGGAGCCAGTGCTCACTGGCCCTGGCCTTGCTTCTTGGAGTTGACGTAGGTGGTGAAGGGTTTTCAGCCATAAGTCTTAGCTATCCCACCTCTAGAATTCTGCTCAAGAGAGAACACTGACCTATTTCCAGCCTGCCAAGGTCTGCTGAAGAAAGTTCATTTATTCAGAAGAAAGTGACTTTTCTTCTTTTGTAGGTGAAGAGGGGGAATTCTGAAACTGGAGCCTCACCCTAGAGGGAGAATCACAGGAGGTCTCCAGTTGGCGGCTGGTTTTGACTTGGGAAGAGGTTAGGTCTTACTTTCTTTTTTTCTTTTGCAAACAACACTCCCTGTCAGGGACCAGCCTTGACAAAAATACCTCTTGCCAGGGTAGAGGCATGGGGATTTAGAAATATAATAAAGAATATAAAGACGCAAATGAAAATAATGAAATGGAGAAACATAGAATTTAGTATCGGGAGGGAATCCCAGTACTGAAATTCACCTTTGTTTAATTTCCAATTGCTTTAAATACACCTGACCCCAAAAGGTAGGAGTAAGACAAAAAAAAAAAAAAAAACAAAAAACTGCATTATCATGATCCAAGGAAATGAACACACCAATTAAAGGTCACGGGCTACATCCACAGTTAAACATTCTGTTGCTAGAACAAAACAAGTCATGCTCTTACCCAAGACCAAAACATTCTGTAGACAGACCACTCCCTGGGTGGAATTCAAAACTATCTCCATCAAGGAACTGGACTCTTAGTTGGACCCTTAGACTTTTGTTAGAGGAAGGAACATATCCACTTCTCTGTTCCAACAGTACAAGGGCTGACTATTAGCCACACCTGTTGACAATAACCTTGAGAGAATAGAACTCTCTGATCTAAGTCTAGGTTGGGACCTTTGTTTGAGGCAGAAACATAATAACCTTGAAGGAACTAGAGGTAAATTCCAACTCTCTGACCTTTGATCAATGTGGAAATAGGCTCATATTTTCCATCCTCCACTATTCCCCTCTCTGAGTCTTACCTTTTACAAAACAGTTGCTTGCTCTGCTCTGTGCTTTATTTGACTTGGCATTTCTCTTCCCCTTCCTGAGATGCCATCTTTCTTTCAGGACATCCTTAGCTCCTTCTTAGGCACACACTTCTCTACTAATACTGAAACTTAAAGGCTCATTCCTGCATCTCCTCCCTTCTTGCTCTTTCTTCTTCAGGCTCTACAGCCTACTAACCTCTCACCCATGAGGCCCTGCCATTGACATTTACTTCCTAGTCCGACTTTCTCCTTTGAAATCCAGGCCAAGGATCACCTCATCTATCCACTTGGTAGTCTCAGATTCAACATGAATAAGATAGTCACAAAGTTCCCTCCACCAATCCTGACTCAAGTCACTCTTCCCCAGTGTATTACAATCTTCAGTGTATTACAAATTGCAGTAACCAAGGCATCTTTCATCTCTCACAACCCTGTCAGAGGCCCTGCATCAGTCCCCACCACCATCTCCAGTCCTTTTATGGTCCTTCACCTGAATGATTCCAGGTTGCACTAGCAAGCAATATTTGTATTTTTAAAATTATATTTATTTTTTGAGAATTTAATATATTTATATAATGTATTTTGATCATATCTACCTGCCACACTGTTCCCCACAATCTCCCCCCAGTACCCACAATATGTTCTTACTAGCCAACTTCCTGTTCTTTGTCATTCTTCTTCTCTTCTTCCTCCTCCTTTTTCTCCTCCTTCTCCCCCTTTTATATTCCACTAAGTATATTTAGTGCTGTCTGTAATAGTCTGTCCTGTCCCTTTAAGAGACAAGCCTTGCTTACTCCCTCCCTGTCTGCTGAGGCAGGCAGATCTTCCTTCCTGCTTGCAGCCCAAGTCCCCTTCTTTTCTGTCTCTCCCTTCTACCCACTTCTCCCCTCTCCCCTTTCTGCTTCTCTCCCCCACTTTCTCTCTCTTTCTGCTCCCCTTTCCCCTCCGTAACCCACTAAATAAATATCCAACCTCACTCTGCATGGCGTGCTTATCCATGTCTCTGTCTCTGGCCCGCCACATGGGTCCCTTCCTTAGGGGCCAGCCACCTTTGGAGAACTGCGGTGTGGTCTTGTGGTGTGCCCATCTGTCTGTCTCTCCTCATGGAACTGGCTGTCCCATTCAGGTCTCTCACCCACCACCCAGCTCCCTGCCTAGGACTCATGGCCGGCTGCAGCCACTCAGGGAACTGCACCATCACTGTATGGGACTGGCTGCTCTTGGGACCACTGCCCACTGCCTGCTGCCACTTCAGGGACCTGCAGTGTGGTCTTGGGACCCACTGCCCACTGCAGCCACTTGGGGACCTGCAGCATTTTATTTAAACCATTACACTGTCCACGTGCATATGATGAATGTGAATGTACTTGGAACTTAACAGTGGCTCTACCACCAAGGAAAAATGACTCTACTTACCTCAGCAGTCATCAGCTGCCAGTATCTCCTCAGCTGGAGGTGGAGTCTGATGACCAGTTAGCTTGGTCCTTGGTCATTCATAGGCATGTGACTGTAGCTGCTGTGAGCTCATCAATAGCCAGGTCATATCCCGAAGACAGCATGTCACAGCACTCCTCCCCATTCTCTAAGCTTGCATTCTTTCTACCCCTTCTTCTACAATGATCCCTTAGGGAATTTAATACAGGTGTTCCATTCAGGACTGAGCACTCAAGATGATGCATTCTCAGTACTTTAATTAGTCTCTGCCTTAACCATGGCCTATTGCAAAAGGAAACTTTTCTCACTAAAGTGGGGAGGAACACAAATCTATGGATATAAACATAAATATTTAGAAGGCAGTTTGACAAGATGTCCTGTTAGCAAATAGGTTCCTCCTAGGGTCTATGATCTCATAAACCTGATTTTTGACCAGGTTTATAGTATCAGTCATGAATTTCTTTTTGTAGAGAAAGCCTCAAATCTAATCAGGTATTAGCTGGTTACTCAGATAACTTTCATGCCACTATTGCACCAGTGAGCATGTATTCCATGGTAGGTCAGTATTGTAGCATGCAGAGTCCAGTGCTGGGCAAGACCATTGATGTCTTTTCTTCCCCCAGTGGCCTGTATAGCAGCTACCAGCACCATAAAACCAACCAGCAGGAGGAAGTTTCAAGATTCATTTCTCTATGTCCTTCAACAAAAAAAATGTGTCTTCAGCAATGGGGTCTGACCATTTATAGATAGCCAAGAACAATGGCAATAGGGAGCCTTGCTGACCAATAACTTACAGTGAGATATCCCATGGCTGCTACTGAGATTCTCATTTACTAAACTTTGTCTTCTGGGAACATCATTGTCCATCAGTATAGAACATCTTTATTTAAACTCCTTTTAAAAAGTAATTTATATTTTGTAATTATCTTGCAAACTAAGGCATTTCCATGAATCTCCTTTATATATCCTTAGTTTTGGCTAACTCACCACCTATTCCCTCCTCCATCTTCCCGTCTTTACCTATGATAAAATGTTTGGCCTCCAGTCCATGCCATCTTTCATATCCTATGTGTTCTACTACCCTGTTCTATTTTTAACTGGGTTGTGAGTGGGTAGGTTACAATATAGCTTTTTCATCTCGGTTAATCTTTTCTAACTCTTCCTTTCCCATAATCCCCTCAACCCTCACTGTGTGTGAATGTTTCAGCCCCCAGTATTATCTTTTCTACTTTCATTTTACCTATATTCTATCAGCCCATTTCCTTCGTACATCCTCTCTACCTTCCTACTTTCCTGGCTTCCATGTGTGCTCCAGGTTAAGCACACATACACCAAAAAGATTCAAAATAAGATCCTTACAGGAATGAGAACATTCAATATTTGTCTTTCTGGTTCTGGGTTACCTCACCTAGTATACTTTTTCCCCTTAAATTTCATTCATTTACTCAAATTCCATTTTCTTCACAGCTGAGCACAATCCCATTGTGTTTATGTGTTAGTCTTTTGTTGTCGGGTTTTTTTGTTTGTTTGTTTGTTTGTTTTTGTTTTTTTGTTTTTTTTTTTTTTGGTTTTTCGAGACAGGGTTTCTCTGTGGCTTTGGAGCCTGTCCTGGAACTAGCTCTTGTAGACCAGGCTGGTCTCAAACTCACAGAGATCCGCCTGCCTCTGCCTCCCGAGTGCTGGGATGAAAGGCGTGCGCCACCATCGCCCGGCCTGTTGTCATTGTTTCTGTCAACTTGACATAAGCTAGAGTCATTTGGGAAGAGGAAATCTCAATTAAGAAAAACATCTTCACCCGACTGGTCTGTAGGCAAGTCTGTGGGGGCATTTTGTGACTAGTTGATGTGGAAGGACCTATCCCACTGAGGATGATGCCACCTCTGGGCAGTTGGCCCTGGGCTGCAAGTTGAGCAAGCCATGAAACCAAGCCAGTGAGCAGCACTCTTCCATGGTATCTACTTCAGTTCCTGCCTCCAGGTTCCTGCCCTGTTTGGTTTCTCTCAGTGGGGGACTGTGACAGGGTTGTATAGCCTTGTAACCCTTTCCTCCCCGAGTTGCCTTTAGCCATTGCCCTTGTCATAACAGTAGAACGCCAACTAGGATAATGCCTACTTTCTCTATGCATTCTGAAGGTCACTGTCATCTAGGTTGATTCTGTTTCCTAGCTCTTGTGAATATAGCAGCAAAGAGCACGGATGAACAAGGAACCCTATCTGGGATATACTGTCCCATGGGTATCTGCCCAGGAGTGACATGGCTTTCTCATGGCAGTTCTGTTTCTAGATCTTTACAGAAACCTCCAGACTGATGTAGAAAATGGCTACTCTAGTTTATACTCCCACCAACAATGGGAGACTTCCTCTTTCCACACAGCCACACCAGCTTTTCTTCTAGAGGGAAGGGTCTTATCTTACAAAGAAGCACTAAGAGAACCAGGAATGTTGATCACACAGGGGCGTCTCTTCAATGGAGGAGATTCAAGTAAAAGACCTGCATTCCATCCAGAGATCTGAAAGTGGAGGTTCTTAAGACCTGGTGACCTTTTTGCTTTCTGGAGGGACAGACCTCTCTGTAATTTCCCAAAATGGTTATCCCAGGCTCTTCCTTCCATAGACCATCACCCATCCTTAGGGGAGATGTCACATGTACCTTATGATCTGTTGATCTCTATGCTATTAGCTAGAGACCACATTAGATGTTAACATTTTAAGCTATAGAATCCACCCTCATGGTCACATGTACTTTGTAAAGGAGTTTCTTTGTAGTCAGCTATTCTTGATTGTCTATTTGACAATGAACTACAATCCTGAAATGAAGGTCACATTTGTGATCAGAATCTTGAGACCAGAAGGCAACCACCTTTGATCAGGTTCTTGAGGCTAGAAGGCAACTGCCTTTGATCAGGATCTTGAGGCTAGTAGACACAGGCTTTTGATCCAGTCCTTGGGGTAGGAAGACACACCTTTAATCTGGGCCACACCTTCTGCTGGAAGCTTATTTAAGGACAATGGAAGAAAGAAGGGTTTGTTCTTCATGTGTTTGCCATCACCTTGTCAGCATATCCATTCCAGAGACACCCAGCCTGCAAGTCATTCAAACAAATTCCCATATATATAGATTCATTCCATAAGTTCTGTGACTCCAGAGAACCTCTACTAATATGAATTTTGGTATCAGGAATTGGGTTGTTTGAAAGAAAACAGGCCCCAAAGTAAGTGGCGCTAGGAGGTATGGCCTTGTTGGAGGAAGTGTATCACTGTGAGGGCGGGCTTTGAGGTCTCATTTGCTCAAGCTTCCCTTAGTGTGACAGTCAGTCAACTTCCTGCTGCCTGCAAGATGTAGCACTCTCAGGTCCAGCACCATGTCTTCCTGCATACCACCATGCTCCCCGTGGTGATAAGAAAGGACTGAACCTCTGAAACTGGAAGCAAGCCACCCTCTATTTAATGTTTTCTTTATAAAAGTTGCTGTGATCATGGTGTCTCTTCACAGCAATAAACACCCAATCTAAGACACACACTTTAAGCTTTATTGTGCACCTGGAATGGAATGACTGTTGCCTGGAAACATTTCTCCAAACTAATATTTTAAATATGCTAACAATGAACTGCCTGACATTAGAGTCCCTGGTGTCTCATCCAGGGTGACAATCTGCATGAGATTTTCATTCTCATCTCTTCCCATGGTTCACTTCTCTGCCTGACACCTTCAGGGACCCCCTCATTTTCTGTCATTTGTACTTGTGATGATGGCTATTCTGACACAGGTGAGATGGATTCTTCAGGTAGTTTTAATTTGCATTGCTGAGGCAGTCGAACAACCTTTATTCATGTTTCCTAACCAATTGTGTTTCCTCTCTTGAGATACCTCTGACAAATTCCCTAGCTCATTTTTAAATTAACTTATTTTCTCGATGTTTAGTTCTAAATTTTTTGTGTGTATCCTACAAAATAATCCCTATCAGATGTACAGTTGACAACAGTTTTCTTCCATTTTGTGGGCTGCCTCTTCACCCGATGGACAGGTTTTTTTTTTCTATATAGAAGGCATCTAATTTAATGAGGTTCCATTTGTTGACTGCTTTATTCCCTGTACTACTGGGGTCCTTTCTGTTAATGGGCAAGAGCATCTTGCCATCATTACCCAAATTTCACTTTTCATGTTTATCCTCACAGTTAGGACATGGGCTAGAGAAATCATGCTTTTGCAAAGATTTTAGGGACAAAATAAGTTGGCAGGAGTGACCCTGGGAGCAGGTTGAAATAACGACAGAGGTCAGATGGGTAAGAGGGGAGCGGAGCCATCATGCCTCCTAAACTGTACAAAGATGGATAAAGGGAGTGGCAGGTGCAGTTGTGCACACTCGCATTATGAACACGGCCCTGTGCACATGCAGACACCCCCACCCCCGGACCATTGCCCACTTCAGTCCAGTGCTTCGTAAATATCTGCTGGAGAAAAGAACACCATGGTCACATTTGGAGAAAACACTAGCAGTTTATTTTCATCTGTAACTTGACAAAGATCTCAATACAAGACAAGCTTACTAAAGGATCGTCTTTAAAGATTGCTTTTCAACACTGTCCTAGGAAAACGCTCCTCCTCCAGTTCCTAGAGTGGGGTAAGACGGACTTCATTAGTTCCACCATTGACACTGTCATAATCTAATTCTGCTTTCAGAACTCAGAATGAAAAACCCCAGCTTTGATTCCATGCATCAGGAAACTGAGGCATAGCCAAGCTGTGGAGCCCTGTTGAATCTAAACTTTGTAAAACTGTCTTTGGAAAAAGACAAATAATTGTACAATGGGGTATTTCCCTTAAGTTTGACTTCCCGAACTAGTAATTGACTTCTGAATTAATTATATTGTAAAAAAAATGACTATTTTTGTAGTTCAGCCTTTTCTTAGTGGGTCTATAGAGTGCACGCCCTTCCAGTTGGCCATTGAGGTGGAAGGGGAATGGCTGCACGGAGAGTGTGTGAGAAAATGTGGAGGACAGAGGCTCCAAGGGAAGCTACAACTCCTCTGAAACTATAGTTTCAGACACTTTTGAGTCACCATCTGATCTTCTGGAAGGGCAAGCAGTGCTCATTACCGCTGAGTCAGCTCTTTCTATCCCTGATTCCAAGGATCAATGCAAAGCAACCGTGACCATGGCAACTCAAAGAAAATCATACTCTTGAGGGGGAGAAAGAATTCAGAGATAAAAGGGCAGGGGACAGAGCCTCTGCAGCAGTGTTGTGTGTCACCCCTGTGATGTTACGCTCCAAAAGAAGAAACTTAAACAACTGATGTTCGCTGGCTGGCTTTGTTTCTGTGTACCCAGGTCCAGAGGTGGATGTTAAGCTTCTGGCTGAGCAAGGTCACACAGCTCCACAAGCAAGGTTCACTCAGTCTTCTTCTATGGCCGCTGGCAAGATTCTCCTCCACTCCTAGACACAGGGGCCTCTCCACAGACCTCCTGCTTCTCTGCTTCTGGGCTTCTCCTAGAGTGAGTGGGGAGGAAAGGAGGGAGAGCAGAAGAGGGGTTGGCAGCAGCTAAATCTCTTCATGACTTATTCTCTGAAGTGACATTGACATATTTTTTTGGTTGTCCATCAATTTGTGGACATCTCCTTAATACCACAGTATATACCTTATAAAGAATTCATGTACAGAAAAGACAGAGACCATTTCCAAGTCTGAGAAAACCAACAGTTCTGATCCAAGCAGATACAAGAACCCAACACACTCTTTAAAAACATACGCTAGTGTCTAATAAGTGTGTGAAAACATGTTCAATACTGTTGGCAATCACAGTTGGAGTTGTAAAGAGGAACCAACACATGCTTCCCAGGATGGATAAAATTTAAAGGACTGAAAATGTTGATTAAATATTGACAAGGGTATGGAGCAATTGTAATGCAACGTTGCTGGCAGCCACATAAAATAGTATAAAATAGTATAGCTACATAAAACTTTGCAAATTTCCTTAGAAACAATCTAATACATGCCTAACCTATAGTACAGCTAAGAAAAATGTACCCAAGAAGAAATGAAAATATATTTGTGCAAATGTTTATATGCACATATTCAAAGCAATTTTATTTACAATAGCTAAAAACTAAAAGTAACAGGGATGTCTTTCAATGGATGATAGAGGAAAATGAGGTATAGCCATTCAATGGAGCACCACTTAGCAATATAAAAGAATAAGCTACTAATAAACAAAACTGCAAGGTAAGTCCCAGAGTCATGATACAGGAGATTCAAAAGAGTTCACACTATATGGATCCAACTATACAGTCAAGAGATATATGAGCTTGCCAAGGGTGAATGCATCAGGAATGACCAAAGCAGATACAGTCTGCCTTGGGCTATAGGTAGAGGGAAAATAGAATGAAAATAACAATAATAAGGATAATAATAATAACAACAGTAAATTGTCCTTGAGAGTTGGTGGAAATTGTCTTTATCTTGGTTGCTGGGTCAGTTTTAAGAGTGAATACATTTGTTAAATCTCATTAATTTATGTACCTTAAATAGACAATATTTTCTGAAAAAATAAAGACTTTAAAAAGATGAGTGTATGGGAGGCTAAAAGTCAGTAATTTTGCCTCTTTAAAACTGTAATGTCACATTGGATGGGGACCTTCACCATTTGCTTAACTTGTGGCTTGGCAAAGCATTGAGAAGGCCTGTTTCCCCCTCTGCTCTTGTCTGTGTACATTTTCCAGAGCTGTAAGCCAGCAGCAGACAGTTGGTGGATGTGAGATTTGAGAGTGTATGTAAATGAATTGTTCTTCTGTTTCTCGCCATGTCTTTCTGGTTTTGGATAAGTGTGAACAAATACATTTGGTAGAAAAGTATAAAATCTAATATGAAGCTTCACAGTTTCTGTTCCAAATGGACACCCTAACCGTATAGATGTTCTACGTAGTCTTTGGGTCTGGTTAGTTTCGGTGTGTGACTTTTCTCATTATAATAAAGTTTGTAAACTTAAAAATAATTTAAAAATTTAAACAAAAGAGTTAAAAAATAGTCAAGAACATTAAAATAGCATAAGAATCTACACGCTTAGACCACATAGAGAGCTTTTCCTGTCAATCTGCTGAGTCCATCTATCATGAGAAAAATTAAATAAGCATCATCGTCCCTTTTGCTTCGAGTAGTATTTCAGATTCCAAAGGGGCATAAGTCCCTTCTTCAGGACACCCTGAAGATGCACTGAGGGCAGACCGCAAACATCACATCAGAAACAGCACAGTCTGGGAAGTGGAAACTATCAAATCAATGAGGATTAGAGAGCTGACTACCGAAGTGTGTGGAAGAAGCTCAGAGCCTGCATCCCTCCAGGGGGAGTGGCAGAGGCACCCTGAGACCACTAAGCTCTCCTGTGTCCCCATCGATGTTTTCAGGTTGGTTCTATTTATCTTTTCTGTCCTCCCCCCCACCCCGTTTTGTTCACTGATGTCTGCATTCTCAGTTCTGAAATGAGTTCCACAGATACATAAGCCATTGGATTCCAAGTGTTGGGAAAGCAAGCAGTTCAAATGGAGTGAGAAGGGAAGGCCAATCATTTTAAAATTAGGAAATTAAGAAAAAACCTTTCTCATTATTTAAGAGGGAGCTAAAGAGAAGATCGCCTTCTGTTGTTTCAGTTAATTTTGCTTTAGTCAGAGTTTAGAGACTGTGTCGCTTCAGAACGTCAGCTGACAATTAGGAGTGTTATTCATTCATCACCCAGAGCACACAAGCAGGAGGTTGTTTGTTTCTGATAGTTGGAGCAATAGCTTATTGTAAATTACATCAGATAATATGTAAGCCAATTAAATAGGAGTAAATATTCCTTAGAACAAATTAAGCTTTCGGCAAGTCATCCGAGCAGGGAGTGGCTCGGAACACCGCCCTGTGCCTCAGGCCCACTGGCTCCGTCCTGTTCCCCACCCCATGTCACTCATTTGTTTTCATTCCCTTTCTTTTTTTGGAAGACATGCTTCCTGTTGGTAGGGGCTGAACAAATACTTGTTAAATATTATGGACCTATCAATGCCCTGGGTTTGGGGAATTCATTAGAAACACAAACAAATAACATTTCTTTTTTTTTGGGGGGGGGGTGATTTGAGACAGGGTTTCACTGTTTAGCTCTGGCTGTCCCAGAACTTGCTTTGTAGACCAGGCTGGCCTCGAACTCACAGAGTCGGCCTGCCTCTGCCTCCCAAGTGCTGGGATTAAAGATGACACGCACTTGCTTTGTGTCTATGTCCTTGCTATCCTCTGTCGTGCCCACCTGATGGACCCTCTAGCTTCTAAGCCGTACTCTCCCTTCTGCAAAGGTTTTCTACAGTCTTTAGTCTCTTCCCATCCAGATTCTAGAGGCCTTTCGTGGTTACCAGTTCTGTAGCGACTGGGGCAGGCTGTGGTGTTTGCTGAACCATGTGTTGTACTGTGAATGTGCAACCTGGCAGCATGCAGACTTATGAAAGGCTACAGCAGTGTGCCCTCGGGCCTCAGCACGTTTCTCCACCCAGCGCCGACATCAGCCTGGGGTTCACCTTGCTGCTTAGCACTTGGGTTTGCTCCGTTTGGACTCAGTCTTGGGTCCATGGCACTTCAGGGCCAGTGAAGGACCGCATGCACTATGGGGATCCCGTGGGCTGGCATTGCCTCGTGATGTCACGGTCATTTGTTTGTCAGTGCTTGCTCTACTGTTTGCACAATGACAGCAAAACCATCCCATGATACGTGGCTCAGAATAGTCTCTGTCATTAAGTGCGTGCTGGCAGTAATTAGATTCTCAGTGTTTCTCGGAATACATCTAAAGGACCTGGATCATTCCCTTTGAAATGTTTTTCCTTATTACCATTTGGCAAACTGAGCAATGGTTGGAAAAAAATCTAGTGAATTTCACCTCCTAGATAATTTTGAAGTGGCCGTGATGTTCTAAGGAAATCTGAAAAATGTGTGTGTGTGTGTGTGTGTTTAATATACAAGGCTTTCAATAAAACAGTATGCCACTAGGTTTCATTTTCTAGTCTAAATGCCATTTTACTTTTCCCTCGTGCAGTGACTACAGGTGAATCTCTCTATACGCATACTTATGCATTTACATCTGCTAATATGTATAAATGTTATACACGGCACAGCAGGACACCTCGTGGAAGGACAACCTTGAAATAGCTTATTTGAATGCTTCTGGTTGGCTTTATTTGACCTAACATTGGGCCACACTTAACTCTGTGGAGAGGGTGGGTGTTGCAATGGGCAGAAGAGACGGGACTGGATGGTGTAGACAGAGAAAGGCAGACAGAAACAGGAGGGGAAGAGCAAAAACCATGCCAACCATTTCAAAGTCACTTTTTGGGCTCAGTGGTGTCAGTAGAGCACTTGCCTAGTATGTGTGAGGGCCTGGGTTCAATTCCCAGCCCTGCAAAATGAACACACATCAATAGCAACAAGAGTTATTTCTCCAATAAGGCAGAAGCAGAACAATAAAAATACACTCTTTCTGGCTGTTTTCAATGAAAGAATTAAGACCAGGAAACTTTGCTGTCCCAAGGCTTGGCTGAGTTCTCTCTAATCCCTGTTTCTCAGACACAGAAAGAGCTTAGCTTGAGTTTAGTGGGGGATTTAGCAACTTCATTTTGATGTCCAGCCTTGCTTATTGGGGTCTAGTATAGGAACATAGTCTAAAACGATGACATTCTTTGATTTGGATTTAGTAATATCATGATGTCATTGCGTGCTAGTGAAACGGCGATCTATCAAAATCCGTGGAGGACAGATCGAATCAGGCTCGCTCTGATAAAGGCACTCTTAAATCATGCAGGCTCCCACAACAGAACTTCATATATATTTTAGAGAGCTTGGTTTTTATTCAAGGAAGAAGGAAAGTATGGGGTTAAGAAGCGGGTTTTGTTGTTGTTATCGTCAATGACATTGCTAAGACAGAAGTGTTTGCTGGTGAAGACCCAAGTCTGCTTTGCACATATTTTTAGATCAGATTTTGGCTTTTCGCTAGCTGCACCACTGTTCTGTGCATGCGCACACGCACCTACATGTGTGTGCATGCGTGGTGGGGCAGCGGTGGTGGTGGTGCGTGGGTGCAGATGCAGGGTAGAGGTCACTATCAGAGATCTTCTTCCATCGTTTCTCTGCAATACTTTTGAGATTACTTTTTACAGGGTCTCTTACTCAACTTGAAACTCACCATTTTGGTTAGACCAGCTGGCTACTGAGCCCCTAGCTTCACCTGTCTCTACCCCAGCAGGGCTAGGGTTACAGATACACCTACCACACTTGTCTTGTGTGTGAGTGCCTGGAATCCAAACTGAAGCCCTCCTGCTTGCTGCAGCGAGCACTTTAACCACTGAGCAAGCTCCCCAACCCTACAGCACTACTCTGTGGCCTCTGTGAATGTAATTCAGGAGGTGGGTCCTCCAGTCCCTGCAGCTGTGAGCTGAGTCTTCATGGGAACCCCTTTCAAAAGCCTTGAAAAGTGGGCTGGAGATGTAGCTCAGTGGTCGAGCACTTCCCCAGCCTGAGAGGAGTCACGTTCCATTCTTAACTTTGTCAAGCAAACAAAAGCGAGCTGAAGTCATGGCACAAAGAGCACTGGAAATCTCTGGTTTGAGCTTGAGGCTTTTGACCATGTGATCCCTTGCTGGAAGGTTTACGATGGTGTTAAGTTAGGAAACTTGGCGAATGAAGTTCACCCCCAAGCTGAGGGTCACAGCAATGTTTATATGCTGGCTGCAGGGTTAGCCTGATGTAGGATCTAGTACGTGCTTGATTCACACTGGCTGTTGTCATTGCGACATTGCTTCAGTTCCTTCTCCAGCCCTACACTTGTCGTTTGCCTTTTCTGGAGTAACAGACTCACTCTGCGCCGCCCACTCCCCTGACACTCATTTTCTCCTATGATGCGCACGGAGAACACGACAGAGAAGAAAGGACAGATTTCACTCTTAGAAACCGAGGTCTCCTGGAGTGAAAGGCAGGCTAGCCCTGCTCGGTGTAACAGCCATAACAGAGTTCTCACTGTCAGAAGCAAGGAAAAGCCTGCTTAAACCTGTGCGGGGAATCCCAGGGAAGGCCCTTCAGAATGAGATGAGGCTTACCAAAAACTAAAAGCAGTTTTCCAAAGGAGAGGAAGGCTGGATGGTAGGGAATTTCAGTCAACGAAGCTCAGGCTGGCTCCCTTCAGGAAAGGCAAGCCATGTGGAATAGCTGTGGTTTGGCACATTGTGGGCAGAAGGGCACAAAATGAAGTGGAATGGGCAAGCAATAATCACCCCCTGGGCTGCCTCTCTTGCATATGATTTATCTATCAGTCTACTTGAGTTTAAAACTTGGTACTAATCTTTTGGAGTGGTGGGATTATTCTAGACGGGTTCAATTTTCTTTGCTACGGTTTCTCTGTAAAATTGGAAGATATAAGTAACAGTGGGAGCCTTATGATATGTGTATTGGGATTAAGTGGGTTAATATTCATAAGTTCTCACAGAAGTGCTTGGCATACAGCTGTCCTTCTGTATATGTTGGCAGTGATCAAGGTGACACTGATGCTGATGGAGGTAATGTGTCACTCAAGGGGTCCCCAAGGGAGGTAGCACAGGCAGAGATGACACGACACTGTCCACTTCTGGATCGCCGGGACTGAGGCACTGGACAAAAAGGGGAGTCAGTCTCAAATTCTCCTGAGTGTGACCTTGACAGGATATTCATAATGAGATGTCCAGAGCACCAGGAAGGCCCCTGTCTGAAAGCAAAGGGAACAAAGCTACATCCACAATGGGCTGGGTTTTCTCTGCAATGAGTTCTCAGCTAAGAACACACATCGGAAACATCTTAAGGAGTTACACCAGGCCACGTTCCTCTCCTGAATCTGTGTGTCGCTAAATCTGCCAAGGAGTCCTTGACTGTGCCTTTTCTAGCGTGCTCCAGAATGGCGCTCTGGTCCTCAGTCCACACTTGGAGACTGTCTGCTCCATCATGTTAGACGGTGGGTGAGATTCAGAGTTCTTGGCTAACTGCTGCATTCCACATCCTCTGCCCAGCAGTCCAGAGTCCCTCCCTATTTCAGAGGCACCCACTCTGCTGGCTCTCAGGGCGTATGTGTTGCTTGGATCCCTCTTCTTCATTTGTATAAGCAGGAGATTGGACCAAATCCCTGGGCCTCCTGAACCAGGAGTCTACATCTGTGCTGTGGTGGGAGAGATAAGGACAAAGAAACCCATCTCTGGCCAGCCTGCCATCCAGTGGTCTATCTCAGGAGTCCTTCAGGCGAGGTGTCTATAGCTTTGCCTGAGAGGAAGACAGGAAGCACTCGTGGACATTTTCAGCTGTGATTTAGACTTTCCATCCCATAGTTTACTAGTTTAGATGATCACAAGACCAAGTTGTCACCCTCATGAGTTAATCTGCCTCATGAGCGCAGGATGAAGTGTTTTGCCTGGGCATCATGGGTCTGTGTGTCATTCTCTAACTTTAATCTCCAGGATCTGGCTCCTACCTCGTGGCCCGCTGGCTGCCTGCACCTGTTGGAAGCACCGGGCTGTGGGATGAGGACTAGGAATGGACGCCTGATGGAAATGACTGGGCATGCCTTGCAGGGAAATATGAGACTTACAACCCTGGTGAGACAGGTAGGATTTCAGGGGCATGTTACATAACCACGCTCGGAAGGGACAGCCTGTCCATCTCAGTGGCAGAAAAAAGAAAGGCATCCTGTTCTACCATAGCTAATTGTTCTTAATAATTTAAATGCTGTTTTATCAGATTACATATTCCTGCTTACTTCCGTGACTTAACATGAAGAAATCTTTAAACACACGGCTTTTGACTAATCTTTTTTTTTTTTTAAAAAAAAAAAAGTATAAAAGCTTAGGATTCTAGCAGATAATTTCTTTGCTGTAGCCTATCAGAATATCTCTTTTTGAGTTTTTTTTTTTTGACATTTTAGGAAAACAAAGATGATTTGAACCTTAGCAACTTCCTGGGGGTGGTGGGAGACCTCTTGGGGGTGACAGATATGATGTTCCCACGGGGTCAGAGTCCAGCATTGGTTGCTAGGGGGTGCGAGTGACAGACCATTTCTACCTCCTCACTGTTTAATAAAGATTAAACAATTACCCCTGCACAGTGAAGCTGAATATTTAAAGTAGCGCAAGAAGACCAAGACCAAAGGCCATGAAGCCACAGGTGGCAGGATTTGGAGGTGTCCTAGTGGAGGGAGAGGAGGGCACAATTTTGACAGGTATGGCTGGAGGTGACATTCTTCCTCTGGGCAGTCTCCATAGGTCAGCTCTGGAGGCTTCTTTCTAGACACTGTGCCTTCCCATCAGAGCCTGGCTACTGACTCTGACAGACACTTGTGTTATGATGTGAGCCCGGGAACTCAGCGGGGAGATGCCCCAGAAGCTGTCTTGGTGGCCAAGATGGGTCTATCTCCTTCGTTCTCTTATGCCTTACTCAGCTACTCAAGTTCACAGCTGGTATTTGGGAGAACTGACACGTCAGTTGGTAGCTGAAAGAAACCAACCATGGCTTGCTTTAACCTGGTAGGCTATAACACTGGGGCAGCTTGGCTTCTGCCATCCCACACAGTGAGGACCAGCTGGAGTGGTAAGTGAGCATGCAGCCAGGACGTCTTCTCAGTGAGGATGGGTAGGCAGGACACTGACTGCCCAGAGCAAGGCCAGGGGTAACAAACGACTGTGGGCAGGGTCACAAGACTGCAGTTGAGAACTGGCTGGTGTTCTCTAGGAGTGGGAACCGTTGATGGGAAGCACACTGTACATGACCCCATCTTTGCTATGGGTTTTCAGTACCACTGAGTGTGCGAGGTAACTTGTAGTTGGTTCTTTTTACACACACAGACTTATTCCTACTTATGAATGCCCAGCCTTAGCTTGGCTTATTTCTAGCCAGCTTTCTTAAATTATGCCGTCTACCCTTTGCCTCTGGGCTTTTATCTTTCTCTCTTCTATATACCTTTATTTTTTATTCCATGGCTTGTGATGTAGTTGGGTGGCTGGCCCCTGATGTCCTCTTCTCCTCCTTTTCTTGTTTCTCCATCTTCTTCTCTTCCTATTTATTCTCTTTGCATGCCAGCCCCACCTATCCTTTCTCCTGCCTAACCATTGGCCGTTCAGCTCTCTATTGGACCAATCAGGTCTTTCAGGCAGGCAAAGCAACACAGTTTTACAGAGTTAAACAAATATAACATTAAAGAACGCAACATGTCTTTGCATCACTAAACAAATGTTCCACAGCATAAACGAATGTAACACATCCTCAACTAATATTCCACAATAGTCATTTTAAAAGTAACCCAGAAAGTTTGTTTTCCTTCAATACGGGGGCTGGGACCATTTTGGGTTATTCCCTAGATAGGAAGGCAGCTCACCAGAGAGTGGTTTACAGACCAAGCATCCATCACCTCCTATTGGTGGCATCCAGGAAGACACTGCACAGACGCTTCTGCCCTCCAGCCAGTTCCCACCGGAATCCAAGAGTCACACTGATGCATATATAGGGCCCACAGATCTACCCTTCCTCCCGGGGTTCATCTTGAGGACAGTTTCTGACCAAACATCTTGTTGCAGTTTCTGGCAAAAACATCCTGTTTGTTCCCCTGCTCCCTCTCCCCCACTGGTGGTTAGCTTAGGACTTTGTTTACTCTTGAGCCCAGTAATTTCCCACCTGCCTGGGGGGATTTCCACTGTGCAGTAGCTAGGTATATAAGGTTTTTTTTTCTAAGCTTGAATAAACGGCACTGGGCATTCTCTCCTCACAGATGACCCATGTCTTTTTGTGTTCCTTTACTCTCCAGGCCCTTGTCTGGCTCGTGAACGGTACAGTAGCACCAACTGTACCGTAAAGAGTAACACAGGCGTTACACATACCGAGTAGAGTTTTGGATGCCGTGTCCAGATAGGTGTTTAGCCCGACTCTGGAGCTGAGGGGAATAGAGGTGTAGTCTTCATCAAGGACTACAGAGCTCACCTGGGAGGAAGGAGTCACGGGTCGTGTCTTAACCATCTCAGCCATCGGCATTCTCAGCTGTGTCTGATAAAGTTTATATTAATACTGGCTTTTCTAAGTCTCTATTTATTATTTAAAACACGTCAATATAAAAAGCTCCCATAATTTGTTTAGTGTTGACCACACAATATCCTCCACAAATGCAGAGTGACCAAGGAACACGATGCTTTTAAATGCCACTCTATCACGCTCCTCCATTTAGCTCTTCCCACACTGGATCAGTTCAAATGTGCGGAGCTTTGTTGGATTTTCTTTAGTTTTCTTGAATTAGTGTTTATTCCTTCACACTATTACTTATTTTTTTCCTGATACTGATAATGACTTTGAAGAGATTTTGTAGTGGTCTAAGTTGATGGGTGCAGTCTCCCCACTCCCACAACTGTTACAGAAAACAAACCCGTGCAGTCACCACACGGAACGCAGTTTGTTATTGTTCCCTCTGTTGGTATTCTGTGCCTTGGTCACCTGTATCTTGGCCTGGATGGACCTGTAGCCTGCCCATAGCACCATCCAAAGTGTTTGATTTTTGATTTCCGTCACTTACCGATACATTTACCATCTTCTCCTTCGCAGTCTGATAGCTTCCTTTTGGTGTTTTAAGTGTGCTGTCAACTGAAGAATGTCTTTATTAGGTCGGCATAGTTCTATTCCTTTTTTACAGAGATTTCTTTTAAAGTGTTTGATTTTTGAAAAATGCTTTTTCTGCATCTCTTAATATGCTCAGTAGTCTTTCCATTATTTTTTGATGTAACGACTTACAACACCTGATGCTTGAATATTGAGCTTTCATTTCATACCTAGGATAAAGCCCACTTGGTGATAGCATATAATTGATTGTGTATAATACTGAAGTTGTTTACCAATATTTTCTTGTGGATTTTTGTTTCAGTGTTCATGAGAAATACCGGTCTGTAATTATTGTTTCTTATAAGATTTTTGTGTGGCAAGAGTGGTTCCACAGAATGAAGTAGAATCCATATATTAGAAGGGAATAAAAATTTACCACAGGCCTTCTCAGATTTCCCCTGAAGAAACCAGAAAAGAAAGGGAAATTATCTCTAAAGTGAACAAAAGAAAGGGAGTGATAAGAATGGTTGCACAGACCCATGAAATTTGCAAAGAGGAATACAATGAACAAAATCAATACATCCCAAAGCCATTTTTAAAAACATACCAAAAAAACTTACTGGTTTCTTTCCAGGCTAAAAAAATATCAAAAACACAAAATGCTGATAGTTGATATCAGAAACAAAATATGTCTGTCTGCTACTGATTTCCAAAGGGATTGTTGAGAATAACGTTTCTTCCTTAAAGGATTAGCAAACCCATCTGTGCCTAATAGTGCTTGAAAGGATATTATACAGGTTTAGTTTCCTAACCAATATAGTCTCTTTAGGTTATTCATGTCTCTTTGTGTGAGTACTGGGAGCTTTTTGACTCCAAGGACATAAAGCATTTAATCCAGGTTGATGTGGGCTTAGAGTCACCCAGAGTGCTCATTTCTTATCTTGACATCAGTGGGATCTGTAGTGATGTCTCTCTTTTATGTCTGAGAGGAACTGATGTTTTCTCCCTTTAGTCCTAGTATTTTTAAAATCAGAGGATTAGCTTTTGATTTTATTAGTCAAAAAAAAATCAATGTCATATGTTCAATTTAATTGACTTTTGATATAATTTTATTGATTTTCTTTCTGCTTTGGGATTAATTTTTTTCTAGTTTTCTTAGGTGAGAGATTGACATTAGATTCTTCTTCTTTTCTAATATATGCATTAAATTCCATAAATGTCCCTCTAAATATTACTTTTGCTGAATCCCACAACCTTGATAAGTTATGTTTTAATTTTTATTTAGTTGAAGATAATTCATAATCTTTCACATTTTTTGACCTGAATATTATTTAAAAGTACATAGTTTAATCTCCAACTACTTTTTTCCTATCCTAACTGCTTTCTGTTATGTTTCTAATCTAATTCTTTTTGTTTTGAAATAATATCTCGTGTGAGATTTCTGTTATTCTAACATTAAGGACTGTTTTGTCACACAATATGTAGTCTATATTGAATGTTTCATGTGGACTTGACAATTTGTATTTTGTTGCTATTGGATGAAGTCATCTGTACAGAACAGATGCACAGTTGATGAAGAGTTCAGTTGAGTCCGCTCTGTCCCTGGCGGCTTTCTCCCCGTGTGTGGGGGACCATCCATTTCTGACTTGAGCACATTCATTTCTTTGAAGTTCTGTCAGTTTTCACTTCCGTATTTTGTTGCCCTGCCACACCATCTTGAAGAAACGCTCTATCCTGACGTAATGTCCCCTCTATGCCAGACAATTTCCTTGCTGTGAAATTTTCTGTGTCTGAAATTAGCCCAACCACGACACGCTCTGCTACTTGACTTAACTAAGGCCTGTCTTTGTCTACTGACCTTTAATCTACATGCAGTTCTGTCCAGGGCACTTCCTGTTGGTGCCTTAGACTTCAGCAATTTCCTTTTACCCACTAGCAATCTGTGCTCTAAGTGATACCTATAACTGATAGTATTGCTGTTCATTGTGTCTGCTGTGTGTTCCTGTTTACACATGTGCATGCATAGGCAAGAACAACCAAATTCATTATAGTTATGAGTTTAAATACGTGTTTGTGTGCTAGACCAACAAAAACACGAGAATAAGACTTCTGTGTTTTCTTTACTTTTTTCATTCTCTGTCTTCTTACTTTTTGTAGACTTGAGTTTCATATGTATCATTTCCCCCTTCTTTTTAGAATTTTAAAAAAATAATTCTTGTGATACAGATCTACTGGCCACATCCTCCCAATATTTATTTCTTCTTTTATTTTGAAGAAAACTTGTGCAAGTGAAGAAGTCTAGGTTGGTAGGGTCCCTTTATAACTTCTTAAGGGTTCTCAGATATCATAAGTAACAATTTTAAAATCACACTTCACCCGTTTTGTGTTTGGAGAATGTATGCGTGAAGATAACTTTTGGTTGTCAGTTTCACCATGTGAATACTGAAAATTGAACTCAGGTCTTCAGGCTGGGTAGCAAACTCCCTTACCCACTGAGCCGTCTTGCCTACCCTCAGGCCCTTATCTTTACTTTTTGACAGGCGAGACATTTTTTTCCTCTTGCCTCTTCCTCTTCCTCTTTACATTTATGAGGCAGTTTGCCTCTCTTCTCTTCTTATTTCTTTTCTTTTCATTGATTTTTCTTGGTGCTCTTTGAGCTTCCTGAATCTATGCTATGGGTGTGATGTTAGTTTGGGAGATGGTCTCATCATTATTGATCCAAATATTTTTCTTTCCTTATTTCTCTATTTTCTTCTGTTGGTGTTAGTGGGAATACCCTACAAATGTTGCCCTTTGTGGTTATCATACAGCTGCTAGCATCAGTGGATTGTTGGTCTTTCTTTCTTTCTTTCTTTCTTTCTTTCTTTCTTTCTTTCTTTCTATTTTTTCTGTTTTGTGAGTTTCTATTGAGATATCTTTAGGCTCAGAGTCACTTCTCAGTTGTATCAGCTGTTAGTGTGTCCATTCTTCTTAATAGCAATTCTGACTAGAGTGAGAGAGAATCTCAGCGTCAATTTAATCAGATTTCTCTGATGGGGAAAGATGTTGGAGATTTTTTTAATATGTTTGTTGGCCAATTGTCCTTATCTTTTAAAAGCTGTTTGTCAATTTCATTAGTCAATTTGTTGATTAGATTGTTTGATCTTTGTTTTTTCTTGGTATTTAGATTTTTGAGTCATTCATACATTCAAGATAATCCTCTATCAGCTGTCACAAGAGCAATGTCATGGAGCCAGCCCCGGTGTCCATCCACACATGACTGGATAAAGAAATATGGTATATATACAAATTGGATTTTTATTTTTGCATAATGAAGAATGAAATGATGCCATTTTCAGGGAAATAGAACTGGGGATCATAATATTAAGCAAAATAAGCTCAACCCAGGAAGACAAAGCTCACACATTCTCTCATATATGGGTCCTGGATTATATATAGATTGTAAGTCAGTTATATATGGTTCTATGTGTATTTATACAATGACAAGGCAGAAGTAGGTTGCCTGAGGTGTGGGGTGGATGTGACAACATGCATGACATACTTGAATGAAAACTTATCTCTCTGTGAGATCCACCACTATATACAATGAGTGTATGTCAATATGAACTTTAGAAAGGTAGTTACACAGAACCAAAGCAGTTTTCACTCCTCTCACAGTTTTTGATCTACAGCGTTTCCCAAATCCTTTGTCAGAACTCTTTTCTGTCTGTTCACATGGCTCATCTGCTCTTGCAGCCATGAGAGCCTTTCACGTTTCAGTCAGCGCTGCTTTATCCTCCATCTGGAAAGTCCAGCAGTTCTGCGGATGTTCCAGCTTGCTTCTGGTGCTTTCCTGACTCTTCAAATGGCATTCTGTCTTTCAGTATACTGTCCAATCATTCTTGATTACCAGGTGTGAAGTCTGGGCCAAGGGAACCACTGCAGGCAGGCCTTTAGGATGTGTGGTTGGGTGTGGAAGACATGCTTTTGTGTTCTCCAGTTACGTCTGACTTTAATGAGTCTGTTCGCCTGGACTGTGAACTTCAATAATCCCTCCCATCCCCAACCCTTAGCATGAGACAGGGTGCCTTGAAGAAACTCAACTTGAGTATTTTTCTTCTCATGAGTGGGAGGCTAGAATCAGCCAGAGTTGGGTAGAAATAGGTTGGATGAATATTACCCACACTTAAATATAGGATACTTTTCTGTCAACAATCATTTTCAGGACATGACAGACCTCTGGAAATTCAGAGCTACAGAGGATGCTCCCTTACTGACAGTCCCTCTGGGGTTTTTATCTCTCAGACTGGTCCCCATTGAACGTTCAGAAATCCATCAGGTGTTTGGATTTTCCAGAGTTAGCTCTTTCCCATATGAGGTGTCTGTTCACAAGTGCCCCTTCGCTCCTCTGAGCCTCTGTGCACCCCCATGTGTCTCTTCAGTTTGGGGGGGCAGCTAGCACCATGCACTGACTTTTATGGACATAGAAATTACAGAAGTCCAGTTCTTCACTTGGCCATAGACTGAAGTGGTCACTTCTGAGCTCTGTCCCTGGACCAGGAATTGAAAGGCACTTTTTGATTTTTTAAAATGAATTTTATATCAAAAGACAGGTATTTTTACACAAATATTCTTAAAGAAAACATGCAGTTCTCTGACATTTTTCATGGACGACTTTGATTTCCACCCGTGGTTACTTAGCATAAATACTCATAAGCCAAAGTTTATCAACATTATTTACCTCACTGCTGTACTGAAGACTACTGTTGACAACTGAATGATTCTAAAGACATCATAGCTCCAAAAAGGACTCTGACCAGTGATCAGGAAACAGTCAATAATGAAGGGTCTGGTGAATTAGAAATGTAAAGCTACTTCCTACAGTAGAGCTGTTCTTTAACTAATCAATACTTGGCTTTACATCAGTTCTCTTTGTCTTCAAAATAAAAGCAATCTAGCTTTTATAGTTTTATTTGAAGAAAATAACCAAGATTACCTATTTTTATAAAACCAAATCAAGATCCTGTTGAGTCACTTGAATTAAAAATCAAATGAACTTTAATCCCGTGGCTCTCACACACACACTCGTCTAACATTTATTTTGGTTGAAAGGTGAGTTGAGAAGCAGCTTGCTATTGTTCCTCATTTCAGGGACTTTCTCTGGTTGACAACTGGCCTGAGCCCTGCTGCTTTTGCAGGCATTTGTGTTTATGTAGTCAGAACCAAGGGTAGAGATAGCATCATTCCCACGGTGCCTGGTTTAACTTGGCCTTGGGTGATGTAACAGATGGGTTGAGACCTGTCATAGCAGATTACATCAACTTAATCATCATTTCAAGAGTTGTATCTTTTTGTTTGGATAGTTTAGCTCCAGAGATTTCATTTGATAGATCTCCTCCAAAAGGAAAGCTCCTGTCATGTGGGCCTACCTTGCCAGCTCCCCCATAGACTACGGGTTTTACTCTGTCAGTCACTCTGGATTACATCTTCCCTGATCCTCTCTGGGTTATCTGTGACAGAACTGGGGCCACCAGTGAAATCTCTGGTTCTTAGCAACTGCTTTTATCTGTGCAAAGCAAATCATAACAGAGAGAGAGGAAGGGATCGACAGGAACTCCTCACTACTGTGCAAGACTGTGCCGTGGAGGATGGGTTTGGTCTGTGGGAGGACAATTAATGTACATAGAGGGCCGAAGCGGTTGTTGGCATTTCTTCTGGTCCCCATTGTATGGTTGGCATCAGCACTGTTTGGATGGAATAAAATCTCCAAAGCTGTGTCTAAACAAATAGGCAACGGATGAAGCAGTTTTGGTTGGGCCCTTCCAGCAGATGCCAGCAACAGCTAAGGACAAGGCTGCAATAGACCATGACATTGGGCCCCCGACTTCTCATCATGGCGATCTTGTTCATTCTCCCCCCCTCCCCCCCCCCACACTTCTAATTTGGTAACAAAAATCCCACTGGTACAACAGAACCACAGTGATTTGGAAGGTCTAAATTTAATATATTTGGGGTGGAGTAAGAAGAGCCAAATTAGACAACTGAAGCACAAAGAATGTTTTCTTTGAATATAGGTTGTCCAAGAAGACTCCAATTTTGTTCACGGCTATGCTGTTGTTTTGGCTGGCTGACTTGTAGGTGCTGGTATTTTCTCCACTCTCCAAAGTCAAATATTGACACAAATGAATTCAACGAGCTGAAGAAGGAGGAGGACAGGGTGGGGTGCTATTGAGTAGATTCTGATCACATCCTGTTGTTTGGGGCAGGACCCAGTACCTTCTGTGGGAAAGTGAAGCATTCTGGGAGGCCGGCAGAGGGCTTTAAGTTAGTACACTTTTATTCCCTTCATTTGAGATCTCAGGTTACACCTCTGCCAACTGCCAATGAAGTGACACACACATGTGTATGCCGGGTCTCATGTGGGGACCTCTCAGCAAGGCCTTCCATGCTAGCTGGGATCAAACACTTGCATCTATCCTCCAGCATCAGGAAGGCACACCAGGCTGTCCTGGCCCCCAATCACCTGGCTCAATCTTATATAAAAGTCTACATAGAGGAGTGTGCTTCTCTGTGTCCCAATAGATTATCCACTTGATATGGGAATTAAGGAAACCAACTTCTCCTCCCCAGCCTGCTTTGGTTTGAGATTCAAATCATTCAGAACCAGAACCTAGTTGATAAGTGTTGCATTGCATAACTAGCTATAAAACTAAACTTTATAACATAGTGAAGGGAACCCTGATGGCTCTTTGGCCTGGAGAGGGAGGGAATGGGGGTATGGGTGGAAGGGAGGGGAGGGAAGGGGGAGGAGGAGGGGAGGAGATGGAAATTTTTAATAAAAAAATGAGGAAAAAAACCAAAAAAAACCCTAAACTTTATCTCTTCCCTTCTACCCAGTTAATTCAAGAACTCTAAACCTCAGAAACCCAGGCTGGGGGGGGGGGCAGCTGCTCCCCCCTCAGTGTGGGCTTCCTGTGATAAGATGTCTAGTATCAATCCCTACCTGTTCTCAACTTCACGATACTGAGATAAGGGCTACTCACCCTACCCTGCCTCCGCCCCTCCCCGCTCCTCCGAGGTCCTCCATGCTGAGTAGAGGTCTGTATTCTTTCTGGATCTGTCCATGCCTGCGAGGATCAGCATGGTGTAGGCTGAGGACCCTCCACACTGAGCTGCCTCACCTACCTGGACTTCCTCAGGAACAAAGCTGAAGTTCTTTTTGGTCAATATCTGCCAGATTAGGGCGAGCATAGAGAGTAGGGCGAGCAAAAAGAGAAGAGGGGAACACCCCCATGAAAAATACAGACAGGAACTAATGAGCTCTCCCGCTCTTTTGTATATCTCTACTACAACGTGTAGTTTGTACCTTGCTTAGGCAACTATAAAGTTTACAACTGTATGTAACTATGACATTCACATGGCCCATTTCTACTATCTCTATAAGAGGCTCAGGTTTTCTAAGGCTGTGTATATATGTATAGTATTCATACGTGTGCATGGGGACATGTGTCATTCTCAGTCTCTCACGGCTTTTTTTAAAGACAGGGTTTCTCACTGAGTCTGGGGCTCATCTGGTCTTCTAGCCTGGCTGGTCAGCCATCCACAGGGACACTCCTTTCTCTCTCCTGCCCCATCCTGATAGTACAGGGATGTATTCCACCACATCCCATTTTTTATGTGGGTACTAGGATCTAAACACAAGCTCTCACACTTGCCTGGCAAGCCCCTTATTCACCAATCCATGTCACCAGCCCCCAGAGTCACTCTTTATGAGGTAGTTTTTCATATTCTGTTCCTGCTCTTGGTTTTCTGGAACATGGATGGCTTTGGAGTAGGAAAAAGATCCCTGTTGTAAGAATCCTTATGAAAACCTCCAGCTAGCCAGGAACTCGTGACCACATTTCCCCCAACCCCCTCTGTTGCTCTTTCCAGTACCACCAATGTTCTTCTTGCTCTTCCTATGTGACAGTCCCTGTCCCTGCTGGCCACGGTCACTTTCCTAGACTGTCACAGCACTCTTTGCTTCCTCCAGGATGTGCCAAAGTGACCTCACTGCAGTACCGTGCCATGATCTCCTTTTCTAGTTGGGGCCCCATCACCCCTCATCCCTCTCTTGCTTCGTATTCTTCAAGACCGTCCTCCCATCTCAGAGGAGACACAGTTACACCCGCCGCTTGTTATCGTCTTCTGTCTTAGTTAGGCTTGGTGTTCTTTCTAGATTCAGCACTTGAGAGGAATCAGACGCACAGTGTGAAGAGGGAATAGAGCAGGAAGGTGGGGATGAAATCCCCGGGCCAGGGTGTGTTTCAAGCAGGTCTAGTCTGAAAGACTGTCAGATGGAAGCATGGGGGTGTCCTCTGAGCCATCATGCAGTAAACGCTTTGGGGTATCACTGTGTGGCCAGCTCCTCTCGATGGTCTACCCTGGTTGAGGGCAACTGTCTTCCCCAAGTTTTGCTAGATTGTTTTACTGAGCTGTAGGTTAGATCCCATGTATTTTGTGAGACGGTCTATGGTGCGAGTGTGTGCACATGCAGATGCTTACAGACAATCAGTTGGGGGAACATTTGGTTTGGGGGACATGGTCAACGAGATGTGACTTCTAATGCTTAGTAGTCAAATGCCTTTAGTTGAGATGTTTTTATAATTCGCCCAGAAATCAAATCAAAATCAGTTTTGGTGAAACACAAAAAGGCCATTGAAATGTCACAGAAAGGTTACTTAACAGTGTGTTATGTAACACCCGAGGGTTAGGGCAAGAGAGGGCATCTTAGAAGTTTCTGGTAGTTTGAAGACATTCAAAACAGCAATGTTCTCAGGCGCCTCTGTGTTTGCCGCTTTCACCACTACTGTGTTGAGGACTTTCAGCCTCTCCAATCCAGGCAGTTGATCTGAAACCCAGGCTGGGTCCTTGGCTCTGCTTTTCTCACCTCTGCCCAGTTCTGTTGTCTTTCCTGTGGACACCTCTGATTGGCTGCTCTCTTAGCCACCCCTTGGAGCCACCCTATGGGTACTGCCATGTTTAATGGGTCCCATCTGTTAATGGGAAGGGGTTTAATATGGCAGAAAATCGGGTGATTTGATTTATAAAATATTAATTTTCACAAGATGATATTTCTTTGGAAGGAGTTATTTTCTGGATGCTTTATTTTTATAATTGCTGCATGCTGGAATATTTATTTGTGGAAACAGTGTAGCCGCACACTGCCATGGCTCCCAAGGAGATGCTGATGTAAAGACACCACAGTGTAACACCACAAGCTTGGGACTTGAGGCAGGAGAATGGGTTTTTGTATAGCCTGCTTATGACCTTTGACACTTGACCTGTCTTGGCCTCAGTTTCCCCACAGACTAGATAATCTTTCAGGCTCTTTGTATCCCTGTGAGCAGATTCCCATGTCTGTAGAGCTGAGAAGCTTGGCCAAATCAGTAATGATATCTGTTTTCATTGAAGCATGTAGCTGATATCCATGTCTTAGAACTTTGGGTCAAATTTGGACACATGAAAAACTAAACCGAACTGTGAAGGTTCTAGCTTATCAAAACTTAACTGAATTTTGATCAAATGTTGTTGTTTTATCAGCTAGGTTATTAAGATAATATGCTTGGGGGAGAGTGTTGGCCCCAGACAAAGGTATTGTTTTTCAGCTCAGTGAGTTCTCATAGGGAAAGCTGACACTGCCATCGGAACCGGGGTACCTTCTCCCCCAGGGAAAGTTCAACGTCCAATAAGCCAATACATATATTGGTCTTGGACTTGACAGGAATTCTATGTAGGAGACAAACTAGGTGTTCACCCATTTCCTTTTTCTTAAGTAAACCCAGCAAATTTGGAGGGGGCCCATATCTGGGTTGCTCTCTTTCAGAAGTGTATGTAACACTGCATGAAGGGAGGAAGACCATACCAGGACATGTCTGTCATGTTTTGATAGAAAAGAACCCAGTTTAGGGCCCAACTGTCCTAAAATGTCATCTTACTATGATTTACCCCATTCAGAAGGCTGGCCTTTGTAGATAGGCCTGTCAAGCCATGGGTAGATGGCTTTGTGCGCCTTCCTATTGCAGCGAGGGGCAAATAGTAATATAGTTTAGTGGCTGTTAACTACAGATTAGATAGAAAATGGATTCTTATGCTTTGCCCTTCAGCCATTAAAGGAGTTTCCCAATGGCCGAATGATGTAACAGTTAGACTGGCCTGTCTGTCTGGGATTTTCCATCAGCTTGAATTTAGGTTTACCGGTAGACTATTGTCCTTTGATTCTTCTTGGCCACTGCAATTAAAGTGGGCCGAACACCATCACCTTCAACAAGGGAGCAACCTCAGGTTCAATGGTTACTTGTATCGAAAGGCTTATCACTAGACAAAAGAACAAGCCACCCAACTTCAGGGGTTTTTTTGTGATATGATGTGTTTGGTGAGAAGAATAAAATCAGTTTTAATGATTATAGTTTATAAGGCGGTGGACACTGAACCCTTAGTACCCTTCTGGCCATTCTTGTAGACATTGTTACTTCAAGGCGAAATGATCTTGGCTTGCCAAGGGTTAATGTGCTGCAGGTAAAGGGAACGATTTTCTCTCACCCTGTCCGGAGGAAAAGACTCAGCCATGAATTTTACCTCCCCCCTCAATTTATTAGATTTTACAGGAAATTTAACGTGATGTGTCCTTTGTACGAAGTCACTGAATGAGGGCATTTCACATGGAGGACATCCTACACATTGGAAGAGGCTCCAGCAATTAGGAGGGTAACGATCACCCCCACAAGTGCTCCATGACTTTACAAAAGGCTCCGTAGTGAATCGGTTCCAGTGCTTTCTAAGTGAGGAACATAAATCTGCTTCCTGAGTAATAACTCCAGGTAAATGCACGAAATGCAGCCAAATACACCTGGTCCCAGGCAGACCAGGGAGAGTCTGCTAATCCACACTCACAGTGTCCAAGTGCCCGAGGCACACTTTCTACTCTTCTGGGACACAAAACTGGATTTTCGCTCTCAGGAAGATTCTGTTTTATTTTGTTTTGGTGTTTCTTGACCCCTCTGAACCTCTGACAAGAGGATAACACCTCCATTCATGAGAAAAAACATTTGCCATCTTTTTTGTTTGTCTTAAACTCACCATTTGGCAGAAAGTAAGGGGTCATATACGGTGTACTGGAGGAGACTAATTTAACTAATAGGCTTCACTGTGGGTTGACTGTTCTGAGGAAATGTTTGGGAACTAAAATTATAAACAGAAGTTCTGTGTTCAGGGTCCCTAGAGAAATACCGATGGCTTCTGTTCACTGAACACTCTGTGCCACAGGACCAGGCAGAAGGCAGGAGACAGGGAGGGAAAGCCACCACTTAGGTCCAAATTGGGCTGGTGTTTAGACCAACCCAATTGTGTAGTGTGATTTTTTAACCATGATATATGCAAGTTGCTATTTAAGACAACTGATGGAATCATCTAACTCCTATACCTGTGGGTGACTGCAGTGAGCCACTGAGGACAACCAGAGCTGGCTTCCAAATTCATTTGCCAACCAAGGGGCTCGGTGTGGAAAGCAGTCTGCAAGTTGCTCCCAAGAGTTGGTTCCTAATTGGAGAGCCCTTTGTACCTCTGAGCTGGTGGCCCCGGATGACTTTTTAAAAAGGTGGTTATTAGCATCTTCTGTTTCGAACGAGCGGGCTAACCAAGCCAGACCAGCAGTGTCCCTTGTTCAAGAAAAAGAAAGACATGGCTTAGAAAATCAGAACATGGTTTCTTGATGGAGAAATTTTACCTTGTACTTTTATGTTTTGTATATGTGTGCACACACTATCATTTATCTATCTGTCTGTCTGTCTGTCTATCATCTATCTATCTATCTATCTATCTATCTATCTATCTATCTATCTATCATCTATCTATCATCTATCTATCTATCTATCATCTATCTATCTATCATCTTTCTATCTATCATCTATCTATCTCTATCTATCATCTATCTATCTATCTATCTATCTATCTATCTATCTATCTATCTATCTATCATCTATCTCTATCTATCATCTATCTATCTGTCTGTCTGTCTACCTTTCTACCTACCTATCTATCTATCTATCTATCAATCAGTCATCTATTGTACCTCATACCCAAAGTGATCAAGGCAATTTTTAAAGCAGATAACACCCTAACTTCTGTTTGTATGCCCGCGAAGGCTAACCAGTCATTTCCTTTGTCTTTTGTCTTCATAAACTCCTTCCCTTTATTCGTCCCTCTCTACTTTCTTATCTAGTCTTCATTTGAATATGCATATTCAAATGGCCTCACAAAACCCATCTCCTTCTAGTGGAGCTTCCCAGTAAGCACGCTGACTATTGGTGGTGTGTGCAGCTGTGGCTTTCTGTACACCTATAACAGTGCGCTGCTTCTTAGCAGCTGGAGATGCTCCATCTGTGCTCATCTCAGACGTGCAGAGGCAAAGTTCCATTCTTTGGTGGAGACGTCAGCAGAATAATCACAGTGGCATTTTTGTTGTTATGAAACAGATCATAACCATTGCTTAGAAAAGGACATTGGTAGTGTGTGTATATAAATATATATTTGTGTGTGTGTTTATATACAAATATATGTGTGTATATAAATCTATGTGTGTATATAAGTATATATGTGTATGTGTATCTCAGTATATATGTGTATAAGTATATATGCGTATATCAAAATATGTGTGCATATAAGTATGTGTGTATATGTAATTATATGTATATAAATATGTGTGTATAAATATGTATGCACATAAATATGTGTATAAATATATGTGTGTATGTAAATATATATGTATATATATAAGTATGTGTGTGCATAAATATATATGTGTATGATTGAATTTATATGTGCATAAATATGTGTGTATATATATAAATATATGTGTGTAAATACATATGTGTATATATATATATATATTAGAACAAAGAAATATTTTCAAACATCACAGAGAAAATACAAGACAGACTTTTTAAAAAGAGATTCGTTTTTTATCATTTTTAAGTGTGTGTGTGTGTGTGTGTGTGTGTGCGCGCACACATGAAATGCAGGGGCTCATGGAGGCCAGACTCATCAAATCTTCCTGTGGCTGGCTTTACAGGCAGCTTTAAGCCGCCTAAAGCAAGGGAACTGAGCTCGGGTTCTTCTTGAGAGGAGTACCCGTCATTAACCACAGGGCCCCCTCTTTCCAGCCTGAATACAAGCCCTTCAAAATATAGCTTCTAGAGATGCCACTTCTCACAGAAAAAGGCTTAGAGATCGGTGGGAGGAGGAGTGAGAAACAAAAGAGAGGTGTGGGGGTGTGGGGAGACCTGCTTCCATCTCCTCAGAGGCAGATGTCACTTGCTCTGAGGAACAGGACACCCTTATTTATGTGGAATGAGGGTGAACATTTTGAGGATAAGGAAATTTCCAAGGAGGCTTCCCCACCCGCAAGCAAACCGTTAAGACAATAGATGACTCCATAGTTCCTAAACACGGAGATGTGTCAAGTCATCGCAAACTTGGTCTATGCTTGGTGCCTGTCTTAAATATTATTAATATTCAGTTTCGTGCTCAAAATGCCTTGGTTTGCATAATAAATGATGGGAACATACTAATCAAGATCAGCCTCTGGGAATGCGACCTTTATTGACTTAAATGTTTTGGAATAGACTCCTATATTTGCAGTGAAAGACTTTTGTAATCTGAAACAGGACTTGAGGATCAGTGCGGAGGGAACAGAATGCTTCTGTGTTGTGTTAAGGAAAAATACAGGAGTGACCTCACTTGAGTCTCTGAGAGCTCATCTTCCTCTAGCAGGGTCAGGGAAGGGGGAAGTGAAAGCCGCCTGTTACCTAGGATGCAGAAACAGTTTTCCGGCTTCAGATAAGGGAAGCAGCTTATGTTTCAGTGTTAGGAAAGTGAACACCTGGCATCTTGGAGACGATCAAGCCTGAAAATTCAAGGGGAGACCATTAGCTTTCTGTGGCTGTGGAGCCGATGACGAGATGCGCACCCCACTCGCAGCAGATGAGAACATTTCTCCTTTCCAGCCCTACACCGCTTGGCAACCCTCCGAATGCTCTTCACACAGTCGCTCGGACAGAGCAGGAAGAGCGCGGCAACAAAGGCAGTTCCACACTCTGCCCAGCAGGGAGAAGCCTCCAGCTCCCTTGCTGGTGGATTCCTCCCTGGTCTGTGCTAGTTCACTGTCCCCTAGTGGTAACTCATTTCATTAAAGGGCGAGTTGGTTAGAGGAAGTAGACTGAGCCCCAGACAAAACTGTCTTTTGTTAGTATTTCATATGACAGACAAATTGTGACATGCCTGGCGTGAGGTTCTCTGAACACCCTTCTGTGTCAGTGAGCTATCACGTAGGCCAGAAAGTCGAGGTTTCTGGAATTTTGCTGTAGCCAAAGTGTGGTGTGTTGTAAGAGAGCCAGGGTTTAAAGGAGACTGTCTAAGCTCTGTCTTTTCTTTCGCTGTTCTGATGCCAAGGTGACATTTTTCACGTGCCAAGAGGACACCGAGGCAGTAGGGAAAGGAGCTTTAGGAAGACCAGTCCTGAGCCCCACCCTGGTCACCCCTGGCTTTCTGAGCGTGTGTACTAATAGACGACCGGCTAGAGCGAAGAAAGAACTGGATGGTTCTGCCTTCAGATCCTAACACCGCCACCGG
Source organism: Arvicola amphibius (assembly GCF_903992535.2). NCBI lineage: Eukaryota > Metazoa > Chordata > Mammalia > Rodentia > Cricetidae > Arvicola > Arvicola amphibius. The sequence goes on from NC_052055.2 coordinate 55,128,390, forward strand.
TCTACGATCTACTTTGAAGCTGTCGGAGTTACTACTGCGCTCTTGGCCCTAAAAATACAGTGATGATGTAGAGACAGAAAATATTCTTGATCAAGTTTCTAATTCTTCCATATCCCTATGTTTTTCATGTGTAAAGTAGGGGTGGGAATACAATTGAAGATCGTGGGAGGTAAATACTTAAAAGCTATCCTGTGTGCGCTCAATAAGGCAGGACAGAAGGGAGGAGATGATGGCCCCGTGCACCGTCTGGGTCAGCTGCGCCATCTGTGGGTGCAGCATTCGTGGAACCTTCTTTGGGCCAGTTGTCTGCAGACAAACGGAAGCCCATGTACCCTGGCCGAGCTGTGAACTCTGGAACATCGAAAGATCCAGCTGGTCTTCACAGGCTTCAAGCTGGAGCCTCCAGCAGTGGCCGTGGTTTTAGCTGTAGAACCGGGGGTCAGAGAGTCTCCTGTAGGCAATGAAAACATTTGGTATCCTTCCCAACAGAAGACTGGTGTCTAGATGTTTAAGATGACATCATCGAAGGAATATATTTAGAATAACTGATAATGGGCTTTTGTTAGCTTCGGTTTGCTACATAAGTGATAATGTATTCCCTTAGAATGTATAATTTCTTCCTTGAGTAACTTTTCATCTACATACACACACACACACACACACACACACACACACACATCAGAAACGCTGGCTGAGGAAACAAATTACTGAATGCTAGGATACCAGAAAAGGGTGAAGACTTTCTGACACGAGACAGGAAAACAAAAGTAAATGTATATCTCGACCAAGGTTGTTCTTGTACTTACTCATTCAGCAAACGTCTGCTGTGTGCCTGTCATGGGGCACTCGCTGTGAGAAACATTCATGGCCACTGTTTTCATAGGCTCTAGAAGAAAGGAACTATCACCACAAATCAAACATGGTCAATGCTAGAAAAGCATAAGGCAGGCAGGGTGAGCTGGAGAAGGCAGAACTCTTTTTTTATAAATTTATTTATTTTTAATAAAAAATTTCCACCTCCTCCCCTCCTCCCATTTGCCTCCCCCTTCCCCCATCCTCCTCCCCCTTCTTCTCCAGTCTAAAGAGCAGTCAAGGTTCCCTGCCCTGTGGGAAGTCCAAGGTCCTCCTCCCTCCATCCAAGTCTAGGAGGGTGAGCATCCAAACAGACTAGGCTCCCACAAAGCCAGTACATGCAATAGGATCAAAACCCAGTGCCATTGTCCTTGACTTCTCAGTCAGCCTTCCTTGTCAACCACGTTCAGAGAGACCGGTTTGATCACATGCTCCATCAGTCCCAGTCCAGTTGGCCTTGGTGAGCTCCCAGTAGATCAGCCCCACAGTCTCAGTGGGTGGGTGCACCCCTAGCAGCCCTGACTTCCTTGCTCATGTTCTCCCTCCTTCTGCTCCTCATTTGGACCTTAGGAGCTCAGTCCAGTGCTCCAATGTGGGTCTCTGTCTCTAGCTTCATCCATCGCCAGTTGAAGGTTCTATGGTGATATGCAAGATATTCATCAGTATGGCTATAGGAAAGGGCCATTTCAGGCTCCCTCTCCTCAGCTGCCCAAGGATCTAGCTGGGGACATCTCCATGGATACCTGGGAACACCTCTAGAGTCAAGACTCTTGCCAACCCTAAAATGGCTTGAAGGCAGCACTCTTTAAACAGGATGCTGAGCAAAGAGGATATTTGGGCAAGACCCCAGTAGGAGGAGGAAGCGGATCTGGATTTCTGGAGAGAGAGCAGATACAAAGACCCTGGGGTTGACTGACACAGGTCAAGGTGGTCAGAACGCATAGCTGGAGAAGGTGGCCACAGATCTGAGAGCAGCGAAGGGAAGCAGCAGGAAGCACGGTGGACACGGTGGGTTTGGAGACACTCTGAGCGAAGGGCAGATAGCAGCTGGTTCATGCTTGAAAGCACTGATTCTCAGGCTTTCTAACACTGTGGCCCTTTAATACAGTCCCTCATGTTGAATGTGACCCTCAACCATAAAATTATTCCATAACTACTTCATAACAGTAATTTTGCTGCTGTTATGAGTCTTAATGTAAATATCTGATATGCAACTCCACGGAGTCATGACTGAACTTCTGCTTTAAAGGACTGGTGAGTGCGTCAAGTGCGGTGCAGAAGTTGGGTCTCTTTAAGGTAGAGTCCACGTCTTGCCCCCCTGAAAAAGCAACTCAAGCTCAAGAGCAGATTTTGGGGAGCTCAGTAAATCTATGTATTGCAAGTATAGCCACGGCTGCTATCTTCCACCTGAGTATGGTAAAACCCAAATGACAGACGTTACGTTCACATCTTTTCCCTTCCTTGTTCCTCTGCAGGAGAAATGGCAACTCTGGCTCTTTTAATACGTCCTCCTCCAACAGTGCACTCCCTGCCCGCACCTCTCAGGTTTGCGTGGAACATAAACCTGCTTGGGATTTCAAGGAGCCGAGAAATAGCTCCCTGGGAGAAATCCCGTCTGTTCTCTGATCCTCCCTAGCCAACGTGTGCTTGTTTCCAGCCAGTGATGATCAATTTATTCATTTCCATAGGGATTCAGAGAGGCATGTAAGTGGGTTTAAATGGGCACAGGCTTTGAAGGAACGCACTTGTGAAGAATCCTGACAGAGTTCCTGAAGGTGAGGTTGCCTGTAGGGCCCACAGGTCTACCTCTCCTCCCCGGGCTCATATGAAGGATAGCTTGCAGTTTCTGGCAAAACATCCTGTTTGTTCCTGTACTCCCTCTGTCCCCGCTGGTGATTAGCTATAGGGCCGTTGTTTACCCCATCTTGGGCCTGGTAATTTCCCACCTGCCTGGGGGGATTTCCTTTTGCAGCAGTTAGGTATATAAGGTGTTTTCTAAGCTTGAATAAATGGATTCAGCATTCTCTTTTCACAGATGACCCGTGTCTTGTGTTCCTTAATCTACAGGCCCTTGCCTGGTTCACAAACCATACCGTAGTGCTAACTGTACTGTAGAGAGTAATACAGGCATTACAATTGCCTCCTGTTCACTTCTTGACTTACTGGTGAAAAACTATGAGAGACACAGACACACAAACTGCTCGTGAAGCAAAACGGGTATCGCATTTATAAATGAGGTTTGTTTACCTTGAAGATACTGTCTTAGGGTTTCTATTGGCCTGAAGAGACACCACGACCATGGCAGCTCTCATAAATAAAACATTTCATTGGGGCGGCTTCCTTACAGTTTCAGAGGTTCGGTCTGTTGTCATCATGATGGGGAGCATGGCCATGTGCAGGCAGATGGGGTACCAGACGACAGGAAGTCAATTGAGACACTGGGTGGTATCCTGAGCATAGGGAACCTCAAAGCCCACTCTCACAGTGACACACTTCTTCCTACAAGGCCATACCCACACCAACAAAGCCTAATAGTGCCACACCCTATGAGATTATGGGCCCAATTATATTCAAACTACCACAGATAGAATTCAAAGTATTTTGAAAATCTCAAGCAAAGAATGAAATCTTCCCTAATATCTTTAAAAGGAGGTGAAGTGAAGATAAGGGTGACAAATAGTACAAACCAAAGTTGGACCAGTACCACACAAGCTGGAGGGTGAGCTTCCTTAGCAGTAAAGGGAGGGAAGGGTCCACAGCCTCAATCACTGCAAACCACACAGCAGTTAACATATCCGTACTCAGGAGCAGGTGTGTGGCTGACCTCGGCAGGATAACTATCCTACATTCCAGGATGACGCTTTGCAGCATAGACAGAACTGTGTGCCTTAATCTCAGTGCTGTGAGAAAGACTGGGCCATCTCTGCAGTGGACTGGTGGCAAACATGGATCCAGAGAGACCCTCTCAGCTTGTTACCCTGATCTTGGCTTGCAGCAAAAGTTGGTCTTTCTTGTTGGACTTTCTTTGAACTGTCAGTCCCCAGATAATGTCATAGAGAATTATTAATTATGGAAGCTGGGCCTTAGCTCAGGCTTGTTTCCAAATAGCTCCTATAACTTAAATTAACCATTTCTATTAGTCTGTGTCTTGCCATGTAGTTCTTTATCTCTCCTCAGTACTGTGTGCCTGACTTGCTGAACCTCTCACTGGAGAAATCCTCAGATTCTTCCCTTGAGTTCTTCCCTGTGTCTGGAAATGCTGCCTAACCTTCCCTGCCTTGTTATTGGCCACTCAGCTTTTTATTAAACCAATCATAATGACACATCTTGATACATTGTACAGATGTTCTGCAACAGATGTGGGCTGGCAAGTTCTCGAGGGCTTTGTCCATGCACCAGCTTACTTTTATTGTTCCCATTTTCTAGTATTTGGAACAAAGGCAGAAATGGAGATGTGAGCAGAATTAGCGAGTTCTTTGAGCAGCTGAACTGTGGCGTGACACCAAGAGAGAGATCTTGCAGAGGACACGCTGAGACTATGTGGTACATGTTACAACTGGCATGTGAAGTTGGCCAACGGAGGGAGCATGGCGGGCCCAGGATAAGTTCACGGTAACTGGCTTATCCGACTTATATTTCTGAATTGCAAGTGGACACTCACTTCTATTTATTTAAGAAGGAACTATATCACAAATCTCATGTAATCTCACACCTTCTTTTATTTTTATTTTCTTGAGACAGGGAAATTTCCTATCTGTATCGTCTTGACTTCCCTGGAACTCTCCATCTACAGTAGCCTGGCCTTGAACTCAGAGATCTTCCTGTCTCTGCTTCCACAGTGTGTGTAACCACCACACTGGCTTGAGGTTCCTTCTTTTCCATCTCCTTTATATCAGCAACATTCTTAATAGACACATGCTTGTGGCTTGAATGAGAAATGGCCTGTGTGGGTTCTTGTGCTTGGACACGTGGTCCCTACCTATTTTGGAAGAAAGATTGTGAAACCTTTAGGAAGTGGAGCCTTTCTCAAGAAGGCAGGCTCCTGGGGGAGGGCCTTAAGGTTTTATAGTCTGGTCCCACTTCTGTCTACCCTCTGCTTCCTGACTGTGACAACATTGTGCCCTGCCCACTCCTGCAGACGGTATTCCCTGCTTTGGTGACCTGCATCTCTGTGAACTGTAAGTCCTCCAAGGTTGGAGGTGCACAGACATGCGTGGCTGTGGGTAAGAGCGGTGAAAGCCCAGAAAAGCACCAGCATTGCCACTGTGCTCTTTAGAGAACAATTGCCTTGTGGCTGTAAAACTGAGTATTTGTCAGAATTAGGAATGAAAAAAAGAATTCTGGTGAGGAGTGGCAATATTTAAGTTAAGCTTGAAAAAAAGAAAACCTGTAGATTGGAGGAAATTTTATTTACTAACTTAGGTTCAGAACATGAAATATTCTTGACAAAAATCACAAAATAATATAAGGGAGGTTGTTGTAAGAGGCAGCTTGCTTGTTCCCAGCTGTCCAAACTTGAAATAACCACTCAGAAACTATATTATTTAAATCACTGCTTGGCCAATCACTTAAGCATATTGCTATATTTGGTTAACCCAGTTCTGTTAATCTGTGTATTACCACATGACTGTGGCTTACCAGGTAAAGTTCTGTCCAGCATCTGGCATCTGTCTCTGGTGGGGTTACGTGGCTTCCTGACTCCACCTTCTTTCTCCCAGCATTCAGTTTAGTTTTCCCTACCTAGTTCTATTCTACCCTATCACAGGCAAAAGTAGTTTCTTTATTCATTAACCAATAAAAGAAATACATAGACAGACGGATTTCCAATACCAAGGAGGTCATCAAGGAAGAGGGAGGCCATCACAAGGGATGGAGCGAGGGACAGAAGACAACGAGGAACACGATGGAAGTATATCACATACATGTGTGAAAATAAGGCCACCCAAACCCATTGTTTTGTATAATCAATACAATATAATAGGAATAAATGCCATGGGAAGTCAATCACAGAGCACGCAGCCACAGGTGGGAAGGGGAACATGAGAAAATATAAGCTGTAAGAATCAGCTAATAAAAGATGTTATTTCTTTTTCTTATAGGAATGGTGCTAATATATTCACAAATGATTCACAAGCTGGAAAAGTTTTATTTTATTTTTTATGTGTATGAGTACTTTTCCTGTGTGTGTATCTGTGCACCATGTGTATGTATTGCCCACAGAGGCCAGAAGAGGGCATTGGAATTGGATTTACGTGGGATTGTTATCTGCTATGTGGGTGCTAGGAACTGACTCAGGTGGTCTGTAAGAGAATCAGGTGCTCTTAACCACCGAGCTGTCGCTTTTTAATAATCACAGTTTGGTCTCCTTCTTGCTCATAGGTCACAGTTTCTTATCTGCAGACCAGTTAGAAAACACAAAGCCGGTAAGTTCCCGCAGACCCTGTGAATTGACCATGAATGGGTTTGAAGGTGTTTGTAATCTTAGTGGTTGTACTTTGTGTAACTCTATGTATTTTAAGGTAGGAATATTGTTGATTACAGAATGTTACTCAAGTTCCTGTTATCACATAATATTTAGTATGCTAGCATTTCTGAAACCTAAAACTTCCAGACTCTAAAAATGTCCAACTCCAGAGTCAGACTGGCAATGTGGACTCTACACACATCTCCTTGTCTTTAGTCTTTCCTTATTCACTGAAAATTCAGAATTTTCAGTGCTGGATAAGTGATATCTTGTGGATTTTTTTAATGGAACTATAATGACCATGTATCTTAAAATTAGATACATTAATGGTGAAAATCAAGGATTCACCCGCAGGATGAATAGAGTAGCGCTTCCCTAACCTCAGTCTGTAGACAGAAACAGATCTTTCTTTCCGACGCTGGCCTGGCGGGTGCTCCAGTGCACCTCTTTCCACGCTGACATCCTACGGCCGTGTTGGTTCAGTAAGGACCATCGACAGAGGCAGTGATGCTACTGTGCCTGTTCTGAAGCTACACCCTACGGTGTCTCTCTCGGGCACACCTGCCACCACCGTGAGAACATTCTTTAACTCGCTGGTCCCAAGAGTGGAGCCCGACTCTCCAGATGAAACTGGTCTAGGTCAGTCAGCCACCATCCAACCCACCTGAACTTGGCCGAGTGTTTATCATTGCATGTTGCTGAGATTTCTCAATCTATTGCACTAAGTTTTCTAGCGATCATTAGCGGATGTAAATATGTGGTTAAGTGATTGGATTTCTGACGTTAGACTTCACTCATGCAATAAACCTAAATTTATAAAATAATAAATGTTGATCATTATTTTTAAATTTGGTTGGAATATCTTTACTTAATTGTTCCTTCAGAATTTGGGGGTTTACATTCAATGATCCTTGTGGGCTACTTTTATGTTGCTCAGGTTATAATATTAGATAGATATCATGATAGAGCATATTGGCTGATTCATCCAAAAAAAAAAAAAACCTCTCAGTGTCCTTCACACAATGAGAAAAATCAGAAAAGGTAATGGGCTTGAGAGTCTAACTTGATTTTACATAAGGGATTGTTCTTAACTGGGATTGGATGCTGTGTTTTCTGTGTTAGATTATAAAATGGTTGTGCTGACAAAGCATTCATAAAAAATGTTTCTACAAAAATGCAAACTGAAAGCTGGCAATTGCATATTAGTTTGTCCAAGTCTGCTCTAGAACAAGTGATGTGTCTTATGAACATACAGTAGATCATGTTTGAAGCTTTGAAGTCGTTCCAGACAATGTAAAATCGTGGTCAAGATGAATTTTGAGTTGAGTGACTTTTTCCTCCCCATTGGGACACCCAGTTACACTCCTCACTCACAAGGCTGGATTAGTAAGCAGATTCTTTGGGTCTACTGTGAAGTTACATGTTGCATTGTGTACCACATAAGACTGTGTGTACAATAAGTATGAGCAAATATTAACTATTGTTACCAATGTTTTTATATTTTTCTCTTTTATTAATGCATTTTCTGCTCTTGATTCAGTTTTTTAAAAATATTGATTGGAATATATACATTTAAAAACTTACAATTCAAATGTAGGACTGAAGAGATGACTCAGCAATTGCTTTTGCAGAAGATGAGGGTTTGATTCCCATCACCCACATGGGGTTGACAACCATCCATACAGTTCCAGGGGATTTGACAACCTCTTCTCATGTCCTCGGACACCAGGTATGTGCCTGGTTCACATGTATACATGTATACATAGATATAAAAAATAACTAAAATAATTTTAGAAATGTATCACTTGGTAGACTAAACTAAAAGAGTCAACATCCCCATGTAAGCACCAACTGCAGACATAGACTGCTGACAGCATCTCAAGAATGCCCAATGGCACACATCACCTTAAAAGTCATCATTCTCCCCTAAAGTGGTCATTACCTGCGTTTCTAATACTATTGGTTACTTCGCTTGTGTTTGACATTTTAAACCAATATAAGATATATACATATAAGATACACACACACACACACACACACACACACACACACACACTTCCTTTTAATGGCATTCTTGGCTTCAGTGTGTATTAGCACATGCAGGAGTAGATTTTTCATCCTCTATTAATAGCCTCGAGTGGCGTGACCAGAACACCACTCACTGTGTTATTGATGGACGTTTGGTTTGTTTCCAGACCCACGATGTATCATTAAAGGCTAAAGTATTTTGTTATCTTTTTGAGAAGCAGCTCATGGGTTTGCTAGGGGAATGCTTGTTTAGCCGCCTAGTTTGTGCAGGCTGCTCTAGATCTTTTATCTTTGTTACATCTTTTAACTTCCTCCCCCTCAATCTGCCCTCCAAGCTGAATTTGAACACCTGGTCCATTTATGTGGCTTGGTGAAGACGTGTTTGTTGGTCTCAGGTAGATATTTCTTCCTGAGATAAATTCTAAAGCCATCAAGAGGTAAAGGTCGGGTGCCCCCTCTCACACACGGTGGATGTAATCCAGCTGCTTTCAAATAGTAACGTGTGGCACCCTAAGTGATTGTGCTTGCAGTGTGACAGTGAGAGCTGCTATCAGCCTGCTGGGGTTGAGGAGCAGATGTTCAGAGGACGCGTGTGAGAGAGATTCATGTTAAAGACCGCTGGGGTGGAGTGGGGCTGAGCCTGGGTTGGGGATTAGAATAATAAGCAAGTTCTTTAAAGACCACAGAATCGTATCCTGTCTTCTAATAAAAAACATTAGAAACAAGTACATTCCTAACTAGAGGAAAGCAATAACTATTAGCGTGCAAGTCCCTAAGTTCTCTTAAACTGAACCTTTGCACTGACCTATTTATTTCTTTAAATTCTAACATTGTTCACATACCTTCCTAGACTTCAACTGTCTATTGCATAGAAAAACCTTAAAGTCTCTGACCCAGGCAGCCTGCATCCAAAGCATAAAAGCTTCAAATACAATCTGGGCTTTGGAAGTAGCCCAGGCAGTGAAGTACTAGCCATGAGCAGGAAGAATCCTTGAACTCACGCAAACAAAGCCAGTCAGATGTAACCCCAGCGCTGAGGAGGCAGAGACAGGTGGCTCCTGGTGGCTCACTGTCTGCGGTAGTTTGAATATGCCTCCATAATCTCAGAGGGAGTGGCACTGTTAGGAGGTGTGGCTTTGTTGGAGGAAGTGTGTCACTGTGGGGGCGCACTCTGAGGTTTCCTAAGCTCAGTATACCATCCAGTGTCTCCATGGACTTCCTATTGTCTGCAAGGTGTAGCACTCTAGCGACTTTTTCAGTGCTGTGTCTGCCCGGGCGCTGCCACGTTCTCCACCATGATGATAATGGACTGAACCTCGGAAGCCGGAAGTGAACCCCATCTATTAAATGTTTTTGTTATAAGAGTTGCTGTAATCATGGTGTCTCTTCACAGCAATGGAAACCCTAAAATACAAGCCAATCACACCAGTTTTCTTTTTCTTTTTTCTTTTTGGTGAGTTGAGGCCAGTGAGAAACTCTGTCATTAAAAAAAAAGTAGATGACACTTCCGGTAGCCTTCTGCTTCTAAACATATGCACACACACACACACACACACACTCACACACACACACACTCACACACACACACTCACACACACACACTCACACACACACACTCACACACACACTCACACACACACTCACACACTCACACACACACTCACACACACACTCACACACGCACACACACACACACACTCACACTCACACACACACACACACACTCACACACACACACTCACACACACACACACACACGTGTCAACTATGATTTGAGAATAGTAAAAACTATGAAGCAATAACAGAGTCCCATAACACTCCTAGGAAAATAATCTCTGTTAAGGTAAAGATAGATCATACAAACTAATCTCATGAGTGTTTTGAAGCTAAGAATCCCCCGGCCTCCCAACCGCTGCTGCCCTTTCCCCACAATCTTCCCCTAGCAAAATTTTAAAGCTGTCTCTGGCAACGACAGGCCAGATTCTGAATAGGAATCGCTCCGGGTAGACAGCCAGCTGGGCATGCTAGTTTGGGGGTAAGGAGACGCTGAGGTTGTGACTATTGAATGGATGGTCTTGTTTGTGTCCTCTGGGTCCTGCGAAGCGGAGGAGGCTGGCTGTGCGTGTGCTCGCACAAAGTCAAGGAAATGCCTGAGGCCCGGAGCTTGGTGCTGGCTGCTGGCGTGAAGTGAGTCAGCCTACTCGCTGGTCTGGTCTGGCAGTTGCAGCCCAAGGGCCCTTTCCTACTTGGGACCCGTTTGAAATGAAATCATGAAAATGGGAGCGTTCGTCCCAGTCTTTGAAATGTATAGCATCTTCACGGAATTAGCTGCAGTGTCCCCAGAGGTTTAGAGCGGGAAACCTGTTTGTGGCTTGGTGTCAAAGCTTAGCTCCCTCACTAAGACAGTTTCGGATGCTAAACTGTAGGCTCAGGAGAGAGAGGCGCTGACTGGCCCGACAGGAATGTGGAATCTCTCTAGAGGGGAGCGGGCGGGTATGGGGGCAGAGGGGAAAATGGGAGACCTAGGGGAGGAAGGGAAGGAAGTGGCGTATTGGATCAGGGACATGTAAAAGCTGTTTGGTTTCCTCAGGTGAATGTTGTCTAAATTAACGAATCGCTGAATGCTATTTAACTGAGCAAATCTAGTTATCAGAACAAAACAGAGCGAAACCCTGGGTGATTTCTCAGTTTCTGCCTATATTAATCTCTTAAAAGGCTTAGCTTTCTCTTCAATAATTAGTCTCAAGGATTGTAAGTCAGAGATGAATAATTCATTACTTTTCTAGAGGCTAAGAAGAGATTATGAAATCAAGATAATCACAGAAAGAAACTGTGGCTGAAATTAAAAGGAAAATATTGGAATTCTCAAAATAACACATAACACCCCAGCAAGGCCATTTTAAAAACACGCAATACTGACAGTTTCCAGTAGAGGGGGATCAGAGAGTCAGCTGACTTGACTATGATCTGCTAGAAAATTCAGCTTAAAATAAGCCATCCTTTCTCTATTTACCATACCTATTTCTTATTTAACTTATTGACTTAATGCGTTTAGTGGACCGATTCGTGTGATTTGCTGTTGTAGTCTCCCCCACGGAAGCAGGCTGCGATCAGCTGTCCTTCAAGAAAGGAGAGCAGTGTTATGCGGGAGGACAGAGCACATTGCTTCAGCCTGCCTCCCAAAGCCGTGCACTCATGGAAACCACTCCACGCCTCAATCCAGAGGTGGTGTTTAACTCACAAAGTAAATAATCATGCATCTGAGCCTTTTCAAAACCACATAAATGCCAATGCTTTATTCATTACACGTCTGCTCTGTGAGAGATTGCCCAGAGCAGGAATTCATTGCCTGAGAAACACGCTTCTCCAAAATGAGGCGAAAACCTTCATTCTGGTAGGCTGAGAAATAGATAAACTTGTGAGCATTGGAGAAACGGCCTTTCTTACACTGCCTTTCTTATGCCTGTGGTGTCTTAGACGTTATAATGCGTTGGCAACACAGAATGATGCCTTTTAAATTTAGGAGTTGAGGGAAACAGCCGTGAAATGCTGCGTCTTTCCCTCACTGAGGACAGCACCCTGCTTAGTGTAAACACTCCTGAATTCAGCGCATGTCTGGGCATGCCCGCTGAGCTCTGCACAGTCTTGTGTCTGTGGGGCTATGGAGGCTCCCAGCAGGGCCAGGTGTAAAGACAGATTCAGCAATTAATAATATTGGTCTGATAAACATTAACTTGTTGGCTTAAGACGAAAACTAGCAGCCAGTCCATGAATAGGCTTTTACTCGGAAAGCCTAAACATAGAAGGTGTAACAAAAACCTGAGCTAGTTGGATAGTGTTACTTCCAAAGTGCCTGAGCCCTCTTCCCATGCTTTTAGTTGACCAGGAAAAAGGCCATTGAGCCCACTCTACTCTAGGGCCAGTCCTGATTTCCCTAGAGTAGTCAGGCATTCACAGGCTGAGCCACACTGCTGCTAGCAACCCACCTAACCTTGAAATGCATAGAGATATTTTTATTCTTGACACAAACTGTCCAAATTGAAATGGCAGATTTAAAGTCAAGTGCCCCCCCCCAAACAAACAAGCAAACAAATAAAATCAAGTGCCCCATTCAGCTGTGTACTTAAGGGACGTTTGTACAAATGATTTAGGAGACATTTTGGCAACACCAAAGAAAGTCTTGCTTATGAAGTTCCAAAGCTGGGGGGCATCTTTTCAGAGGCCCGTCTGAGACCAAAGGGAAAGGCCATTTCAAACACCAATAGAATAGATGACTAAGATGGGGGGCGAGGGGGGGGCGGAGCAAACAGACCAAAGGCAGAAAGAGACATTTCTTTCCGTTCTGAGACATGAGCGTGTCAACAGGTTAGCCTGAGTAGCTCTTTAACAGATACAATTCCAGAGGAGTCAAGGCCCCTTTCCCAAGAGAAACCTTGAAATGCCAGGGTTCTGAGCAGAGGACAAGCCCAACCAATCAGGATGGCCTTGGCTGAGGATGCGCAGGTAGGAGGCGTGAGCCTGCCTTTGCAATCACACAGAAGGGTGCGCCACCTGCTGGAGATGCCCAGAAGTGCTCTGAAGCCTACTGTAAGCCAAGAGCCTATGGAACCCCAGCCATGGGTCTATGCTGGAAGACGGGATTCGGTTCAGTGTTTGCAGGAAGGCAAGCAACAGTGTGAATTGACATTAGCGGTCTTGAGGCTCCTTGGCATCTTTGGCAAAGGCAGGCTGAGCGATGTATAGCTAAATTCGGTGGTCAGCAGAGGGGTGTCTCCTAGTTGACCACTATACTTTTAGCGTTTGTTGGTGAGAGAGAGGTCTCAGGAATGCGAGTGTCCTCCGCTTATGAGTTTATGGTGTGAAGTCGTGAGAACACAAGCACACTGATAAAGCAGAAACACCTCGGGAGAGGGAAGCCACCACTGCTGGGCCGACTGTCATAACCAGCACACGGAATTAGCCCAAACGGGTACAGCTGTGGGCAACGACGGCCATAGGCTAGCTCCCAAAGACCTGCGCAGCTCTCTCTTCAATCCATCTCTAAGCTCTGCCTCCCTTTGCTTGACATTTTTAATCTGTCAGCCTTGCTTAGTCACCACACAAGTGAAGTCTTGTTGGGTTCTGAAAAATCTACTGTGAGCACTGACTCAACTTCCCACCAATCCAGCTGCCACTCAGGTGCATCTGTGTGTTTGGGCCAACTCCTCCGCATCACCGTCTTCAAAACTCTTTAGTTGGTTTTGTTTGATTTATAAATAACAGCTTTAATCACATTATATCCATCTAATCTAAGAAGGCATTTGTTGTAAAACACACTATTACTTTATGTACAACCAAGACAAAGTCTTCCCCTTAAGTTCTGCCCCTCTGCTCTCTTGATGCTTAGACATTTCAATCCACACTTAGGGTTATTTATGCCAGCAGTTTAATAAAATGCCCCTTGTAGGGGCTGGAGAGATGGCTCAGAGGTTAAGAGCACTGACTGCTTTTCCTGAGGTCCTGAGTTCAATTCCCAGCAAACACATGGTGGCTCACAACCATCTATAATGAGATCTGGTGCCCTCTTCTGGCAAGTAGGCATATAAGCAGACAGAACACTGTATACATAATAAAAAAAGTCTTTTTAAAAAAATGCCCCTTGTACACACATAAAAGGGAGCACACAAGCTTGCGCTATCTCTGAAACTTCTTCACGCCAAGTCTGACTCTTTGAAGTTGACTTTTTTAACTCGGAAGTGTTGGGACTTTTTTAGACAATAAACCCAGTCTGTGCACAAGGAAAAGCATGGCGTTTCATTGCTTCTTTCCTAAATTTTTCTGTTTATATATTTACTAGTGTGTGTATGAGTGTGGGTAGGTGTGCACCATGTCGTGTGTGTTGGGGGAATCAGAGGACAATCTACAGGATTTGGTTCTCCCTTTCCACGGTGTAAGTTCCGGGGTTTGAACTGAGGTCCTCAGGCTTGGTGGAACAGATCGTTACCTATTGAGCCATCGCATTGGCCCCATTGCTCCTTTAAAATGTTGTTTTGAAAATAGGAAGCATATTGCATGACTTTCCAGCTTGTTGGGTTATCCTAAAACAAATACCCATCTAACGACTGCCCAGATTTTATAAAAAAAAAAAAAAAGAAAAGAAAAATCTGGTCAAATACCCAAGAAACTCTCTGCCCTTCTTCCAAGGCACTGCCCTGGGCCTTTCACCGCCACTATCCTTAATGCACCACTGCATATTAATTTTTATCAACTAGATTGCCTCTTCATGGCATTTGTGCAATGAAATAATTCAGTATACATTTCTTTGTGGGGCTTTTTCGTTCAGCACTATGTTATAGGACGTATCGTGGTCCATGAAACATCCTGTGTTCATTCCTATCGCTATGTGACTGTTCACCATTTTATTAATCCATTATCTAGTCAGTGGGCAATTGAACTTTTGAGTCCACGTTATTGTCTTATAAGGGATGCTATAATGAGCAGTTCTGGGCACATCTCTTTGTGCATGTTCCTAAGGTAAACATCCAGAGGTAGAAATCCTGCGCCATCTTGATTTTAGTAAATCATGGCAATAGTTTCCAAAGTGTCGTATCAGTAGACCAGTTTATGGGAATCTCTTGATCTTATAAGTGAACGTTAACTTAAAACAACAGTTAGAATCCCCTCCCCATGCATATTTAATTAATTGTCAGTGTTCTGGGAGAAGAATCCCATGGTTACTGTTTAGATTCTTTAGGTCTCATCTTGCAAATCCTGCCCAGAAGCCATAAAATCGTGAGACCATAGCTACTGCTTGACACATGTTCTTAACTGATGGTATCCAGTGTGGGTTGATAAGTGATTCCCCTGGTAATATTCTTATGCTAATGTGGATAAGGTGTGTAAACATACATATAGCATGGTACAAGAGAAAGAAAGAAGTAAAGGGGAATTAAAAGAAGAAGAAGAGTCATGGTGCCTGGCTATTAACCAGAGCAAGTCAAGATCAAAAGATAGCAAAGTGGTTAAGTTTCTGCTTTAAATGCAGTTGTATCCTAATAGTTTTCCCCCATGGGCCCTAAGAAGGTTATTTTAATGCCCTTGCATTGCCCAAGCCTTCTGCTTCCTCTGAAGCTTTGCAACACTATCACATCTTGATTTTGTGCATATCTTCATTTATTCCTCTCTCTCTCTCTCTCTCTCTCTCTCTCTCTCTCTCTCTATCTTTCTCTCTCTCTCTCAGCCAAGAGTATCTTCGAAAGTATCCAGAGAGTCCCTCTGGCATATGGATGAATATTCTATCTATCTATCTATCTATCTATCTATCTATCTATCTATCTATCTATCTATCTAACATATCTATCATTTAACTCTGCACGTGGTCTGTTAATTTTTCTCCATTTGTCACAAACATTCTGTATATGTTTTTCACATTTTAAGAAACAATTCAATGCCTGAATCATTGCACCAGTGAGGCTTTCCCCTAAGTTACAACCAGTTTTAAAAAAAAAGCAACTGAGTTATTAGTGTGTGGCAGACACTACATGAGACATCACAGAACACGCAGAATTCCCTAACCCTGGCATCAGCATGCTCCAGCACCTGCCCTCCACTGGTTGAGGCTCACTCCTGGGGTGCTGCCGTCTGCCCACTCTGTCCTTTCTACCTACATGAGCATCAGACTGGAAGAGGACGTCACTTGTGTATAGAAATGGCCTCCCACAGTCACATGACCTTCAGGATGGGATGGGATTAGGATGCTGATGATGTCTGATGCAAATACGGGGCTTTTGTTTTGAGCACTGAGCTTTGTCCCGCCCTCTTTTTCGTTGCTCTTTCACTCACCTGGTAGGCATCTATTAAGTCAAGTAGGTGGATTAATACTTTAATCTTACTTTGGCTTCTCTAACATATTTGACTAAGGCAAGGACATTCCCATCTCAGGCAGCAAATGACCTTGAAATCTGCATGAGCTTGTGTAGTTTTTCTCATTCCTAGTCTCTTTGTTTCCTTTCCTTTCCACATTAGTTATAAATAATGAAGCCTAGATCAATAAGTTTGGTTTCCAGGCAACAGAAAAAACACCAATCAATTTAATCTTAGGCAGAGCCCTTTGTAACTCCAATTCTTCAAAAAAACCTCTGGACTTAAACAAATACGACAAGCTTCTAAACATCCGTTTTGTTTGATTCTGCTTTATGTTCTACATATGAGATCTTAGGTGCATAAAATACTTAATAGTGAATTAAAACACTTCAGTATTGAACCAACCAATATGAAACATTTATTGAGCGCAGCTACACATTTTCATCTTTCCCACTTCTTCAAGAACAAACAAAAGCAGGTAAGACTCTAATTGTCATGAAAGACGCATGCCGAAGACTCATTTCACATTAAAGGGAACCAAGAATACATAAAGGATAAGCTCCAGAAGAATTCTAGAACGGACCTTGAATTACAAAAGTTATACAAATGAGACTCTTGAGAAAGGTGGGGAGATTCAACTAAGAACTGAAGACTGGGAATTAACAGTATGTCTTGTTAAATCTGACTGGCCGGTGTTTTAGGAAGGATATCCTGAAGTAAACATGTGGGAGGGGTGAGAGGAAAAAAGAGAGATGGGGTATGGTGTGTGTGTGTGTATGTGTGTGTGTGTGTGAACCATTGTGACAAATGTCAAAATCCAGTGCTAAATATAAAACAAGTCTTTTATTGTATTTTTGTAAAATATTTCAAAGCAAAATGATGAAATAACAAAAATAACAGAGAAGCTTCTCTCGGTTGCTGAAACCTATCACATCCATCTCTTCAGTAAAACTTGTGTTTATCTTCATTTCCTATCGTGAATAAACAGGGATACTTTATTCCAGATTCACCATGGCATCTAATAGGCTAATAGCAAAGGGAGACTGTGAGTGTG